>NC_086447.1:390322288-390922288 GCF_028390025.1 Pseudophryne corroboree | reverse complement strand
CCTTCAGTGCTGCTCTGTGTGACTGGGAGCAATGGCGCGCAGCTTACCACTGCGCGCCTTACCTCATGAAGATCTGATGTCTTCTGCCGCCTAAGATGTCTTCTGCCTTCTCATCCGGCTTCTTTCTTCGGCATCTGTGAGGAGGATGGCGGCGCGGCTCCGGGACGAACCCCAGGTGAGACCTGTGTTCCGACTCCCTCTGGAGCTAATGGTGTCCAGTAGCCTTAGAAGCAGTGCCCAACTTGACAAGCCAGCTCCACTTCTCTCTCCTCAGTCCCACGATGCAGGGAGCCTGTTGCCAACAGGACTCCCTGAAAATAAAAAACCTAACAAAATTCTTCTTCAACAGAAAACTCTGGAGAGCTCTCTGCAGTGCACCCATTCTCCTCTGGGCACAAGATCTAACTGAGGTCTGGAGGAGGGGCATAGAGGGAGGAGCCAGTGCACACCCATAGTCAAAGTTCTTTTTAGGTGCCCTATCTCCTGCGGAGCCCGTCTATACCCCATGATCCTTACGGAGTCCCCAGCATCCTCTAGGACGTGAGATAAATATATATTATTAAAACACCTAAAATGTGTAGCCCAAAGAGTAGACAACCTATCACATCAATTGAGGGGACCAATGTAATCATGCCCATTTTCAGGGTTCAAATCCTTTGAAATGAGGGTACCCATGAGTCTGTGGATACCAGGCTAAGGGAGCACTGAGGGCATGCCAGCAGCTAACAGAGTAGCTCACAGAGTGCCGGGGCATGCCCCTTCAGTGACAAAAACGGGAGGCGTGGAAGGCAGTCGCGACATCCCTCTTTTGCCAAGGCCACGCCCTTTTTCCGCAGGCGCGAGAAGCAGCGCAGGGGAGTCCCAGAGCCGAAATAAGAAAAGTTGGAAGGTATGCTTTACTACTATAGTCACAGCTGCAGTTTCACGCAATAACACAAAAACAACACCTGTGAGTAAAAACCGTATATGAAAAAGTTAACATATGGCCTCACTGATACAATATATAAAATATATCGCAGAATAAATGGGTACTTATCAGTGATTTGGATTCGTCTGCCTATGGTGAAACCAAATAACTGATAAGCGCCGGCATCGGAGATAATAGGATAGCCCTGGGCAAGTGTACTGCAGCGGCAAACTGGATATCCCACTACAGATAAGGCCCTAGTTGGACTCAAACCCTAGGGTCCAGTACTGTAAGACAGCAAAGCTATCTATTGTCCCACCATTCTACCCAACACATCGGTGTGCTCTTGATTTGTCAACAGACAAGGGATTTGAGTGAAAGCAACTGGGGCGATCAGCACAGGGGATGCAATTATGGGGCAGATGTATCAAGCATGGAGAAGAGATAAAGTAGTGATAAGTGGAAGGTAATAACACACCAGCCAATCATTACAGGTTTGAAAAATGACAGGAGCTGATTGGCTAGTGTGTTATCACCTTCCACTTATTTATTTATCACTTCTCCAGGCTTAATATATCTGTCCCTATTTTCCTTTGCCACAAGGAGGCAGGTCAAGGAAATGCTCCTCATAACGACCAGTTTTACTTCTCTAAACTTGCATTAAGAATTTTTAAAACCAGTGAGGATATTATTCACATCATCTGTGGGGGAAAAAAAAAAAAAAACTGTCCTTGGGACCAATACAAAGAAATATAAATATTTTGGGATACATGGCTCTGGGATCTGACGCTGGATATAACAGTTATACCTGCAGGGGTATGTGGTTCTGGGAACTTAGACAGGCCTCTCGTGGCTAGGAAGTGTTGGGGATTACAGATTCCATGGAGCAGAATTGGGTCCGAGGTTGCATAGGCACCATTTTGTTTTTCAGCAGGGGAGTGCTCGCTGCCCCTTTCGCTACTCTAAGTGTAAGCATACACCACATATATATCAAAAGCGTAAAAAAAAAAAATTGTGAAAAGGCTGTAATATGGGCGTTTTAGCATTTATTGTTTTTGCATATATGCAATATAGCGTCACTTCTAAAAATATAGGCCATTAGGAAACAGAAGACAGATCACAATTGTTAGGTTAAACACATATGGAATACAGAAAAAGAACACTTATTTATACTGAACACTGTTATAGCTAGTTGATGTGGCGTGTGCATCAGTCTTTGGACTGAATGTGCAATCATCCAGCATATTAAAGAAACATTTGATGATGTGTCACTAGTTTAGAATTCAGTAAATTGTAGATGCACCCATTTTTGTTTCTTTATAAATATCTTAATACAAACACACAGATTTCATTTTGTTTGCCGTTTCTTTGGCTCTACAACGTCCCTTCACTCCTGTATTAGGTGTTCTTATGAGATTCACTGTCATTTATACATTGCTATAGGGAGTAAGGGATTTCCCTTCAGAGTTATTTAGATATATGGGGGTATATGCAATTGCGGTCGAATTCCCGAAATTGTCAAATTTCGGGTATTTTTCGCCAAAAAAAAAAAATTCGTCAATGCAATTCAGAGCTTTCCGTCAAAAAAACGGACTTTCAAAATTCGACTTTTTGAAATTCGACTTTTTGCAAATTCGACTTTTCTGCAATGATACAAGTGCTGCAATTCGACAAGAGCATATTCAATTCAAGTTTGGAAATTCGACAGCAGTGCTTTTAGACAGCAAATTCGTCATTTTCAATCCGCCACACTTTGGAGGGTGAAACCAATAAAAAAAAATTTAAAACATGTTTTTTTTGTGGGTTTTTTTCGTGGTAATATCAGATCTATTTATATTAGAAGGGATTAGGTACTTGGTTTGTCTTTTTGGGAGGCACAAGTATTATTTATATATTTTTAAAAATAATATTTTTTTTTTATAGATGGAATGGTGAAATCCCTGAAAAAAATGGCGTGGGGTCCCCCCTCCAAAGCATAACCAGCCTCGGGCTCTTCGAGCTGGTCCTGGTTCTAAAAATGCGGGGAAAAAATTGACAGGGGATCCCCCGTATTTTTAAAACCAGCACCGGGCTCTGCGCCTGGTGCTGGTGCAAAAAATACGGGGGACAAAACGAGTAGGGGTCCCCCGTATTTTTTACACCAGCATCGGGCTCCACTAGCTGGACAGATAATGCCACAGCCGGGGGTCACTTTTATACAGTGCCCTGCGGCCGTGGCATTAAATATCCAACTAGTCACCCCTGGCCGGGGTACCCTGGGGGAGTGGGGACCCCTTCAATCAAGGGGTCCCCCCCCCCAGCCACCCAAGGGCCAGGGGTGAAGCCCGAGGCTGTCCCCCCCATCCAAGGGCTGCGGATGGGAGGCTGATAGCCTTGGTAAAATGTCAAGAATATTTTTTTTTCCCAGAAGAACTACAAGTCCCAGCAAGCCTCCCCCCCGCAAGCTGGTACTTGGAGAACCACAAGTACCAGCATGCGGGAGAAAAACGGGCCCGCTGGTACCTGTAGTTCTACTGGAAAAAAAATACCCAAATAAAAACAGGACACACACACCGTGACAGTAAAACTTTATTTCATACGTCGACACACACACACTTACCTATGTTCACACGCCGACATCAGTCCTCTTCTCCAAGTAGAATCCACGGATACCTGAAAAGAAAAGATCAATATACTCACCTCAGCCAGGGTCCAGAGATAAATCCACGTACTTGTTAAAAAAAACAAACCGGACACCCGTACCATGCCGGACTGAAAGGGGTCCCATGCTTACACATGGGACCCCTTACCCCGAATGCAGAGAGACCTCTCAGAGTGACAGCTGTCACAGAAAGGTCTCTAAAGCCAATCAGGAAGCGCAACTTCGTTGCGCTCACCTGATTGGCTGTGCGCTGTCTGAACTCAGACAGCGCATCGCACAGCTCCGTCCATTACTTTCAATGGTGGGAACTTAGCGGCTAGCGGTGAGGTCACCCGCCGGTCAGCGGCTGACCGCGGGTAACCCCCGCAGACGGCAAAGTTCTCACCATTGAAAGTAATGGAGAGGCTTTGCGATGCGCTGTCTGACAGCTCAGACAGCGCACAGCCAATCAGGTGAGCGCCACGGAAGTAGCGCTTCCTGATTGGCTGAAGGGACTTCAGTGACAGGAGTCACGTGGTCTCCCGGCATTCGGGGAAAGGGGTCTGATGTGAAAGCATGATACCCCTTTCAGTCCGGTGGTACGAGTGTTCGTTTTTTTTTTTTTTTTAACAAGTACGTGGATGTATCTCTGGACGTGGATGTACCTCTGGACGCTGGAAGGTGAGTATCATTTTTTTCACAGGTACCCTCGGATCGTCGGAGACCGTGGCAGTCGGCGTGTCAACATAGGTAAGTATGTGTGTCGGCAGTGTAATAAAGTTTTACTGTCACTGTGTCTGTGTACTGTTTTTATTTGGGTATTTTTTTTCCAGTAGAACTACAGGTACCAGCGGGCCCGGTTTTCTCCCGCATGCTGGTACTTGTGGTTCTCCAAGTACCAGCTTGCGGGGGAGGCTTGCTGGGACTTGTAGTACTGCTGGAAAAAACAATATTCTTGTCATTTTTCTCAAGGCTATCAGCCTCCCATCCGCAGCCATTGGATGGGGGGGGACAGCCTCGGGCTTCACCCCTGGCCCTTGGGTGGCTGGGGGGGGGACCCCTTGATTGAAGGGGTCCCCACTCCCCCAGGGTACCCCGGCCAGGGGTGACTAGTTGGGTATTTAATGCCACGGCCGCAGGGCACTGTATAAAAGTGACCCCCGGCTGTGGCATTATCTGTCCAGCTAGTGGAGCCCGATGCTGGTGTAAAAAATACGGGGGACCCCTACTCTTTTTGTCCCCCGTATTTTTTGCACCAGCACCAGGCGCAGAGCCCGGTGCTGGTCTTAAAAATACGGGGGATCCCTGCCCAATTTTTCCCCGCATTTTTAGAACCAGGACCAGCTCGAAGAGCCCGAGGCTGGTTATGCTTTGAAGGGGGGACCCCACGCCATTTTTTTTACGGGTTTTTCCCGTTTTTTTAAATCGCGGCAAAATCCGGCAAATCGGCCGTTTTTCGCCCGCGGGACTGTCGAATCCGTTTTTCATTGAATATGGTGAATTCCGGCAGCCACCTGCCGGAATTCACCTGTCGAATTGTGTCGAATTAAAAAACGTCGATAATTTGCCGCGATTCGCCGTGAATTGCATATACCCCTTGGTTTCCTAGAAGGCCTACAGTAGAATTATAAACAAGACGTTTGCATATGGCAGACTGAGGAAACAGGTGTAACATTGCCTTCCAATTAAGAACCCTCTGTAGTATTTATGGATATATTCTACTAATAGAACAAGGTTTTAAAAAAATAAAAAATAAAAATTGTGGACATAAAAGTACTGTGCATCACACGCTTTTATTTTTTTTTTCTTTTAAACTGGTCGGTTAAGAATTGTTCTTATATGAAAACTTAATTGCTTAGTAGAAATGCCTTACCCTGTAACTTAAGACAAAGTCTTGGTATTTGAGAGAAGTATGTTGTTTGAATTTGTGTAGCTGTCCCATGCATCACTGAGAATCGTCCAGAAGAGTTAATCCTAGAGATAGAGTCTAAAACAGAGGGTCCTGACCATAGTAAAAATAAATGGAAAAAAGTTTGCTCATCAGGAGTTTAGATTATAATAGTGACTATTTAGATGTATTTGAAGAAGTTGCAATGACTCAGTTTAGTTGGCAAAAATACTAATTTTGGTGGCAGTAGCTGTAGCAGTTTATGCTAGCATGATTTCTACTTCTTCTGGACAGCAGAACAAACAGATAAATACCGTTAGATTTATGTAATATTTTATTTATTTTCTTTTTAAGAAATAACATTTACTGATATTCAAGAATATAAATACAGTATATACACATACTATATAATATATATATGTCATTATCTCAGTAGGGGACCCAAAAATGTGGGATTTTTCATTTTGGATAAGGGATACTCAACCTGTATTTCTACTGACATTTAGTGTTTGTAATAGATTTATTTTATTTTTTTATAAATTTGCAAACATATAGATGCATCCTTCCTGGTCCATTTATCTCTACGAGGGTTAAACAAGAGCAACTACACCCCCATGGCAGCAGGGCCATCTTAACATACAAGCACAATGGGCAGCTGCCAGGGGCCCCACAATTCTAGTTTCCTTCAAGTAGGGGTGGGTGGTTGTCACACAATCTGAATGGCAAGGCAGCATTCTCTACCTGCCTCCCAACCAGACAGTGAATAGCTGTCAGGCTGCTGATCGGTGGATAGAACCATCCATTTACCAATCAGAGGACTGTCAGCCATTCGCTGTATGGAAACATTCATTTTTTATTAACAGTTTCTTATACAGCTCAGCAAATTCTGTTGCACTTTACAACTGGGCAATGATAGTACAAAACTGGGTAATAACAAAACAGTCAGAGGTAGGAAGGCCCTACTCGCAAGCTTAAAATCTATAGGGAAACAGGCATTGATACACAAGGATAGGTGCTATCTATTGCATAGTTGTCCACCGGATAGGGGCTTGGCAATATAAACAATCCACTGAGCATGAGCAGCCTTTTCTCTATCTCCGCATTATGTGCCACAGTGCTGAGGGCAGGATAAAAGTGTTACAGGGGGGAAGAAATCGCGATGATCGCACCACACTCCCCCCCCCTATCAAAGCATGGACGACACATGGAGTCCTCTCACCATCACCCAGTTGTATTACAATTGCTTGTGATTGGCTGAGAGGCTGAGACTCCTGGTCAACTAAGGTGATGAATGTAGGTCTTAAGGACTGCTGTAGTGTTTAGGTGTTCTGGATTTAACTGCTTTTATGATGGAACAAGAATAAAGTGATAATATACTTGTTATACACTGCTCAAAAAAATAAAGGGAACACTAAAATAACACATCCTAGATCTGAATGAATGAAATATTCTTATTAAATACTTTGTTCTTTACATAGTTGAATGTGCTGACAACAAAATCACACAAAAATTATCAATGGAAATCAAATTTGTTAACCCATGGAGGTCTGGATTTGGAGTCACCCTCAAAATTAAAGTGGAATAACACACTACAGGCTGATCCAACTTTGATGTAATGTCCTTAAAACAAGTCAAAATGAGGCTCAGTAGTGTGTGTGGCCTCCACATGCCTGAATGAGCTCCCTACAATGCCTGGGAATGCTCCTGATGAGGTGGCAGATGGTCTCCTGAGGGATCACCTCCCAGACCTGGACTAAAGCATCCGCCAACTCCTGGACAGTCTGTGGTGCAACGCAGCGTTGGTGGATGGAGCGAGACATGATGTCCCAGATGTGCTCAATTGGATTCAGGTCTGGGGAACGGGCGGGCCAGTCCATAGCATCAATGCCTTCATCTTGCAGGAACTGCTGACACACTCCAGCCACATGAGGTCTAGCATTGTCTCGCATTAGGAGGAACCCAGGACCAACCGCACCAGCATATGGTCTCACAAGGGGTCTGAGGATCTCATCTCGGTACCTAATGGTAGTCAGGCTACCTCTGGTGAGCAAATGGAGGGCTGTGCAGCCCCCCAAAGAAATGCCACCCCCCACCATTACTGACCCACTGCCAAACCGGTCATGCTGGAGGATGTTGCAGGCAGCAGAACGTTCTCCTTGGCATCTCCAGACTCTGTTACGTCTGTCACATGTGCTCAGTGAGAACCTGCTTTCATCTGTGAAGAGCACAGGGCGCCAGTGGCGAATTTGACAATCTTGGTGTTCTCTGGCAAATGCCAAACGTCCTGCATGGTGTTGGGCTGTAAGCACAGCCCCCACCTGTGGACGTCGGGCCCTCATACCACCCTCATGGAGTATGTTTCTGATCGTTTGAGTAGACAGATGCACATTTGTGGCTTGCTGGAGGTCATTTTGCAGGGATCTGGCAGTGCTCCTCCTGTTCCTCCTTGCACAAAGGCGGAGGTAGCGGTCCTGCTGCTGGGTTGTTGCCCTCCTACAGCCTCCTCCACGTCTCCTGATGTACTGGCCTGTCTCCTGGTAGCGCCTCCATGCTCTGGACACTACGCTGACAGACACAGCAAACCTTCTTGCCACAGCTCGCATTGATGTGCCATCCTGGATGAGCTGCACTACCTGAGCCACTTGTGTGGGTTGTAGGGCGGTCATACAGGCACGTGGAGGCCACACACACTACTGAGCCTCATTTTGACTTGTTTTAAGGACATTACATCAAAGTTGGATCAGCATGTAGTGTGTTTTACCACTTTAATTTTGAGGGTGACTCCAAATCCAGACCTCCATGGGTTAATAAATTTGATTTCCATTGATAATTTTTGTGTGATTTTGTTGTCAGCTCATTCAACTATGTAAAGAACAAAGTATTTAATAAGAATATTTCATTCATTCAGATCTGGGATGTGTTATTTTAGTGTTCCCTTTATTTTTTTGAGCAGTGTAGTTACAGCAAGTTCTCACAAAATCAAAAATATTCATCTATGGTGCACATACAAATGTTTTTCTATACAAACATTGAAGCTGCTAAAAGCAGTTAAAACTGTCAGACATCTAACTTTTTTTTCCAGTTATGAGATGTAATACAAAAATGAAAATACACATAAAATTATTGTATAGTTTTAAGTGTTTAAATTCACAACTACAGAACAGTAGCCATCAAAGAGAACAAAGAAAAAGCTTCCCAGTTTTTCCTTCATATTCTAAGCTTTTGTCAACGTCACCATAGTAACACACTGATGTTGCAGGGCTTTATTTATGACTAAATGAAGCACAGAGTCAGACATTATCCCATAAGGTATAATCTGCATTAATCTGTTGTAACCTCACATTTTAGGACAAGGAGTGCATGCTAGGTGGGAAAAACAAGGAGTCAAAAAAATAAGAAAAAAAGGAAGGTACGCAATTTAGATACTAGTTCCTTGAATGAGATTATTTCATGATACACAGATGTTGAGACTAACACATATGCCTGACTTTCAACTATGTGACAGAAAAAAAAAAAATACATATTCTGTGGAAAAATGTACAAGGTCATACAGAGAACAGTATATAAACGAACATGCATGCTTTAAAATAAAGTTGGGGTCTAGTACCTAGTACTGTATTCTCTCTACATTTAATTATTTTGGATATAGAGATAGTAAATCTGCACGCTAAGTGTTTAAAAAAGGGTGTATGCCAATTTGGCAATACAAACATATCTTCGGCGTTTTTTGCAAGTATGGTGATGCAGGAATGAACACAATTCATTCACAACTCTACTTACAATTGAAGGTTTGCAACTGGCCTGTACATGCCAGGGTGTTCTGTGAGGGTGTGCTGTCGGAACTGGGGGCTATGAGTTGGCTCTTATATTCAGGGAACACAGCTGGTTTGTAGAAGACAACCCTTAGTTTCTATAGTCGTGTGGAGCAGGTATGATTAAAGAGGGGTTATCCGAAGTGGACAATTTCATTTAAGAAAAATGCCAGAGTCTACTGCACGGCAGAAGAGTAGGGGACATGATCGGAGCCTGCACATAGGCCCGCGCTCCTCTCTTAAAACCACCTCTGGTAGCGGACATAAGCAAAATAGGGAAGCTGCTGTATTGTGAGATCATTGTTACACATAAATTAATGTGTTAAGCGAAGGCCTATGGGATAATCCCTTCCTAAATTGCCTAACTCAGAGATTCCCAAACACTGTCCGCTAGGCACCCTAAAGGTCCAGATTTGAAAGATATCCATGGCTCAAGCACAGATGGTTAAAACCAATTGACTGATTTACTAATTACGTCACCTGTCGCCAAGCATGTGCTGTATATGCTTAAAACTTGGACCGTTAAGGTGCCTTGAGGACCACATTTGGGAACCTCTGGCCTAGCTGTAAAATAACCTTATAAAAGAACTAAGCTCCAATGCTTTTATACAATGCAAATCAACCAAAGTAACATTTTATTATTCAAAATAATTTGCAAGAGGTTATTATTTCTGATCAGAAACAATTCCTGGTTAATAATCGATTACATCAGATATCGACATTTATATATTACTACTTATCTCCTATATCATAGCCCAGATCTGTGACTCTGTGCCTGTGTGTATAACGCTGGGCGTGGCTAGGAGCTCTCATTGGGTTAGCAGCAGGTCTATCATACCCAGTCCACAGCTGATTGGGCATGAAACGTCCTCCCACACAGGTTACATCCAATGGGAGGCTCTGCCCTAGGCTGCTGTGTTCCCAGAGCAGGATTAACAATGGAGCTGATATAGCTGCAGCTCCAGGTCCACAACCCAAAATAGGACCACTGCATCTGCAGCAACATACCCGCCAACAATTTACACATAAAAATCTCTACAAATTCAAAAGGGGGCGTGGCCACAGGTAAAGTGGCATGACCACGCCCCTTTCCCTATACGTTCAATGGAAGTTTGGAGAACCAAAAATTGGTACACACCATAAAAAAAGGGTACTGTACCTGCCAAAAAGGTACAGTTGGAGGGTATGCCACTGCATCAGCAGCAAGTCTCTGTACTGTAGATAGGGAAAGATAAAATCCTTTTACTGCAGCATTTTATGTCCTGCTGCCAGTCTGCCTGCCCCCTCCGGTATCAACAATCCCCAATCCCTAGCCGCGCCGCAGGTGGAACAAAAACTGCCGCGGCTACCTCCATAGATGTGTATGAAAGCGGCGCAGTGGAAGGCTTTCATAGCCCTCCCTGCGCCGCATACTCTCTGAGCCCCGGAGCCTCCTCTGCGTGTGATGTCACAGAAGTGCCTCCCCGCCACAGCCGCGCCCAGAACCCCAGAGGCCCGGACTCGGCAACACAGCACCTGGGCTGCCGGCATAGAAGCCCCGAGTTGGCTAATGCAACGGATAGAGTGGGTGATACCGCGGAGTGTAATGTCTGGACGCTGAATCAATGTAAAAGGTGACCGTGCTGTGCAGTATTCACCTTTTACATTGATTCAGCCAGTCAGTCAGTTCTGCCAGCCAGTCACTACTGTTAGCGCCGATGTCTTAACGCGCCGCATTACAGGGAAGTAGACGCACTAAAACTACAGCTCCCAGCAGCCCTTAGCGCCGAAGCATTCCGGTGCTAAGAGCTGTAGGTTGAGTGCATCTTCTTCCCTGTAATGCGGCGTGTTGGGACACCTGCACTAACAATAGTGACTGGCTGCTTGGCTGCTGTGCGAGTCTTCGGGAGAGCCACTGCCAAAGGGAGGACAGCAGCTTGGCTGCTTCCAGGAGAAGCATTGCCAGCCTCTCCCCCATTCGCAGTACCTCCGGGCCCCATCCACGGCACTCCAACACACCCCCCTCCACCACCCGCGGTGGCTGCAAACACCCTCTCCCACCAGCAGCACCCCCGCAACCGCACCTCCCCCACCCTCGGTGGCTCTGGACCCCCTCCCCAACCCACGGCACCAACCCCACCCGGGGCGCCCCCGCAAACCGCCAATTCACCACCCGCGTCTCCCCTGGACCCCCTCCACCATCCGCGTCTCCCCCGCACCTGCCACTCCCCCAACCAAAGCACCTACTAGGTGATTCATCAAGCTCTGCGTGTGCTGTTCACGCCGTTGCAAGGGGCAACGACCCCTTAACCATCGCACGCCCTTTGTCCTTGCAATATTTAACCACTCACACAATTATGATTGGAGGTAATACTCCATATAATAAAATATTGCATGCCTAAAGGGCGTGAAAGGGTTAAGGGGGCGTAGCCCCTTACGATGGTGTGAAGAGCGCCCGTAGGGCGCGATGAATCCCCTAGTAGATTAGAAATGCAGATTTGTCCTCATAAATCTAGCCTCAATACGCCATGCAGAGCAAGATGCCTGGTGTGAGTGAGCCGCCATGTTCTATGCAACTCCGCTAACAGACTTTTTTTTTTTATTAATCAAAAATGCATCTTATTCACAAAGCAATACGACTACGAAGCACAAGGAGACTGTGCTGATTAATTTGATATATGACACTTGTGTATTGGAGTCTGTATATGGAGCAGAACAGAACTTATATTGAAAAAAGCTTTGGCTGCTACACTGTAGCACTTTGTTAACAGATTCAGTTGCTCAATCGCACACAAATATATAAAGGGTCTATTTACTAAGCCTTGGATGGAGATAAAGTACCAATCGGCTCCTAACTGTCATTTATCAAACACAGCCTGTAGCATAGCAGTTAGGAGCCGATTGGCTGGTACTTCATCTCCATCCAAGGCTTAGTAAATAAACCCCTAAGTGTCATAGCAAGAGAGTCTACTTGTGCATCATGGTCACATTGCGTTGCGACTAAGATGCATTTTCAGCAAAAAAGAAGCCCGCTAGAAGATTGTCACGTGACCTGGCGTGCCAAGAGGGGCTGCTTACCATGACTGCAGCAAAGAAGTATGAGGACATAACTGTATATAGTCCTCATTTGAGTACAGGTCGAGTATCCCATAGCCGGAATGCTCGGGACCAGGAGCAATCCAGATAACAGAATACCAGTTATTCGGATGGGTTCCGGGGGACCGTGGCTGGTCCAGCGCATCGGTGGGAGTCAACGGCAGGTCCTAGGAGTAGTGAGTGTGAAGAAATGCAAAGCCACTTCTCCACCTGTCTGTGATTGGCCTGCAGACTCCAGTGACATCATGACGCCAGCCGTGTCATGACGTCACTGTAGGGCTGGAATAGTCCAGTTTTCGTAATATTTCGGTTAACGGGTATCCGGATAACTGATAACCCGACCTGTATTACAATTGTATTATAAGGAGAAAAGTATGGCAGGCTGCTAAAATATATACTAAGCAAGAATACATTGCAGCATTTATCTGAAGTTTTACCATCAGCATATTATAGTAATCTATTGCTATACAACAGTAAAGCAAAAAATAAGATTTTACTTACCGGTAAATCTATTTCTCGTAGTCCGTAGTGGATGCTGGGTACTCCGTAAGGACCATGGGGAATAGACGGGCTCCGCAGGAGTCATGGGCACTTTAAGAAAGAATTTGGATTCTGGTGTGCTCTGGCTCCTCCCTCTATGTCCCTCCTCCAGACCTCAGTTAGAGAAACGGTGCCCGGAAGAGCTGACAGTACAAGGAAAGGATTTTGGGAATCCAGGGTAAGACTCATACCAGCCACACCAATCACACCGTATAACTTGTGATAACTTTACCCAGTTAACAGTATGAACAACAACAGAGCATCAGATCAACCCTGATGCAACTATACATAACCCTTATTTAAGCAATAACTATATACAAGCATTGCAGAAGAAGTCCGCACTTGGGACGGGCGCCCAGCATCCACTACGGACTACGAGAAATAGATTTACCGGTAAGTAAAATCTTATTTTCTCTAACGTCCTAGTGGATGCTGGGGACTCCGTAAGGACCATGGGGATTATACCAAAGCTCCCAAACGGGCGGGAGAGTGCGGATGACTCTGAAGCACCGAAAGAGCAAACACAAGGGCCTCCTCAGCCAGGGTATCAAACTTGTAGAACTTTGCAAAGGTGTTTGAACCTGACCAAGTAGCCGCTCGGCAAAGCTGTAATGCCGAGACCCCTCGGGGGCAGTCGCCCAAGAAGAGCCTACCTTCCTTGTGGAATTGGCCTAAACTGATTTAGGCAGTGGCAACCCTGCCGCAGAATGAGCCTGCTGAATCGTGTTACAGATCCAGCGAGCAATAGTTTGCTTTGAAGCAGGCGCCCCAAGCTTGTTGGAAGCATACAGGATAAACAAAGATTCTGTTTTCCTGACCTTAGCCGTTCTGGCTACATAAACCTTCAAAGCCCTGACCACATCCAGTGACTCGAAATCCTCCAAGTCAGTAGTAGCCACAGGCACCACGACAGGTTGGTTTATATGAAAGGATGAAACCACTTTCGGCAGAAATTGTGGGCGGGTCTGCAATTCTGCTCTATCCGCATAGAAAACCAGATAAGGGCTTTTATGTGACAAAGCCGCCAATTCTGACACACTCCTAGCCGAAGCCAAGGCTAATATAGCATGACCACCTTCCACGTGAGATATTTCAATTCCACCGTTTTGAGTGGTTCAAACCAGTGTGACTTCAGGAAACTCAACACCACGTTAGGATCCCAAGGTGCCACTGGAGGCACAAAAGGGGGCTGAATATGCAGCACTCCCTTTACAAACGTCTGAACTTCAGGCAGAGAAGCCAGTTCTTTTTGAAAGAAAATGGATAAGGCCGAAATCTGAACCTTAATGGAACCCAATTTAAGGCCCAAAGTCACTCCCGCCTGTAAGAAGTTTAGGAAACGGCCCAGCTGGAATTCCTCCATAGGGGCATTCCTGGCCTCACACCAAGCCACATATTTTCGCCATATACGGTGATAATGTTGAGCTGTCACATCCTTCCTAGCCTTTATCAGCATAGGAATAACTTCATGCCTTTTTCTGCTAGGATCCGGCGTTCAACCGCCATGCCGTCAAACGCAGCCGCGGTAAGTCTTGGAACAGACAGGGCCCCTGTTGCAACAAGTCCTGTCTTAGAGGCAGAGGCCACAGGTCCTCTGTGAGCATTTCTTGCAGATCTGGATACCAAGTCCTTCTTGGCCAATCCGGAACAATGAGTATTGTTCTCACTCCTCTTTTTCTTATGATTCTCAGCACCTTGGGTATGAGAGGAAGAGGAGGAAATACATAGACTGACTGGAACACCCACGGTTGTTGAGGCGGGATGCCATCATGTCCACCTGTGGCAGTTCCCACCGACTTGCAATCTGCGTGAAGACTTCTTGATGTAGTCCCCACTCTCCCGGGTGGAGGTCGTGCCTGCTGAGGAAGTCTGCTTCCCAGTTGTCCACTCCCGGAATGAACACTGCTGACAGTGCGCTTACGTGATTCTCCGCCCAGCGAAGAATTCTGGTGGCTTCTACCATTGCCACCCTGCTCCGTGTGCCGCCTTGGCGGTTTACATGAGCCACTGCGGTGATGTTGTCTCACTGAATCAGAACCGGTTGGTCGCGAAGCAGGGACTCCGCTTGACGTAGGGCGTTGTATATGGCCCTTAGTTCCAGGATGTTGATGTGAAGGCAAGTCTCCTGACTTGACCACAGCCCTTGGAAATTTCTTCCCTGTGTGACTGCCCCCCACCCTCGGAGGCTTGCATCCGTGGTCACCAGGACCCAGTCCTGAATGCCGAATCTGCGACCTTCGAGAAGGTGAGCACTCTGCAGCCACCACAGGAGAGACACCCTGGGGGATAGGGTGATCAACCGATGCATCTGAAGATGTGATCCGGACCACTTGTCCAACAGATCCCATTCAAAGGTCCTCGCATGGAACTTGCCAAAGGGAATGGCCTCGTATGATGCCACCATCTTTCCCAGGACTCGCGTGCAGTGATGCACCAACACCTGTTGTGGTTTTAATAGGTCTCTGACCAGGATCATGAGCTCCTGAGCCTTCTCCCTCAGGAGATAAACCCTCTTCTGGTCTGTGTCCAGAATCATGCCCAGGAAAGGCAGACGAGTCGTAGGAATCAACTGCGACTTTGGAATATTTAGAATCCAGCCGTGCTGTTGTAACACTTCCTGAGAGCATGCCACGCTGATCAGCAACTGCTCTCTGGACCTCGCCTTTATGAGGAGATCGTCCAAGTATGGGATAATTGTGACCCCTTGCTTCCGCAGGAGCACCATCATTTCCGCCATTACCTTGGTAAATATTCTCGGTGCCGTGGAGAGACCAAACGGCAACGTCTGAAATTGGTAATGACAATCCTGTACCACAAATCTGAGGTACACCTGATGAGGTGGATAAATGGGGACATGAAGGTATGCATCCTTTATGTCCAGAGACACCATAAAATCCCCCCTTCCAGGCTTGCGATGACCGCTCTGAGCGATTCCATCTTGAACTTGAACCTTTTCAGGTATATGTTCAGGGATTTTAAATTCAATATGGGTCTGACCAAACCGTCCGGTTTCGGTACCACAAACATGGTCGAATAATAACCCTTTCCTTGTTGAAGGAGGGGAACCTTGACCACCACCTACTGAAGATACAATTTGTGAATTGCAGCTAACACTATTTCCCTCTCTAAGAGGGAAGCTGGCAGGGCCGATTTGAGGTATCGGTGAGGGGGCATCTCCTTGAATTTCAGCTTGTATCCCTGAGACACAATCTCTATCGCCCAGGGATCCACCTGGGAGTGAACCCACTTGTGGCTGAAATTTCGGAGACGCGCCCCCACCGGGCCTAGTTCCGCCTGTGGAGCCCCAGCGTCATGCGGTGGATTTAGTGGAAGCCGGGGAGGACTTCTGTTCCTGGGAACTAGCTGTGTTGTGCAGCTTCTTTCCTCTGCCCCTGCCACTGGCAAGAAAGGACGCACCTCGGACTTTCTTGCCTTTTTGTGATCGAAAGGACTGCATTTGGTAATACGGTGCTTTCTTAGGTTGTAAGGGAACATATAGCAAAAAATTTGACTTTCCAGCAGTAGCTGTGGAGACCAGGTCCGAGAGACCCTCCCCAAACAATTCCTCACCCTTGTAAGGTAAAACCTCCATGTGCCTTTTTGAGTCGGCATCACCTGTCCATTGCAGAGTCCACAGGACCCTTCTGGTAGAAATCGACATTGCATTTATTCTAGAGCCCAGTAGGCTAATGTCTCTTTGAGCATCTCTCATATATAGGAAAGCGTCTTTTATATGCCCCAAGGTCATTAATATAGTATCCTTGTCTAAGGTATCAAGTTCCTCAGATAAGGTATCCGTCCATGCTACTACAGCACTACACACCCAGGCCGACGCAATTGCCGGCCTTAGTAAGGTACCTGAATGTGTATTAATGAACTTCAGGGTACCCTCTTGCTTTCTATCCGCAGCATCTTTTAGGGTGGCCGTATCCTGTGACGGCAGGGCTACCCTCTTGGATAAGCGTGTTAAAGCTTTGTCCACCCTAGGGGAGGATTCCCAGCGTAACCTGTCCGTTGGCGGGAAAGGATACGCCATAAGCATCCGTTTGGAAATCTGCAGTTTTTTATCTGGAGATTCCCAAGCCTTTTCACATAACTCATTTAGCTCATGTGAAGGGGGAAAGGTCACCACCTGCCTTTTTTCCCCATACATATGAACCCTCTTGTCAGGGACTGGGGTTTCCTCTGTGATGTACAACACATCCTTAATTGCTTTAATCATATAACGGATGGATTTAGCCAATTTAGGCTGTAACTTTGCATCATCGTAATCGACACTGGAGTCAGAATCCATGTCGGTATCTGTGTCAACAATTTGGGATAGTGGGCGCTTCTGAGACGCTGACGGCCTCTGCGACATAGGATCAGGCATGGGCTGAGACCCAGACTGTCCTAAGGTTTCAGCTTTATCCAACCTTTTATGCAAGGAATTAACATTATCATTTAAAACCTTCCACATATCCATTCAATCAGGTGTCGGCGCCGTCGGCGGAGACACCACATTCATTTGCTCCCGCTCTGCTTCCACATAGCCTTCCTCGTCAAACATGTCGACACAAGCGTACCGACACACCACACACACAGGGGATGCTCTTTTTGAAGACAGTTCCCCCACAAGGCCCTTTGGAGAGACAGAGAGAGAGTATGCCAGCACACACCCCAGCGCTATATGTCCCAGGAATCACACAGTAACTTAGTGTTAACCCAGTAGCTGCTGTATATTATTTTTTTGCGCCTAATTTATGTGCCCCCCCTCTCTTTTTACCCTCTTCTACCGTGAATCTGCAGGGGAGAGCCTGGGGAGCTTCCTCTCAGCGGAGCGGTGGAGAAAAAATGGCGCTGGTGAGTGTTGAGGAAGAAGCCCCGCCCCCTCATCGGCGGGCTTCTGTCCCGCGTTTATGTACAATATTATGGCGGGGGCTCATACATATATACAGTGCCCAACTGTTTATATGTCCAACTTTTGCCAAGAGGTCCTAATTGCTGCCAACCTCCCCCCCCACCCCTGCGCCCTGCACCCTACAGTGACCGGAGTATGTGGGTGTAGTGTGGGAGCAATGGCGCACAGCTGCAGTGCTGTGCGCTACCTCAGTGAAGACTGGAGTCTTCTGCCGCCGATTTCGAAGTCTTCTTGCTTCTTTCACCCGGCTTCTGTCTTCCGGCTCTGCGAGGGGGACGGCGGCGCGGCTCTGGGATCGGACGACAATGGGTGAGATCCTGTGTACGATCCCTCTGGAGCTAATGGTGTCCAGTAGCCTAAGAAGCAGGACCTATCTGCAGAGAGTAGGGCTGTTCCCACGATGCAGGGAGTCTGTTGCCAGCAGAGCTCCCTGAAAATAAAAAACCTAACAAAATACTTTCTTATAGCAAGCTCAGGAGAGCTCACAAAATAGCACCCAGCTCGTCCGGGCACAGATTCAAAACTGAGGTCTGGAGGAGGGACATAGAGGGAGGAGCCAGAGCACACCAGAATCCAAATTCTTTCTTAAAGTGCCCATGTCTCCTGCGGAGCCCGTCTATTCCCCATGGTCCTTACGGAGTCCCCAGCATCCACTAGGACGTTAGAGAAATGTTAATTAAAATTATTTGAGGTCTCTTAATGAGCTGAAACATGGTTTTGCCTTGTAAATGATTGCCACTTTATAAATACAGGCAGACTCACTTTAAATCCTGCATAGCCTGTAACTAGCAGACTATTACATAAGGCCTACAGTATATGTCTGTTTTTGGAGGAATTGTGTGAATTTTATAGTATTTTTAGGTATTTCTGTATACTACTATTTTTATGCGCCACAGCACAGTGTTTTCGTTTCCAATACACCCTTTGAGGAGTACATTCACCACTTTACTGCACATTATTTACAGTGACAGAGCCTGCGGGCTGACATACTTACTTCCCAATGTTTTCAGGGAGTGCTTGTAGTGAGATATCATTAATGGAAAGGCATGTGAGGCTTTCTAGGTTGGGAAAACTTTCAGGTAACCTGAATTTAAAAGGCAAATAAAAACACAAATTACAAAATGCTCTAAACTTAACATTTGTGTTAATCACAGTAAAATGTAAAGTATCTGTATGCTAATATTATCTAAGATAAATATAGCCATATGTTTTCATAAACCATCTAAAAAGACAAATAAAAAAGATAAAGCAGCGTATAAAAATGACGTGTGCTTTAAAAAATAAGAATTTACTTACAGATAATTCTATTTCTCATAGTCCGTAGTGGATGCTGGGACTCCGTCAGGACCATGGGGAATAGCGGGCTCCGCAGGAGACAGGGCACATCTAAATAAAGCTTTTAGGATCACATGGTGCGTACTGGCTCCTCCCCCTATGACCCTCCTCCAAGCCTCAGTTAGGTACTGTGCCCGGACGAGCGTACACAATAAGGAAGGATCTTGAATCCCGGGTAAGACTCATACCAGCCACACCAATCACACCGTACAACTTGTGATCTGAACCCAGTTAACAGTATGATAACAACAAATGAAGTAGCCTCTGAAAAGATGGCTCACAACAATAGTAATAACCCGATTTTTGTAACAATAACTATGTACAAACATTGCAGACAATCCGCACTTGGGATGGGCGCCCAGCATCCACTACGGACTATGAGAAATAGAATTATCGGTAAGTAAATTCTTATTTTCTCTAACGTCCTAGTGGATGCTGGGACTCCGTCAGTACCATGGGGATTATACCAAAGCTCCCAAACGGGCGGGAGAGTGCGGATGACTCTGCAGCACCGAATGAGAGAACTCCAGGTCCTCCTTAGCCAGAGTATCAAATTTGTAAAATTTTACAAACGTGTTCTCCCCTGACCACGTAGCTGCTCGGCAAAGTTGTAATGCCGAGACCCCTCGGGCAGCCGCCCAAGATGAGCCCACTTTCCTTGTGGAGTGGGCCTTTACAGATTTAGGCTGTGGCAGGCCTGCCACAGAATGTGCAAATTGGATTGTGCTACAGATCCAACGTGCAATCGTCTGTTTAGACGCAGGAGCACCCATCTTGTTGGGTGCATACAATATAAACAACGAGTCAGATTTTCTGACTTCAGCTGTCCTTGAAATATATATTTTTAATGCTCTGACAACGTCCAGTAACTTGGAGTCCTCCAAGTCGCTAGTAGCCGCAGGCACCACAATAGGCTGGTTCAAGTGAAAAGCCGAAACCACCTTAGGGAGAAAATGAGGACGTGTCCGCAGTTCTGCCCTGTCCGAATGGAAAATCAGATATGGGCTTTTGTACGATAAAGCCGCCAACTCTGAAACTCTCCTGGCTGAAGCCAGGGCCAATAACATGGTTACCTTCCATGTAAGGTATTTTAAATCTACCGATTTTAGAGGCTCAAACCAATGAGATTTGAGAAAATTCAAAACTACGTTCAAATCCCACGGTGCCACTGGAGGCACCATTGGGGGTTGTATATGTAGTACACCTTTGACAAAAGTTTGTACTTCAGGAACTGACGCCAATTCCTTCTGGAAGAAGATTGATAAGGCCGAAATTTGAACTTTAATGGACCCCAATTTTAGGCCCATAGACAATCCTGCTTGCAGGAAATGTAAGAATCGACCCAATTGAAATTCTTCCGTTGGGGCCTTTTTGGCCTCACACCACGCAACATATTTTCGCCAAATGCGGTGATAATGTTGTACAGTCACTTCCTTCCTAGCCTTCATCAAGGTAGGAATAACTTCCTCTGGAATGCCCTTTTCTTTTAGAATCCGGCGTTCAACCGCCATGCCGTCAAACGCAGACGCGGTAAGTCTTGGAACATACAAGGTCCCTGCTGAAGCAGATCCCTTCTTAGAGGTAGAGGCCACGGATCCTCCGTGAGCATCTCTTGAAGTTCCGGATACCAAGTTCTTCTTGGCCAGTCCGGAGCCACTAGTATTGTTCTTACTCCCCTTTTCCGTATAATTCTCAGTACCTTTGGTATGAGAGGCAGAGGAGGGAACACATACACTGACTGGTACACCCACGGTGTTACCAGAGCGTCCACAGCTATTGCCTGAGGGTCTCTTGACCTGGCGCAATATCTGTCCAATTTTTTGTTGAGGCGAGACGCCATCATGTCCACCTTTGGTTTTTCCCAACGGTTCACAATCATGTGGAAGACTTCTGGATGGAGTCCCCACTCTCCCGGGTGAAGGTCGTGTCTGCTGAGGAAATCTGCTTCCCAGTTGTCCACTCCCGGGATGAACACTGCTGACAGTGCTATGACATGATTTTCCGCCCAGCGCAGAATCCTTGCCGCTTCTGTCATTGCTCTTCTGCTTCTCGTGCCGCCTTGTCGGTTTACGTGGGCGACTGCCGTGATGTTGTCCGACTGGATCAACACCGGCTGACCCTGAAGCAACGGTTTTGCCAGGCTTAGAGCATTGTAGATCGCTCTTAGCTCCAGTATATTTATGTGAAGGGACGTCTCCAGGTTTGACCACACGCCCTGGAAGTTCCTTCCCTGTGTGACTGCTCCCCAGCCTCGTAGGCTGGCATCCGTAGTCACCAGGACCCAGTCCTGTATGCCGAATCTGCGGCCCTCTAACAGATGGGCACTCTGCAACCACCACAGGAGAGACAACCTTGTTCTTGGTGACAGTGTTATCCGCTGATGCATGTGCAGATGCGATCCGGACCATTTGTCCAGCAGATCCCACTGAAATGTTCGTGCATGGAATCTGCCAAATGGAATTGCTTCGTAAGAAGCCACCATCTTTCCCAGGACTCTTGTGCATTGATGTACTGACACAGTTCCTGGTTTTAGGAGGTTCCTGACAAGTTCGGATAACTCCCTTGCTTTCTCCTCCGGGAGAAACACCTTTTTCTGAACCGTGTCCAGAATCATTCCCAGGAACAGCAGACGTGTTGTCGGGGTCAATTGAGATTTTGGAAGATTCAGAATCCACCCGTGTTGCTGAAGCACTACCTGGGTTAGTGCTACACCGACTTCCAGCTGTTCTCTGGACTTTGCCCTTATCAGGAGATCGTCCAAGTAAGGGATAATTAATACGCCTTTTCTTCGTAGAAGAACCATCATTTCGGTCATTACCTTGGTAAAGACCCGAGGAGCCGTGGACAAACCAAACGGCAGCGTTTGAAACTGATAATGACAGTCTTGTATCACGAACCTGAGATACCCTTGGTGTGAGGGGTAAATTGGGACATGCAGATAAGCATCTTTTATGTCCAGGGACACCATGAAGTCCCCTTCCTCCAGATTCGCTATCACTGCTCTGAGTGACTCCATCTTGAACTTGAATTTCTGTATGTACAGGTTCAAGGATTTCAGGTTTAGAATAGGTCTTACCGAACCGTCTGGCTTCGGTACCACAAATAGTGTGGAATAATACCCCTTTTCCTGTTGTAGGAGGGGTACCTTGACTATCACCTGCTGAGAATACAGCTTGTGAATGGCTTCCAATACCGACGTCCTTTCTGAGGGAGACGTTGGTAAAGCAGACTTTAGGAACCGGCGAGGGGGAGACCTTTCGAACTCCAACATGTAACCCTGAGATATTATCTGCAGGATCCACGGGTCCACTTGTGAGCGAGCCCACTGATTGCTGAAAATCTTGAGTCGACCCCCCACCGCTCCTGAGTCCGCTTGTAAAGCCCCAGCGTCATGCTGATGGCTTTGTAGAACCCGGGGCGGGCTTCTGGTCCTGGGCAGGGGCTGCTTGCTGCCCTCTCTTACCCTTTCCTCTGCTTCGCGGCAGATAAGACTGTCCTTTTGGTCGCTTGTTTTTATAGGAGCGAAAGGACTGCGGCTGAAAAGACGGTGTCTTTTTCTGTTGGGAGGGGGTCTGAGGTAAAAAAGTGGATTTGCCGGCAGTTGCCGTGGCCACCAGGTCCGAAAGACCGACCCCAAATAATTCCTCTCCTTTATATGGCAATACTTCCATATGCCTTTTGGAATCCGCATCACCTGACCACTGTCGCGTCCATAAACTTCTTCTGGCAGATATGGACATCGCGCTTACCCTTGATGCTAGAGTACAAATATCCCTCTGAGCATCTCGCATATAAAGAAACGCATCCTTTAATTGCTCTAGAGTCAATAAAATACTGTCCCTATCCAGGGTATCAATATTTTCAGTCAGGGAATCCAACCACACTACCCCAGCACTGCACATCCAGGCTGAGGCTATTGCCGGTCGCAGTATAACACCAGTATGTGTGTATATACTCTTCAGTGTAGTTTCCAGCCTCCTATCTGCTGGATCCTTGAGGGCGGCCGTATCAGGAGACGGCAACGCCACTTGCTTTGATAAACGTGTGAGCGCCTTATCCACCCTAGGGGGTGTTTCCCAGCGCGCCCTAACCTCTGGTGGGAAAGGGTATAATGCCAATAACTTCTTGGAAATTAGCAGTTTTCTATCTGGGTTAACCCACGCTTCATCACACACGTCATTCAATTCCTCTGATTCTGGAAAAGCTACAGGTAGTTTTTTCACCCCCCACATAATACCCCTTTTTGAGGTACCAGCAGTATCAGAGATCTGCAAAGCCTCCTTCATTGCCGTGATCATATAACGTGTGGCCCTATTGGAAAATACGTTTGTTTCTTCACCGTCGACACTAGATTCATCTGTGTCGGTACCCGTGTCGACTGACTGAGGTAAGGGACGTTTTACAGCCCCTGACGGTGTCTGAGACGCCTGAGCCGGTACTAACTGGTTTTCCGGCCGTCTCATTTCGTCAACTGACTTTTGTAATGTGCTAACATTATCACGTAATTCCATAACTAAAGCCATCCATTCCGGTGTCAACTCCCTAGGGGGTGACATCACCATTACCGGCAATTGCTCTGCCTCCACACCAACATCGTCCTCATACATGTCGACACACACGTACCGACACACAGCAGCCACACAGGGAATGCTCTAATCGAAGACAGGACCCTCTTAGCCCTTTGGGGAGACAGAGGGAGAGTTTGCCAGCACACACCAAAAGCGCTATAAATGTATATAAACAACCCTAGAAGGTGTTGTTTTTGATATAGGCGCTTTTAATATATCAATATCGCCAAATTATGCCCCCCTTCTCTTTGTTACCCTGTTTCTGTAGTGCAGTGCAGGGGAGAATCCTGGGAGCCTTCCTCACCAGCGGAGCTGAGCAGGAAAATGGCGCTGAGTGCTGAGGAGAATAAGCTCCGCCCCTTTTTCGGCGGGCTTTTCTCCCGGGTTTTAAGAAAACTGGCCTGGGTTAAATACATACATATAGCCTTAATGGCTATATGTGATGTATTTTTCGCCACTAAAGGTATTTAATATTGCTGCCCAGGGCGCCCCCAGCAGCGCCCTGCACCCTCCGTGACTGAATCAGTGAGACGTGTAGCAACAATGGCGCACAGCTGCAGTGCTGTGCGCTACCTTCATGAAGACTGAGGAGTCTTCTGCCGCCTGCTTTCCGGACCTCCGATCTTCAGCGTCTGTAAGGGGGGTCGGCGGCGCGGCTCCGGGACGAACCCCAGGATGACCTGTGTTCCGACTCCCTCTGGAGCTAAGTGTCCAGTAGCCTAAGACTCCAATCCATCCTGCACGCAGGTGAGTTGGAAATCTCTCCCCTAAGTCCCTCGATGCAGTGATCCTGTTGCCAGCAGGATTCACTGAGATTTAAACCTAAAAAAAACTTTGTCTAAGCAGCTCTTTAGGAGAGCCACCTAGATTGCACCCTTCTCGGACGGGCACAAAAACCTAACTGAGGCTTGGAGGAGGGTCATAGGGGGAGGAGCCAGTACGCACCATGTGATCCTAAAAGCTTTATTTAGATGTGCCCTGTCTCCTGCGGAGCCCGCTATTCCCCATGGTCCTGACGGAGTCCCAGCATCCACTAGGACGTTAGAGAAATAACAAATTGTCACTGTTCAGTCATGTCAAAGTAAAGCTATTATATCAGGACATCTACGATTACCTTGTAAGAGGATTCCCGCTGAAATCTGCTACTTGGAGTGCTTTACAGAAAGAGATGCTCTCTGGAATTTCTGGAATATCTGAAAAATATTTTACAATGACAATTTAAAAAAAAAATTATCTTAAATAGATAAAATAATGACTATAGGTTTTATATAAACAAATGACCAAATACAATGTTTGCTTGCTTTCATACAAAAAGAATTATGTACATAAGGCTCCATTTAACGACAGTACTTATTTACAGGTGGCATACTACAATTTATAGGGGAGGGGCCAGCCTCTAGCAGCAGAGAAGAGAGCAGACCTGGGTCATTGGAGGGACCATGAATGGGAAGAATGCACTGCTTCAGATACGCCGTTCTCATTTACTAAACGCTACCAAGTATTAAAATGTACTGATTTAGGCACAAGTGGTGAATGTTCCATAATTGTAGCAGGAGAGAATATTTTGATTAGGGTGGCAAATCCCGGGCCATTTTTTTCAATCTCGGGAATCGGGATTGCAAAAATTATCAATCCCGAGATTCCCAGGATATCTGGGATTGGCCGCTTTTCAATGTATCCCACCACCCCTACCCTGACCAGCCCAGATAACTCACCACAATCTAGATGGGAGGGTGGGACACTTCCTGTGAGTTCCAGCGGGTGAGAAGTGCAGGGCGGTGATGTCCGGCGGTTGGCTGCACAGCATGACCTATGACTTCACGTCATGCTGTGCAGTGCACCCAGCCGGAGCCAGGGGAAGGTGATAAGGGAGAGCCGTGCAGCATCTGAGCCTTCTGAGGACGCTCAACGCTGCCCGCTGTATAAAAAACTAAGTTGCCGATCCCGGGTTTGGCCACCTAATTTTGATGAAGAAATTCGCCACTGTTATAAAGCCAGCAGTTTTTTTTTTCTCTCCAAAAGGTAACTGTTGTGATGTGTAACACATTACTCAAAGTATCATCCAATATCAAGATCTCACCATGGGTAAAAAATAGACAAACCACTTAAGTATCCAGCATTGTAACTGGAACAGTGTTACACAATTTTGGGATAAATGGTAAACATTCTGGAAAAACCATCAAATAATAAAAAAACATGTACTGTGTAACCTACTGTACAGTGCTGTGAAAAAACTATTTATCCCTTTCTGATTTCCTCTAGATTTCATGTTTATCACACTGAACGTCTTCAGATGCTACATAATTATTGCTATTGTTATTGACTTCTTTCTAGCCTCAAACTAAAGGTGTATACACCTGGTGCAATATATCCTTGCGATTTTGACTATATAGCTAAACTCACCAGAAAAAGTTAGCACATATTTCACCATGTGTACACAGATTGCGATACCAATGTGTGGTCCCGCTAGGTCGGTATCGCAAGTAAAAATAGACTGTGCAGGCAAGTCAATTTAGACTATATATAGTACAAAATATTGTCAAAACGGCCAGTCAAAATCGCAAGCACAGTCAAAATCGCACATAAGTCAATATCTCAGTGTGTATGCACCTTAAAATATAGCCGATTTCTGTAGATAAAGCAGGAAGACTACTCAAATGCTTTTTATGATAAAAACAAACATATTAGTTATGCCATAGTGAACATAATTGTATATTGGAGCAATATAAATTTTATTTTGACTCACTGGCAGACAGAAAATAAAACCAGTAACATTTAATGAGAATCGTGTACTGTAGAATACACAATTAATCCTCACTGTAAATATTCCCTATGCAAATGACACAATATTGTGCCATTCTGAACAAATCACATAAGCTAGGCCCCCAGAGCTGACACTTTCATGTGCTAGCTTTTGGAATTCACAACATGACCCACATACTTTGAACCCCCTGGCTCTGTATTCAATAACAGAGTATACGAATAAACTGTGAATTTGCAATTGTCAGATAATTGGCTACTAGACATACACAAACATACATATGCACACCATAATATTATATACACACACATACTGTACATACATACAGGTTGAGCATCCCATTTCTCTTACATCCTAGAGGATGCTGGGGTTCCATTTAGTACCATGGGGTATAGACGGGTCCTTTGGGAGTCACTGGCACTTTAAGAGTTTAACAGCGTGGGCTGGCTCCTCCCTCTATGCCCCTCCTACCAACAGTTTAGAAAATGTGCCCAGAGGAGCCGGTCACAGCTAGGGGAGCTCCTAGGAGTTCTCAGTTTTATTGTTTTTATTTCTAGAGTTTATTTTACAGGCAAGCTGCTGGCAACAGCCTCCCTGCTCGTGGGAATTAGGAGGGAAGAGGGGGGGGAGTAGGATCCAACCCTTGAGATTATTGGCCCCTATCTCCGCAGACAGGACACTGAGCTCCTGAGGGTGATGATCGTTAGCCGCCCGCTCACTCCCGCAGCATGCCGCCACCCCCTAATAGAGCCAGAAGAAAGAAGAGTGGTGAATCTCACGCCGGAGTCCAGGTCTGCGGGTCCCCGGCGGGAATGGCGACACAAGGGTGGGAGCGCAGCTCTGACAGGCTGCGCTCCGGAAGGCTCAGCGGCACACTGTGTACGGCGCTGTGAGGGGCGTCCTGGGCCAGCGCGATACCCTACACTGGTCAAACATAGCTTTCAAGGTCTAACCCACTGTTTGCTGCAAAAATTACCTCAGGCCATTATAACCTCTAAGTGCGTAAAGATGCACCATTACAGGGGGCGGAGCTTATCCTCAGAGCGGATCTAGCACTAACCAGCACCATTTTCTCCCTGCAGACACACGCTGACAGGGAACGCTGTCCTCCACATAACTACACTGAGGTAAAAGGTGTTCTAAAAGGAGGGAGTGATATTATGTACTAGCTACCCTATTAAGGTTACGCTAATCAGCGGGGTTTTCATCTTTATAAAAGCCTATAAGGATGCGCTGTGGCTGGCTTCTTGTGCTCTGTGACTCTGAAGATATTCTGGGGGGAGGGGGGGGGGGGGGGGAAGGAAGAACTATGTGTAATCCACTTTATCATGTTTAAGGGACTTTGACCTGTACTGCAGAATATATATATCTTCTCCTGGGGGTCTATACCATGCTCTAAACTGTACACATCTCAGGCTTCGGTGGCAGATCCCCATGGGGTAGCCTCCATAAGGTGTACTTTAAGAATATATCGCATCAAATATATCCCATACTGGGTTGAAGCCGCAGTTTTGAGAAAAGTGGGGTTTCAAATCCCGCTGCTGTGCCTCTCACCTCAACTCCGTACCCTAGAAAGCGTACACTTGCCCATATAATGCATATATATGAGGAGTCCAACATATGTTTGAGGCTATTAGGGATGAGGAATATTATTAAATGTATGTAATGAATGCCTTCCCACTGTGTAGGGCATTGAATCCTTATTTGGGAAAACCTGAGTACACCCAGAGTTATTATCCACATCCCTATAGAGTGTCTAAATTGTTAAATATGGTTGTCTTACCTGTCCCTGGTACAACCTCCATAAAGGCTGATCACCTATTGAGACTAATCTCTAATACGGTATACTGCTGCAGGTGTGACTAGGAGACCCACTTTTGTGTACATCTCTGGGGCTATTGTAACATGTACAAAGAAAAAGGTTGCAGGTGCACAATTCAAACATTACCAATTAATTAATAATAATCATTGCAATAAAATGTTGCATTTTGAGCGAGGTTCTTCGCATAGTTATGGCCATAAGTAACGGCTTGCCCACCGCGTCCAGGTGACATCAGTAGCCAGGCAAGTCCCTAACATTTTGGGGGTACAAATCTAGGGCGCGGGACCCCCCAAAAACGAAGCAGCCGAGTGACCCAGGGCAACACAAAAGTGAAAAAATAAGAATTTACTTACCGATAATTCTATTTCTCGTAGTCCGTAGTGGATGCTGGGGACTCCGTAAGGACCATGGGGAATAGCGGCTCCGCAGGAGACTGGGCACAAAAGTAAAGCTTTAGAACTACCTGGTGTGCACTGGCTCCTCCCCCTATGACCCTCCTCCAAGCCTCAGTTAGGATACTGTGCCCAGACGAGCGTACACAATAAGGAAGGATTTTGAATCCCGGGTAAGACTCATACCAGCCACACCAATCACACCGTACAACTCGTGATCTAAACCCAGTTAACAGCATGATAACAGAGGAGCCTCTAGAAAAGATGGCTCACTACAGCAATAACCCGATTTTTTGGTAACAATAACTATGTACCAGTATTGCAGACAATCCGCACTTGGGATGGGCGCCCAGCATCCACTACGGACTACGAGAAATAGAATTATCGGTAAGTAAATTCTTATTTTCTCTAACGTCCTAAGTGGATGCTGGGGACTCCGTAAGGACCATGGGGATTATACCAAAGCTCCCAAACGGGCGGGAGAGTGCGGATGACTCTGCAGCACCAAATGAGAGAACTCCAGGTCCTCCTCAGCCAGGGTATCAATTTTGTAGAATTTTACAAACGTATTTGCTCCTGACCAAGTAGCTGCTCGGCAAAGTTGTAAAGCCGAGACCCCTCGGGCAGCCGCCCAAGATGAGCCCATCTTCCTTGTGGAGTGGGCATTTACAGATTTTTGGCTGTGGCAGGCCTGCCACAGAATGTATATACACAGGAGAGAAAGTATGACTCTTGTTTGGGCGCACTCTTATTATAGTATCTTAAACATTTAGATACTATAATAAGAGTGCGCCCAAACAAGAGTCATACTTTCTCTCCTGTGTATATACATCTGTTCCCCCTTTTTTGACTCTGGGCGCACCGCCATACGGACAGATAGGAATTTCCATAAATTATGTCCACCTCTGGCTAATATGTGATTTATAACGTACGTTAAATCTAAGGTTGGTGCAGAATCAAAAACCCTTTCTCTTCTGCCACAGAATGTGCAAGCTGAATTGTACTACAAATCCAACGAGCAATAATCTGCTTAGAAGCAGGAGCACCCAGCTTGTTGGGTGCATACAGGATAAACAGCGAGTCAGATTTTCTGACTCCAGCCGTCCTGGAAACATATATTTTCAGGGCCCTGACAACGTCTAGCAACTTGGAGTCCTCCAAGTCCCTAGTAGCCGCAGGCACCACAATAGGTTGGTTCAGGTGAAACGCTGAAACCACCTTAGGGAGAAACTGAGGACGAGTCCTCAATTCCGCCCTGTCCGAATGGAAAATCAGATAAGGGCTTTTACAGGATAAAGCCGCCAATTCTGACACGCGCCTGGCCCAGGCCAGGGCCAACAACATGACCACTTTCCATGTGAGATATTTTAACTCCACAGATTTAAGTGGTTCAAACCAATGTGACTTTTGGAACCCAAAAACTACATTGAGATCCCAAGGTGCCACTGGAGGCACAAAAGGAGGCTGTATATGCAGTACCCCTTTTACAACGTCTGAACTTCAGGGACTGAAGCTAGTTCCTTTTGGAAGAAAATTGACAGGGCCGAAATTTGAACCTTAATGGACCCCAATTTCAGGCCCATAGACACTCCTGTTTGCAGGAAATGTAGGAATCGACCCAGTTGAATTTCCTCCGTCGGGCCTTACTGGCCTCGCACCACGCAACATATTTTCGCCAAATGCGGTGATAATGTTTTGCGGTTACATCCTTCCTGGCTTTGATCAGGATAGGGATGACTTCATCCGGAATGCCTTTTTTCCTTCAGGATCCGGCGTTCAACCGCCATGCCGTCAAACGCAGCCGCGGTAAGTCTTGGAACAGACAGGGTCCTTGCTGGAGCAGGTCCCTTCTTAGAGGTAGAGGCCACGGATCCTCCGTGAGCATCTCTTGAAGTTCCGGTTACCAAGTCCTTCTTGGCCAATCCGGAGCCACGAATATAGTGCTTACTCCTCTCCATCTTATCAATCTGAGTACCTTGGGTATGAGAGGCAGATGAGGGAACACATACACTGACTGGTACACCCACGGTGTTACCAGAGCGTCTACAGCTATTGCCTGAGGGTCCCTTGACCTGGCGCAATACCTGTCTAGTTTTTCCCAACGGTTTATAATCATGTGGAAGACTTCTGGGTGAAGTCCCCACTCTCCCGGGTGGAGGTCGTGTCTGCTGAGGAAGTCTGCTTCCCAGTTGTCCACTCCCGGAATTGCTGACAGTGCTTATCACATGATTTTCCGCCCAGCGAAGTATCCTTGCAGCTTCTGCCATTGCCCTCCTGCTTCTTGTGCCACCCTGTCTGTTTACGTGGGTGACTGCCGTGATGTTGTCCGACTGGATCAACACCGGCTGACCTTGAAGCAGAGGTCTTGCTAAGCTTAGAGCATTGTAAATGGCCCTTAGCTTCAGGATATTTATGTGAAGTGATGTCTCCAGGCTTGACCATAAGCCCTGGAAATGAGCACTCTGCAACCAACACAGGAGGGACACCCTTGTTCTTGGTGACAGGGTTATCCGCTGATGCATCTGAAGATGCGACCCGGACCATTTGTCCAGCAGGTCCCACTGGAAAGTTCTTGCGTGGAATCTGCCGAATGGGATTGCTTCGTAGGAAGCCACCATTTTACCCAGAACCCTTGTGCATTGATGCACTGAGACTTGGCTCGGTTTTAGGAGGTTCCTGACTAGCTCGGATAACTCCCTGGCTTTCTCCTCCGGGAGAAACACCTTTTTCTGGACTGTGTCCAGGATCATCCCTAGGAACAGAAGACGAGTCGTCGGAACCAGCTGCGATTTTGGAATATTGAGAATCCAATCGTGCTGCCGCAACACTACCTGAGATAGTGCTACACCGACCTCCAACTGTTCCCTGGATCTTACCCTTATCAGGAAATCGTCCAAGTAAGGGATAACTAAAATTCCCTTCCTTCGAAGGAATATCATCATTTCGGCCATTACCTTGGTAAAGACCCGGGGTGCCGTGGACCATCCATACGGCAGCGTCTGAAACTGATAGTGACAGTTCTGTACCATAAACCTGAGGTACCCTTGGTGAGAAGGGTAAATTTGGACATGAAGGTAAGCATCCTTGATGTCCCGAGACATCATGTAGTCCCCTTCTTCCAGGTTCGCAATCACTGCTCTGAGTGACTCAATCTTGAATTTGAACCTCTGTATGTAAGTGTTCAAAGATTTTAGATTTAGAATCGGTCTCACCGAGCCGTCCGGCTTCGGTACCACAACAGTGTGGAATAATACCCCGTTCCCTGTTGCAGGAGGGGTACCTTGATTATCACCTGCTGGGAATACAGCTTGTGAATGGCTTCCAAAACTGTCTCCCTGTCAGAAGGAGACATCGGTAAAGCAGACTTTAGGAAACGGCGAGGGGGAGACGTCTCGAATTCCAATTTGTACCCGAGATATCACCTGAAGGATCCAGGGGTCTACTTGCGAGTGAGCCCACTGCGCGCTGAAATTCATTGAGACGGGCCCCCCACCAAGCCTGATTCTGCTTGTAAAGCCCCAGCGTCATACTGAGGGCTTGGCAGAGGCGGGAGAGGGTTTCTGTTCCTGGGAACTGGCTGATTTCTGCAGCCTTTTTCCTCTCCCTCTGTCACGGGGCAGAAATGAGGAACCTTTTGCCCGCTTGTCCACGAAAAGACTGCGCCTGATAATACGGCGTCTTCTCATGTTGAGAGGCGACCTGGGGTACAAACGTGGATTTCCCAGCTGTTACCGTGGCCACCAGGTCTGAAAGACCGACCCCAAATAACTCCTCCCCTTAATAAGGCAATACTTCCAAATGCCGTTTGAAATCCGCATCACCTGACCACTGTCGTGTCCATAACCCTCTACTGGTAGAAATGGACAACGCACTTAGACTTGATGCCAGTCGGCAAATATTCCGCTATGCATCACGCATATATAGAAATGCATCTTTTAAATGCTCTATAGGCAAAAATATACTGTCCCTATCTAGGGTATCAATATTTTCAGTCAGGGAATCCGACCACGCCAACCCAGCACTGCACATCCAGGCTGAGGCGATTGCTGGTCGCAGTATAACACCAGTATGTGTGTAAATACATTTTAGGATACCCTCCTGCTTTCTATCAGCAGGATCCTTAAGGGCGGCCATCTCAGGAGAGGGTAGAGCCCTTACAAGCGTGTGAGCGTTTTATCCACCCTAGGGGGTGTTTCCCAATGCACCCTAACCTCTGGCGGGAAAGGATATAATGCCAATAACATTTTAGAAATTATCAGTTGTTATCGGGGGAAACCCACGCATCATCACACACCTCATTTAATTTCTCAGATTCAGGAAAACTACAGGTAGTTTTTCCTCACCGAACATAATACCCCTTTTTGGTGGTACTCGTATTATCAGAAATGTGTAAAACATTTTTCATTGCCTCCATCATGTAACGTGTGGCCCTACTGGAAGTCACATTTGTCTCTTCACCGTCGACACTGGTGTCAGTATCCGTGTCGGCGTCTATATCTGCCATCTGAGGTAACGGGCGCTTTAGAGCCCCTGACGGCCTAAGAGACGTCTGGACAGGCACAAGCTGAGTAGCCGGCTGTCTCATGTCAACCACTGTCTTTTATACAGAGCTGACACTGTCACGTAATTCTTCCAACAGTTCATCCACTCAGGTGTCGACCCCCTAGGGGGTGACATCACTATTACAGGCAATCTGCTCCGTCTCCACATCATTTTTCTCCTCATACATGTCGACACAAACGTACCGACATACAGCACACACACAGGGAATGCTCTGATAGAGGACAGGACCCCACTAGCCCTTTGGGGAGACAGAGGGAGAGTTTGCCAGCACACACCAGAGCGCTATATATATACAGGGATAACCTTATATAAGTGTTTTTCCCCTTATAGCTGCTGTATCTTTAATACTGCGCGTAATTAGTGCCCCCCCTCTCTTTTTTAACCCTTTCTGTAGTGTAGTGACTGCAGGGGAGAGCCAGGGAGCTTCCCTCCAACGGAGCTGTGAGGGAAAATGGCGCCAGTGTGCTGAGGAGATAGGCTCCGCCCCCTTCTCGGCGGCCTTATCTCCCGTTTTTCTATGTATTCTGGCAGGGGTTAAATGCATCCATATAGCCCAGGAGCTATATGTGATGCATTTTTTTTGCCATCCAAGGTGTTTTTATTGCGTCTCAGGGCGCCCCCCCCCAGCGCCCTGCACCCTCAGTGACCGGAGTGTGAAGTGTGCTGAGAGCAATGGCGCACAGCTGCGGTGCTGTGCGCTACCTTATTGAAGACAGGACGTCTTCTGCCGCCGATTTCCCGGACCTCTTCAGTCTTCTGGCTCTGTAAGGGGGCCGGCGGCGCGGCTCTGGGACCCATCCATGGCTGGGCCTGTGATCGTCCCTCTGGAGCTAATGTCCAGTAGCCTAAGAAGCCCAATCCACTCTGCACGCAGGTGAGTTCGCTTCTTCTCCCCTTAGTCCCTCGGTGCAGTGAGCCTGTTGCCAGCAGGTCTCACTGAAAATAAAAAACCTAAAACTAAACTTTTCACTAAGCAGCTCAGGAGAGCCCCTAGTGCGCACCCTTCTCGTTCGGGCACAAAAATCTAACTGAGGCTTGGAGGAGGGTCATAGGGGGAGGAGCCAGTGCACACCAGGTAGTTCTAAAGCTTTACTTTTGTGCCCAGTCTCCTGCGGAGCCGCTATTCCCCATGGTCCTTACGGAGTCCCCAGCATCCACTTAGGACGTTAGAGAAATAAGATTTTAAACCTACCGGTAAATCTTTTTCTCCTAGTCCGTAGAGGATGCTGGGGACTCCGTAAGGACCATGAGGTATAGACTGGCTCCGCAGGAGACATGGGCACTGTAAAGACTTTAGATGGGTGTGCACTGGCTCCTCCCTCTATGCCCCTCCTCCAGACCTCAGTTAAAGAACTGTGCCCAGAGGAGACGGACAGTACGAGGAAAGGATTTTTGTTAATCTAAGGGCAAGATACATACCAGCCCACACCATCCACACCGTACAACATGGAATATACGAACCAGTTAACAGTATGAAACAAAACAGCATCAGCCAGAGACTGATCAAAACTGTAACATAACCCTTATGTAAGCAATAATTATATACAAGCCTTGCAGAATTTAGTCCGCACTGGGACGGGCGCCCAGCATCCTCTACGGACTAGGAGAAAAAGATTTACTGGTAGGTTTAAAATCTTATTTTCTATTACGTCCTAGAGGATGCTAGGGACTCCGTAAGGACCATAGGGATTATACCAAAGCTGCAGACCGGGTGGGAGAGTGCGGATGGCTCTGCAGCACCGATTGAGCAAACATGAGGTCCTCACCAGCCAAGGTATCAAACTAATAGAATTTAGCAAAAGTGTTTGAACCCGACCAAGTAGCTGGTCGGCAAAGTTGTAATGCCAAGACACCTCGGGGAGCCGCCCAAGAAGAGCCCACCTTCCTAGTGGAATGGGCCTTTACCGAATTTGGTAACGGCAATCCAGCCGTAGAATGAGCATGCTGAATCGTGTTACAGATCCAGCGGGCAATAGTCTGCTTTGAAGCAGGAGCGCCAACCTGACAAACAGTGCCTGTTTTCCTTTACCCCGAGCCGTCCTGGCTACATAAACTTTTAAGGCCCTGACTACAGCAAGAGACTTGGAATCTTCCAAGTCACCCGTAGCCACAGGCACCACAATAGGTTGGTTCATATGAAACGATGAAACCACCTTAGGCAGAAATTGAGGACGAGTCCTCAACTCTGCTCTATACACATGGAAAATCAGATAGGGGCTATTGTGAGACAAAGCCGCCAATTCGGACACCCGCCTAGCAGATGCCAAGGCTAAGGCTAAGAACATGACCACTTTCCAAGTAAGAAATTTTAACTCAACTGTTTGAAGAGGTTCAAACCAGTGTGACTTAAGGAACTGTAACACCACGTTAAGGTCCCATGGCGCCACTGGGGGCACAAAAGGAGGCTGGATGTGCAGCACTCCCTTTACAAAAGTCTGGACTTCTGGGAGAGAAGCCAATTCCTTCTGAAAGAATATTGACAGGGCCGAAATCTGCACCTTAATGGAGCCTAACTTTAGGCCCATATCCACTCCTGTCTGCAGAAAGTGGAGAAAACGGCCCAGGTGGAAATCTTCCGTAGGAGCATTCTGGCTTCATACCAAGATACATATTTCCTCCAGATACGGTGATGTTTTGCCATCACCTCCTTCCTAGCTTTTATCAGAGTAGGGATGACTTCCCCCGGAATACCTTTCCTAGCTAGGATTTGGCGTTCAACCGCCATGCCGTCAAACGTAACCGCGGTAAGTCTTGGAACACGCAGGGCCCCTGCTGCAACAGGTCCTCCCTGGGTGGAAGAGGCCACGGATCTTCTGTGAGCATTTCCTGAAGATCTGAATACCAGGCCCTTCGAGGCCAATCCGGAACAATGAGTATTGTCTGGACTCTTTTTCGTCTTAAGATTCTCAGTATTTTTGAGATGAGTGGAAGGGGAGGGAAGACATAGACCGACTGAAACACCCACGGTGTCACCAGGGCGTCTACCGCTACAGCCTGAGGGTCCCTTGACCTGGAACAATACCTCCGAAGTTTCTTGTTGAGGCGTGACGCCATCATGTCTATTTGAGGAAGCCCCCAACGACTTGTTATCTCTGCAAAAACTTCTTGATGAAGACCCCACTCTCCTGGATGGAGATCGTGTCTGCTTAGGAAGTCTGCTTCACAGTTGTCCACTCCCGGAATGAAGGCTGCTGACAGAGCGCTTACGTGATTTTCCGCCCAGCGAAGAATCCTGGTGGCTTCCGCCATTGCCACTCTGCTCCTTGTCCCGCCTTGGCGGTTTACATGAGCCACTGCTGTGACGTTGTCCGATTGAATCAGAAGAGGTATGTCGCGAAGAAGTGTCTCCTCTTGTGGTAGGCCGTTGTATATGGCCCTTAATTCAAGCATGTTGGTGTGTGGATAAGCCTCCTGGCTTGACCACAGTCCCTGAAAATTTCTTCCTTGTGTGACTGCTCCTCATCCTCGGAGGCTCACGTCCGTGGTTACCAGAACCCAGTCTTGAATGCCGAACCTGCGACCCTCTAGAAGGTGAGCACTCTGCAGCCACCACAGGAGAGACACCCTGGCCCTGGGGGACAGGCTTATTTTCTGATGTATTTGTAGGTGGGACCCCGACCACTTGTCCAGAAGGTCCCACTGAAATGTCCTCGCATGGAACCTGCCGAAGGGGATGGCCTCGTAGGCCGCCACCATCTTTCCCAGTACTCGAGTGCATTGATGAACTGACACTCTTTTTGGCTTTAACAGGTCTCTGACCATGCTCTGGAGTTCCTGGGCTTGTTCCGTTGGGAGAAAAACCCTATTCTTTTCCGTGTCCAGAATCATGCCTAAAAATGATAGCCGAGTCGTTGGAATCAACTGCGACTTTGGCAGATTTAGGATCCAGCCGTGTTGCTGCAGCACTCTCAGGGAGAGTGACACGCTTTTCAGCAACTGATCTCTCGATCTCGCTTTTATCAGGAGATCGTCCAAGTATGGGATAATTGTGACACCTTGCCTGCGTAGGAGCACCATCATTTCCGCCATTACCTTGGTGAAAATCCTCGGGGCCGTGGACAGCCTAAACGGCAACGTCTGAAACTGGTAATGACAGTCCTGTACAGCGAATCTCAGGTACGCCTGATGAGAAGGATAAATGGGGACATGAAGGTATGCATCCTTTATGTCTAGTGATACCATAAAATCCCCCCCTTTCAGGCTGGAGATCACTGCCCGGAGAGATTCCATCTTGAATTTGAACCTCTTTAGATACAGGTTTAGGGATTTTAGATTCAGAATGGGTCTGACCGAGCCATCCGGTTTCGGGACCACAAATAGGGTTGAATAGTACCCTTTCCTCTGTTGTATTAGGGGAACCTTGATAATCACCTGCTGTCGACACAGCTTTTGTATTGCAGCTAAAACTATTTCCCTCTCTGGGGGAGAAGCTGGCAAAGCAGACTTGAAAAATCGGCGAGGAGGCACTTCTTCGAATTCCAGTTTGTAGCCTTGGGATACAATTTATATCGCCCAAGTATCCAAATCTGACAGAACCCAGACCTGGCTGAAGAGTCGAAGACGTGCCCCCACCGGCGCGGACTCCCGCAGTGGAGCCCCAGCGTCATGCGGTGGATTTTGTAGAAGCCGGGGAGGACTTCTGTTCCTGGGAACTAGCCGTAGCAGGCATTCTTTTCCCTCTACCCTTACCTCTGGTGAGGAAGGACGAGCCCCGACCTCTTCTGGACTTATGCGAACGAAAGGACTGCATCTGATATTGAGGCGTTTTCTTTTGCTGTGGGGGAACATAAGGCAAAAAAGAAGATTTACCCGCGGTAGCTGTGGAATCCAGGTCCGCGAGGCCCTCCCCAAATAAAACCTCACCCTTGTAAGGCAAAGTTTCCATATGTCTCTTTGAATCGGCATCACCCGTCCATTGGCGGGCCCACAGGGCTCGCCTAGCAGAAATTGCCATGGAATTGGCTCTTGAACCCAACAGCCCAACGTCTCTCGCAGCGTCTCTCATATATAATGCTGCGTCTTTAATATGACCCAAGGTCAATAAAATGCTATCCTTATCTAGGGTGTCAATGTCAGATGACAAGTTATCTGCCCATGCTGCTATTGTGCTACATACCCATGCCGACGCTACTGCCGGTCTGAGCAAGGCACCCGTATGTGTATAAATTGATTTTAAGGTAGTCTCCTGTCTGCGATCAGCAGGATCCTTGAGGGCTGCCATGTCTGGAGACGGTAGCGCCACCTTTTTGGATAAGCGCGTCAAAGCCTTGTCCACCCTGGGCGAGGATTCCCACCGTAACCTGTCCTGTGCGGGGAAAGGATACGCCATAAGAATTCTCTTGGGAATCTGCAGTTTCTTGTCCGGAGTTTCCCAAGCTTTTCCAAATAAAGCGTTCAGCTCATGAGATGGGGGAAAGGTTTACCTCAGGTTTCTTCTCCTTAAACATGCATACCCTCGTGTCAGGAACCGAGGGGTCCTCTGTGATATGCAAAACATTTTATTGCAATAATCATATAATGAATACTTGTGGCCACCCTTGGGTGTAACTTTGCATCATCGTAGTCGACACTGGAGTCAGAATCCGTGTCGGTATCAGTGTCTGCTACCTGGGACAGGGGACGTTTATGAGAGCCCGAAGGGCCTTGTGACACAGTCAAAGCCATGGATTGACTCCCTGCGTTTTCTCTGGACTCTGCTTTGTCCAATCTTTTATGTAATAAAGACACATTTGCATTTAAAACATTCCACATATCCAACCAATCAGGTGTCGGCGTCGCCGACGGAGACACCACAATCATCTGCTCTACCTCCTCCTTAGACGAGCCTTCCACTTCAGACATGTCGACACACACGTACTGACACTCCCACACACACTGGGATATACAATTATGGGGACAGCCCCCCAATAAGGCCCTTTGGAGAGACAGAGAGAGAGTATGCCAGCACACACCCAGCGCCACTGGACACTGGAATAAAATCCCAGACTGTACAGCGCTCTTTTATAGAATAAATAATACACTCACTGCGCCAATTAAATGTGCCCGCCCCTCTTTTTTGCCCTCTGTACTTGCTCAGCAGGGGAGAGTCCGGGGAGCAGCATCTCTGCAGCTTGCTGTGGAGAAAAATGGCGCTGGTTAGTGCTGGAGGATCAAGCTCCGCCCCCTCAACGGCGGGCTTCGGTCCCGCTCAAATTCTTTATACTGGCGGAGGGGTTTCAATATACTGCCTCCGCAATATCTAATATATTAGCCAGTGTCCCTTGAGGTTAATATTGCTGCCCAGGGCGCCTCCCCTGCGCCCTGCACCCGTACAGTGCCTTCTGTGTGTGTATGTGTGGGAGCAATGGCGCGCAGCGGTAACGCTGCGCGGTACCTCAGTGAAGATCTGAAGTCTTCTGCCGCCTGTGAAGTCTTCTTTCTTCTTATACTCACCCGGCTTCTATCTTCCGGCTCTGTGAGGAGGACGGCGGCGCGGCTCCGGGACGAACAGCGAGGACGACACCTGTGTTCGACCCTCTGGAGCTAATGGTGTCCAGTAGCCTAAGAAGCAGAGCCTATCAGTTAAGTAGGTCTGCTTCTCTCCCCTCAGTCCCACGATGCAGGGAGCCTGTTGCCAGCAGTGCTCCCTGAAAATAAAAAACCTAACAAAAAGTATTTTCAGAGAATCTCAGTAGAGCTCCCCTGCAGTGCATCCAGTCTCCTCTGGGCACAGGATCTAACTGAGGTCTGGAGGAGGGGCATAGAGGGAGGAGCCAGTGCACACCCATCTAAAGTCTTTAGAGTGCCCATGTCTCCTGCAGAGCCCGTCTATACCCCATGGTCCTTACGGAGTCCCCAGCATCCTCTAGGACGTAAGAGAAAAAATAAGAATTTACTTACCGATAATTCTATTTCTCATAGTCCGTAGTGGATGCTGGGGACTCCGAAAGGACCATGGGGAATAGCGGCTCCGCAGGAGACTGGGCACAAAAGTAAAAAGCTTTAGGACTACCTGGTGTGCACTGGCTCCTCCCCCCATGACCCTCCTCCAAGCCTCAGTTAGGATACTGTGCCCGGACGAGCGTACACAATAAGGAAGGATTTTGAATCCCGGGTAAGACTCATACCAGCCACACCAATCACACCGTACAACTTGTGATCTGAACCCAGTTAACAGCATGATAACAGAAGGAGCCTCTGAAAAGATGGCTCACAACAACAATAACCCGATTTTTGTAACAATAACTATGTACAAGTAATGCAGACAATCCGCACTTGGGATGGGCGCCCAGCATCCACTACGGACTATGAGAAATAGAATTATCGGTAAGTAAATTCTTATTTTCTCTAACGTCCTAGTGGATGCTGGGGACTCCGAAAGGACCATGGGGATTATACCAAAGCTCCCAAACGGGCGGGAGAGTGCGGATGACTCTGCAGCACCGAATGAGAGAACTCCAGGTCCTCCTCAGCCAGGGTATCAAATTTGTAGAATTTAGCAAACGTGTTTGCCCCTGACCAAGTAGCTGCTCGGCAAAGTTGTAAAGCCGAGACCCCTCGGGCAGCCGCCCAAGATGAGCCCACTTTCCGTGTGGAATGGGCTTTTACAGATTTTGGCTGTGGCAGGCCTGCCACAGAATGTGCAAGCTGAATTGTACTACAAATCCAACTAGCAATCGTCTGCTTAGAAGCAGGAGCACCCAGCTTGTTGGGTGCATACAGGATAAACAGCGAGTCAGATTTTCTGACTCCAGCCGTCCTGGAAACATATATTTTCAGGGCAAAAATGTAATATATATCAAGTATATATATACAGGCGCAATAAATGAGTGGTTTTCTCCTAGCTGCTGTAATTGGAGAAAGTCAATCTCCAGAACAAGGAAAACAAAAGGAAGTGAATTACAGCGCTAATACAACTGATGCTAATGATATACAAATTTATTCATTAAAACAGACTGATGTTTAGTATACATAAAAATATAAAAATTGCTCTTAAACCAATTTATGGACATATAATAGACTCCTCAGCAATAACCTTATCTAGGCAAGTCCATATATTAATGTTTGGACAACAGGTCTAATTTTCAGCAGGACCAGTTTTAATTAGTTACCCATCAGGTGTTCCAATGCATGGATCCGGATCAAGGTCCTTAGTGGAATGGACTCTGGTTCACAGTTCGTTTTTATTTCACATTTCAATGTCCAGCACACTGTGTTCCACTTGTAAATGAATCCTGGAAAACTTTCCTTCCTTAGACCAAGTTGGATTCGGGATCCTGGTTCACAAATAGCATAAAGATGGGTGGTCCTGGGTGAAGAGCCTGATAATGCTGTCTTGAGTCGCGTCCAATGGTTAAGAGCTGTGTTCCCTTACGCGTTTCGCCGCTCCAGGGTGACCCTTTGAGAAAGCTGCCAACTTGGTCTAAGGAAGGAAAGTTTTCCAGGATTCATTTACAAGTGGAACACAGTGTGCTGGACATTGAAATGTCAAATAAAAACGAACTGTGAACCAGAGTCCATTCCACTAAGGACCTTGATCCGGATCCATGCATTGGAACACCTGATGGGTAACTAATTAAAACTGGTCCTGCTGAAAATTAGACCTGTTGTCCAAACATTAATATATGGACTTGCCTAGATAAGGTTATTGCTGAGGAGTCTATTATATGTCCATAAATTGGTTTAAGAGCAATTTTTATATTTTTATGTATACTAAACATCAGTCTGTTTTAATTAATAAATTTGTATATCATTAGCATCAGTTGTATTAGCGCTGTAATTCACTTCCATATATTTTCAGGGCCCTGACTACGTCCAGCAACTTGGAATCCTCCAAGTCCCTAGTAGCCGCAGGCACCACACTAGGCTGGTTTAAGTGAAATGCTGAAACCACCTTAGGGAGAAATTGAGGACGAGTCCTCAATTCTGCCCTGTCCGTATGAAAAATTAGGTAAGGGCTTTTATAGGATAAAGCCGCCAATTCTGATACACGCCTGGCTGAAGCCAGGGCTAACAGCATTACCACTTTCCATGTGAGATATTTTAAGTCCACAGTGGTGAGTGGTTCAAACCAATGTGAATTTAGGAATCCAAAAACTACATTGAGATCCCAAGGTGCCACTGGAGGCACAAAAGGAGGCTGTATATGCAGCACTCCCTTGACAAACGTCTGAACTTCAGGAACAGAAGCTAGTTCTTTTTGGAAGAATATTGACAGGGCCGAAATTTGAACCTTAATGGACCCTAATTTGAGGCCCATAGACAGTCCTGTTTGCAGGAAATGCAGGAATCGACCCAGTTGAAATTCCTCTGTAGGGGCCTTCCTGGCCTCGCACCACGCAACATATTTACGCCAAATACGGTGATAATGTTGTACGGTTACATCCTTCCTGGCTTTGATCAGGGTAGGGATGACTTCATCCGGAATGCCTTTTTCCTTCAGGATCCGGCGTTCAACCGCCATGCCGTCAAACGCAGCCGCGGTAAGTCTTGGAACAGACATGGTCCCTGCTGGAGCAGGTCCTTTCTTAGAGGTAGAGGCCACGGGTCTTCCGTGAGCATCTCTTGAATTTCCGGGTACCAAGTCCTTCTTGGCCAATCCGGAGCCACGAGTATAGTCTTTACTCCTCTCCTTCTTATGATTCTCAGTACTTTTGGTATGAGAGGAAGAGGAGGGAACACATACACCGACTGGTACACCCACGGTGTTACCAGAGCGTTCACAGCTATTGCCTGAGGGTCCCTTGACCTGGCGCAATATCTGTCCAGTTTTTTGTTGAGGCGGGACGCCATCATGTCCACCTTTGGTTTTTCCCAACGGTTCACAATCATGTGGAAGACTTCTGGGTGAAGTCCCCACTCCCCCGGGTGAAGATCGTGTCTGCTGAGGAAGTCTGCTTCCCAGTTGTCCACTCCCGGAATGAACACTGCTGACAGTGTTATCACATGATTTTCCGCCCAGCGAAGAATCCTTGCCACTTCCATCATTGCCCTCCTGCTTCTTGTGCCGCCCTGTCTGTTTACGTGGGCGACTGCCGTGATGTTGTCCGACTGTATCAACACCGGCTGACCCTGAAGCAGAGGTCTTGCCTGACTTAGGGCATTGTAAATGGCCCTTAGTTCCAGGATATTTATGTGAAGTGACGTTTCCATGCTTGACCACAAGCCCTGGAAATTTCTTCCCTGTGTGACTGCTCCCCAGCCTCTCAGGCTGGCATCCGTGGTCACCAGGACCCAATCCTGAATGCCGAATCTGCGGACCTCTAGGAGATGAGCACTCTGTAACCACCACAGGAGAGACACCCTTGTCCTTGGAGACAGGGTTATCCGCTGATGCATTTGAAGATGCGATCCGGACCATTTGTCCAGCAGATCCCACTGAAAAGTTCTTGCGTGGAATCTGCCGAATGGAATCGCTTCGTAAGAAGCCACCATCTTTGACAGGACCCTTGTGCATTGATGTACTGACACTTGGCCTGGTCTTAGGAGGTTCCTGACTAGGTCGGATAACTCCCTGGCTTTCTCTTCCGGGAGAAACACCTTTTTCTGTACTGTGTCCAGAATCATCCCTAGGAACAGCAGACGTGTCGTCGGAATCAGCTGCGATTTTGGAATATTTAGAATACATCCGTGCTGTCGTAGTACTACTTGAGATAGTGCTACTCCGACCTCTAACTGTTCTCTGGACCTTGCCCTTATCAGGAGATCGTCCAAGTAAGGGATAATTAAGACGCCTTTTCTTCGAAGAAGAATCATCATTTCGGCCATTACCTTGGTAAAGACCCGGGGTGCCGTGGACAATCCAAACGGCAGCGTCTGAAACTGATAGTGACAGTTCTGTACCACAAACCTGAGGTACCCTTGGTGAGAAGGGCAAATTGGGACATGGAGGTAAGCATCCTTGATGTCCAGCGACACCATATAGTCCCCTTCTTCCAGGTTCGCTATCACTGCTCTGAGTGACTCCATCTTGAACTTGAACCTTTTTATGTAAGTGTTCAAGGATTTCAGATTTAAAATGGGTCTCACCAAGCCGTCCGGCTTCGGTACCACAAACAGCGTGGAATAATACCCCTTTCCCTGTTGTAGGAGGGGTACCTTGATTATCACCTGCTGGGAATACAGCTTGTGAATGGCTTCCAATACCGCCTCCCCGTTGGGGGGAGACGTTGGTAAAGCAGACTTCAGGAACCGGCGAGGAGGAGACGTCTCGAATTCCAATTTGTACCCCTGAGATACTACCTGCAGGATCCAGGGGTCCACTTGCGAGTGAGCCCACTGCGCGCTGAAATTCTTGAGACGGGCCCCCACCGTGCCTGAGTCCGCTTGTAAGGCCCCAGCGTCATGCTGAGGACTTGGCAGAAGCGGGGGAGGGCTTCTGTTCGTGGGAAGAGGCTGTCTGCTGCAGTCTTTTTCCCCTTCCTCTGCCCCGGGGCAGATATGAGTGGCCTTTTGCCCGCTTGCCCTTATGGGGACGAAAGGACTGAGCCTGAAAAGACGGTATCTTTTTCTGCTGCGAGGTGACTTGGGGTAAAAAGGTGGATTTTCCAGCCGTTGCCGTGGCCACCAGGTCCGATAGACCGACCCCAAATAACTCCTCCCCTTTATACGGCAATACTTCCATATGCCGTTTGGAATCCGCATCCCCTGACCACTGTCGTGTCCATAATCCTCTTCTGGCAGAAATGGACATCGCACTTACTCTTGATGCCAGAGTGCAAATATCCCTCTGTGCATCTCGCATATATAGAAATGCATCCTTTAAATGCTCTATAGTCAATAATATATTGTCCCTGTCCAGGGTATCAATATTTTCAGTCAGGGAATCCGACCAAGCCACCCCAGCACTGCACATCCAGGCTGAGGCGATTGCTGGTCGCAGTATAATACCAGTATGTGTGTATATACTTTTAAGGATATTTTCCAGCTTCCTATCAGCTGGTTCCTTGAGGGCGGCCGTATCTGGGGACGGTAACGCCACTTGTTTTGATAAGCGTGTGAGCGCCTTATCTACGCTAGGGGGTGTTTCCAAACGCGCCCTAACCTCTGGCGGGAAAGGGTATAATGCCAATAACTTTTTAGAAATTAGCAGTTTATCGGGGGAAACCCACGCTTCATCACACACCTCATTTAATTCATCTGATTCGGGAAAAACTACGGGTAGTTTTTTCACACCCCACATAATACCCTTTTTTGTGGTACTTGTAGTATCAGAAATGTTCAAAACCTCCTTCATTGCCGTGATCATGTAACGTGTGGCCCTACTGGAAAATACGTTTGTTTCCTCACCGTCGACACTGGAGTCAGTGTCCGTGTCTGGGTCTGTGTCGACCACCTGAGGTAACGGGCGCTTTAGAGCCCCTGGCGGTGTTTGAGACGCCTGTACAGTTATTAACTGATTTGCCGGCTGTCTCATGTCGTCAACAGTCTTTTGTAAAGTGCTGACACTATCACGTAATTCTTTCCATAAGACCATCCAGTCAGGTGTCGACTCCCTAGGGGGTGACATCACTAACACAGGCAATTGCTCCGCCTCCACACCATTTTCCTCCTCATACATGTCGACACAACGTACCGACACACAGCACACACACAGGGAATGCTCTGATAGAGGACAGGACCCCACTAGCCCTTTGGGGAGACAGAGGAAGAGTTTGCCAGCACACACCAGAGCGCTATATATATACAGGGATAACCTTATATAAGTGTTTATCCCTAATATAGCTGCTGTATATATTTATATGCCAATTTAGTGCCCCCCCTCTCTTGTTTTACCCTGTTTCTGTAGTGCAGGACTGCAGGGGAGAGTCAGGGAGCCTTCCTCCAACGGAGCGGTGAGGAAAAAATGGCGCCAGTGTGCTGAGGAGATAGGCTCCGCCCCTTTTTCGGTGGCCTTTCTCCCGCTTTTTTATGTAAAAATTGGCAGGGGTTAAATACATCCATATAGCCCAGGAGCTATATGTGATGTATTTTTTGCCAAAAAAGGTGTTTTTATTGCGTCTCAGGGCGCCCCCCCCCAGCGCCCTGCACCCTCAGTGACCGGAGTGTGAAGTGTGCTGAGAGCAATGGCGCACAGCTGCAGTGCTGTGCGCTACCTTATTGAAGACAGGACGTCTTCTGCCGCCGATTTTCCGGACCTCTTCCGTCTTCTGGCTCTGTAAGGGGGACGGCGGCGCGGCTCTGGGACCCATCCATGGCTGGGCCTGTGATCGTCCCTCTGGAGCTAATGTCCAGTAGCCTAAGAAGCCCAATCCACTCTGCACGCAGGTGAGTTCGCTTCTTCTCCCCTTAGTCCCTCGGTGCAGTGAGCCTGTTGCCAGCAGGTCTCACTGAAAATAAAAAACCTACTTTAAACTTTTACACTAAGCAGCTCAGGAGAGCCCCTTAGCCTGCACCCGTCTCGTTCGGGCACAAAAATCTAACTGAGGCTTGGAGGAGGGTCATGGGGGGAGGAGCCAGTGCACACCAGGTAGTCCTAAAGCTTTTTACTTTTGTGCCCAGTCTCCTGCGGAGCCGCTATTCCCCATGGTCCTTTCGGAGTCCCCAGCATCCACTAGGACGTTAGAGAAATATATAGTGAAAAAGTGAAAATAAGTTAGAGAGAGAGGCTGCTGAAAAATGTTAGGGACTTGCCCGACTAATGAGGTCACCTGGACGCGGTGGGAAAGCCGTTACTTATGGCCATAACTATGCGAAGAACCTCGCTCAAAATGCTAAATTTTATTGCAATGATTATTATTAATAAATTGGTAATGTTTAATTGTGCACCTGCAACCTTTTTCTTTGTATGCAGTTCTACTGAAAGGTCTCCGCAGGGTCGCACCTCTCATTACCGGTGTGCACCCCAGGATCCCTCCCCTGTATACCTAATGCTGTGTATTTACATACCCAATAGAAGGCCAGAGACCCCTTCTGCCTGGTGGTAGCACCCACGCCCACCTGTCCTTTATATTGGTTTTAATTAGGTTCCTGACATTTCTAAGACTGCACAAATGTATATGGGACTATCAGATGGGGGTGCATTTCTGGGGTGTGGGTCCCCCTGGACTGTTGTGGCTGTTTTGCCTCAGGAGCAACACATTAACACTTATTTTCATATTTACTTTCATCCCTATCGTGTGTTTTGTTTCAATGTAATTCATTTCCTACCTTCACTTTTCACTACTTTACCTCTCACTAATTTACCCCTGCTCTTTTCAGCAGCCTCTCTCACTAACCTATTTTCACTTTTTCACTATATATTTTTTCACTTGTGTTGCCCTGGGGTCACTCAGCTGCTTCATTTTTGGGGGTCCCGCGCCCTAGATTTGTACCCCCAAAAATGTTAGGGACTTGTCCAACTAATGAGGTCACCTGGACGCGGTGGGAAAGCCGTTACTTATGGCCATAACTATGCGAAGAACCTCGCTCAAAATGCTAAATTTTATTGCAATGATTATTATTAATAAATTGGTAATGTTTAATTGTGCACCTGCAACCTTTTTCTTTGTATGCAGTTCTACTGAAAGGTCTCCGCTGGGTCGCACCTCTCATTACCGGTGTGCACCCCAGGACCCCTCTCCTATATAGCTATTGTAACGTGGTCAGGCTCCTTACTTGATTATTTAGATTCTATGTGTATTAGTGACTTGTACTTGTTTCTATGTCACATACAAGATTCTATAGGCTTCACGGCGAGATGCCATGAAGGAGATTGACCTGCATAATGCAGGGACCACTGCTCTGGCAGTTTCGACACGCAGGGGACGGTGGCTACACCAATGGACTGCGGATACAGAATCTGAGTAAGGTATGACAAGTCCGTCCTTCACAGGTAAGACCCTGTTGGGACGCACGGGATACGCGATTGTCCATGTCAACTGCGGGTAAGTTGGTATGTCTTCCTTCCGCAGCTGCACAGATCAGAAAATTATACCCTACACCTACACTGCAAATCCTTCGAACATGATTCCACATATTCTTCCACTTCCTTTAGAGGACTTTGGGGAAATCCAGAAAACCTGCACCGCCAGGTTCCCGGGGACGGATTTCATATTCGGCCTTTATCAAACCCTTCGGTTTGTCAGTGGACCTCACTGCCTGGGGATCAGGCAGGTGGGAGCGAGACTAAAGAGATTCCGGTGTAGTACGGCTGACCAGCGGTCAGGAGACCGCTGGTCAGCTTACCGACGCCGAGATCCCGGCAGCATACTGACGCCGGGATCCCGGCGGGGAGGGGCGAGTGCAGCAAGACCCTTGCGGGCTCGCTGCGCTCGCCATGCTGCGGGCTCGGTGGCGACCTGCGGTCGCCACAGGTTCTATTCCCACTCTATGGGTGCCGTGGACACCCACGAGTGGAAATAGTCCCTGTTGGTCGGCATGCCGACCATCGGGATAGTGAACGATCGGGATGGGGGAGGAGGTCATGTGACTGTCGGTCACCCGACCGCCGGTCACATGAATACCAACCAAGAAATTCAGTAACACATCTGGGCGATATCCTGCCTAGAACCCTGCAAACAGTTGGGTTGCCCAGGGGTGCAGACTAGAATTTATAGTATTCCTGCCTCACAGATTATTCAAATCAGGCTTACTAGCTTCTCAGGCAGAAAGTGCACTACTCTTGGAAGCTATCATATCATTTGTCAAACTAACGTCATTATTTCAGTTCCACTTCATTTCCGTAACAGGGGTTACTATTCAAACCTGGGGTCATTGATTCCCTACTGGTGGGTGTTCAATTCAGGATGGAGTCTGGGAGTGGTGACCACTGCTCCAGATATAGAGGAATTCCTGGTATCCCGGGATATCAGGGGTGCGTACTTCACATTCCAATCTGGCCACCTCTCTAGGCCTATCTACGGTTGCACTACAACTATGTCCCTTCCAATTCCACACACTGAGCTTGGCTTCTACGCAACACGGAGGGTGTTAATCAGGGCCATGGCAGCCTTTATACTCCCGCTCCACAAACCAGGAGTGGACATAATTCCATATCTGGGCGACCTTAACAACCTCCAAGGAGATGTTGTTACGGAGTGTTGCTCTCTCAAATAAACTATGCCGGGATCTCGGGTGGATCCTGAAGCTTCCAATTTTGCATTTGAAGCCGATAAGGAGGCGTTCCTTCCTGGGGATGATTCTCAACACGGAAGTGCAGAGCGTGTTTCTACCGGTGAAGAAAACGTTGGTGATCCAATTAATGGTTCGGGATGTCCTGATGCCAGCCCGGGTATCTGTTCATCAGTGCATTCGCCTTCTGGGGAAGATGGTTGCCTACTAAGAGGCTCGGCAGTACGGAAGATTCCTTGCATGGTCATTACCACTGGATCTCCTGGTCTTATGGTCCGGATCTCATCTTCACAGGCACCAACGGATATGCCTGTTGCCGAAAGCCAGAATTTCACTCCTCTGGTGGCTGCAAACTTCTCACCTACTCGAGGGCCGCAAGTTCCGGATTTAAAATTGGATTCATCTAACCACTGATGCAAGTCTCAGGGGTTGGGAAGCAGTCGCTCAGGGAGAAAACTTCCAAGGAAAGCAGTCAGTTCAGGTATCTCTCCTTCCAATAAACATTCTGGATCTGAAGGCCATGTACAAAGACCTTCTACAAGTGGCACATCTGCGAGATCAAGCCGTTCAGGTTCAGTCGGACAATGTCACAGCGGTGTCCTACATAAACAGGCAGGGTGGAACGAAGAGCAGGGCTGCAATGTCAGAGGGGACAATAATCCTCCTCTGGGCAGAGAAACATGCGGGCGCTGTCAGCAGTCTTCATTCCGAGAGTGGACAACTGGGAAGCAGACTTCCTCAGCAGACACGATCTCCATCCAGGAGAATGGGGCCTCCACCTGGAGGTATTCGCAAAGGTAACAAGCCGATGGGGTGTACCACAGATAGACATGATGGCCTCTCGCCTCAAAGAGAAGCTTTGGAGATACTGTTCCAGGTCAGGAGACCCACAAGCAGTGGCGGTGGACGCCCTGGTAACTCCGTGGGTGTCCCAGTAAGTGTATGTGTTCCCTCCACTTCCACTCATCCCATGGATTCTCAAGCTAATAAAAAGAACAAGCGTTCAGGCGATCCTCATTGCTCCAGACTGGCCAAGAAGGGCTTGGTACATGGATCTTCTGGAGTTACTACTGGAAGATCCGAGGCCTCTTCCTCTTCGCGAGGACCTTCTGCAACAGGGGCTGTTCGCTTATCAATACTTATCAAGGCTACGTTTGATGGCATGTAGGTTGAAAGCCAAATTTTAGCTCGGAAGGGCATTCTGAACAAAGTAATTCCTACTCTGATACAGACTAGGAAGGGGGTAACGTCTAAACATTGCCATCGCATTTGGAAAACGTACATGGCTTGGTGTGAATCCAAGAAGTCTCCTACAGTGGAGTTTCAACTAGAATGGTTTCTGCAAGCAGGTGTGGTTGTGGGCCTACGCTTTGGCTCCATAAAAGGTCCAGATTTTGGCCTTGCCCATTTTCTTCCAGAAACAAATTGACTGCTCTCCCTGAAATTCAGACTTTCTTGATAGGGATTCTGCACATCCAGCCACCCTTTGTGCCTCCTACGGCACCTTGGGATCTTAATGTGGTGCTGCAGTTCCTGCAGTCGGATTGGTTTGAGCCTTTACAGGAGGTGGACATCACGTTTCTAACTTGGAAGGTGGTCACACTGTTGGCATTGGCATCTGCTCGACGGGTGTCAAAATTGGGGGCAATGTCATGCAAGAGCCCTACTTGTTTTTTCATGAAGATGAAGCTGAGCTCAGAACGCGTCAGCAATTTCTTCAAAGGGTTGTGTCGGTTTTTCATATCACCAACCTATTGTGCTGCCAGTGGCTACTGACTCCTCAATTACTTCACAGTCCTTGGATGTTGTGAGGGCTTTGAAAGTTTCTGTGAAGAGGACTTCTCGTCACAGGTAGTCGGACGCTTTATGTGTCCTGCTGCTAAGCAGACATATGCTCGCTGGATCGGGCTTACAAATCCAGCATGCTTATTCTACGGCAGGCCTGCCGTGTCCAAGCTCTGTTCAAGCCCACTACTCGTACGGTGGGTTGTTCCTGGGCAGCTGCCCGGGGTGTCTTGGCTTTACTGCTTTGCAGAGGTTGAACACGTTGCTGAATTTCTACAAGTTCAATACTTTGGCATCTGAGGACCTAAAAAGTTTGGTCACTCCGTTCTACAGGATCCTCAGCACTCTTCCTCCTGTACTGGGAGCTTTGGTACATCCCCATGGTACTAAATGGAACCCCAGCATCCTCTAGGACGTAAGAGAAAATTTAAATTACCTACCGGTAAATCCTTTTCTCGTAGTCCGTAGAGGATGCTGGGCGCCCGCCCAGTGCTTCGTTATCCTGCGTTGCTACTTGGTTTAGTATTGGTTCAGCTGTTGCTGTTCCTCTTTCATGCATGGTTAGCATGGTTTCTTCAGGTTACATGCGGATTGGCATGGCTGCTTCCTGTTTCATGCTAGATAACATGGTTTCTATGTGTTGCATGATGAAGAAATCATGCCAACCATGTTTCATCCTGTTTGGCAAGGTTTCTTCCTGTCACCTGCTGGTGGACATGGTTTCTTCATGTTTCATGCGGTTTTACATGATTACTTCATGGTGCATGCTGGTTAGCATGGTTTCTCCATATTGCATGCTGGTCAGCATGGGTTTTTTTTCGATTCGGTGTGAGCGGATGTGAAATCTCACCACTATCTGTATTTCCTTCTCTCGAAGTATGTCCGTCTCCTTGGGCACAGTTTCTAGACTGAGTTTGGTAGTAGGGGCATACAGGGAGGAGCAAGCCCACACGGTTAAACTCCTAAAGTACTAGTGGCTCCCATAGGACCCGTCTATACCCCATGTTACTAAATGGAACCCCAGCATCCTCTACGGACTATGAGAAAAAGATTTACCGGTACGTAATTAAAATCCTATTATCCAAATATTCCGAAACACAGAATTTTTTTGAGTGAGATAGTGAAACCTTTGTTTTCTGATGGCTTACTGTACACAAACTTTGTTTAATACAAGAAGTTATTATTAATATTGTATTAAATGACCTTCAGGCTGTGTGTATAAGGTTTATATGAAACAAATGATTTGTATGAATGTACACACACTTTGTTTAATGCACAGAGTTATTAAAAATATTGACTAAAATTACCTTCAGGCTGTGTGCATAAGGTGTATATGAAACATAAATGCATTCTGTGCTTAGACTTGGGTCCCATCACCATGTTATCTAAGGGATGCTCAACACACTTTACATCTCTCTCTATATATATATATATATATATATATATATATATATTATTATTATTATTATTATTATTTTTTATTATATTATATTATATATATATATATATATATATATATATATATATATATATATATTATAGTCCATGTGTGCGGTGGATGTGCATCTATAGGATATGGATAGTGACACTGATGAACCGTTTGAATGTGTGTCTCAGCTTGCAGGTGTGTCGATGGCGGAAGTCCTTATATAGTATGTGCACATTTCATTGATGAATTGGTAATGGTTTAATCACAGGTGTTTAGGATGTGTTCAGATGGCTACAGGTATTTATTCCTTTGCTGGCAGTAGTAGTTTGGCAGTCCTAGAGGCAGGTGGCATTACCACTGAAATGGTATCGTTGGCTGTACGATGGGGATTTTGAAACACTTACAATGAGGCTTGGGTGACTATACACACACATGCCCATGTTTTGACCGCAGCATGATGAGATTCTGTTTTTATGCCGATGCATTGGTTTGGTATAACCATTAAACATTTTTGCATGTTATTGGTGTGCTGGCTACCGTGCTTTGTCCTGTACCAACAGTGGCCCAGGAGGGCATGGACTACATGACTAATTATTTCCAACTGGCACCCATACTATTATTGTGGTGACGTGTGCGATTCAAGTAAGTTTGGTTTATTTTTCCTGTGGGACTGGAATTGCACCGTGCATTAGCAACAATTTTTAAGAATTTGTAACTTATTATTGTCTATCATAATTTTTTGTGTGTGTCAAATATTTATCTATTTTTTCGGATATGGATCCTGACACTCGAGACCTGCTGGGTACAAAACGATTTCTTGACAAAGACATCTCTAGAATTGTATTTAATGATACAAATCAATTGGCATTTGATATTGGAAGCCCATCGGAAGTGTTTTCAGTTCTATCGAAACTAAAAAAACGATTAGTGGAACTAGAACTCCACGGGCTTACTCTATCACAATACCACAAGGAGAAACTAATACCCAGGGGGTTTAGGATCAGAAACCAGCCAACAATTGGGCGCAGTAACAAGGATATTTGCAGACAGTGGTGCATGATCCTAAACCAGTGCAGCTTCGACCTCATGGTCCTAGTTTTACAACAGGTCAACACTGAAATAGAGACCCTGAAAAGGGAGATTGTTGAGTGTGAAAAGGGTGGACTAGATGTTTTAAGATCTGACGAGACTGGTGGATGGTTAACCAAATTGGATGAGGACATTAACAAATTTAAAAACGACCTATTGGGATTCAAAAAGTCCAAAAATAGGAAGGTGAGAGATGACTATAAAGATCAAAAAGTCTATTCTTGGCTTGCTGGCCAATCAAATAGACGACCGTGGAGAAGTGAGCAGGGTGGCAGAAGGAGGGTTGAGAAACATTTTACAGACATAGATTGCTATACGTCTCAAAGTGATTCTGATAATGCATCTGCTAATAGGGGTCATTTTTCGCAGAAGCACGTTTATACGCGCAGCAGAAACAAAAACACAAAAGATCCTGCAGGAGAGGAGGGATCAAACACAGGAGGTCAAAAAGGAAAATTTCAAAGAACACAGAGATATTGACCTTTAATTTATCGAATTATACACCAACGGAGGCCGAAATGACAGTCCTTTCTAAAAGGTGTCATTCGTCCAAACGTTGAAACAAACAAAAAACGTTCGATTTTGAGGAAGAATTGCAGAAATTTTGCAGACAATTGAATTTGAAAGTTTTTTTTTCTAAAACAAGGTACCACGACTGAAAGTATATCTCCTTTTAGTACCAAGAGTACATTTGAACCGCCCACAAGTAATCCATCTATTGAGACTTTCTTTAGATTAATTAAACGTGATGTTTTACCATGTCTAAAGAATAAACAACATTATTGGTCGAATTTGTCCAAAGATGAGACTCAAGTTATTCACTCCCTTCATGGTAATCAGGCTATTGTCATACGCCCCGCCGATAAAGGCGGTGGAGTAGTGATACTGAACAAAACAGATTACATTACTGAAGTGATGCGACAATTAGATGACTCCTTTTGCTACATGAAATTAAAATTTGATCCCACATAAAAATACAAAAAAGAAATTGACGGCATCATTAATATGGGATTGGGTAATGGTTGGGTTGATGAGCGAACGGATTATTTTTTGACACAGGAATATCCTAAAACACCATTACTTTATATTTTGCCGAAAGTGCATAAGGCATTAGTGAACCCCCCCAGGGAGACCCATCAGTTCTTCAAGAGGGTCCCTCAGCCAACCATTACCCAATTAGTTGATTTCTTTCTCCAACCGTTTGTACAAAAAACCTCCTTTTTCATTAACGATACCACCGATTATTTGGTTAAATTAAATAATTTTGGTCCACCTCCACCACAATGTCTCCTTGTTACTCTTGATGTTGGTAGCCTGTATACCAACATCGAGAATTCGGCAGGAATAGCATTGGTCAGGAAGGTCCTCACCGCCAGTACAGATTATGTAGGTCCACCCATAGAATTTTTGATTTTGCTAATGTAAGTAATACTACACAAAAATGATTTTTTGTTTAATAATGGTTTTTACTTACAACTTAATGGGACTGCGATGGGTTCTAACATGGCCCCAACGTACGCAAACCTATATATGATTATGAACAATAGAATATATTCACAACATATAGCATTTTATTTGAGATATATTGATTTTTTTTTATTTGGACTGGCGATGCGGATTTACTGGAGCAAATTATTAATCATTTAAATAATATTCTAGGGTTTATTAGTTTTTCATGTAACAGCAGCTCCCTCAAAATTGATTTTCTAGATGTGACCGTGAGTATCACTGATGGCCAATTTATGACAAACATTTTTAGAAAAAAACACTGACAAGAACACTCTTGTTGTCAACGAGTTTTCACCCTCAACCACTCAAAAGAGGACTTCCCTTTTCTTAACTTGTTAGAGTGGTAAGGATCACTTCCGATAGGAGTAAATTACCTGCTACACTTGATGCCATGGGTTTAAAGTTTTTGGAATGAGGTTATGGACAAAAAGAGGTATCAGATGCTATCTCTAAATGCCTCACTTTAGACCGGAATGCTTTATTGGGCCAAAAGAAAGCTACTTCGCAAACAACAAAATTCCCATTTATAAGTACCAATTCCATCTCATCTGGGGTGATCAGAGCTGCAATTTGTAAACATTGGTATATAATACAGACCGACCCCATTTTGGGACAAACATGCCAACAACTGCCATTATTTTGCTACAAACGTAGTAAAAAACTCAAAGAGAGGATAGCATAGTAAGATATTAGCCCAACTTCAGCTGTGAATACGAACTGGCTAAAAGAAGGGAACAGTTAAATGTTCCAAATGTGTAAACTGTACGCACATGCTTACTAGTAACCAGTTTCGCCATCCAATAACTGGTACGGACTATCGAATACACCATCGATTAGACTGCGAATCAAAAATATGCCGTTTACATAATTCTATGTCCCTGCAACAAGTTGTATGTAGGAAAGACAATTAGAATGATTAAGGAAAGAATTGGTATGTATTGGTCTTCGAACAAAAAAGTACTAATGGGTATAGATGCCAGCACTCCGTCTGTGGCCAGGTACTTCCTCAAGGAAGGACATAATATATGGGACTTTCGATTAATGCCAGTGGACCAGATACTGCCTCTCTGTAGAGGAGGAGATAGACACAAATTGCTACTTCAGCGTGAGTGTCAGTGGATATACAAATAAAACTCTATGGTACCGAAAGGCCTCAATGAAGAATTCACATGGTCACCTTTTTTATGAAGTTTGATCATATATGGATTATTTTAAGTAGAGATTGATGAGGGAGCTTGCTATATGGTTTAATGTTGTATACTATAGGTTGGTCCATCCATGATTCTCCCTTGCTGTTAAGGGCTCTCTCTCTAATACTGCTGACATTGGTTATGATATGAAAACTATTTAGCAATATGAATGGTGTGAACAGTGTCAGTAGTATTAGTAATTATCTGTGTGTCTATACATGTTTGTATTTGTTATATATTTTTGTATTTTTAATGCACTTTTAAATTGGATTCAGGATAAGGAACTGTGATCACATGACCTGGATGTGATTGCGGAGGGTGAGCTCAGTCTCTGCCGTCATTCAGTCTGCCTGGTGTGTGTGGTTGGCAGTTCACTTCCGCCATCCAGACACTGACACCGCGTGACATGGTTGGCGTCTATGAGGTGTAGTCAATAACTGTCAGAAGCTGCAGTCTTGTCGGAAAGCTTCTGTCAGAAATAGGTTGGAAGGGGTTCCGACCTATTCAATAGGGGCTGATTTTTTCCGACAAGTCAGGAATTCCCGACTTGTCGGAAAACATGTGGATCGGCGGAATAGACGCCGATCCACGTGCTTCTGTCGGAAATTTATTTAAGAACAGTGTTTGGCGCAGCTAAGTCTATGGCACACTAAACAATAAGCAATATTTGGTGCAAGTTGAGGGCACTCGCAACATTGTTGGCTCATGCACAGGGGTGCACTCTTCATAAGTGTATTGGTCAGCACTTATTAACACATTTTTATAAAAAAAAAAAAAAAAGACAGAAAAGCTTATGCAGGTACTCTCCAGAGTTCATGAGAATATAACTTTAATCCATCCTTAAAAGACGTGACACACAGGATGTTCCACTTCCAAAATACTGGCTAGTGGTGTGTAAATCCATCTTAAGTGGCCTCTCAATGTACCAGTCAACAGTATGTTTAAGTGGATATGTATGGCTAGGGATGACTTTTCTATACATATTAGTGTCAAGTAAGTCATTCATTTATGTCTCAGTTGGTCAGTAAAGTTCAAAACTACCACTGCTCCAACCTTATATGTAGGACACATTACAATTCTACAGTATGACATCCTCAGGGGCATGTACAGATATATCCTCATACATATTTGCAGCAGTGACGCTAAACAGCCCCTCTTGACCAGATCGAGTGAAAATCTTCTAGCGTCGGGTGTGTTCTTCTTAGTTGCAACACAATGTGACTAGGACGCACAAGGAGACAATACTATTCATGACACTTGAATATCTGTGTACAACAGAGTCTCAGCAGCCACACATTTTTTTCCAAGTTCTGCTCCGAATACAAGTTCAGTTCTGTAGATTTCGTACTTTCATTAGCGATTTTGAAATCACCCATGATGATAATGGAGATGTCTGAGTATAGGAAGTGAGGGAGCCAAAGAAAATGTACTTCAAATGATGTGAATGCGAGTGTTGGAACCCGTGGTAGAACTGTGTATGTGAAAGATTGGGATAGTAATATTCCAACCCCACCTACTAGGGGACATATAGTCAGTGAAGTCAGTCAGATTGTTTAGAATTTAAGCATGGATCTCTCCTTTAGAAATAAAGTGGTCATGGATGTATGTTAATTTGTTACAAACGGAATGCACATTTTAGTAATTTGAAGGGTGATGGGAGACACGTGATGTTTATGAAGTTAGCTGGATTTATAGATTGCTGCTAATCAAGTGAATGTGAGTGAGGCAAGCGGTTGGGGCCCGGGTTTGGTGAAATGTCACCAGCTAATAGAAACAGGAGACAGATAAATGTAGCGGTAAGATTTTTGTGAATTTTTTTTTTTTTTATAGTGACAGGTTGTGGAGGGTATTGTCAATGTATAAAAGATTTAAAACAAAATTCATGAGACTTTTACTTAAGAGGGGAGTGGATAACTGAGGTGGCAGTATGTACAGAGGGGTTCAGTATAATGTACCACCACATGGGATGCCGAATGTCAGTATACTGACATTGGCATCCTGAGCTGTAGAATGATGGCAGGGATGCGAGCGCAACAGACACCCATAGAGAGAGAGAATCACCTTCCTGTCCGGTATACCGGCGATAGCATGGTGCCCCCGGCGGTTTACAGGCGACGGTATTTTTGACCCCAGTTGGATGTGCGCCACCTCACAAGTTCTGACGTGGGCATAACACGTAGCTAACATAACACTTATACAGCAATACAACCTCACTGGGGACTGGTATGCCAACCACAGCCTGCTGCAAGTGCTGCATCACGGCATGCTGCTTAGCATGACAGGCTGCGACTTTTTGCAGCTGGCAATTGCTCCATTAATTCTATAAAATCATAGAAAAATTAATTCTTTAGCACACTATGGTTAGTAGCATACATACATCAAATAAGAATAAAGCCTATCTGTCCAAATATTGGAATCGGAAGGCATCAGGGTGAGCAGTTCTTACCAACGCATTCTGTCTAAGATGTAGACTTGATCAAGTATTAAGAACAATCACTTCTATGTTTTTAGGTTTTATATTCTATGAAAATGCTTTTAATATAAAGCAAAGTTGAAGTATCTTACTCTAAGTAGAGACCTGTGCTGAATAAGGTCCATAATACGATTACTAGAGCTGTCGACACCACATGAAGTTTATGGGACAGAGCAGTGCTGCTGCACATGGCCAGAGGTAGCAGCTTTTTCTACCAAGTTTGCTGTGTGGATCTGAGCCATAAATCAGTGCCTTGGACCAGAGAGTGGCTGCCAGTAAGAAGAGACAGGAGCCCCACCATGAGGTTTAAGAATGAGAGCTTAAAAAGTGCTGTTCTGTTTCCTACTGATTCTATTATATTTGTGTATTTATTATGGGATGTTTAACCTTTTCCTGACCACTTATTTTACTTATATTAGTTAAATATGTTTGATAAAGCCTATACTAAAGACTATAGCGTTAAAAATATTAGTACTGTATTACATACAGTACCCAATGTATATAAAGACCAATGTGTACATTAACGTCCAGGGTCGATACTAGGTTCTTCTACCGTTCCTCCGGACTCCCACACTTGCAATCCACAATCTCCCACTCTGCGGAACATTGAAGCATTTGGAAACCCCCTCTAAAAATCTTGTGCTTGCCACTGCGGTGTTAAGGCCCGTACACAATGGCCGATATATCAGCGTTCTCTTTAACGGCAGATATATCGCGGGTCCGTCGGCCAATGTGTACGGCCGATACGTCTGTGAACTCCGTCGTTCACAGATGTATCGCGTCGGACCCGCAGCACAGCAGACGGCCAATATATCTACAGATATATTGGCGCGTCGCTGTGTGTGTACGGGCGGTCGGCCGACCGCCCGTACACATGCTGCAGCGGCCGGCGGTGATTGACAGCTGAACTGGGCGGGCGTGTGTACACGCCCGCCCAGTCCATGACGTCAGTCCCCGACGGATCGGGCAGTATGTATGCACAGCACACTGCCCGATCCATCCATAGATATATCTGCAGATCAATTGATCTGCAGATATATCTTTCCAGTGTGTACCCACCTTTAGATCAGAGCATCATATAAATTTATATGGTACAGGTTGAGTCTCCCTTATCCAAAATGCTTGGGACCAGAGGTATTTTGGATATCAGATTTTTCCGTATTTTGGAATAATTGCATACCACAATGAGATATCATGGTGATGGGACCTAAAGCTAAGCACAAGATGCATTTATGTTACATACACACCTTATACACACAGCCTGAAGGTAATTTTAGCCAATATTTTTTATAACTTTGTGCATTAAACAAAGTGTGTGTACATTCACACAATTCATTTATGTTTCATATACACCTTATACACAAAGCCTGAAAGTCATGTAATACAATATTTTTAATAACTTTGTGTATTAAACAAAGTTTGTGTACATTGAGCCATCAAAAAACAAAGGTTTCACTATCTCACTCAAAAAAGTCCGTATTTCGGAATATTCCGTATTTCGGAATATTTGGATATGGGATACTCAACCTGTACTACAATAGTTTTTTATAACGATAATCCATTATAAAATGTTACTATACATAAACACTATTACCACATAAGAAACAACCCTGTAAATGTGTATTTTGTCCTGGTTACATACTCCAATCCTTTGTTAATCAACGATATAGCCTATAATTAGTCAATGATTAAATACATCATTAAACTGCCACATTAGTAATTACTTACATGCTTTCCCACACTAAAAATATATTAACCTAAGCATCATAAAATGTCTTAAACTAACTGGGTGCTTACTGAAATAGGATTCTTTTATTTTGACGACTGTACCGGAGTAAAACAATTTTGCAGTATTCATCCATGATAATTATTGTATCTAAAAAATGTGTTGATCATTAAAAACATATCAAAAATATTTGCTGAAATATGGTGCATTTCTCAATAATAAAAAGTACAAATAGAGACTATTTACAGTGTCACTGAAAATCGGTATATAATGTTACCTCTAAGAAGGTTGTAGATAATACTTTAATTCAAATGTAACTTTTTAAGCAGTATGGCCAAGCTGGCAGCCAAGGCAAGATGTGCCTTACAGGAGCTCCTGCATGGCGTCCTGCTAAAGTCCCCATCATCATCTGTGAAGGCTCCCATTACACTCTGCGAAACGCCCTTTACATCTGTCTAACTGACTCGTAGGGAAGACATGGTCAGTGTAGCCAGGGGACACCTCCCTGCAAGTTGTGGACTGCTATTTGTGGTCTAGTCTGGCAGTACGCCACCCGGCTGTGGGGCTCCATCTCACTGTCCTGTATCCCACAAAGTACAGAAGTCCTGATATCAATGCTTACCCTTCGGGTGGTGATGCTCTGTTGATCGTCACTGTGACTTCTGCTGTGGTCTCCTGCTCTCCCTGTCCCAGGAGACACCAAACATCTTTGCTGCACTCTGCCCTCTCCTGGAGAACTGCCCTCCCCCAGAGGAATTCCCCTAACAGCCTTGGTCCTTTTCTTTCCCACGCAGAGGTCTGCTCCTGCTTACTGTAACATCTCGGTTTTACTTAAACAGGACCAACCTACAGTATCGATTTCCCAGCTGGAGAATGCAAAAGTGGTTAGTCTCACTTATATATTTTTACGTATACTTCTGCAACATCCTTGCATTTGTCGTCATGAGCTCATCGCTAGCTTGTTGCACCATGAAGATTTTCTGGACATTCAGCTTTGCTCAGTATCATTTACCATTAATTGTGATACACTCCAGTGTCCACAGCTGGTTTTACACCTGCCATTTAGGTCTCTATTTCTGACTTCAACATAAATAGGACCACTTCAACCATCCTTTCTTTTACTTATCCAAAGTCGGAGATCTGGGGCTACTATACAGTGAACTCGACCCATTTGAAAATTATGCTACTTGCGGTATGTTGGCCATCTAGCTATCGGTCTATGCTCAGTGATAGCCTATCTATGTAACATCTATCTTCTAACATCCAACCTGCTTGACCATTTATTGCTGCTCTCCTCTATACTCATTAACTGACAAAGAATTTTATTGAGATTCTAGGTAGCGACCCCAACAACCAAATAATTTTTGACAGGGCTCACTGGGCCCTTAGACCTCGGGGTCCCACCTCCGACAGACCTAGAGATGTAATTTGTCACCTACACTATTTTGCAGAGAAGGAGGATTTTACGTGCAGAGTCAGACAACTGGATGCTGTAGACTTCAAATGGGGATAGTATTCACATCTACCATGATCTATCATGGCATATTCTGCAGCAATGCAGGGCTTTGAAAACGTTAACGGATGAACTTTGCAAGCCTCAGCTGAAATACCATTGGGATTTTCCTTTTCATATTCAAATGACATTCTCTGGTAAACTGCACTCTCTTTATGCCCCATCGGACTTACCTACAATTGAGAAACCCGATTGGAATGATCCTCTACCACAGCTGGAGAGATATAGAGAAACCAAGCTCCTGCCAAAAAGTACATAGGTCCAAAAGATAGCAGAGCAGTCCATGTGATCAGTCTGATTCGGAGGACACCTGAGAGCTAATGGACTTCCTGCTCTCCATATATTGCCCCTTGTCTCCATACTTGGAAGCGCACGTCAAGGACATCTCCTCTTTGTGTAATGTTCTACCTTATACCTGTGTGGATCATATATGTGGCTTGTCTTTAACTGTTTCTTCACACAAAGTACAAAAGTCTCTACACTGACTTCCAGGTATTTTTGGCTTCAGACACGTTCCAGTTTCTAATTCTCCTTAACCACTGGGATGTATTTTCTCTATAACTGATATATGGTTGGATGTTCACCTATTTGATTTTTTAATATTAGTTACTTTTCATTCATTTTATTGCTATAAAAAAAACAGCAAGATGTCATTACATTTAAATTTGTATATCTGCTCTTGTTGGGGCTCTACTTTCATAGACTCCTATTGCCCCTCCCCACCCTATAATTTAACATCCTGTGGGACAGTTGGCAATCAATATTTTACAATGTCCTGGATACGGTAGTTTAATTGTTACTGTCTGATTTGGTTTTTTTGTCTGTTCTTTTTTTCTCTCCTGCTCTCAGACTAACCTTTGTGCCTTGGGAATAATTTTTTAGTTTTTTTTGCTATCTCTTGATGACAACTACTGCGGATAAACTTATAAATTCCTCAATCAATGCCTGGGGCTTAAATATCCCAGAAAAAAGGTCTAAATTGCTTCGCACATTATGTGCCAGTAGGGTCAATGTGACCATGGCTCAGAAAATAAGATTTTACTCACCGGTAAATCTATTTCTTGTAGTCCGTAGTGGATGCTGGGAACTCCGTAAGGACCATGGGGAATAGCGGCTCCGCAGGAGACTGGGCACAACTAAAAGAAAGCTTTAGGACTACCTGGTGTGCACTGGCTCCTCCCTCTATGCCCCTCCTCCAGACCTCAGTTAGGATACTGTGCCCGGAAGAGCTGACACAATAAGGAAAGGATATTGAATCCCGGGTAAGACTCATACCAGCCACACCAATCACACCGTATAACTCGTGATACTATACCCAGTTAACAGTATGAAATATAACTGAGCCTCTCAACAGATGGCTCAACAATAACCCTTTAGTTAAACAATAACTATATACAAGTATTGCAGACAATCCGCACTTGGGACGGGCGCCCAGCATCCACTACGGACTACGAGAAATAGATTTACCGGTGAGTAAAATCTTATTTTCTCTGACGTCCTAGTGGATGCTGGTAACTCCGTAAGGACCATGGGGATTATACCAAAGCTCCCAAACGGGCGGGAGAGTGCGGATGACTCTGCAGCACCGAATGAGCGAACTCTAGGTCCTCCTCAGCCAGGGCATCAAACTTGTAGAATTTAGCAAATGTGCTTGACCCCGACCAAGTAGCTGCTCGGCAAAGTTGTAAAGCCGAGACCCCTCGGGCAGCCGCCCAAGAAGAGCCCACCTTCCTTGTGGAATGGGCTTTTACAGATTTAGGATGCGGCAGTCCAGCCGCAGAATGTGCAAGTTGAATCGTGCTACAGATCCAGCGAGCAATAGTCTGCTTTGAAGCAGGCGTACCCAACTTGTTGGGTGCATGCAGGATAAATAGCGAGTCAGTCTTTCTGACTCCAGCTGTCCTGGAAACATAGATTTTTAGGGCCCGGACTACGTCCAGCAACTTGGAATCCTCCAAGTCACGAGTAGCCTCAGGCACCCCAATAGGCTGGTTCAAATGAAAAGCTGAAACCACCTTTGGGAGAAATTGGGAACGAGTCCTCAATTCCGCCCTATCCTTATGAAAAATCAGATAAGGGCATTTGCATAACAAAGTCGCCAATTCTGATACACGCCTGGCCGACGCCAAGGCCAACAGCATGACCACTGTCCACGTGAGGTATTTAAGCTCCACGGATTTAAGTGGTTCAAACCAGTGCGACTTCAGGAAATCCAACACCACGTTGAGATCCCACGGTGCCACTGGAGGCACAAACGGGGGCTGAATATGCAGCCCTCCCTTAACAAAAGTCTGAACTTCAGGCAATAAAGCCAGTTCTTTTTGGAAGAAAATGGACAGAGCCGAAAACTGGACCTTACTGGAACCCATTTTAGGCCCATAGTCACTCCTGACGGTAGGAAGTGCAGAAATCGACCCAGTTGAAATTCCTCCGTTGGGGCCTTCCTGGCCTCACACTAAGCAACATATTTTCGCCATATACGGTGATAATATTTTGCGGTTACATCTTTCCTAGCCTTAATCAGCGTAGGAATGACTTTATCCGGAATGCCCTTTCCTTTAGGATCCGGTATTCAACCGCCATGTCGTCAAACGCAGCGGTGGTAAGTCTTGGAACAGACAGGCCCCTGCTGCAGCAGGTCCTGTCTGAGCGGCAGAGGCCATGGGTCCTCTGAGATCATTTCTTGAAGTTCTGGGTACCTAGATCTTCTTGGCCAATCCGGAACCACGAGTATAGTTCTTACTCCTCTCCTTCCTATTATTCTCAGTACCTTGGGTATGAGAGGCAGAGGAAGGAACACATACACCGACTGGTACACCCACTGTGTTACCAGAGCGTCCACAGCTATCGCCTGAGGGTCCCTTGACCTGACGTAATAACATCCTAGCTTTTTGTTGAGGCGGGACGCCATCATGTCCACCTGTGGCCCTTCCCAATGGTGTACAATCATTTGGAAGACTTCTGAATGAAGTCCCCACTCTTCCGGGTGGAGGTCGTGTCTGCTGAGAAAGTCTGCTTCCCAGTTGTCCACTCCGGGAATGAACACTGCTGACAGTGCTAACACATGATTTTCCGCCCATCGGAGAATCCTTGTGGCTTCTGCCATTGCCATCCTGCTTCTTGTGCCGCCCTGTCGGTTTACATGGGCGACCGCCGTGATGTTGTCTGACTAGATCAGCACCGGCTGGTTTTGAAGCAGGGGTCTTGCCTGACTTAGGGCATTGCAAATGGCCCATAGTTCCAGAATATTTATGTGCAGGGAAGTCTCCTGACTTGACCATTGTCCTTGGAAGTTTCTTCCCTGTGCGACTGCCCCCCAACCTCGAAGGCTGGCATCCGTGGTCACCAGGACCCAGTCCTGTATGCCGAATCTGCGGCCCTCTGGAAGATGAGCACTCTGCAGCCATCACAACAGCGACACCCTGGCCCTTGGAGACCGGGTTATCAGCCAATGCATCGGAAGATGCGATCCGGACCACTTGTCCAACAGATCCCACTGAAAGATCCTTGCATGGAACCCTCCGAATGGAATTGCTTCGTAAGAAGCCACCATCTTTCCCAGGACTCGCGTGCAATGGTGCACAGAAACCTGTTTTGGTTTTAGGAGGTCTCTGACTAGAGATGACAACTCCTTGGCCTTCTCCTCCGGGAGAAACACTTTTTTCTGTTCTGTGTCGAGAACCATCCCCAGGAACAGTAGACGCGTTGTAGGAACCAGCTGCGACTTCGGAATGTTCAGGATCCAGCTGTGCTGTTGTTGCACTGCCCCAGCTAGTGCTACTCCGATCAACAACTGTTCCCTGGACCTCGCCTTTATAAGGAGATCGTCCAAGTACGGGATAATTATAACTCCCTTCCTTCGAAGGAGTATCATCATCTCTGCCATTACCTTGGTAAATACCCTCGGTGCCGTGGACAGACCAAACGGCAACGTCTGGAATTGGTAATGACAGTCCTGTACCACAAATCTGAGGTACTCCTGGTGAGGGGGGTAAATGGGGACATGCAGGTAAGCATCCTTGATGTCCAGTGATACCATGTAATCCCCTTCGTCCAGGCTTGCAATAACCGCCCTGAGTGATTCCATTTTGAACTTGAACCTTCGTATATAAGTGTTCAAGGATTTCAAATTTAAAATGGGTCTCACCGAACCGTCCGGTTTCGGTACCACAAACATTGTGGAATAGTAACCCCGTCCCTGTTGAAGAAGGGGTACCTTGACTATCACCTGCTGCGAATACAGCTTGTGAATTGCCTCCAGCACTGCCTCCCTGTCTGAGGGAGCTGTCGGCAAAGCAGATTTGAGGAAACGGCGAGGGGGAGACGTCTCGAATTCCAGCTTGTACCCCTGAGATACTACCTGTAGAATCCAGGGATCCACCCGTGAGCGAGCCCACTGGTCGCTGAAATTCCTGAGACAGGCCCCCACCGTACCTGGCTCCGCCTGTGGAGCCCCAGTGTCATGCGGTGGACTTAGAGGAAGCGGGGGAGGACTTTTGTTCCTGGGAACTGGCTGTATGCTGCAGCTTTTTCCCTCTACCTCTGCCTCTGGGCAGAAAGGACGCGCCTTACACCCACTTGTCTTTCTGGGGCCGAAAGGACTGTACCTGATAATACGGTGCTTTCTTTGGCTATGAGGGAACATGGGGCAAAATGTTGATTTCCCAGCGTTAGCTGTGGAAACGAGGTCCGAGAGACCATCCCCAAACAACTCCTCACCCTAGTAAGGCAAAACTTCCATGTGCCTTTTAGAAACAGCATCACCTGTCCACTGCCGAGTTCCTGGCAGAAATGGACATTGCGTTTATTTTAGATGCCAGTCGGCAATTATCCCTCTGTGCATCTCTCATGTATAAGACTGCGTCTTTAATATGCTCTATGGTTAGCAATATAGTGTCCCTGTCTAAGGTACAGAGAATCTGACCACGCAGCTGCAGCACTGCACATACATGCTGAAGCAATAGCTGGTCTCAGTATAATGCCTGAGTGTGTATATATAGACTTCAGGATAGCCTCCTGCATTCTATCTGCAGGCTCCTTTAGGGCGGCCGTGTCCTGAGACGGTAGTGCCACCTTCTTTGACAGACGTGTGAGCGCTTTATCCACCCTAGGGGATGTCTCCCAACGTGACCTATCCTCTGGCGGGAAAGGGTACGCCATTAGTAACCTTTTAGAAATTACCAGTTTCTTATCGGGGGAAACTCACGCTTCTTCACACATTTAGTTCATCAGATGGGGGAAAAAATAAGATTTTACTCACCGGTAAATCTATTTCTCGTAGTCCGTAGTGGATGCTGGGACTCCGTAAGGACCATGGGGATTAGCGGCTCCGCAGGAGACTGGGCACAACTAAAGAAAGCTTTAGGACTACCTGGTGTGCACTGGCTCCTCCCACTAAGACCCTCCTCCAGACCTCCGTTAGGATACTGTGCCCGGAAGAGCTGACACAATAAGGAAAGATTTTGAATCCCGGGTAAGACTCATACCAGCCACACCAATCACACCGTATAACTCGTGATACTATACCCAGTTAACAGTATGATAACAACTGAGCCTCTCAACAGATGGCTCAACAATAACCCTTTAGTTAGGCAATAACTATAAACAAGTATTGCAGACAATCCGCACTTGGGATGGGCGCCCAGCATCCACTACGGACTACGAGAAATAGATTTACCGGTGAGCAAAATCTTATTTTCTCTAACGTCCTAAGTGGATGCTGGGACTCCGTAAGGACCATGGGGATTATACCAAAGCTCCCAAACGGGCGGGAGAGTGCGGATGACTCTGCAGCACTGAATGAGCAAACTCTAGGTCCTCCTCAGCCAGGGTATCAAACTTGTAGACTCTTGCAAGAGTGTTTTAACCCGACCAAGTAACAGCTCGGCACATTTGTAAAGCCGAGACCCCTCGGGCAGCCGCCCAAGAAGAGCCCACTTTCCTCGTGGAATGGGCTTTCACAGATTTAGGGTGCGGCATTCCAGCCGCAGAATGTGCAAGTTGAATCGTGCTACAGATCCAACGAGCAATAGTCTGCTTAGAAGCAGGAGCACCCAGCTTGTTGGGTGCATACAGGATAAATAGCGAGTCAGTTTTCCTGACTCCAGCCGTCCTGGAAACATATACTTTTCAGGGCCCTGACTACGTCCAGAAAAACTTGGAATCCTCCAAGTCCCAAGTAGCCGCAGGCACCACAATAGGTTGGTTCACATGAAAAACTGATACCACCTTAGGAAGGAATTGGGAACGAGTCCTCAATTCCGCCTTATCCATATAGAATACAGATAAGGGCATTTGTATGACAAAGCCGCCAATTCTGATACACGCCTGGCCGACGCCACGGCCCACAGCATGACCACTTTCCACGTGAGGTATTGTAGCTCCACGGATTTAAGTGGCTCAACTCAATGCGACTTCAGGAAATCCAACACTACGTTGAGATTCCACGGTGCCACTGGAGGCACAAACGGGGGCTGACTATGCAGCACTCCCTTAACAAAAGTCTGAACTTCAGGCAGTGAAGCCAGTTCTATTTTGGAAGAAAATCGATAGAGCCGAAATCTGGACCTTAATGGAACCCAATTTTAGGCCCATAGTCACCTCTGACCTGTAGGAAGTGCAGAAAACGACCTAGCTGAAATTCCTCCTTTTGGGCCTTACTGGCCTCACAGCACGCAACATATTACCGCCATATGCGGTGATAATGGTTTGCGTTCACTTCTTTCCTAGCTATAAATAGCGTAGGGATAACTTCCTCCGGAATGCCCTTTTCCTTCAGGATCCGGCGTTCAACCGCCATGCCGTCAAACGCAGCCGCGGTACGTCTTGGAACAGACAGGCCCCCTGCTGCAGCAGGTCCTGTCTGAGCGGCAGAGGCCATGGGTCCTCTGAGATCATTCTTGGAGTTCTGGGTACCAAGCTCTTCTTGGCCACCCGGACCAATGAGTATAGTTCTTACTCCTCTACTTCTTATTATTCTCATTACCCTGGGTATGAGAGGCAGAGAAGGGAACATATACACCGACTGGTACACCCACGGTGTTACCAGAGCGTCTACAACTATCGCCTGAAGGTCCCTTGACCTGGCGCAATATCTTTGTAGCTTTTTGTTGAGGCGGGACGCCATCCTGTCCACCTGTGGCCTTTCCCCACGGTGTCTGCTGAGAAAGTTCTCAGTTGTCCACTCCGGGAATGAACACTGCTGACAGTGCTAACACATGATTTTCCGCCCATCGGAGAATCCTTGTGGCTTCTGCCATCGCCATCCTGCTTCTTGTGCCACCCTGTCGGTTTACATGAGCGACCGCCGTGATGTTGTCTGACTGGATCAGCACCGGCCGGTGTTGAAGCAGGGGTCTAGCCTGACTTAGGGCATTGTAAATGGCCCAAAGTTCCAGAACATTTATGTGTAGGGAAGTCTCCTGACTTTTCCATAGGCCTTGGAAGTTTCTTCCCTGTGTGACTGCCCCCCCCAGCCTTGAAGGCTGGCATCCGTGGGCACCAGGACCCAGTCCTGTATGCCGAATCTGCGGCCCCCCAGAAGATGTGCAGTCACCACCACAGCGACACCCTGGCCCTTGGAGACAGGGTTATCCGCCGATGCATCTGAGAATGCGACCCGGACCACTTGTCCAACAGATCCCACTGGAATATCCTTGCATGGGACTTGGCGAATGGAAATTCTTCGTAAGAAGCTACCATCTATCCCAAGGCTCGCGTGCATAGATGCACCGATACCTGTATTTGTATTAGGAGGTCTCCGTCTAGAGACGCCAACTCCTTGGACTTCTCCTCCGGGAGAAACCCTTTTTATCCTGTTCTGTGTCCAGAACCATACCCAGGAACAGTAGACGCGTCGTATGAACCAGCAGTGACTTTGGAATATTCAGAATCCAGCCGTGCTGTTGTAGCACTTCCCGAGATAGTGCTACTCCGACGAACAACTGCTCCCTGGACCTCGCCTTTATAAGGAGATCGTCCAAGTACGGGATAAGTACTTCGGCCATTACCTTGGTAAATACCCTCGGTGCCGGGGATAGACCAACGGCAACGTCTGGAATTGGTAATGACAATCCTGTACCACAATTTTGAGGTACACCTGGTGACGAGGGTAAATAGGGACATGCAGGTAAGTATCCTTGATGTCCAGTGATACCCTGAAATTTTCCAGGCTTGCAATAATCGCCCTGAGCGATTCCATTTTGAACTTGAACCTTCGTATATAAGTGTTCAAGGATTTCAATTTTAGAATGGGTCTCACCGAACCGTCTGGTTTCGGTACCACAACATTTTGGAATAGTAACCCCGGCTTGTTGAAAGAGGGGTACCTTGATTTCACCTGCTGGAAGTACAGCTTGTGAATTGCAGCCAGTACTACCTTTCTCCGAGGGCAGCAGGCAAGGCTGATGTGAGGCAACGGCGAGGGGGAGTCGTCTCGAACTCCAGCCTGTATCCCTGTGATACTACTTGCAGAACCTAGGGATCCACCTGTGGGCAAGCCCACTGATCCCTGCAGGTCCCGAGACGCGCCCCCACCGCACCTGTCTCCACCTGTGGAGCCCCAGCGTCATGCGGTGGACTCAGAGGAAGCGAGGGAAGATATTTGATTCTGGAACTGGCTGACTGGTGCAGCTTTTTCCGTCTTCCCTTGTCTCTGTACAGAAAGGAAGCGCCTTTGACCCGCTTGCTTTTCTGAAGCCGAAAGGACTGTACCTGAAAATACGGTGCTTTCTTTAGGCTTTTGTGAGGAAACCTGAGGTAAAAAAATTTCTTCCCAGCTGTTGCTGTGGATACGAGGTCCCAGAGACCATCCCCAAACAATTCCTCACCCTTATAAGGCAGAATCTCCATGTGCCTTTTAAATGCAGCATCACCTGTCCACTGCCGGGTTTCTACCACCCTCCTGGCAGAATGGACATTGCATTAATTCTGGATGCCAGCCGGCAAATATCCCTCTGTGAATCCTTTATATATAAGACCACCTCTTAAATATGCTCAATGTTAGCAAATATTATTATCCCTGTCTTAGCGTATTAATATTATCTGACAGGGTGTCAGACCACGCTGCAGCAGCACTATTTATGCTGAGGCAATTACAGGTTTCAGTATATAACCTGAGTGTGTAAATACAGACTTCAGGATCGCCTCCTGCTTTTTATCAGCAGGTTCCTTCAAGGTGGCCGCATCCTAAGACGGCAGTGCCACCTTTTTACAAACGTGTGAGCGCCTTATCCACCCTAAGGGATATCTCCCAACGTGACCTATCCTCTGGCGGGAAAGGGTACGCCATCAGTAACTTTTTAGAAATAACCAGTTTCTTATCGGGGGAAACCACGCTTCTTTACACACTTTATTCATTCATCTGATGGGGGGACAAAACAGTGGCTGTTTTTTCTCCCCAAAAATAAAACCCTTTTTATGTGGTACTTGGGTTTATGTCAGAAAATGCGTAACACATTTTTCATTGCCGAGATCATGTAACGGATGTTCCTAGTGGATTGTGTATATGTCTCAACCTCGTCGACACTGGAGTCAGACTCCGTGTCGACATCTGTGTCTGCCATCTGAGGTAACGGGCGTTGTTTTTAGCCCCTGATGGCTTTTGAGACGCCTGGGCAGACGCGGGCTGAGAGCCGGCTGTCCCACAGCTGTTACGTCATCCAGCCTTTTATGTAAGGAGTTGACACTGTCGTTAATACCTTCCACCTATCCATCCACTCTGGTGTCGGCCCCACAGGGGGCGACATCCCATTTATCGGCCTCTGCTCCGCCTCCACGTAACCATCCTCATCCAACATGTCGACACAGCCGTACCGACACACCGCACACACACAGGGAATGCTCTGACTGAGGACAGGACCCCACAAAATCCTTTGGGGAGACCGAGAGAGAGTATGCCAGCACACACCAGAGCGCTATATAATGCAGGGATTAACACTATAATTGAGTGATTTTTCCCCAAATAGCTGCTTGTATACATATATTGCGCCTAAATTTAGTGCCCCCCCCCCCCCCCTCTCTTTTTAACCCTTTGAGCCTGAAAACTACAGGGAAGAGCCTGGGGAGCTGTCTTCCAGCTGCACTGTGAAGAGAAAATGGCGCCAGTGTGCTGAGGGAGAAGCCCCGCCCCCTTTTCAGCTGACTTTCTCCCGCTTTTTCTGTGATACTGGCAGGGGTAATTTTACATCTATATAGCCTCTGGGACTATATATGATGTATATTTTTGCCAGCCATGGTGTTATTTATTGCCCTCAGGGCGCCCCCCCCCCAGCGCCCTGCACCCTCAGTGACCGGAGTGTGAAGTGTGTATGAGGAGCAATGGCGCACAGCTGCAGTGCTGTGCGCTACCTTGGTGAAGACAGAAGTCTTCTGCCGACGATTTTCCGGACCATCTTCATGCTTCTGGCTCTGTAAGGGGGACAGCAGCGCGGCTCCGGGAACGAACATCAAGGACAGGTCCTGCGGTCGATCCCTCTGGAGCTAATGGTGTCCGGTAGCCTAAGAAGCCCAAGCTAGCTGCAAGCAGGTAGGTTCGCTTCTTCTTCCCTTAGTCCCTCGATGCAGTGAGCCTGTTGCCAGCAGGTCTCACTGTAAAATAAAAAACCTAATTTAAACTTTCTTTCTAGAAGCTCAGGAGAGCTCCTAGTGTGCAACCAGCTCGGGCCGGGCACAGAAATCTAACTGAGGTCTGGAGGAGGGTCTTAGTGGGAGGAGCCAGTGCACACCAGGTAGTCCTAAAGCTTTCTTTAGTTGTGCCCAGTCTCCTGCGGAGCCGCTAATCCCCATGGTCCTTACGGAGTCCCAGCATCCACTTAGGACGTTAGAGAAACCACTGGAAGCTTTTTTCTCCCCAAACATAATACCCTTTTTTGTGGTACCTGGGGTAATATCAGAAATGTGCAACACATTTTTCATTGCCGTAATCATGTAACAGGTGGCTCTATTGGAATGTACAGTAGTCTCATCGTCGTCGACACTGGAGTCAGTATCCGTGTCGACATCTGTGTCTGCCATCTGAGGTAGTGGGCGTTTTAGGGCCCCTGATGGCTTTTGAGACGCCTGGGCAGGCACGGGCTGAGAAGCCGGCTGTCCCACATCTGCTATGTCGTCAAACCTTGTATGTAAGGAGTTGACACTGTCACGTAATTCCTTCCACATGTCCATCCACTCAGGTGTCGACCCCGCAGGGGGTGACATCACATTTATCGACATCTGCTCCGCCTCCACATAAGCCTCCTCATCAAACATGTCGACACAGCCGTACCGACACACCGCACACACACAGGGAATGCTCTGACTGAGGACAGGACCCCACAAAGTCCTTTGGGGAGACAGAGAGAGAGTATGCCAGCACACACCAGAGCGCTATATAATGCAGGGATTCACACTACCCACAGTGATTTTTCCCTTATAGCAGCTATAATACACAGATTTGCGCCTAAATTTAGTGCCCCCCCCTCTCTTTTTAACCCTTTGAGCCTGAAAACTACAGGGGAGAGCCTGAGGAGCTGTCTTCCAGCTGCACTGTGAAGAGAAAATGGCGCCAGTGTGCTGAGGGAGATAGCCCCGCCCCTTTTTCGACTGACTTCTCCCGCTCTTATTATCATAATGTGGCAGGGGTATTTTACACATATATAGCTTATTAGGCTATATTATGTGTGATTTGCCACTCTTAAGGTACTCTAATTGTTGCCCAGGGCGCCCCCCTTCCCCCCCCCAGCGCCCTGCACCCATCAGTGACCGGAGTATGTGGTGTGCACAGGGAGCAATGGCGCACAGCTGCAGTGCTGTGCGCTACCTAAATGAAGACCGGAGTCTTCTGCCGCCGATTTCCTGGACGTTCTTCTTGCTTCTGGCTCTGCAAGGGGGACGGCGGCGCGGCTCCGGGACCGGACGACCGAGGCTGGGCCTGTGTTCGATCCCTCTGGAGCTAATGGTGTCCAGTAGCCTAAGAAGCCCAAGCTAGCTGCAAGCAGGTAGGTCCGCTTCTCTCCCCTAAGTCCCTTGTAGCAGTGAGTCTGTTGTCAGCAGATCTCACTGAAAATAAAAAACCTAAAATATACTTTCTTTTCTAGGAGCTCAGGAGAGCCCCTAGTGTGCATCCAGCTTGGCCGGGCACAAAATTCTAACTGAGGTCTGGAGGAGGGTCATAGAGGGAGGAGCCAGTGCACACCAGGTAGTCCTAAAGCTTTCTTTAGTTGTGCCCAGTCTCCTGCGGAGCCGCTATTCCCCATGGTCCTTACGGAGTCCCCAGCATCCACTAGGACGTCAGAGAAAACTCACTTTAAGAACGGTCCACAGGCCGGCTGTCTTAGAAATCGCTACGTCTCTGCAGCTTTTTTTCTGCAATTGTCTGGAAGGGAAGTCTAAGAGAGGAGATATTGGGCCTAATTCAGAGTTGATTGCAGCAGCAAATTTGTTAGCAGTTGGGAAAAACCATGTGCACTGCAGGGGGGCAGATATAACATGTGCAGAGAGAGTTAGATTTGGGTGGGGTGTGTTCAAACTGAAATCTAAATTGCAGTGTAAAAATAAAGCGGTCAGTATTTACCCTACACAGAAACAAAATAACCCATCCAAATCTAACTCTCTCTGCAAATGTTTTATCTGCCACACCTGCAGTGCATGTAGTTTTGACCAACTGCTAACAAATTTGCTACTGCGATCAACTTTGAATTACCTCCATTGTTCTGAAAGAGGCTGCATCTTACTGACAATCTTGTACATAAACTAGTTCCAGGTAGACACCTTGTGGTATCTTGCCAGATCTTTATCCAGGCCTTTACTTTCCTTAACTTATATGCCTCTAACCAGGCCCATCTTTTTTCAAATACCACTTTCATCCCTTTGTGATGGGCATTACTGTGTTGGGGGAGACATCAATTCGGCATTAGACCCCATGATGGATACTTCCACCAACTCGCCTAGATTTTCTAATGCTAAATACCACCAAGTTTGTTGGATCTTTCACAATCACCAGTTGGCCGACTTTTGGAGAATCCTACACCCTCTTGGTCGCAATTACACCTTCTCCCACTCTCATTAAGTGCACTCCCGACTTGACTACTTGTTTTTGGGTCACAGATATCTCCATCTCCTAGTTGATATATCGATCACCTGGTCAGATCACGCTCCTGTCTTTATGGTTCTATCCGTACTACAAGTATTTTCTGGGAAATGGACTTGGTGTCTCAACAAAATCCTTCTGCAACATGCTTATTGTAAGGCGGATTTCGATACAAATCTTGCTGATTATCTTACCAATAAGTATGTCCTCCGGGGTAAATTTATTCAGTTAGGTTCCTACATTAAAAAGCAAAAAAGATAGCACAGACGGGTTGGGTACGGGATGCCGCAGATCAGAATACAGTCGATGGGATCCCAACCGCCAGAATGACAGCAGGAGGGCGAGCGCAACAAAGCCCATTGAAGGCTCACTGCGGTCGCCACAGGTTCTATTCCCACTCCATGGGTGTCATGGACAACCAGGAGTGGGAAAAGCTTTAGCGGCACTGCCGGCATTCTGGGCGTCGGTATTCTGACCGCCAGGATCCCAACCGCCGGCATCCTGACTACATCCCGCACAGACAACCACCAAAAAAAAAAAAAAAAACGTAACATACAGCATACAAGATATTCTTTAGAAGTTACACTCCTTTGGATGTTCAGGTTCAGTAATCAACATTGCTGAGCTCACAGAACTTTTTCTAGTTCTGGCACTGAATATAGTGAGTGGGAGGGGGGTTGGGGTAATATAGCCACTGTCCCTTTAACCAATTCAGCTGTGTGCATGCACTGTTCAAGTCTACTCAGCTGGAGAAGTTCGACATTGGTTCCAATGGACAGAGAGGAGTGTGCCTTGAGAGACAGTCCAGTGCTTGGCCACTCCTTAGGTGCCTTGAAGTCTGGAAGTGGGATTCTGCTCCAGACCTTGGGGTAATAGTCCTCCCTGCTACTGCTGCAGTAGCCTGTAGGGCCCTGCTGTAGTCAGTAGACTCCAAATGAGTATCTTGAGACCATTCAGGCACAAGAGCCTGCATGGATAGACTTTCCAGCAGCTCACTAAGTTCAGCAGCTGGTTGGGTCCCTTTAGCAGTGACTGTAGCCACCCCTTCATCCATGGGAAAACTCCTGCAGAACCATCAGCAATCTGGTTTCCTGGGAACCGCAGGGTACTAACAGGACCTGCAGGGGCTCCAAAACACCAAAGATTACCAGAGAGAAAAAATACAGTGCAATATATTTAAATAAAACATTTTAAGTATTTAAACATGTAAGGGGTACATTAACACAGAGACAGCTCAATGCATAGCATATATAAACATTTAATTTACCACTGTATTTCATATACAATAACTTCAGTGCCTAACACAAGGATTAACCTCTTGCACACTGGAAGGTTCTATGAGCTACACTACCAGTTCTCACTAATCTACCATACACAATGAGGTAAATGTTGTAGGGTGCAAGAAGCTATAGGTGCGGGAGTTTGCTGCGTTAAAAATATGGGCATTCTTGTGCAATCACTTAAAAGGAAAAACTCCATCTGGTTTTGCCTTTCAAATGATTGCCACAACAGGCATTCTTCTACAAACTCCAGCACCCTATTACAGATTGCAGCATGGATGGCGTGACTAGTATGCCCACACGCGCATGCCATAAACTTCTATGGAGCGAACGCCAGCTGTGACTGGTCACAGCACAGCATACACTGCAGCTTGCTGCGATGCATATGCCTGTGCGTACACATTGCGGCAATGATGACTGTGGCTGCATCTGTACATTTAATCCTATGATTTTAGTCCATACCTTCTTCTCGGGATAGCCAGGACTTTAGTTTAGCCGAGGCTGCAGGCAAACGTAGTGTTTCAATATGATGCACTGGGGCTTAACCATCACAATGCTGCAGCACAGTACCTTAGTTTAAAGTCTTTGCAACACAAACTTAACTATGGTTGAAACCTGCATCAAATTATGGACATTCAAACACAAAAGCATAATAATCCTGATGTACCCTCTGGTTATCATCGGTCGGCGTAGCCCTAGTCCGGTATGACTGGATTTTTTAAGTTTAGTTGCCGCTTCTTCCTCTTTAAATTCTATAAAAACGCTATGCTTGCTGCTGCTGGGGCTTCCATCGCAGTGTCTTATTTAAGAGTTCCATGTCCTATAACAGCACTACACTATTTTGCCTTTTTTCCCTGCTCGGTTGAGCACTTAAAAGGTACTCGGATGTATTAGGGCCCAATCCTGACCCAGGGAGTTACTCAGTTTTGTTAGCAAACCAAAAAACAATTGCAATTAGGCAAAAATAAGAATTTACTTACCGATAATTCTATTTCTCGTAGTCCGTAGTGGATGCTGGGGACTCCGTAAGGACCATGGGGAATAGCGGCTCCGCAGGAGACAGGGCACAAAAGTAAAAGCTTTAGGATCAGGCGGTGTGCACTGGCTCCTCCCCCTATGACCCTCCTCCAAGCCTCAGTTAGGATACTGTGCCCGGACGAGCGTACACAATAAGGAAGGATTTTGAATCCCGGGTAAGACTCATACCAGCCACACCAATCACACTGTACAACCTGTGATCTGAACCCAGTTAACAGCATGATAACAGCGGAGCCTCTGAAAAGATGGCTCACAACAATAATAACCCGATTTTTGTAACAATAACTATGTACAAGTATTGCAGACAATCCGCACTTGGGATGGGCGCCCAGCATCCACTACGGACTACGAGAAATAGAATTATCGGTAAGTAAATTCTTATTTTCTCTGACGTCCTAAGTGGATGCTGGGGACTCCGTAAGGACCATGGGGATTATACCAAAGCTCCCAAACGGGCGGGAGAGTGCGGATGACTCTGCAGCACCGAATGAGAGAACTCCAGGTCCTCCTCAGCCAGGGTATCAAATTTGTAGAATTTTTCAAACGTGTTTGCCCCTGACCAAGTAGCAGCTCGGCAAAGTTGTAAAGCCGAGACCCCTCGGGCAGCCGCCCAAGATGAGCCCACCTTCCTTGTGGAATGGGCATTTACATATTTTGGCTGTGGCAGGCCTGCCACAGAATGTGCAAGCTGAATTGTACTACACATCCAACTAGCAATCGTCTGCTTAGAAGCAAGAGCACCCAGTTTGTTGGGTGCATACAGGATAACAGCAAGTCAGTTTTCCTGACTCCAGCCGTCCTGGAAATCTATATTTTCAGGGCCCTGACAACATCTAGCAACTTGGAGTCCTCCAAGTCCCTAGTAGCCGCAGGTACCACAATAAGCTGGTTCAGGTGAAACGCTGACACCACCTTAGGGAGAAACTGGGGACGAGTCCGCAGCTCTGCCCTGTCCGAATGGACAATCAGATATGGGCTTTTGTGAGACAAAGCCGCCAATTCTGACACTCGCCTGGCCGAGGCCAGGGCCAACAGCATGGTCACTTTCCATGTGAGATATTTCAAATCCACAGATTAGAGCGGTTTAAACCAATGTGATTTGAGGAATCCCAGAACTACGTTGAGATCCCACAGTGCCACTGGAGGCACAAAAGGGGGTTGTATATGCAGTACTCCCTTGACAAACTTCTGGACTTCAGGAACTGAAGCCAATTCTTTCTGGAAGAAAATCGACAGGGCCGAAATTTGAACCTTAATGGACCCCAATTTGAGGCCCATAGACACTCCTGTTTGTAGGAAATGCAGGAATCGACCGAGTTGAAATTCCTCCGTGGGGGCCTTCCTGGCCTCACACCATGCAACATATTTTCGCCAAATGCGGTGATAATGTTGTGCGGTCACCTCCTTCCTGGCTCTGACCAGGGTAGGGATGACCTCTTCCGGAATGCCTTTTTCCCTTAGGATCCGGCGTTCAACCGCCATGCCGTCAAACGTAGCCGCGGTAAGTCTTGGAACAGACATGATCCTTGCTGAAGCAAGTCCCTTCTTAGTATCTCTTGAAGTTCCGGGTACCAAGTCCTTCTTGGCCAATCCGGAGCCACGAGTATAGTTCTTACTCCTCTCAGTCTTATAATTCTCAGTACCTTGGGTATGAGAGGCAGAGGAGGGAACACATACACCGACTGGTACACCCACGGTGTTACCAGAGCGTCCCATCTATTGCCTGAGGGTCTCTTGACCTGGCGCAATACCTGTCCAGTTTTTTGTTCATACGGGACGCCATCATGTCCACCTTTGGTCTTTCCCAACGGTTCACAATCATGTGGAAGACTTCCAGATGAAGTCCCCACTCTCCCGGGTGGAGGTCGTTCCTGCTGAGGAAGTCTGCTTCCCAGTTGTCCACTCCCGGAATGAACACCGCTGACAGTGTTATCACATGATTTTTCGCCCAGCGAAGAATCCTTGCTGCCATTGCCCTCCTGCTTCTTGTGCCGCCCTGTCTGTTTACGTGGGCGACTGCCGTGATGTTGTCCGACTGGATCAGCACCGGTTGACTTTGAAGCAGAGGTCTTCCTAGGCTCAGAGCATTGTAAATTGCCCTTAGCTCCAGTATATTTATGTGGAGAGAAGTCTCCAGACTTGACCACACTCCTTGGAAATTTCTTCCCTGTGTGACTGCTCCCCAGCCTCTCAGGCTGGCATCCGTGGTCACCAGAACCCAGTCCTGAATGCCGAATGTGCTGCCCTCTAGTAGATGAGCACTCTGCAGCCACCACAGAAGAGACACCCTTGTCCTTGGAGACAGGATTATCCGCTGATGCATCTGAAGATGCGATCCGGACCATTCGTCCAGCAGATCCCACTGAAAAATTCTTGCGTGAAATCTGCCGAATGGAATCGCTTTGTAAGAAGCCACCATTTTTCCCAGGACTCTTGTGCATTGATGCACTGACACTTGGCCTGGTTTTAGGAGGTTTCTGACTAGCTCGGATAACTCCCTGGCTTTCTCCTCCGGGAGAAACACCTTTTTCTGGACTGTGTCCAGAATCATCCCTAGGAACAGCAGACGTGTCGTCGGAATCAGCTGCGATTTTGGAATATTTAGAATCCACCCGTGCTGTCGTAGAACTACTTGAGATAGTTCTACTCCGACCTCCAACTGTTCTCTGGACCTTGCCCTTATCAGGAGATCGTCCAAGTAAGGGATAATTAAGACGCCTTTTCTTTGAAGAAGAATCATCATTTCGGCCATTACCTTGGTAAAGACCCGGTGTGCCGTGGACAATCCAAACGGCAGCGTCTGAAACTGATAGTGACAGTTCTGTACCACGAACCTGAGGTACCCTTGGTGAGAAGGGCAAATTGGGACATGGAGGTAAGCATCCTTGATGTCCAGGGACACCATATAGTCCCCTTCTTCCTGGTTCGCTATCACTGCTCTGAGTGACTCCATCTTGATTTGAACCTTTGTATGTAAGTGTTCAAAGATTTCAGATTTAGAATAGGTCTCACCGAGCCGTCTGGCTTCAGTACCACAAATAGTGTGGAATAATACCCCTTTCCTTGTTGTAGGAGGGGTACTTTGATTATCACCTGCTGGGAATACAGCTTGTGAATTGTTTCCAATACTGCCTCCCTGTCGGAGGGAGACGTTGGTAAAGCAGACTTCAGGAACCTGCGAGGGGGAGACGTCTCGAATTTCCAATCTGTACCCCTGGGATACTACTTGTAGGATCCAGGGGTCCACTTGCGAGTGAGCCCACTGCGCGCTGAAACTCTTGAGACGACCCCCCACCGCACCTGAGTCCGCTTGTACGGCCCCAGCGTCATGCTGAGGACTTGGCAGAAGCGGTGGAGGGCTTCTGTTCCTGGGAAGGGGCTGCCTGCTGCAGTCTTCTTCCCTTTCCTCTACCCCTGGGCAGATATGACTGGCCTTTTGCCCGCTTGCCCTTATGGGGACGAAAGGACTGAGGCTGAAAAGACGGTGTCTTTTTCTGCTGAGATGTGACTTGGGGTAAAAAAAAGGTGGATTTTCCAGCTGTTGCCGTGGCCACCAGGTCCGATGGACCGACCCCAAATAACTCCTCCCCTTTATACGGCAATACTTCCATGTGCCGTTTGGAATCTGCATCACCTGACCACTGTCGTGTCCATAAACATCTTCTGGCAGATATGGACATCGCACTTACTCTTGATGCCAGAGTGCAAATATCCCTCTGTGCATCTCGCATATATAGAAATGCATCCTTTAAATGCTCTATAGTCAATAAAATACTGTCCCTGTCAAGGGTATCAATATTTTCAGTCAGGGAATCCGACCAAGCCACCCCAGCGCTGCACATCCAGGCTGAGGCGATCGCTGGTCGCAGTATAACACCAGTATGTGTGTATATACTTTTTAGGATATTTTCCAGCCTCCTATCAGCTGGCTCCTTGAGGGCGGCCGTATCTGGAGACGGTAACGCCACTTGTTTTGATAAGCGTGTGAGCGCCTTATCCACCCTAAGGGGTGTTTCCCAACGCGCCCTAACTTCTGGCGGGAAAGGGTATAACGCCAATAATTTTCTATCGGGGGAAACCCACGCATCATCACACACTTTATTTAATTTATCTGATTCAGGAAAAACTACAGGTAGTTTTTTCACACCCCACATAATACCCTTTTTTGTGGTACTTGTAGTATCAGAAATATGTAACACCTCCTTCATTGCCCTTAACATGTAACGTGTGGCCCTAATGGAAAATACGTTTGTTTCTTCACCGTCGACACTGGAGTCAGTGTCCGTGTCTGTGTCGACCGACTGAGGTAAATGGGCGTTTTAAAGCCCCTGACGGTGTTTGAGACGCCTGGACAGGTACTAATTGGTTTGCCGGCCGCCTCATGTCGTCAACCGACCTTGCAGCGTGTTGACATTATCACGTAATTCCCTAAATAAGCCATCCATTCCGGTGTCGACTCCCTAGAGAGTGACATCACCATTACAGGCAATTGCTCCGCCTCCTCACCAACATCGTCCTCATACATGTCGACACACACGTACCGACACACAGCACACACACAGGGAATGCTCTGATAGAGGACAGGACCCCACTAGCCCTTTGGGGAGACAGAGGGAGAGTTTGCCAGCACACACCAAAACGCTATAATTATACAGGGACAACCTTATATAAGTGTTTTCCCTTATAGCATCTTAATATATAATAATATCGCCAAATAAGTGCCCCCCCTCTCTGTTTTAACCCTGTTTCTGTAGTGCAGTGCAGGGGAGAGCCTGGGAGCCTTCCTAGCAGCGGAGCTGTGTAGGAAAATGGCGCTGTGTGCTGAGGAGAATAGGCCCCGCCCCCTTTTCGGCTGGCTTCTTCTCCCGTTTTTCTGACAACCTGGCAGGGGTTAAATACATCCATATAGCCCCAGAGGCTATATGTGATGTATTTTTAGCCAGCATAGGTACTTTCATTGCTGCCCAGGGCGCCCCCCCCAGCGCCCTGCACCCTCAGTGACCGTTGGTGTGAAGTGTGCTGAGAGCAATGGCGCACAGCTGCCGTGCTGTGCGCTACCTTAAGAAGACTGGGAAGTCTTCAGCCGCCGATTTCTGGACCTCTTCTCTCTTCAGCATCTGCAAGGGGGTCGGCGGCGCGGCTCCGGTGACCCATCCAGGCTGTACCTGTGATCGTCCCTCTGGAGCTAGTGTCCAGTAGCCTAAGAAGCCAATCCATCCTGCACGCAGGTGAGTTCACTTCTTCTCCCCTAAGTCCCTCGTTGCAGTGAGCCTGTTGCCAGCAGGACTCACTGAAAATAAAAAACCTAACAAAACTTTTACTCTAAGCAGCTCTTTAGGAGAGCCACCTAGATTGCACCCTTCTCGGCCGGGCACAAAAACCTAACTGAGGCTTGGAGGAGGGTCATAGGGGGAGGAGCCAGTGCACACCACCTGATCCTAAAGCTTTTACTTTTGTGCCCTGTCTCCTGCGGAGCCGCTATTCCCCATGGTCCTTACGGAGTCCCCAGCATCCACTTAGGACGTCAGAGAAACCTTGTTCTACTGCAGGTGGGAGGAATTTAGATTTTGGTGGGTTATATTGTTTCTGTGCAAGGTAAATACTGGCTGCTTTATTTTTACACTGCAATTAAGATTTCAGTTTGAACTCACCCACTATATCTCTCTGTGCATGTTACATCTGCCCCACCTGAAGTACAACATAGTTTTGCCTAATAGCTAACTTTTTTTGGTTTGCTAACAAACCTGAACATAAATATTTATTATAGTATTTGCTGCCAGTAATCACCATACTATAAGGCGCATGTCTTAACACCCATACAGGATATATTTATATTATTTTAGGCAATTGTATGATACTATTTGGTATGCCAGGTATGAATGCTTTTAGGCCATGCTTCTTCGTAATAAAAAAACTAAATTCTACAGGATCCTAGCTTTTTGCTTCTTATCTTGAGTGAAATTTGTCCAAGCAATTTCAAGCTATGACCAGTATGGAGCAAGTTCAATTGTGGAGCACTCCCTCTGCTGGGCGCCTATAGGAATGGGCATCTCTTGGAGTTATTCAGTGGTTTCTCCGATAAGATAAACATTAGCAGCGGCAGTCACATTTTTTCTCGCAGGCTCTTGAGGTGTGAGAAAAAAAAATGTGTTAAGTCTGTAGTTTGGGCTCCCACTCAAGCTCTTTAGACGGGATGCGATCAGCATCCCAGTGGTGTAGATGCCAGCTGTAAAGTGACCGACCGGCAACATCCCGAACGCAAGTATTGGTGTCAGGGATAGGTACTACAGTGGAGGGTTACCCTATGTGTCTGTATATTACACAGAACACAAAGAGAAGTAACTTGTCAGAACAGATGTAGACTTTAACCATGAAGTAATGGAAATTTGTATGCAAACATTTATCCACATAAATTACACAGATTTTTCAAATGAATGTAATAAATTGTAGAGTGGGATACTTATTTTAGTCATTGATCCCTGGCAATAAACCAGAAATCGACTTTTGTTTGCTCAGTGAAAAAGCAGGATCTGTCTGCTTGGCTGCCAAGTGATAATTTCACAGTCTGTACTATTTATACTAAATCCTTAAATACACTGCTTATATAAGAAAACCAAAGAACCAACATATTCTTTTGATGAATTAAACTTTACTCTGATCCAAAGTATTCTGGAACCTGCAGAACATTAAATCTTTTTAATAGAACTCATCCATTATTCAGCACCACGAGAGACATTTCTCATATTGATATCAAGGAGCAATAATTCACTTTCCAAGGCAGTTGATGTGCGTTATTAGAAATGACCTGAACAATTCAAAACCTTGAATGCGTAGATGATTTTTCCTAGGATTTAGTACAGTGTGCCTTAGCCATTAAACAAGGGCCATTCTGATGAAAATATCATGTGTCAACAAAGCTGGAACACAGAACTCTCTTGGTTGAGGCCAGATGTTCTGCAGCATATGCTGTAATAATGCATGCACAACCAAAAGACGAATACTTAATCCTAACTGCGTCATGCCTCAAAAACCAATGCAAATCAAGTCAGACTAAACATAATCCCAGCTAGCACATGCAAAAGATTTTATTTAGCAAATACTGCACATTTTTTTCCTGTATTGCTTGTATAAATGACACTTCAAAAATCTTTTACGCAAAAACTAAATTGTATTAGAGTGTGTGCAAGTTTAAAGATGATATAGTTAAAGCATTTTACCAAATTTAGGGATTTTGCTTGTATGCACAACATTATAATAGCTGTAAATGTTGAGAGTGCAATACAATAACTTCTCAGCATGCCAAAAAGCCAGAACCTAAAAAACATGCCAAATGTTTCAAGTAGAACAACATAAACCCAGGGCAATGGGAACAGTGCAGTGATCAGCAGCACTGATTACCAGATGACTACTTACAGAGAAAATATTTGTTGTTTGTAGTAAATTTAGTAACATGTAGTTTTCATTGGAAAACATTGTTCCCTGTCAGACATAAGGGCTGTGAAAGCACTGATGTGCCACTAGATAACCTTGTGACAGAATGTCAGCATCACTTGTTTTGACTGGAAAAAGTGATGTTCGAAAATGCTAGTGTCACGCCAGCCTATGAACTCCCACTTCTTGAGTGACAATGTGCTTTTCATACGATACTCAAACCATTTCAAATACATTATATTTAGAACCAAAAGATAACAGACCACTTCTCTCCAGTCTATTGTACAATCTTAACACTGTACTAAAACAAAAATACTTTGTGTGTTGAGTGTTCCTTTTCAGAATAACTTATTTTGATCCAATCAGAAAAAACACACACATTTATAAGTCACTGTAAATATAGCACACAGTATAATAAGAATTAATAATAATAATTTTTATTTATATAGCGCTCTTTCTCCAATAGACTCAAGGTGCTTAACAGATACATAGCATCATACAGTACAGAAAATAAGGAAGTACAGAACAGCTTTTCATAAAATACAGAAGCATGAAGATACTAAAGGGACATTATGGAAATTCTTGAGTAAACAGGAAAGTCTTCAGTCTACTTTTGAAGGATTCTATAGTTGGGGCCTCTCGCACTGTGCAGAGAAGTGAGTTCGATAGAGTCTTATTAGGTCTAGTATGCAGCCTTATTAATGAACCAAGTACTGTATATACAATGGTTTTTTAATTCTCCACATGAGATTGGCAAAATTTGTTTCTGTAAAACTGTGGTTCCCCTTTCCTGCAACAAGCACACTACAGATATTTCATCATTAGCACTTTATAATAAAGGAACTTTGGACCCATTCTCGCTCATATCTAGGATGCTTTGTACTTTCATGGCAAAACTACTTCATGTTTTTTGGCTTGTTTGGTTCATTAGAAAACTAAAACTATGTTAACAGCCGCAGGTGTATTACATAAGTATAGATTGCAGTGAATTCTGTATGGAATGCAAAAGCTTTCTTTTTTTAGTGAACTATACACTAAAGACATGTAACTGTTCATCTGAGCTATTCTGTGGACCAGGGATGGGGGAACCTTTGGCCTTGCAGCTGTTGTTGAACTAAACATCCCAGCATGCCTTGCAATAGTTTTGGCATGGCCAAATAGCAGAACTGTAGGCAGGGCATGCTGGGATGTGTGGTACTAATTAATATACTTGCAAACGAGGACATCTGGAAAACACTCACTCCTAGAGTTCCCTGAAGACTGGAGTTCAGAAACATTAACTTACTGCAAGGGAATACACAGGTATGGATCATGAGATCTACATAACAAAGGTCTACAGTCATTAGGTTGACCACTATTGGTCTGCATGCATTAGGACGACAGTTGGAATGGTCGACAAGAGAAAGAGAAAAGGTAGACAGCATTTTAAGCTTTTTTGGTGTCATTTTCGCCGTTCATGCACATGGAAGCCCAATTAGTATACCGCTTCGCTTGCCATGCATCAGGCAAGGCAAATGTTACTATTCCCAAATGTAGTCCGTGTGGATGGTAAAGTATGAAAGATTTTGTTTAAAATGAAAAAAAAAAAAAAAAAAGGCTGTGTCTACCGTATGTATTTTAAACATATGCACCTGTCGACCATAAGCAATGTCAACCTAATGTCCATGTCGACATTTGACCACGTCAACCTACTGCATGTCAAGCATTAGTGGTCGACCTAATGACCAACAACCTAGAGCCCGGATACAGGAATACACGCATACGGACAAGATTTCATGGTCCAAATATGGATCACTGATGAATACTACTACCGTATACATCATATGCAAGCAAAATAATTTGACATTAGCACAATTGCATTTTAATCTATAATATGAGCCTTTATACTTTATATTTATAACAAGTAACGTAATAAAACACTACTTAGTGTTTATTAGATGTCAGACTCACCATTCCGAGACACATCCAGTTCTACCAACTGCATAAAGTTTGCTATCTCTGGAGGAAGTCGTTGAATTTCATTATCACTAAGACCAAGTTTTCTTAACTTGACAAGTTGAAAAAATTGCTGTAAAAATATAATATCACATAATTTTAGCTTTATGCAAAGTCACACATTTAAACATGCAGCATTTTTGTACGCAGATATAGTGAAAGTAATGACTACAAGATTAAATGAATTAAGCCATCTCCTTCATTAACAACAAATTAATATTTCCATTTAAAGCTACACTCCCAGATGGGTTTACTGTGGTATGCCAGCACTCGGGATCCCGGCGCCCAGCATACCGGTGCCGGGATCTCAACTGTCAGTATACAGCGGAGCAAGCGCAAAAGAGCTCCGTGCGGGCTCGCTGCACTCACTACGCTATTTATTCTCCATCCAGGGCTGTCGTGGACACCCCAAGAGGGAAAATAGTCATCGGTATGTCGGCTGTAGGGATTTCGGCACCGGTGTGCTGAGCGCCGGGTTCCCGACAGCCGGCATATCAAGTGCCACCCCTCCCAGATAGAGGTGCAGCTCATCCCTTTTAAAGGACTGCAATGGTGGGATAGGAGTGGTAAGAACAATCAGAGGCTCCACCACGTCACAGCCCCAGATTTCAGCCAGGGTTGGGAGACAAACCAAATGGCTGCACACTCAGGGCGAGTAGGGTTGTATAATTACTCTACCTGGGAGCGCAGCTCTAAGTATCATTTTAAAATTCTTAACATTTTTTACTACAGTAGGACATTTAATTACAATATAACATTGCTGTTGAATGAACTTTATTATAAACAATTATATTAGACCCTTGACTTAGTGATAATGACTTGGCAAAGCAGCTTTTTACACTTTGATAAATAATTTTACAAAATGCCAAACTGGTTAGTAACAGTAAGTTTACATATAGTTTGTATATGTACAGCACAGCAAAGTGAAACACACATTGGGGGTCATTCCGAGTTCATTGCTCGCTGCCATTTTTCACAGCGCAGCGAACAGGTTACTACTGCGCATGCGTATGCACCGCAATGCGCACGCGCGTCGTACGGTTACAAAGCGGATCGTTGCTGGGCGATGGATTTAATGAAGAATCCATTCGCACAGCCGATCGCAAGGAGATTGACAGGAAGAAGGCGTTTGTGGGTGTCAACTGACAGTTTTCAGGGAGTGTTCGGAAAAACGCAGGTGTGTCCAAGCGTTTGCAGGGCGGGTGTCTGACGTCAATTCTGGGACCAAATAGAACTGAAATGATCGCAAGGGCGGAGTAAGTCCAGAGATACTCAAACTGCAAAAAACTCTCCTCGTCCCGCTCGGCTGCACACGCGTTCGCACACTTACAAAGCGAAAACACTCCCCCGTGGGCTGGCGACTATGCGTTTTCACGGCTGCTAAAAGTAGCTAGAGAGCGATCAACTCGGAATGACCCCCATTGTACTTTTAAAGTTGTTTTTTTTTCACTTTAAGGTGGGGTTAATGAGTTTCTCTGTTATTTTTTCAGTGAGTACTATGAGAGAAACCAATGGTGCATTAAGAAAATACATTTGGAAATCTAACAGCATACCGTGAACCTACCCCCCTTTGTTCAATAATCCCCTCAACTCCTACACAAAAGCATACTGAAAAGTTTCACGTTTACGAAACACTACTTTTAAAAAACATTCTGGTTCATAAAGGCATCATCCAAATCCAACAACACAAACTGTTTACTCAATAGACTGTTCTCATTTAGAAAAGAATGTCCCTCTTTTCCTTCATGTTATTAATGCATACCAAGCATGGAAAAACACTCAGTCAGCTATAACAATGAGACACGCACACACTTCTTAGCATCATACATAAGCACAGCACTACATGCCACTCCCTGTAGAACAAGTATGGTGTGGTCTGTGTGTAGATACACCTATTCTCAAATTGCACTAAATAGCCTTGTCTGCAGCCACCGATTTTGCGGCTCTTAATCTACTACTTTATACCAATTCTAGGGCAACAAAAATACTAATCCTAAATACACTATTAGAGATTTATTACATCATTAGCAATTTAAAATGCAAAATTTGTGAAAAAGTACAGTAATCGCTACCTGCAGTGGAACGTTTAAGTCATGTCAGGCATCTTGAACCATATCGCGCAATAAGGACAGGTGTATGAGGATACATCTGTATGTTACAAGTTCTTATACTTGACACTAAGGCTTAGCTAAGGCTCCCAGTATACGGTATATGGGTGCTACCAAGAAGCTGTGAGGGACACAAATCCTGTGCCGTAAACAGACACTGGGCCAAGATTAAAACACACTGCTAGAAAACCCCCATTGCTTATTCGGTTACCCATTTTGCATTACCTTTTTCACTGTAAGGAAATAGTGAGAGTGCTCATTGGGGCTGATTCCATGGAAGCAGCAGTGATGGCTCCAAATGCAGAAGGAGGCGTCTACTACAAGTAGACCACCGCTTCTGCAGTAGTGATCTGACCAGCATCCTAGGACGCAGCATCAGATCACTGTGACACCCATTGGTTTGTGCAAGCCGGCCATTGCAGTACCTTGTAAGACTGTGGGGGTAATTCAGACCTGATCTTAGCAGTAAATTTGTTAGCAGTAGGGCAAGACCATGTACACTGCAGGGGGGGCAGATATAACATTTGCAGAGAGTTTGATTTGGGGGTGTTATAATAAGAATTTACTTACCGATAATTCTATTTCTCGGAGTCCGTAGTGGATGCTGGGGTTCCTGAAAGGACCATGGGGAATAGCGGCTCCGCAGGAGACAGGGCACAAAAAGTAAAGCTTTAGGATCACGTGGTGTGCACTGGCTCCTCCCCCTATGACCCTCCTCCAAACCTCAGTTAGGATACTGTGCCCGGACGAGCGTACACAATAAGGAAGGATTTTGAATCCCGGGTAAGACTCATACCAGCCACACCAATCACACTGTACAACCTGTGATCTGAACCCAGTTAACAGTATGATAACAGCGGAGCCTCTGAAAAGATGGCTCACAACAATAATAACCCGATTTTTGTAACTATGTACAAGTATTGCAGATAATCCGCACTTGGGATGGGCGCCCAGCATCCACTACGGACTCCGAGAAATAGAATTATCGGTAAGTAAATTCTTATTTTCTCTATCGTCCTAGTGGATGCTGGGGTTCCTGAAAGGACCATGGGGATTATACCAAAGCTCCCAAACGGGCGGGAGAGTGCGGATGACTCTGCAGCACCGAATGAGAGAACTCCAGGTCCTCCTTAGCCAGGGTATCAAATTTGTAGGATTTTACAAACGTGTTTGCCCCTGACTAAGTAGCCGCTCGGCAAAGTTGTAAAGCCGAGACCCCTCGGGCAGCCGCCCAAGATGAGCCCACCTTCCTTGTGGAATGGGCATTTACATATTTTGGCTGTGGCAGGCCTGCCACAGAATGTGCAAGCTGAATTGTATTACACATCCAACTAGCAATAGTCTGCTTAGAAGCAAGAGCACCCAGTTTGTTGGGTGCATACAGGATAACAGCAAGTCAGTTTTCCTGACTCCAGCCGTCCTGGAACCTATATTTTCAGGGCCCTGACAACATCTAGCAACATGGAGTCCTCCAAGTCCTTAGTAGGCGCAAGGCACCACAATAAGCTGGTTCAGGTGAAACACTGACACCACCTTAGGGAGAGAACTGGGGACGAGTCCGCAGCTCTGCCCTGTCCGAATGGACAAACAGATATGGGCTTTTTTGAGAAAAAAACCACCAATTTGACACTCGCCTGGCCCAGGCCAAGAGCATGGTCACTTTTCATGTGAGATGCTTCAAATCCACAGATTTGACTGGTTTTAAACCAATGTGATTTGAGGAATCCCAGAACTACGTTGAGATCCCACAGTGCCACTGGAGGCACAAAAGGGGGTTGTATATGCAATACTCCCTTGACAAACTTCTGGACTTCAGGAACTGAAGCCAATTCTTTCTGGAAGAAAATCGACAGGGCCGAAATTTGAACCTTAATGGACCCCAATTTGAGGCCCATAGACACTCCTGTTTGCAGGAAATGCAGGAATCGACCGAGTTGAAATTTCTTCGTGGGGCCTTCCTGGCCTCACACCACGCAACATATTTTCGCCCCATGTGGTGATAATGTTGTGCGGTCACCTCCTTCCTGGCTTTGACCAGGGTAGGAATGACCTCTTCCGGAATGCCTTTTTCCCTTAGGATCCGGCGTTCCACCGCCATGCCGTCAAACGCAGCTGCGGTAAGTCTTGGAACAGACATGGTACTTGCTGAAGCAAGTCCCTTCTTAGCGGCAGAGGCCATAAGTCCTCTGTGAGCATCTCTTGAAGTTCCGGGTACCAAGTCCTTCTTGGCCAATCCGGAGCCATGAGTATAGTTCTTACTCCTCTACGTCTTATAATTCTCAGTACCTTAGGTATGAGAAGCAGAGGAGGGAACACATACACCGACTGGTACACCCACGGTGTTACCAGAACGTCCACAGCTATTGCCTGAGGGTCTCTTGACCTGGCGCAATACCTGTCCCGTTTTTTGTTCAGACGGGACGCCATCATGTCCACCTTTGGTATTTCCCAACGGTTCACAATCATGTGGAAAAACTTCCCGATGAAGTTTCCACTCTCCCGGGTGGAGGTCGTGCCTGCTGAGGAAGTCTGCTTCCCAGTTTCCATTCCCGGAATGAAACACTGCTGACAGTGCTATCACATGATTTTCCGCCCAGCGAAAAGTCCTTGCAGTTTTTGCCATTGCCCTCCTACTTCTTGTGCCGCCCTGTCTGTTTACGTGGGCGACTGCCGTGATGTTTTTCCCACTGGATCAATACCGGCTGACCTTGAAGCAGAGGTCTTGCTAAGCTTAGAGCATTATAAAATTACCCTTAGCTCCAGTATATTTATGTGGAGAAAAATCTCCAGACTTGATCACACTCCCTGGAATTTTTTTCCTTGTGTGACTGCTCCCCAGCCTCTCGGGCTGGCCTCCGTGGTCACCAGCATCCAATCCTGAATGCCGAATCTGTGGCCCTCTAGAAGATGAGCACTCTGTAACCACCACAGGAGAGACACCCTTGTCCTTGGATATAGGGTTATCCGCTGATGCATCTGAAGATGCGATCCGGACCATTTGTCCAGCAGATCCCACTGAAAAGTTCTTGCGTGAAATCTGCCGAATGGAATTGCTTCGTAGGAAGCCTCTTTTCCTGGTTTTAGGAGGTTCCTGACTAGCTCGGATAACTCCCTGGCTTTCTCTTCCGGGAGAAACACCTTTTTCTGGACTGTGTCCAGAATCATCCCTAGGCACAGCAGACGTGTCGTCGGGAACAGCTGCGATTTTGGAATATTTAGAATCCACCCGTGCTGTTGTAGCAGTATCCGAGATAGTGCTACTCCGACCTCCAACTGTTCCCTGGACTTTGCCCTTATCAGGAGATCGTCCAAGTAAGGGATAATTAAGACGCCTTCTCTTTGAAGAAGAATCATCATTTCGGCCATTACCTTGGTAAAGACCCGGGGTGCCGTGGACAATCCAAACGGCAGCGTCTGAAACTGATAGTGACAGTTCTGTACCACGAACCTGAAGTACCCTTAGTGAGAAGGGCAAATTTGGGACATGGAGGTAAGCATCCCTGATGTCCCGGGACACTATATAGTCCCCTTCTTCCTGGTTCGTTATCACTGCTCTGAGTGACTCCATCTTGATTTGAACCTTTGTAAGTGTTCAAATTTTTTTAGATTTAGAATAGGTCTCACCTAGCCTTCTGGCTTCAGTACCACAATATAGTGTGGAATAATACCCCTTTCCTTGTTGTAGGAGGGGTAATTTAATTATCACCTGCTGGGAATACAGCTTGCGAATTGTTTCCCATACTGCCTCCTTGTCGGAGGGAGACCTTGGTAAAGCAGACTTCAGGAGCCTGCGAGGGGGAAACGTCTCGACATTCCAATCTGTACCCCTGGGATACTACTTGTAGGATCCAGGGGTCCTGTACGGTCCCAGCGTCATGCTGAGAGCTTGGCAGAAGCGGTGGAAGGCTTCTGTTCCTGGGAATGGGCTGCCTGCTGCAGTCTTCTTCCCTTTCCTCTATCCCTGGGCAGATATGACTCTTATAGGGACGAAAGGACTGAGGCTGAAAAGACGGTGTCTTTTTCTGCAGAGATGTGACTTAGGGTAAAAACGGTGGATTTCCCAGCAGTTGCCGTGGCCACCAGGTCCGATGGACCGACCCCAAATAACTCCTCTTCCTTTATACGGCAATACACCTTTGTGCCGTTTGGAATCTGCATCACCTGACCACTGTCGTGTCCATAAACATCTTGTGGCAGATATGGACATCGCACTTACTCTTGATGCCAGAGTGCAAATATCCCTCTGTGCATCTCGTATATATAGAAATGCATCCTTTAAATGCTCTATAGTCAATAAAATACTGTCCCTGTCAAGGGTATCAATATTTTTAGTCAGAGAATCCGACCAAGCCACCCCAGCTCTGCACATCCAGGCTGAGGCGATCGCTGGTCGCAGTATAACACCAGTATGTGTGTATATACTTTTTATGATATTTTCCAGCCTCCTGTCAGCTGGCTCCTTGAGGACGGCCCTATCTATAGACGGTACCGCCACTTGTTTTGATAAGCGTGTGAGCGCCTTATCCACCCTAAGGGGTGTTTCCCAACGCGCCCTAACTTCTGGCGGGAAAGGGTATACCGCCAATAATTTTCTATCGGGGGGAACCCACGCATCATCACACACTTCCTTTAATTTATCTGATTCAGGAAAAACTACAGGTAGTTTTTTCACATCCCACATAATACCCTCTTTTGTGGTACTTGTAGTATCAGAAATATGTAACACCTCCTTCATTGCCCTTAACATGTAACGTGTGGCCCTAAAGGGAAATACGTTTGTTTCTTCACCGTCGACACTGAAATCAGTGTCCGTGTCTGTGTCTGTCGACCGACTGAGGTAAAAGGACGTTTTAACGCCCCTGACGGTGTTTGAGACGCCTGGACAGGTACTAATTTGTTTGCCAGCCGTCTCATGTCGCCAACCGACCTTGCAGCGTGTTGACATTATCACGTAATTCCATAAATAAGCCATCCATTCCGGTGTCGACTCCCCAGAGAGTGACATCACCATTACAGGCAATTTGCTCCGCCTCCTCACCAACATCGTCCTCATACATGTCGACACACACGTACCGACATATAGCACACACACACAGGGAATGCTCTGATAGAGGACAGGACCCCACTAGCCCCTTGGGGAGACAGAGGGAGAGTTTGCCAGCACACACCAAAGCGCTATATTTTACAGGGATAGCCTTATAATAAGTGCTCCCTTATAGCTGCTTTTATAAAATCACAATTTCGCCAAATTTTGCCCCCCCTCTCTTGATTTAACCCTGTTTCTGTAGTGCAGTGCAGGGGAGAGCCTGGGAGCCTTCCTGACCAGCGGAACTGTGTGAGGAAATGGCGGTGTGTGCTGAGGAGATAGGCCCCGCCCCCTTTTCGGCGGGCTCGTCTCCCGCTTAAAAATGGATTCTGGCAGGGGTTAAATATCTCCATATAGCCCCGGAGGCTATATGTGAGGTATTTTTTGCCAAAAAAAGGATTTTCATTGCTGCCCAGGGCGCCCCCCCCCAGCGCCCTGCACCCTCAGTGACTGCCGTGTGAAGTGTGCTGAGAGCAATGGCGCACAGCTGCAGTGCTGTGCGCTACCTTAAGAAGACTGAGGAGTCTTCTGCCGCCGATTCTGGACCTTCTTCTCTTTTCAGCATCTGCAAGGGGGCCGGCGGCGAGGCTCCGGTGACCATCCAGGCTGTACCTGTGATCGTCCCTCTGGAGCTAATGTCCAGTAGCCAAAGAAGCCAATCCATCCTGCACGCAGGTGAGTTCACTTCTTCTCCCCTAAGTCCCTCGATGCAGTGATCCTGTTGCCAGCAGGACTCACTGTAAAATAAAAAACCTAAGCTAAACTTTTCTAAGCAGCTCTTTAGGAGAGCCACCTAGATTGCACCCTTCTCGGCCGGGCACAAAAACCTAACTGAGGTTTGGAGGAGGGTCATAGGGGGAGGAGCCAGTGCACACCACCTGATCCTAAAGCTTTACTTTTTGTGCCCTGTCTCCTGCGGAGCCGCTATTCCCCATGGTCCTTTCAGGAACCCCAGCATCCACTAGGACGATAGAGAAATTTTGTTTCCGTGCAGAGTAAATACTGCCCGCTTTATTTTTACAGTGCAATTTAGATTTCAGTTTGAACACACCCCACCCAAATCTAACTCTCTCTGCACATGTTATATCCCGTCCCCCATACAGGGGCCATGCAGGAATGGTATTTATATAGCGGAGACAATTTTCTCATCTCTAGATGGCTTTATATGCCTTCTCACTTACAGAAATGGAGAGGCATTCTCTTCCTGGTTTCCTACGCCGCCCTTGCCATCTCAGTCACCTCTGCTTGCCCTGCGGCCCCTCTCCAGTTAACCGCTACCCCAATATAGTTAAACTGTAGACCGTTTATACAAACAGAACTTTAAATGTGTCTCACTGCTCTGTTGCTAGCTAAACCCTTCCGCAGGTCCTAATCAGTAGTAGGTGCCATGCATATCTCACCAAAATCTTTTTGTGGGTCTTCCAGTTATCGACTGGACCATCAGTTCTTCTAAATGATCTTCCTGAAGTGGAGATGCCAAACTAGAAGCTTTGTAGATATAGCTTTAAAAGGGCCAAATTCAATTAGCCATGAATTGCGAAAAGTGCCCATTCAATTGTTGTGAAAGCAGGTTCGCTGTAATTTTACAGCGAATTTCAGTTTAGCACCTATGAGCAGATTACTTTTTTCTTAGCAGTCCCCTAAAATGACCCAAATATATACTTATACCCATGCAGAGGCATAACTAAAGGGGGGGTCGAGCAGGGCACGTGCCCTGGGCACCTTGGCATCATGGCCACTCGCCCCCACTATTGCTCTGCCTGCCGTCCCCCATCCCATTGCTATGTGAGGGAAGGAGAGTGCAGCGCCTCTCCTGCCCCTCAATGTGCTGTGTCTGGTCTCCGTTTGGTTTGCTAGCCAATCAGAGCTCACGGACCGGCTCCTGATTGGCTGCTGGTCCGCAAGCTCTGTTTGGCTAACGAACCGGCACCAAGATACCCGCCGCCGGAGACCGGAGTCGGACTTCATGGAGCAGCATTGAGGGGCAGGAGAGGCGCTATGCTGTGCTCTCCTCCCCTCACATAGCAGAGGCAGCGGTGACTGAGCCGGTGAGCGGGTAAGGGGGGGGGCTGGCTTGGGGCAATGTGTATCTGCCTGGCGCTGTGCACAAAGGGGACTCTGCCTGCGTACTGTGCACAAAGGGGACTCTGCCTGCGTACTGTGCACAAAGGGGACTCTGCCTGCGTACTGTGCACAAAGGGGACTCTGCCTGCGTACTGTGCACAAAGGGGACTCTTGTTTACTAGAAGGAGGAAAGAATTGGTCTCAAATGGCGCACAAAAAGAAATAAACAACTTCATAAAATATAACTTTTAATCAAATTTATTTAAGAGACCTGTAACTGTGAAATATTAAAACCAACATATAATGACAAGACAAAGTGTAACATATATTCATTAAAAATACACGCTGTACTCAGAGTGTCGTGCACTGCTTTTCTATTTAATTGATGGGTACAATGACCTCTAGAAATTTTATGTGTATTGTCAGATGGTATGTGACTAAAGACTTCTCAATGTTCGTATTATTATTGGTCTCTTCTTATACCAGTTACCTTTAACCAAACTCTCCACTGTATTATAAAATATTATCTCTTACAGGGAATTTTTCGATGTATCTGTATTAACATATTCAATCACTTTAAGATTTTAATAGCTGCTGGCTGGTGATCCCCAATCGCACATGCCCACATATTATACTTTGTGAGGTACATGCGTGAATTCTGTACCATTGACTAGTGCTCTCAATCCTCGTAGTCAGCACTGTCACTGAAGTGTGATATTCTATTATCAAGAAAAATATTATGTCTCACTGTTGGTACATTCCACCTTTAATTACAGTGATCACTGTAATTAAAGGTGGAATGTACCAACAGTGAGAAAATAAATTAAAGGAAAAAAATATGTTTGCACCTTTGATAATACATTTCTCACAACACATGAACAGCAGTATAATAGTAATCTTAAAAAAAAAAAAAAAAAAAAAAAAATCCTATAAACAGCCATATTTTATATTTTCATATTTGCAGACATCAGTAATCCAATTTTTCTAATATGGTTTAGTTCTGTGTACTTTGTTTAGTGAGCACAAATAAAGAAAAAAGTAATCTAAAACCAGTTGGCAGGCAATAATTATACATGAGTGAGGAAGTTCTTTGTGCCACAATATAATTGCGTAGTCCTGTACAAGTCACAAGTGTATTTAGCTGAACTTGAAAATGTCCCCTAGAAATATTACTCCATTAGCTCTACACGTACAGAATTACAATGACAAATTAGAGAACTAGCTCTAGCATAAGAAAATAATGTAATTAAAAACATTCTAACTCCATTTTTGTGGCTCAACAAGAATATTATTTTTGATTCATATGAAATAAAATCAATAAATAAAACACCAAAATAAATTATACAGAAACGAGTAGGTTTCCAAATCCCTGCTGCAAAGATTTAAAATAAAAGAAAGGTGTTCAGTAACATAGGGGGGAATTCAATTATTTTTCCTCCTACCTGCCTCTACAAAGCAATTCAACAGTTGCTCCTTTCGGGCGTGCATGCAGCTGTTTGACACATTTCAGTTTGCAGACTCCTGAGGTATGAGCTGAAATGTATAAAACTTTAGTGGTTTGGGCGCCCCAATCAGGACTAGCCAGAAAAGTGGCTAAACCAAGTATTAATGGCTGTGCAGATGTGGCATCGCACACGGGGAGGGGGGCTATTGAATTACATTGATGGATGCCCATCAGAGCCGCCATCAAGGGAGGTCTGAGGGTACTTCCGTCCCTGGCATGGATAGAAATGGGGCTAGGGTAGCAGCATTACAGATACTGCCGAGCCGCCAGTGCGGATTACACTTTTTTTTTTTTTTTTTTTTTTAAATGGAATGGGGACATATAAAATATATATTTGCTAGCCAACACTCAAAAAATTAATGTTACCTGGTGGCCTCCATAATGCAGTTTCCTTAAATAGAACATGCGATAAAACATAGGTGGCAGCGGCACTCATGGGGCACAAATGTTGTGCTTACAATGGTGAGCATGTTTCTGTCCCATGAGTGCCACCGCCTATGTTTCATTAATTGTGTGTGTAATATACAATACCAGTCAAAAGGTTGGACACACCTTCTCATTCAATGGTTTTTATTTATTTTCATTAGTTTTGAGGTCTTCAGCATTAATCCACTATGTAGAAAATAATTAAAATAAATAAAAGCCATTGAATGAGGTGTGTCCAAACTTTTGATTGTGTGTGCATGTGTATATATTACACACATACATCTATACATACACACACATTATACATATATATGTTTATGTATTTAGGGTCAAAGCAATGTGCGGCACTCAGGATTGTAGAAACAAATAATCACCACTAGCTGTTGATTGGACAGCTAGTGGTGATTATTTGTTTCTACAATCCTGAGTGCCGCACATTGCTTTGATCCTATTTGCCATTTTGGAAAGTGAGGGCACCAGGGACCACAGCACAAGTTATTGGAGTGCCGGACCGCTTGCAGCAAGCATGTATATGTATTTATTTATATATTTTGATGTCTGAGGAAAAAGAAAAAAAGGGCTGTATTATCGGTGCACATGAGGAAGATTCGATCTAATTATCGAGTCCAACTAAATTATTTTAAAAATAAGAATTTACTTACCGATAATTCTATTTCTCGGAGTCCGTAGTGGATGCTGGGGTTCCTGAAAGGACCATGGGGAATAGCGGCTCCGCAGGAGACAGGGCACAAAAGTAAAGCTTTTACAGGTCAGGTGGTGTGTACTGGCTCCTCCCCCTATGACCCTCCTCCAGACTCCAGTTAGGTACTGTGCCCGGACGAGCGTACACAATAAGGGAGGATTTTGAATCCCGGGTAAGACTCATACCAGCCACACCAATCACACCGTACAACTTGTGATCTAAACCCAGTTAACAGCATGATAACAGAGGAGCCTCTGAAAGATGGCTTCCTAAACAATAACCCGAATTAGTTAACAATAACTATGTACAAGTATTGCAGATAATCCGCACTTGGGATGGGCGCCCAGCATCCACTACGGACTCCGAGAAATAGAATTATCGGTAAGTAAATTCTTATTTTCTCTATCGTCCTTAGTGGATGCTGGGGTTCCTGAAAGGACCATGGGGATTATACCAAAGCTCCCAAACGGGCGGGAGAGTGCGGATGACTCTGCAGCACCGAATGAGAGAACTCCAGGTCCTCCTTTGCCAGGGTATCAAATTTGTAAAAATTTACAAACGTGTTCTCCCCTGACCACGTAGCTGCTCGGCAGAGTTGTAATGCCGAGACCCCTCGGGCAGCCGCCCAAGATGAGCCCACCTTCCTTGCGGAATGGGCCTTAACAGATTTAGGCTGTGGCAGGCCTGCCACAGAATGTACAAGTTGAATTTTGTTACAAATCCAACGAGCAATCGACTGCTTAGAAGCAGGTGCACCCAACTTGTTGGGTGCATACAGTATAAACAGCGAGTCAGATTTTCTGACTCCAGCCGTCCTTTAAATGTATATTTTTAAGGCTCTGACAACGTCCAACAACTTGGAGTCCTTCAAGTCGTCTGTAGCCGCAGGCACTACAATAGGCTGGTTCAGGTGAAACGCTGATACCACCTTAGGGAGAAAATGCGGACGCGTCCGCAGCTCTGCCCTATGTCGAATGGAAAATTAAATAAGGGCTTTTATAAAACAAAGCCGCCAGTTCAGATACTCTCCCGGCCGAAGCCAGGGCCAGTAACATAGTCACTTTCCATGTGAGATATTTCAAATCCACATTCTTTAGTGGTTCAAACCAATTGGATTTGAGGAAATCTAAAACTACATTTAGATCCCACGGTGCCACCTTAGGCACCACAGGAGGCTGTATATGCAGTACTCCTTTGATAAAAATCTGGACCTCAGGGACTGAGGCCAATTCTTTTTGGAAGAATATTGATAGGGCCGAAATTTGAACCTTAATAGATCCCAATTTGAGACCCATAGACAATCCTGATTGCAGGAAATGTAGGAAAACGACCCAGTTGAAATTCCTCCATCGGAGCACTCCGCTGCTCGCACCACGCAACATATTTTCGCCAAATACGGCGATAATGCTTCGCGGTGACTTCCTTCCTTGCCTTTATCAAGGTAGGAATGACTTCTTCTGGAATGCCTTTTCCTTTTAGGATCTGGCATTCAAACGCCATGCCGTCAAACGCAGCCGCGGTAAGTCTTGAAAAAGACAAGGACCCTGCTGAAGCAGGTCCCTTCTCAGAAGTAGAGGCCACGGATCGTCCGTGACCATCTCTTGAAGTTCCGGGTACCAAGTCCTTCTTGGCCAATCCGGAGCCACTAGTCTTACTCCTCTTTGCCGTATAATCCTCAATACCTTTGGTATGAGAGGCAGAGGAGGAAACACATATACCGACTGGTACACCCAAGGTGTTACCAGCGCGTCCACAGCTATTGCCTGCGGATCTCTTGACCTGGCGCAATACCTGTCCAGTGTTTTGTTGAGGCGAGACGCCATCATGTCCACCATTGGTTTTACCCAACGGTTTAATAGCATGTGGAAAACTTCTGGATGAAGTCCCCACTCTCCCGGGTGAAGGTCGTGTCTGCTGATGAAGTCTGCTTCCCAGTTGTCCACGCCCGGGATGAATACTGCTGACAGTGCTATCACGTGATTCTCCGCCCAGCGAAGGATCCTGGCAGCTTCTGCCATTGCCCTCCTGCTTCTTGTGCCGCCCTGTCTGTTTACATGGGCGACTGCCGTGATGTTGTCCGACTGGATCAACACCGGTCTTCCTTGAAGCAGAGGTTCCGCCTGGCTTAGAGCATTGTAGATTGCTCTTAGTTCCAGAATGCTTATGTGAAGAGACTTTTTCAGGCTCGACCACACTCCCTGGAAATTTCTTCCCTGTGTGACTGCTCCCCAGCCTCTCAGGCTGGCATCCGTGGTCACCAGGATCCAATCCTGCATGCCGAATCTGCGGCCCTCCAATAGATGAGCCTCCTGCAACCACCACAGAAGGGATACCCTTGTCCTCGGCGACAGGGTTATCCGCAGGTGCATCTGAAGATGCGACCCTGACCATTTGTCCAACAGATCCCTTTGCATGGAATCTGCCGAAAGGGATTGCTTCGTAAGAAGCTACCATTTTTTCCCAGGACTCTTGTGCATTGATGTACAGACACCTTTCCTGGTTTTAGGAGGTTCCTGACCAGGTCAGATAACTCCTTGGCTTTTTCTTCGGGAAGAAAAACCTTTTTCTGAACTGTGTCCAGAATCATCCCCAGGAACAGCAGACGAGTTGTCGGCATTAATTGGGATTTTGGAATATTCAGAATCCATCCGTGCTGCTTTAGCACCTCTTGAGATAGTGCTAAACCCATCTCTAGCTGTTCTCTGGACCTTGCCCTTATTAGGAGATCGTCCAAGTATGGGATAATTAATACGCCTTTTCTTCGAAGAAGAAATATTATCTCGGCCATTACCTTTGTAAAGACCCGAGGTGCCGTGGACAAACCAAACGGCAGCGTCTGAAACTGATAGTGACAGTTTTGTACAACGAACCTGAGGTACCCCTGGTGTGAGGGGTAATTGGAACGTGGAGATACGCATCCTTGATGTCCAAGGATACCATAAAGTCCCCTTCTTCCAGGTTCGCTATCACTGCTCTGAGTGACTCCATCTCGAACTTGAACTTCTTTATGTACAGGTTCAAGGACTTCAGATTTAGAATAGGCCTTACCGAGCCATCCGGCTTCGGTACCACAAAAAGAGTGGAATAATACCCCTTCCCTTGTTGTAGAAGAGGTACCTTGACTATCACCTGCTGAGAATACAGCTTGTGAATGGCTTCCAAAACCGTCTCCCTTTCTGAGGGGGACGTTGGTAAAGCAGACTTCAGGAAACGGCGAGGTGGCTCTGTCTCTAATTTCAACCTGTACCCCCTGAGATATTATCTGCAGGATCCAGGGATTTACCTGCGAGTGAGCCCACTGCGCGCTGTAATTCTTGAGACGACCGCCTACCGCCCCCGAGTCCGCTTGCGAAGCCCCAGCGTCATGCTGAGGCTTTTGTAGAAGCCGGGGAGGGCTTCTGTTCCTGGGAAGGAGCTGCCTGTTGCTGTCTCTTCCCTCGTCCTCTGCCTCGTGGCAGATATGAATAGCCCTTTGCTCTCTTATTTTTAAAGGAACGAAAGGGCTGCGGTTGAAAGGTCGGTGCCTTTTTCTGTTGGGGAGTGACTTGAGGTAGAAAGGTGGATTTCCCGGCCGTAGCCGTGGCCACCAAATCCGATAGACCGACCCCAAATAACTCCTCTACGCATCGCCTGTCCACTGTCGTGTCCATAAAGCTCTTCTGGCCGAAATGGACATAGCACTTACCCGTGATGCCAGTGTGCAGATATCTCTCTGTGCATCACGCATATAAAGAAATGCATCCTTTATTTGTTCTAACGACAGTAAAATATTGTCCCTGTCCAGGGTATCAATATTTTCGATCAGGGACTCAGACCAAACTACCCCAGCACTGCACATCCAGGCAGTCGCAATAGCTGGTCGTAGTATAACACCTGCATGTGTGTATATACCTTTTTGGATATTTTCCATCCTCCTATCTGATGGATCTTTAAGTGCGGCCGTCTCAGGAGAGGGTAACGCCACTTGTTTTGATAAGCGTGTTAGCGCTTTGTCCACCCTAGGAGGTGTTTCCCAGCGCTCCCTAACCTCTGGCGGGAAAGGGTATAAAGCCAATAACTTCTTTGAAATTAGCAGTTTTTTATCGGGGCACCCCACGCTTCATCATACACGTCATTTAATTCTTCTGATTCGGTAAAAACTACTGGTAGTTTTTTCACACCCCACATAATACCCTGTTTAGTGGTACCTGTAGTATCAGCTAAATGTAACATCTCCTTTATTGCCAAAATCATATAACGTGTGGCCCTACTGGAAAATACGGTTGATTCGTCACCTTCACCACCGGAATCAGTGCCTGTGTCTGGGTCTGTGTCGACCGACTGAGGCAAGGGGCGTTTTACAGCCCCTGACGGTGTTTGAGGCGCCTGGACAGGCACTAATTGAGTGTCCGGCCGCCTCATGTCGGCAAACGACTGCTTAAGCGAGTTGACGCTATCCCGTAATTCCACAAATAAAGGCATCCATTCTGGTGTCGACCCCCTAGGAGGTGACATCCTCATATTTGGCAATTGCTCCGCCTCCACACCAATAACGTCCTCATACATGTCGACACACACGTACCGACACACAGCAGACACACAGGGAATGCTCTATACGAAGACAGGACCCACTAGCCCTTTGGGGAGACAGAGGGAGAGTCTGCCAGCACACACCAAAAAGCGCTATATATGACAGGGATAGCCTTATGATTAAGTGCTCCCTTATAGCTGCTTTTATATTAATATATTGCCATTTATTTTGCCCCCCCTCTCTGTTATACCCTGTTTCTGTAGTGCAGTGCAGGGGAGAGACCTGGGAGCCTTCCTGACCAGCGGAGCTGTGACAGAAAATGACGCCGTGTGCTGAGGAGATAGGCCCCGCCCCTTTTCCGGCGGGCTCGTCTCCCGCTATTTAGTACATTTAGGCAGGGGTAAATATCTCCATATAGCCTCTGGGGCTATATGTGAGGTATTTTTAGCCTTTTTAAAGGTTTTCATTTGCCTCCCAGGGCGCCCCCCCCCCAGCGCCCTGCACCCTCAGTGACTGCCGTGTGAAGTGTGCTGAGAGGAAAATGGCGCACAGCTGCAGTGCTGTGCGCTACCTTAAGAAGACTGCAGGAGTCTTCAGCCGCCGATTCTGGACCTCTTCTTGCTTCAGCATCTGTGAGGGGGCCGGCGGCGTGGCTCCGGTGACCATCCAGGCTGTACCTGTGATCGTCCCTCTGGAGCTTCATGTCCAGTAGCCAAGAAGCCAATCCATCCTGCACGCAGGTGAGTTCACTTCTTCTCCCCTCTGTCCCTCGTTGCAGTGATCCTGTTGCCAGCAGGAATCACTGTAAAATAAAAAAAAAAAAACCTAAGCTAAACTCTCTAAGCAGCTCTTTATGAGAGCCACCTAGAATTGCACCCTTCTCGGCCGGGCACAAAAATCTAACTGGAGTCTGGAGGAGGGTCATAGGGGGAGGAGCCAGTACACACCACCTGACCTGTAAAAGCTTTACTTTTGTGCCCTGTCTCCTGCGGAGCCGCTATTCCCCATGGTCCTTTCAGGAACCCCAGCATCCACTTAGGACGATAGAGAAATATAACTTTTATTATTATATATTAGAAATCGGTGCAAATGATTATGCACAAACTAGGAGTATAGGCGAAACATAGAGGTTAAAATATGACATAGACAAAACATAAAGGTGCAATGAAATATAATAAAGGTGATCAAAAGATTAAAAAATGTGTGTCCGCGTGTTTACTCTAACGTCTAGGTAAATATATTATATTAGTCGTTGATTATATCATTAGTTACTGTGTTTGTCTAGTCAGTAAGCAATATTTCAAGGAGGCATTAAAGAAATGTAAATGAGACGAATATAGATAATGTGTTATCGATTGTATGACACTCTGTTATAATGCTTAGGTGTGTATGTTATTATTATCCCGAAAAGGGAGACACCTTATTAGTTAGGAACTTATAACACCTTAAGATAATTCCACATCATATAAATATGATCATAGCTCAAAAGGGAGCAGAATTCAGTGTAGCATGTGACAACCTATTATAGTATTCAGGTGTTGGTATTAGTGTACGTCAGTGCACCTTTAAGTACAGTGTTCAATATACACTTTATCTTTATCCACAGAGAAAACACCTTCTATATTAAGGACTGATAATTCATTAAAGCTGTTCAAATTCAATACCTATATGTTGAGATACAGTCAAGTGGAATTTAAATTATACACTGTTGAGTGTGTGACATACTTTCTACCATAAACTTTCACTATTAATACAAATATGGTGTTAAGGTGTACACACTATTTTTATCCCTAGAAGCAAGTGCCTTCTTTATCTGGGATTGGTGACACCTTAGAGTTATTCAGAGTTAGTTCTCGTATCTTGCAATATTCATCATAATTTATTATCACATTAAGTATGGGAGACACAATATCATATATTTGATCTATTGTGACATTGGAATGTGTACTCTATTTCTGTCCCTAGAAGGAGAGCACCTTCATTATTAAGGACTGGTAACACCTCCCCAATACTCAATATGTTTATGATATTTCTGCCGTTGCATAGGCCGTTGCAATAGCTGTATAGAGCCACTTAATACTGTGGCCCATTATGTTTGGGCTCCCACAGAATGAATGAATGAATGAATGAATGAATGAATGAATGAATGAATGAATGAATGAATGAATGAATGAATTCCACCCAAAGTGTCAGATACAAAGATGATGCATGCTTAAAAAAAAAAAGTGGATAAGGTCAGATTGTAAAATGGATTTTTCAATAACAAGATACATTGAGTACTCATAGATAAAACCTAAAAGTTTAATTTGACAGAGTATAGTATTGAATACTACTTGCTGATTAGAAAAGCCTGCCAAGGTGTGCACTGGTCTATTAACACAAAGAACAATAACTATTTATGGAGAGTGTCCATCTTCACCAAAGAAGGTCAAAGCATCAAACTGATGTGACCACCAACTACCCAACCATTATGGCGTTTGGTCCACCGTGTTTAAACTGGACTGTTAAATGCAATTATGTGATTGGGGACATATTGTTCCATTGTTATTTATCGAGCACCAACACATGAAACCATCCTGGCTACCATCTGCTCCTCACACACCCTAATCTGTCTGTTATATAATGAGAGCAAATCGCATGGACCAAAAATATTGCATATTTAATATCCCCAGATTTAAAAAATATATATAAAATACACAGAGGTAAAAATGGTGGGAATTACAGGGAAAGCAGTGAACCAAATTTGTAAGCTTAAATTAAAACATGTTGCAAAAACCAGTAACAATGGCTTATAATGCATATTAAAAAACATGTTCTTTCCATATTGATCATAAAAATAGCCAAGTTTTTCATAAACAATATCTAAGTTTTTATGAGCAACAGTATGCAATTTTGGTAAACATTTAAACTGTGAAATTATTTTATACCCCTTTTACACCGCAAAAATAACCCAGTATCGACACGGTATATTGCCGGGTCGTCGTGAGTCGCTGTGCGGTGTGAAAGGGATCACTAACGAATTCCCAGGTTGCCTGACCCAGTAATTCAACCCAAAAATAAAGCAAGGTTATTCCAGAGTTATTACCGGGTCCGGTGCAGTGTGACCGTACTGCCGGTTTGATGCAACCCGGGACCCGTTTACAGCATAGGCAGAGGCAGCGTGGAGATAATCTCATCTCCCAGCGCCGCCTCCGCACCCGCCCCCGATGCCGGCTCCGCCCCCGCCCACCCCAGGTCGCAACCAGCAAGAACCTGTTTCCAATTCTTGGGTGCAATTGCGATATGAAAGCGGCATAACTTGTCTTTTTAATGTATTCCATATTATTCTTTACTTAGCGCACATAAAAACATTTATCTCATGTGTTTTGTGCATGGGTGCTGAATGTACTTTGCAATCAAGATGCATTTTGGTATTTTAATCTAAACACAGGTTATCCGCAGGTGGTTAGTTGCCAAGGTAACGGGAAAAAACTGCACCGTTTAAGTTTATTTCATAACACATATTTAGAGTTTGTATCAGCAGGTAATAGAATATTTAGTACATCAAGAACATTCCCTATAGAGCAAGATTTAAAATTACTCTTGAACCAGATTATTTTACTTTACATTCCCACTGAAATGCAAACTTGCAGAAACACCCACTGACATTAACATAAATACAGATGTATTTCTAAATATTGACATATGCATGTGCGAACACAATGATAAATGTTCAACTGTAAATCACTCTACTCGTATCTATGCATACACAGTTTCAGAGGTAAAGACAAGATTTGCAAACAAATAGTAGACTGAATTTATGCAACCACAGTTAGCACACTGTGGGACCGATTCAGAGTTGCAGGAAAGATGCCCGCAATTACACTCACAGTGCATGCATGGAACCAATTGTGGATGTGCCCAGTTGAATGCATATATGAGACTGCACCGCTCATACACTTTGTTAACTAGCCATAATCAGCACACATGGATTAACCATATCAGTGGTGCAAGAAATCAGTCTGAAATCAGATGGATCTCTGCAAACACACAACTCAGCATTGGTCCGGTATGTAATACTGCCAGTCGGGATCCCAGCGGTGAGTGCAGCGAGTGCGCTTGCTACACTTTGGACTCTGGTATAGTCCCCCTCGGGGGTGGACTAGCACGGCAGTGGGAACTCGGGTCTTTGCTCGAGATTCCGTCCGGCAGAATTTCGCCGGCTGACGGGATTCCGGCGTTGATCTTCTGAGAGCCAGTAAATTAACTGCATCCCCTCAGCGTAGCTTCGTTACATCCACATGCCCTCACTAAACATAGCCTACACGCAAACAACTCTTGTAATGCAGTTACATTCATTTACACAGAGGTGGAAATATGACTGAGTTGTGGACAATATACTCATACATTCATACTCTGTAACAGAGAATACGCATTGGTAAATCGCAAGAAACAACCGCAAACATGGACTTGTATGCAGCTCTGCATCAGGAGCATAACAGCAGCTACAGAGTAATGATTAAAAGTTACAGATAGGTCTTCATACATCTGTGCTTCAGTAATGCCAAACAGCCCCTCTTGGCACAGTCTCCTCATGCGTCCTAGTCCCATTGCGTTGCGACTAAGATGTATTTTTAGCAAAAAAACACACCCGACGTTAGCAGAGTAGCTCACTCACACCAGGCACTTCGCTCTTCATGGCGTATTGAGGCTAGATGTATGAGGACGCATCAATATTCTGTATGATCAGTAGATTGCACATCCTTTTGAGATGTGTTAAGTGTTGTACCTTCAAGTGCACAAAAAAGACAGAGTTGACCCACTACCCTTGATTATGATGGAGGAAGGAGCAATACCTCCAGGCTGCATGTCAACAAAAGAAACACAGCTGGAAATAATGTCAGGATCTGAGTAATAGAAATGGTCTAAAAAAAAAAATGGCTCACCAGTCCAGGTGAGGAGGCAACAGGGAAGCATGTACCAATGAGCATGGGTACACAAGTCAGATGGCTGAAGTTGAGAAAAAGCAAGAGACCACCTCCTCAAAAAACGTCCGCTCCAGAAACACGAGGTACACACTTTGCATCAACAATAGCCTCTCTTAAAATAGTCACCTGTTGATTTCATATAACAGAGAAATCCTAATTGTGAACTTAAATTTATTACAATGTGTGTTGAACTGAAATCAATTCAGATGTAACTTAAGGGGGGTACACATGGAGAGATCCATGCTTAAAATTTAAGCAATCTGACTAGATTGCTTAGAAATTAAGCATACATATCTCAGTGTGTATGCCAAACAGCGATAGCGATGCGCAACCCCGCGCATCGCTATCGCTGATTGTAGATTGGCCTGCATGCAGGGAAAATCTAGTACAGTCGCTTAGCACATCGCTCATGTGTACAGAATGAGCGACGTGCTACAGCGATGTACGTCACTCGCCACTCCCCTGATCCGTCCTCTGCCTCTCCGTCCTCTGCCTGGTCCCGCCTCCGCCTCCTGCCCCTTTGTCCCGCCTCCTGCCTCTCCACATATGAGCAGCTACAGACCACCAGCGCCATGCACGCCAGCAGCAAACGGCAAGTGCACTCTGTATGTAGCCAACGGTGGACGGGTGGGCTGAGGGCAGCATTAACAGCCGTGAGGGGGGGCGGCGGGTGTGTGTGTGTGTGTGACAACGCTACTGCATATGTTATTTGTGCACTTGTGCGGCCTGCCAGGGCGGGGGGGGGGGGGGGGGGTTATGACACCGTTGCAATTGTTTCTGTTATTTGTGCACTTGTGTGGGCTGTATCAACAGCCTGGGGTGGGTGGGTGCTTTGGTGTTGTGTTGTTATTATTTATGTTATTTGTGTGGGCTGTATTAACAGCCGGGGGTGGGGGGGGGACACTGTTGTTATTATTTATGTTATTTGTGTGGGCTGTTGGGCTGTATTAACAGCCGGGGGGGAGGGGGGGGGGGGGGTTTGTGACACCATTGTTATTATTTGTACACTTGTGTGGGCTGTATTAACAGCCGGGGGGGGGGGGGGGGAGTGTGGGCTGTGAAAGCCCATTGAAAAAGCATGGGGAGGTGGCACCTATACTGGTGCCTCAATGACAGGGGCGTGCATTCAGCCCGATGAATGCACGCCCCTGTCAGTCCCCCAGATGTGATTGGTTCAGCGGATCCAGTGCAGGATCCGCTGTCCAATCAGTAGCGAGCCACATACCTTTCTCCCCGGCTGCAACAGGCACCGTGGGCTGTGTGGGCGCCCGCTGCAGCCGGTGTCACTGACTGACACTAGAGGTCATAATTGACCCCTAGTGTCTGAGCGGCGCTGCTATGGGAGAGACGTCATGACGTCTTTCCCATAGTACAGAGGAGCCGGCGCCCGGAGACGGAGGGCAGCGTGTGTGTATTATTATTTTTTTAATGTGTGTTTGTTTGGCGCACTGGCACAGCTAGGGGGCACAACTACCTGGGGCAAAGCTACAAGGGGCTCTGCTACAGGGGGCACAATTACAGGGGTCACAACTACTGGGGGTACAGCTGCAAGGGGCATAGCTACTGGGGGCAAAGCGACCAGGGTCACAACTACTCGGGGCACTGCTACCCCCTCATTTCGCCTCCGGGGGGGGCGCATGTGTGCGGTGGCTGGGTAGGAATCCCCCCTTCCCTCTCGTTCCTCCCCCGGTGCCTGCTCCGTCCTTCCAGCCAGCAGCAGCACTCCCCCCTGACTGTGCTACCGTCCTCCCGCGTCAGTGAGTGCATAATATTCACTCATATCTCTCTCTCTCTCTCTTCCTGTGGATTTTTTGTTTGTAAGTATAATTTTCATTTTTTCAGGTACCCCTATTGGATTCTACATGGACAAGTGGACGTGACCGGCGTGGGATGTAGGGGAGGCTTGCTGGGCCTTGTAGTTCCACAACAAAAAACAATATATATTTTTTTTTACATACTTATGGCTATCAGCCTGGCACCCACCGCCCAGGGGTGCTGGGGACAGCCTCGGGCTTCACCCCTGGCCCTTGGGTGCCTGGAGGGGGGGGGGGGCTTGATTTAAGGGGTCCCCACTCCTCCAGGGAACCCCGGCCAGGGGTGACTAGTTGGGGGGGGTAATGCCATGGCCGCAGGGACCTACATAAATGTGTCCCCCGGCTGTGGCATTATGTCCCTGGCTAGTGGAGCCCAGTGCTGGTTTTAAAGATACAGGGGACCCCTTCATGTTTTGTCCACCGTATTTTTGGAACCAGGACCGGACTAAGAGCCCGGTGCTGGTTGTCTAAATACGGGGAACCCCTGTCCAATTTTTTTCTCAGTATTTAAACAACCAGGACCGGCTCAAAGAGCCCGAGGCTGGTTATACTTAGGAGGGGGGACCTCACGCATTTTTTTTAACCCATTCAGACCCTTCTCCATTAAGCTAATGGAAGCCCTGTGCAACAAAATTGCATTCATGTCCTCCTCCCACTCCCTTCCCAGTCCCAAACACAAATTATAATTTTTTTTAATATAAAAATGTACAATATATCACAAGTATGATGAGCGGGCGGGCAGGCAGCAGTCATTGGCAGCATCGGACTGAGATGCAAATTAGTGGCGGAGGGCTAGGTCAGTTGATGGTGGGCGAGTTTGTAAGCCATTGGCGGTGGCAGCGGGCATTGGCTCGGCGGCAGTAGGGGTCATCGGCAGGATTCGGCGGACATTATGGCTGTAGTGCCTCACCAGCCACTGACCTCACTGTACGCCACTGGAGTGTGGGCTGTATTAACAGCCAGGGGGGGCGGTGTGTGTGTGCTGCATGAATTATGAGCTATGATCATATGGGGGAGTGTATTAACAGCCTGGGGGGGTGTTATTAATTATGTTTCTCTAAAGTCCTAGAGGATGCTGGGGACTCCGTAAGGACCATGGGAAAGACGGGCTCCGCAGGAGACATGGGCACTTTAAGAAAGACTTTAGTTCTGGGTGTGCACTGGCTCCTCCCTCTATGCCCCTCCTCCAGACCTCAGTTTGATACTGTGCCCAGTGGAGACTGGGTGCTTTTCAGGAGCTCTCCTGAGCTTTCTGACAGAAAATATTTTGTTAGGTTTTTTATTTTCAGGGAGCACTGCTGGCAACAGACTCCCTGCATCGAGGGACTGAGGGGAGAGAAGCAGCCCTACTCTCCGAGTTGCAAGGTCCTGCTTCTTAGGCTACTGGACACCATTAGCTCCAGAGGGATTGGTACGCAGGATCTCACCCTCGCCGTCCGTCCCAGAGCCGCGCCGCCGTCCCCCTCGCAGAGCCGGAAGATAGAAGCCGGGTGAGTATGAGAAGAAAAGAAGACTTCAGAGGCAGCAGAAGACTTAATGATCTTCACTAAGGTAAAGCACAGCACTGCAGCTGTGCGCCATTGCTGCCATACACCTCACAAACTCCGGTCACTGTAAGGGTGCAGGGCGCAGGGGGGGGGGGGGGGGCGCCCTGGGCAGCAATATAAACCTCGTTTTGGCAAAAATATAACATATATACAGCTGGGCACTGTATATATGTATGAGCTCCCGCCAATTTTACAGTTTAAGCGGGACAGAAGCCCGCCGCCGAGGGGGCGGGTCTTCTCCCTCAGCACTCACCAGCGCCATTTTTTCTCCACAGCACCGCTGAGAGGAGGCTCCCCGGACTCTCCCCTGCTTATACCACGGTAGTCAAGAGGGTTGAAAAGAGAGGGGGGGGGGCACATAATTCGGTGCAAATTACATACCGCAGCGCTACTGGGTAAACATTAAGTTACTGTGTTATTCCTGGGTTATAAAGCGCTGGGTTGTGTGCTGGCAAACTCTCTCTCGGTCTCTCCAAAGGGCCTTGTGGGTGAACCGTCTTCAGAAAGAGCATTCCTTGTGTGTGGTGTGTCGGTACGCGTGTGTCGACATGTCTGAGGAAGAAGGCTATGTTAGAGAGGAGCGGGAGCAAATGAATGTGGTGTCTCCGCCGACACCTGACTGGATGGATATGTGGAATGTTTTAAATGCTAGTGTAAACTCATTGCACAAAAGTTTAGACAAGGCTGAAGCTTTGGGACAGTCAGGGTCTCAACCCATGCCTGATCCTATGTCGCAGGGACCGTCAGGGTCTCATAAGCGCCCACTATCCCAGATTGTTGACACAGATACCGACACGGATTCTGACTCCAGTGTCGATTACGATGATGCAAAGTTACAGCCAAAATTGGCAAAATCCATTCGATATATGATTATGGCAATAAAAGATGTTTTGCACATCACAGAGGAACCCCCTGTCCCTGACAAGAGGGTACATAAGTACAAGGGAAAGAAGCCCGAGGTAACCTTTCCCCCCTCACACGAGCTGAACGAGTTATGTGAAAAAGCTTGGGAATCTCCAGATAAAAGACTGCAGATTTCCAAAAGGATTCTTATGGCGTATCCTTTCCCGTCAACGGATAGGTTACGATGGGAATCCTCCCCTAGGGTGGACAAAGCATTAACACGCTTATCCAAGAAGGTAGCCCTCCCGTCCCAGGATACGGCTACCCTCAAAGATTCTGCTGACCGCAAACAGGAGATTACCCTGAAGTCCATTTATACACATTCAGGTACCTTACTCAGACCGGCAATTGCGTCGGCCTGGGTGTGTAGTGCTGTAGCGGCATGGACGGATACTTTATCTGAGGGGATGGATACCCTAGATAAGGATACTATTTTATTGACCCTGGGGCATATAAGAGATGTTGTCCTATATATGAGAGATGCTCAAAGAGACATTAGTCTACTGGGTTCTAGAATAAACGCTATGTCGATTTCTGCCAGAAGAGTCCTATGGACACAGCAATGGACAGGTGATGCCGACTCAAAAAAGCATATGGAGGTTTTACCTTACAGGGGTGAGGAATTGTTTGGGGAAGGTCTCTCAGACCTAGTCTCCACAGCTACAGCAGGAAAATCAAATTTTTTACCTTATGTTCCCTCACAGCATAAGAAAGCTCCGCATTATCAAATGCAGTCCTTTCGGTCACAAAGAAACAAGAAAGTGCGAGGTGCGTCCTTTCTTGCCAGAGGTAGGGGCAGAGGAAAAAAGCTGCACAATACAGCTAGTTCCCAGGAACAGAAGTCCTCCCCGGCCTCTACAAAATCTACTGCATGACGCTGGGGCTCCACTGGCGGAGTCCGGCCCAGTGGGGGCACGTCTTCGGAGTTTCAGCCACATCTGGGTTCACTACCAGGTGGATCCCTGGGCAATAGAAATTGTTTCTCAGGGTTACAAGCTGGAATTCGAAGAAGTGCCTCCTCGACGATTTTTCAAATCGGCCCTACCAACTTCTCCCCAGGAAAGGGAGATAGTGTTATATGCAATACAAAAACTGTATCTTCAACAGGTGGTGGTCAAGGTTCCCCTCCTCCAACAAGGAAAGGGACATTACTCGACCATGTTTGTAGTCCCGAAACCGGACGGTTCGGTCAGACCCATATTAAATTTGAAGTCCCTGAACCTATACTTGAAAAGGTTCAAGTTCAAGATCAAGATGGAATCGCTAAGAGCGGTCATCGCAAGCCTGGAAGGGGGGGATTTTATGGTGTCCCTGGACATAAAGGATGCATACCTTCATGTCCCCATTTATCCACCTCATCAGGCATACCTCAGATTTGCGGTACAGGATTGTCATTACCAATTTCAGACGTTGCCGTTTGGTCTCTCCACGGCCCCGAGAATTTTCACCAAGGTAATGGCGGAAATGATGGTGCTCCTGCGCAAGCAAGGTGTCACAATTATCCCGTACTTGGACGATCTCCTCATAAAAGCGAGATCAAGAGAGCAGTTACTGAACAGCGTATCACTTTCACTTAAAGTGTTACAGCAACACGGCTGGATTCTCAATATCCCGAAGTCGCAGTTGGTTTCTACGACTCGTCTGTCTTTCTTGGGCATGATTCTGGACACGAACCAGAAGAGGGTTTATCTCCCGATAGAAAAGGTCCAGGAACTCATGACTCTTGTCAGGAACCTACTGAAACCAAAACAGGTGTCAGTGCATCACTGCACTCGAGTCCTGGGAAAAATGGTGGCGTCATACGAGGCCATTCCCTTCGGCAGGTTCCATCCGAGGACTTTCCAATGGGACCTACTGGACAAGTGGATCGGGTCACATTTACAGATGCATTGGTTGATCAACCTGTCCCCCAGGGCCAGGGTATCACTCCTGTGGTGGCTGCAGAGTGCTCACCTTCTAGAGTGCCGCAGATTCGGCATTCAGGGCTGGATCCTGGTGACCACTGAAGCAAGCCTCCGAGGTTGGGGAGCAGTCACACAGGGAAGACATTTCCAAGGTCTTTGGTCAAGTCAAGAGACTTGTCTTCACATCAACATCCTGGAACTAAGGGCCAAATCCAACGCCCTACGTCAAGCGGAGACCTTACTTCGCGACCAACCGGTTCTGATCCAGTCAGACGTCACCGCAGTGGCTCATGCAGAAGCCACCAGAATTCTTCGCTGGGCGGAGAATCACGTAAGCGCACTGTCAGCAGTGTTCATTCCGGGAGTGGACAACTGGGAAGCAGACTTCCTCAGCTGACACGACCTACATCCGGGAGAGTGGGGACTTCATCAGGAAGTCTTCGCACAGATTACAAGTCGGTGGGAACTGCCACAGATAGACATGATGGCGTCCCGCCTCAACAAAAAGCTACAGAGGTATTGCGCAAGGTCAAGAGACCCTCAGGCGGTAGCTGTAGACGCCCTAGTGACACCGTGGGTGTTCCGGTCGGTCTATGTATTTCCTCCTCTTCCTCTCATACCCAAGGTGTTGAGGATAATAAGACAAAGAGGAGTGAGAACAATCCTCATTGTTCCAGATTGGCCACAGAGGACCTGGTATCCGGATCTGCAGGAAATGCTCACAGAAGATCTGTGGCCTCTTTCTCTAAGACAGGACCTGTTGCAGCAGGGGCCCTGGCTGTTCCAAGACTTACCGCGGCTGCGTTTGACGGCATGGCGGTTGAACGCCGGATCCTAGCAGAGAAAGGCATTCCGGTTGAGGTCATCCCTACGCTGATAAAGGCTAGGAAGGATGTAACGTCAAAACATTATCACCGTATATGGTGAAAATATGTTTCTTGGTGTGAGGCCAGGAATGCTCCTACGGAAGAATTCCACCTGGGCCGTTTCCTTCACTTCCTACAAACTGGAGTGAATTTGGGCCTAAAATTAGGCTCTATTAATGTCCAGATTTCGGCCTTATCCATTTTCTTTCAAAAAGATTTGGCTTCTCTTCCAGAAGTTCAGACTTTTGTAAAAGGAGTGCTGCATATTCAGCCTCCTTTTGTGCCTCCGGTGGCACCTTGGGACCTTAACGTGGTGTTAAGTTTTCTAAAATCACACTAGTGGAGTTGAAATATCTCACGTGGAAGGTGGTCATGTTGTTAGCCTTGGCTTCGGCTAGGCGGGTTTCGGAATTGGCGGCTTTATCACATAAAAGCCCATATCTGGTTTTCCATATTGATAGAGCGGAGTTGCGGACCCGTCCTCAATTCCTACCTAAGGTGGTCTCATCCTTTCATATGAACCAACCTATTGTGGTGCCTGTGGCTACGCGTGACTTGGAGGATTCCGAGTTACCTGATGTGGTCAGGGCTTTGAAAATTTACGTGGCCAGGACGGCTAGAGTCAGGAAAACTGAAGCACTGTTTGTCCTGTATGCAACCAACAAGATTGGTGCCCCTGCTTCAAAGCAGATTATTGCTCGCTGGATCTGTAACACGATTCAGCAAGCGCATTCTACGGCAGGATTGCCGTTACTGAAATCGGTCAAGGCCCATTTCACCAGGAAAGTGGGCTCTTCTTGGGCGGCTGCCCGAGGGGTCTCGGCACTACAGCTGTGTCGAGCTGCTACTTGGTCGGGTTCAAACACCTTTGCAAAATACTATAAGTTTGATACCCTGGCTGAGGAGGACCTCATGTTTGCTCAATCGGTGCTGCAGAGTCATCCGCACTCTCCCGCCCATTTGGGAGCTTTGGTATAATCCCCATGGTCCTTACGGAGTCCCCAGCATCCTCTAGGACGTTAGAGAAAATAAGATTTTAAACCTACCGGTAAATCTTTTTCTCGTAGTCTGTAGAGGATGCTGGGCGCCCGTCCCAAGTGCAGACTACTTCTGCAATACTTGTATATAGTTATTGCTTCAATAAGGGTTATGTTATAGGTGCATCGGTCCTGCACTGATGCTATGTTGTTTTTTCATACTGTTAACTGGGTAGTTTATCACAAGTTATACGGTGTGATTGGTGTGGCTGGTATGAATCTTGCCCTGGATTAACAAAATCCTTTCCTTGTACTGTCCGTCTCCTCTGGGCACAGTTTCTCTAACTGAGGTCTGGAGGAGGGGCATAGAGGGAGGAGCCAGTGCACACCCAGAACTAAAGTCTTTCTTAAAGTGCCCATGTCTCCTGCGGAGCCGGTCTATCCCATGGTCCTTACGGAGTCCCCAGCATCCTCTACGGACTACGAGAAAAAGATTTACCGGTAGGTTTAAAATCTTATTTTTTATGAGGCTGTCCTGTGTAGCGAGGAGCGATACATATATGGGGGAGTGTGATGCGGCTGCTGATAGCGGTCTAGGAGAAGATGGATGTATCCGTATGATTAGATAGGCTGTATTAACAGCAGGGGGGATGAGGGTTGGTGTTATGTTTGCTATGAGGCTGTATTAACAGCGGGTAGGGATGGGGGGGGTCTTATGTTTTTATGGTGCTTAATGTGCTTTGAGGCTGTATTAGCAGGCAGGGGGGATAGGGGGTGTTACTATATTTTTGTGGTGCTTAAGCGGCTTTACCTGGTGCAATGAGTGTATAAGCGGCTTTACCTGGTGCAATGCGTGTATAATCGGCTTTACCTTGCGCAATGCATGTATAAGCGGCTTTACCTGGCGCAGCGTGTGTATAAGCAGCATTTCCTGGTGCAACACGTGTATAAGCGGCATGGTTTTTTTAATGTGAACATGTTTTGTTAAAGTTTTTGCTTGCTTGTTATTTAAATAGTGTTGTTTTATTTTTCTCGCAGCAATGGCTTCTTACATGGACCGGGAGTTCACAACTGGATTCATTGATGTGTATCGGGGCCAGCGAATGTCTGTGGAAGGTCCGTAGCAAGGATTTTTCAAACAGCCAGAAGAAGGATCAGGCCTACAGACAATTGGTGGAGTACAGCAAAGCCCATAACAGTGATGCTGATCTAATTTGGGCGAAGAAGAAAATAGCAAACTTGCGGACGGTGTTCAAGAAGGAACACACACGCGTGATCGAGTCTCAACGTTCAGGAGCCAGAACTGATGATGTTTACCAGCCGACGCTATGGTATTATGAACAGATTAAGTTCCTTTTGGAGAGAGAGTCTAAAGTACATGGACAGGGTAGCCTGGATAAAGAGTCTCCTAAGACGCCAGACGAAGAGGGGACCCTTAATCCGGTAAGTTAAAACACTTTAAAATGTTCAACTTTATCATTGTTTAATCAACGCCCTAATGTTTTCTTTGCTTTTTTTTTTTTACAGGAATCTACACCGGAGCTGGTAATGAACACTTCCGCAACAGAACTGGAGTTCAGTGGTGAGGAGTTAGCACCATCTCGGTCAACAGCACCACCAAGGCGGAGACGAAAGACTTCATCATTGAGTTCCGATATTGCATCCACCAGCACAGTTCAATTTATCCAGCGGGCTTAATAGGCCACCGGACTTCTTTCGTCAATTTTCAAATACGATAGAATCTTAGATACGTGTAATGCCCGAAACTGTTTTTAGAACTTTCAGGCGCATAGTATTTGATGCATTGAGAAGGGCCGAGGACAATGACCTATCCGATGACCTGGATCTAATGTCAAATCCTGTGCGGCGCCAACACCCACTCCTCCCACCAGCACTTTGCCCACTGGATTGTACTCAGCAATGCTGAGTACACAGCCCCCCCCCCCAGAGGACGAGGCAACTTTTTTAAATTATTAAATTATAATTCTTTTAGTTTGTTTTCTTTAGTTTCCGTTGGATGAATTGTTCCATGTTTCCTCGACTCTTATGTTGTTCATAGTTACCATAGTGTCGTTTTTTTGTCCTGGACTTTTGAACGTTGGGATATTGGTCATTCTTATCGATGAATCCAGTTGCATAAGTGTTAAAAATTAATATATTTTTATAAGTAAATTATTATTTTTTTAAAAAGTAGTGTGTATTTTTTATGGTTTATCATTATATTTTACATTTTTGGGGGAGTTATGATAGGAATGCTGTTGGACCAAATTTGTCCTCACTTATCCCCCCTTAAAAAAAAAATTTTTTAAGGGGGGTTTAAGTGAGGACAATCCTGACTTCAAGGTACTGTTAAAGGGGACATTTATTACAAAGGGATGCGGTTAAGATCTCTGCGCCGGGTTCCCGACAGCCACAATCCCGACATATTCTCCCCCTGTGGGTGTTCACGACACCCATAGAGGGAGACTAAAAATCTGGCGAGCAAAGCGAGCCACAAGGGGCTTCTTTGTGCTCTAGCCGCTGCCGGCATTCCTGTGGCCGCCATCCCGACGTTGGGATTATGACTGTCGGGATGCCTGCCGCCGGGATATCATACTAATTCTCAGGGCCAGTGCTATGGTGTCCAGCGCCCTCCTGCAAACTGTAAATTTGTGCCCCTCCCTCAGACACAGAGGTGATACAGTGACTGGGACGGAACACAGGGGTGATGGCACACACAGGTATGCCTGACTTGGTCCACACTGTTAGATCCCATTAGTCCTCACTTATCCCCCACAAAAAAACGACGCAGTCGTGAAGTGTCCTGGGTATACCTGACCCTAGAGCTCCTCATGGCTACGTTGTTTTTTAATATACATGCAAAACACACACAGGTACATACTCTTGACAACAGAAGTTTAAAAACAAGATACATTTTTATTTTGAGAATAAATAAAAAAAATACAATAAAATATTAAACCAATCAAGCATATGCAATGTCTATCAAACATAAAAGCAGTTAAATGTAGGAGTCTTGCCAATCCACTGCACCTACTCCATTAAAAAAGGTCAGGTAGTCGTCCCTGACATTTCTAGCCTTCAAAGTGGGATTAGGTGTGGACTGTGGCCTTTCAAGTCCAGGCAACCTGGCAGAGTCCACATCAGAGTTGTCGGCCTGAGCAGGCAGCCTGACAGAGTCCACATCAGGGTTGTTAGCCGAAGCTCACATAGCAGCGGTGTATGAGACATGGCGTCCCTCTCCAAAAGCCATTGCTTGGTCCAGCAAGACCGAGTACGTCTCCTCTCCCTCATCCTTCTCTCTCTGTCCAAATCATTCACTGCAACAGCCTAGCAGTACAATATCCTCAGCTGGTACTCATCCATGATAAAAGGCAAGAAGCACTTTTAAATAAACAGCAAACTCTCAAAGCACAGTGCAGAAGGCAAACCAACTATACACAGAGCAATGAAGGCACTGATTTTAAAATGGCCACTGCAACTCCGCAACAGAAAAAGACACACCCTACCCTACCCTATAATACCAACCCACTATTTAAATAGGTCTTTTTTTTTTGTTTAGCACAGATTACTCAGCACAGATCTCACGTGTGTATGGGAGATCTAGACACCGGGATGTTCAAGGGACATCTCCTGTACTAAATTGCTCAGCACACATCTCTTGCAGAAATCTCTCTGTGAGTATGTGCCTTAAAGCACCCCTGTTAGATCACAGAGAGCAGATCTGGCTGATTATTGCTCAGCATGCCACACCCAAACTATGTGTTTACTAAACCTGCATGTGTGGTGCTTTTATTGTTTACTCACCCACAAAGGACAATAGGCTGAGCTAGTATTAGACAAAAACATAGGTTTTCATGAGACATAAACCTATACCACCAACCAAGCAAAAGGGATCTAGACCCAAAAGGGTCAATATCCCAGTACTTTATTTGTATAAATATGTACAAGCATAAATGTGTATATTTGGTTAAAAAAAAGCAAACACAAGCCTGGAATGTAGGTCAGTATACATTTTTTTGCATTCAGTAAAACACCATATAAAAAGGTTACACGGTTACGGTCATAATGATTTAATGGATGAACCAAACTGTATAAATGAATAATATTTCTTACATCAAAGCAGGAAATGAACATTATTCATGGAGTTAAAAAAAAAAAAAAAGAAGGAGTAAAACATTTCCAATTGTAGGTTCATTCTTCACAGCCTGCAGGTTTCAATACAGTAACAAATTAATTACCAAGTTGTACAGTATGTCCTTCTTTTGCTGTGTCCCCACCATTGACAAATTACTGTACTCAGAAATGGCTTGTTGCCATGCACAAAGAATGGTATTAGTGTGTTCTTGTCTAATGTCAAGCAAAAAATGCAAGAAATCGGCACCTTAATGACCTTAAGTTGTATTATTGTTGTTGTTATGTAGTACACAGCACCATATGTGAATTTGTTCTAGTACAATACAGATAAAGAAAATGTACACAGGATTAAATGAAAAAATGGGTTTCTTCAAAACAATGGCATTAAATTGTTTACAACTCAGTGAAAATGTCTATAGTCTTTGCTCTGATAAGGTATAAAGTAATTTGTCGCCAATGTATATCATACACAAGCAGTATTGGCTGACTGATCCACATGAAGATGAACTAGTTCACTATACAAAGTTGTTCAGTCAATTTTGAGGGCAGAATAACAACAATGTATTCAGGATCCAGTGACTTAAATCCTCTGACTTCTGTATTCTCATGAATATTAAAGTTTCTAGAAATGTATTCTCACAATCCGAAAACTTAGTATTACTGCTGGAAAGCCCCATCATTGAGCACCAAGCTTTTTTCAGGTTTGGCTCCTAAACAAAAGCAGCCTGCTACAATCAGACTTATTCAAGCTAACAATCTGTGCTTGGAACCTGGTACTAGCAGACAAACAGCAACTGATGTGCTGCATCTTGGATGACAATCAGAGATCTGATTTCAGAAAAAGCTTTAGGGTGTGTACACATGGTGAGATTCGGGCTATGCCCGATTCTCACTATGCGACAGGGGCCGGATCGGCACATAGTCAGTATCGCAAGCACATAATGACTGTGCTTGCGATACTGGCTATGTGCGATTTTGGCTAAGTGTCAATTTTGACTATCTCTTCTATAGAGATAGTCAAAATCGACTTGCCTGCACAGTCTATCTTTTCTTTCGTTGCCGACCGCGCGGGACAGCGCATCGGCATCGAATCGGGATCGCAAGGTGACTGTCACCTTGCGACCTGCACTAACTTTTCTTCCAATTCTGACTATATAGTCAGAATCGGAAGAAAAAATCTCACCGTGTGTACACACCCTTAGTGCTGTAAACTGGCTATTTATAAATAAAGCTCAGAAAGTAAACAGAAAAAAAAAGTGCAAATCTGCCTCTTGGAGTGAAAAGGATTATTTTGCATTCCACATGATTTACCAGATTATGTAAAATACTGACTGATGTACACCAAATTGTTATCTCCTCAATGTATCATGCAACTAACTAGATCAATAAAATATTATGTAAAACAAATTAGATTTTTAAGATTTGACAAATGCATGAATGTCATTAAAATGTAATTTTCATTTTTCTATTTGGTATATCATTCTATTTTCAAATCTAACAGTAGTATATGTTCCTTTTCAAGGGGCTATGGGGCAGATGTATTAAGCCTGGAGAAGTGATAAAGCAGTGATAATGTACTGATAAGTGAAAGGTGATAATGGACCAGGGTTACAGGTATGAAAAATGACAGGAGCTGATTGGCTGGTGCGTTCTCACCTACTTATCATTGCTTATCTCTTCTCCAGGCTTAATACATATGCCCCCATATTTGCTAAGCTTGGCTTGCAAAAGCAGTCTCTTAGCAAGTCTAGCCCAAGGTGTTTTCCGGTTTATAAAAAATTGCACTAAGGATTTTGCAGTGTGCACAGCATTAAAAAAATGAAAGCACAATGGGGGTTACTCAGATTCCACAGCAAAACGCTACGGAATGAGCAAAGTACAGATTATCAGTAATTCACGCATGTGCAGGACCTATTCTTCACATTCACTGTCCAAAGCCATGTCTAAGCTTTACCCCAGCTTTAGTTATCTACTTTATTTTAAAATGTTAAGGACACTGATCTCTCACATTCACATCTATTTGGTCATACAGGTCTCCAATGAAAACGTAAAATTACACAATTTATCGTTTATGAAAAAAGCTTCATCACTACCTGCAAAAAAGGTACAAGAGGTACAGGGCAGATATATGGGCACACAAGGGGGGAGGGGAGATTCAAATATTGAAAAGTCGGTTGGGTACCTGTTTTTTGCTGTCTATTAGATAGGATTCTGTTTTTTCCTAACAGACGTTTAAAACATTTGAATCTCCCCCAAGTAATCATGATCCCAACCATCAACTGTTTCTCTCATTCCCAAACCCCAAGAATGAGAAGCAGTTTATGGCAGTGATCATCAGTGTTAGAAGAGACAAAGGAGGGGGGAAGAGGGAGAAACAGAGGGGCACATTTACCAGGCCCAGGACATGTGTGCCCCATCCCCAGAATCTATAACCACCACTACAGCCCACCCTCTCCTCCCCCATTGGCAGAATTCTTGTCTTAACGTTCCTCTTTTAAATTATCAGGGCTTTTTCTCACTTCACAAGGTTATGGACAATAATACAGCTACTGCCAGCAGTAACCAATGCTGGTGGTAAGATTACCTTTGTATAGGGAGCCTAATTCACAAATCCATGGCAATACCTAAGCATTATTTTATATATAACTGCTTTATTCTAACAAATATATATTTTTTTATGTTACAGGGCATGCAGCAGAGGTCTGAAGGGCCTATAGGGAGGTCTGAGGGACATGTACGGTCTGTGTGTCACACTATAGTACTGTACGAAAGGGCATCAGAGAATGAAAGGGGACATACAGGTTTCATTTGTACTAGGCACCACCAATTTCTTATAGCATCCTTGTATAGACCACTCTTCCTTTTGAGTCTGAGAAAACCTTTAGCCAACACTATAAAATACATAAAATAGACACAAAATAGAATTTGAGGTTTAGATTAAAAAAAATGTAATAATAATAATAATAATAAGATTTTATTTTATATTTAAGGGAGTTCAAGGGTGATATTTACTATGAGGTGGCTTTTCAGAGAAGCCGTTTTTCAGGAGTTAAAAGGGCAAGATTATTAAATGCAGAAAGATTTCTGGCTTTACATTTAATATCATTGCCTGTTTAAACGGGTGGTCTTCTGTTTGCCGGCGGTCGGGCTCCCGGCGCTCAGTATACCGGCGCCGGGAGCCCGACAGCCGGCATACCGACACTTATTTTCCCTCGTGGGGGTCCACGACCCCCATAGAGGGAGAATAAAATAGTGTGGCGCGCGTAGCGCGCCACCGTGCCCGTAGCGTGGCGAGCGCAGCGAGCCCGCAAGGGGCTCATTTGCGCTCGCCAAGCTGTCGGTAAGCCGGCAGTCGGGCTCCCGACGCCGGGATGCTGGTCGCCGGGAGCCCGACCGCCGGCCAGCCGTAGTGAACCCGTTTAAACAAAGCAGCATTGTACTCTTTACAAAAACAATTACTTCCAATATATTGTCCCTTCAGTGCTGGGACTTTGCTGACCCAAATTTAAATGCACACAAAAAATCACTTAAGGTTTTGATTCTTTTTACCATAAATTTAGGAAAATGAAACTGCATACAGTAAGTGATGTGAGGAGAAGTTATTAGTCAGCTATAGCACATTGGGTTGAATTTCCTAAACTTCTGACTTATAACTCAGAAGTTTTTGTTTTGTTCTAAAATTGGTGAGGAGGGGAACTTGACTTCTCTGTAAGAATGGGATGATGTAGTTTCAATGCAAGCAGCAGAAAGTCAGCACAGTGTTATTGATTAAGATCAGTGATGGATGTAATGTCTCAGACAGCTACCATAAGATAAGACCAATTTTATGGAGTCCAATCTTCCCATTTAATCTGGTCACAGGAAAGAACGGTGTCTCTTATCTTTCTCAGTGCTGAATCAATAGACACACAGACGAAAAGAGAAAGTGCAGTATTTATTAGATCGTTAGACCGGATTTCGACAGTTTCCAAATTATTCAGACTTGAAAGTGCAGGAAAATAGAGTCTCAAAGCAGGCAAAAAGTGACATTTCTACCACTCTGATGTGACCATAAGTTACATGGACAGCAGTTATAGTCTGTGTAAAGAAGGATGGTTGAAAATTATTAACAAAGTCTACAGCACATTTCGATGAAAACGTTGGTTAGCAAATGTTAGTTTAATGTTACATGTCCAAGGAAAAGAACTCAAAAATGGGAAGCAGTGACCAGGGCGGTGGAGAGGTGACTGTCATTGGCCGACCGTAGGAGGCGGGAGGGAGTATGAAGGGAGAGGAGGTTGGAGATGTAGGGAGCAGTGGAATTAGAGATGGCCTTGTATGTGAGGGTGAGGAGTTTGAAGAGGATTCTATAGGGGAATGGGAGCCAGTGCAGTTTTTGTCGAAGGGGAGTGGCAGATGTGGAGCGACGGGAGAGGAAGATAAGCCTAGCTGCGGAGTTCAGGACAGACTGGAGGGGAGCAAGATGGGAGCAAGCAAGGCCAGTGAGGAGAACGTTGCAGTAGTCGAGTCGTGAGATGACCAGTGAGTGGACAAGTTTAGTTGCACTCAGAGAGAAATGGCCTGATGCGAGCAATGCTGCGTAGCTGGAAAATACAGGATTGTGCCAGAGCTTGGATGTGGGGTGCAAAGGAGAGGGAGGAGTCAAGAGTGACGCCCAAGCAGTGGAGTTGGGAGATGGTGGTGTTGTCAACAGTGATAGAGATATTGGTAGGGGGTGTTGCTCTGGATGGGGGAAAGATAATGAGTTCAGTTTTGTCCATGTTGAGCTTCAGAGAGCGCACAGACATCCAGGAGGAGATTGCGGAGAGGCAGCTGGAAACCTGAGAGAGGACAGAGGGGGACAGATCAGGAGAGGAGAGGTAGAGTTGTGTGTCATCAGCATAGAGGTGGTATTGAAGGCCAAAGGAGTTAATGAGCGCACCCAGGGAAGAGTTGTACAGGGAGAACAGAATGGGGCCAAGGACAGAACCCTGTGGATAATAATAGGGAGTGGACTTCCTTGTCTGAAGCTGGTCGGAAGGAGGACAGGGTGGGATAGATGGAGGGTAGGGATGAAGGGGGCAGCAGAGGGCTGACGGGGGGAGATGTCATGTCGGATATCCTTAATTTTGGAGATGAAGAAGGAGGCAAAGTCGGTGGCAGTGACGGAGGATGGGAGGGGAGGAGGGGGGCGAAGGAGAGTGCTGAAAGTTTTAAAGAGACGGCGTGGACAGGAGGACTGAGAACAGATGAGTAATTGGAAAAAGGATTGCTTGGCGAGGGGAAGAGCAGCGCTGTAAGAGGAGAGAATAAACTTGAAATGGAGGAAGTCCAGCAGTGAGTGAGATTTCCTCCAGGAGCGTTCAGCGTAGTGTGAGAATTTTTGTTAGAAACGTGTTCGTTTGGTGTGCCAGGGTTGGAGTTTGGAGCAGCAGAGGGAGACAGAAGAGAGGGGGGCCACGGAGTCAAGAGCAGCTGTTAGGGAAAAGTTATAGAAGGAGGCTGCCTGGTTGGGACAGGTCATAGTGGAAAGAGGAGAGAGGAAAGTCGCGAGGGAGGACATGAAAGTGGGGTTGAGAGACCCGAGATTGCGTCTGGTGATGGTGTGTCTGGGCGTGGAGAGGAGAGAGGAGGATGAGAGGGTGAAAGAAAGTAGATGGTGGTCAGAGAGAGAGGGAAGGAAGAGTTTGAGAAATCAGAGAGATCACAACGGTGGGTGAAGACAAGGTCGAGGGAGTGGCCGAGATTGTGAGTAGGGGTGGAGGTCCATTGAGAAAGTCCAAAGGAGGTGGAAAGGGCGAGAAGATTAGTGGAAGCAGCATTAGTGAGGTCATTAGTCATGTCAATAGGGATGTTAAAGTCACCGAGGATGACCGCCATTTTCTAATGCCATCTTCCTATGCCCCCATATAAACCCTGCTGGGCAGCCCCCTGCCTCCGTCTTTCTGCCCGCCACACCCGCTGAGAACATCATTTTCACTCTAAGTCGGACCTGGGCATTAGAAAATAAGAATTTACTTACCGATAATTCTATTTCTCGTAGTCCGTAGTGGATGCTGGGGACTCCGTCAGGACCATGGGGAATAGCGGCTCCGCAGGAGACAGGGCACAAAAATAAAGCTTTAGGATCAGGTGGTGTGTACTGGCTCCTCCCCCTATGACCCTCCTCCAAGCCTCAGTTAGGATACTGTGCCCGGACGAGCGTACACAATAAGGAAGGATATTGAACCCCGGGTAAGACTCATACCAGCCACACCAATCACACCGTATAACTTGTGATCTGAACCCAGTTAACAGTATGACAAACGTAGGAGCCTCTGAACAGACGGCTCACAACAAATAACAACCCGATTTTTTTGTAACAATAACTATGTACAAGTATTGCAGACAATCCGCACTTGGGATGGGCGCCCACCATCCACTACGGACTACGAGAAATAGAATTATCGGTAAGTAAATTCTTATTTTCTCTAACGTCCTAAGTGGATGCTGGGGACTCCGTCAGGACCATGGGGATTATACCAAAGCTCCCAAACGGGCGGGAGAGTGCGGATGACTCTGCAGCACCGAATGAGAGAACTCAAGGTCCTCCTCAGCCAGGGTATCAAATTTGTAGAATTTTGCAAACGTATTTGTCCCTGACCAAGTAGCAGCTCGGCAGAGTTGTAATGCCGAGACTCCCCGGGCAGCCGCCCAGGATGAGCCCACTTTCCTTGTGGAATGGGCCTTGACAGATTTAGGTTGTGGCAAGCCTGCCACAGAATGTGCAAGTTGAATTGTGCTACAAATCCAACGAGCAATCGTCTGCTTAGAAGCAGGAGCACCCATCTTGTTGGGTGCATACAATATAAGCAGTGAGTCAGACTTTCTGACTCCCGCCGTTCTTGAAATATATATTTTCAATGCCCGGACTACGTCCAACAACTTGGAATCCTCCAACTCGTTAGTAGCCGCAGGCACCACAAAGGCTGGTTCAGGTGAAACGCTGACACCACCTTAGGCAGAAAATGAGGACGCGTCCGCAGTTCTGCCCTGTCCGTATGGAAAATTAGATATGGGCTCTTATATGATAAAGCCGCCAATTCTGATACTCTCCTGGCTGAAGCCAGGGCCAGTAGCATGGTTACTTTCCATGTGAGATACTTCAGCTCCACCGATTTGAGCGGCTCAAACCAATGGGATTTTAGAAAATCCAAGACTACAATAAGATCCCACGGTGCCACTGGGGGCACAACCGGGGGCTGTATATGTAGTACTCCTTTTACAAAAGTCTGGACTTCAGGAACTGAAGCCAATTCTTTCTGGAAGAAAATCGACAGGGCCGAAATTTGAACCTTAATGGACCCCAATTTGAGGCCCATAGACAATCCTGTTTGCAGGAAATGTAGGAATCGACCCAGTTGAAATTCCTCCGTGGGGGCCTTCCTGGCCTCACACCACGCAACATATTTCCTCCAAATGCGGTGATAATGTTGTGCAGTCACCTCCTTCCTGGCCTTTACCAGTGTAGGAATGACCTCTTCCGGAATGCCTTTTTCCTTTAGAATTCGGCGTTCAACCGCCATGCCGTCAAACGCAGCCGCGGTAAGTCTTGGAATAGACACGGTCCCTGCTGAAGCAGGTCCCGTCTTAGAGGTAGAGGCCACGGATCCTCCGTGAGCATCTCTTGAAGTTCCGGGTACCAAGTTCTTCTTGGCCAATCCGGAGCCACTAGTATCGTTCTTACTCCCTTTTGCCGTATAATTCTCAGTACTTTTGGTATGAGAGGCAGAGGAGGGAACACATACACTGACTGGAACACCCACGGTGTTACCAGAGCGTCCACAGCTATTGCCTGAGGATCTCTTGACCTGGCGCAATACCTGTCCAGTTTTTTGTTGAGGCGGGACGCCATCATATCCACCATTGGTTTTTCCCAACGGTTCACAATCATGTGGAAGACTTCTGGATGAAGTCCCCACTCTCCCGGGTGTAAATCGTGTCTGCTGAGGAAGTCTGCTTCCCAGTTGTCCACTCCCGGAATGAATACTGCTGACAGTGCTATCACATGATCTTCCGCCCAGCGAAGAATCCTTGCAGCTTCTGCCATTGCTGTCCTGCTTCTTGTGCCGCCCTGTCTGTTTGTGTGGGCGACTGCCGTGATGTTGTCCGACTGGATCAACACCGGCTGACCCTGAAGCAGGGGTTTTGCCAGACTTAGAGCATTGTAAATCGCTCTTAGCTCCAGTATATTTATGTGAAGAGACATCTCCAGGCTTGACCATACTCCCTGGAAGTTTCTTCCTTGTGCCTCTCAGACTGGCATCCGTGGTCACCAGGACCCAGTCCTGTATGCCGAATCTGCGGCCCTCTAACAGATGAGCACTCTGCAACCACCACAGAAGAGACACCCTTGTCCGTGGCGATAAGGTTATCCGCTGATGCATCTGCAGATGCGATCCGGACCATTTGTCCAGCAGATCCCACTGAAAAGTTCGTGCGTGGAATCTGCCGAATGGAATCGCTTCGTAAGAAGCCACCATCTTTCCCAGGACTCTTGTGCATTGATGCACAGACACTGTCCCTGGTTTTAGGAGGTTCCTGACAAGTTCGGATAACTCCCTGGCTTTCTCCTCCGGAAGAAACACCTTTTTCTGAACCGTGTCCAGAATCATTCCCAGGAATAGCAGACGTGTCGTCGGGGTCAACTGAGATTTTGGAAAATTCAGAATCCACCCGTGTTGTTGCAGCACTAGTTGGGTTAGTGCTACTCCGTCTTCCAGCTGTTCTCTGGATCTTGCCCTTATCAGGAGATCGTCCAAGTAAGGGATAATTAATACGCCTCTTCTTCGTAGAAGGATCATCATTTCGGCCATTACCTTGGTAAAGACCCGAGGTGCCGTGGACAATCCAAACGGCAGCGTCTGAAACTGATAATGACAGTTTTGCACCACGAACCTGAGGTACCCTTGATGTGAAGGGCAAATTGGGACATGCAGGTAAGCGTCCTTTATGTCCAGGGACACCATAAAGTCCCCTTCTTCCAGATTCGCTATCACTGCTCTGAGTGACTCCATCTTGAACTTGAATTTTTGTATGTACAGGTTCAAAGATTTGAGATTTAGAATAGGTCTTACCGAGCCGTCCGGCTTCGGTACCACAAATAGCGTGGAGTAATACCCCTTTCCCTGTTGTAGGAGGGGTACCTTGACTATCACCTGCTGAGCAAACAGCTTGTGAATGGCTTCCAATACCGTCGCCCTGTCTGAGGGAGACGTTGGCAAAGCAGACTTTAGGAACCGGCGAGGGGGAGACGTCTCGAATTCTAACCTGTAACCCTGAGATACTACCTGCAGAATCCAGGGGTCCACCTGTGAGCAAGCCCACTGTGCGCTGAAATTCTTGAGTCGACCGCCCACCGTTCCTGAGTCCGCTTGTAAGGGCCCAGCGTCATGCTGAGGGCTTTGCAGAACCCTGGGAGGGCTTCTGTTCCTGGGCAGGGGCTGCTTGCTGCCCTCTCTTACCCCTTCCTCTGCCCCGAGGCAGATATGACTGTCCTTTTGTCCGCTTGTTCTTATAGGAACGAAAGGACTGCGGCTGAAAAGACGGTGTCTTTTTCTGTTGGGAGGGGGTCTGAGGTAAAAAAGTGGATTTTCCGGCAGTTGCCGTAGCCACCAGATCCGATAGACCGACGCCAAATAATTCCTCCCCTTTATACGGCAATACTTCCATATGTCGTTTGGAATCCGCATCACCTGACCACTGTCGCGTCCATAAACTCCTTCTGGCAGATATGGACATCGCATTTACTCTCGATGCCAGAGTGCAAATATCTCTCTGCGCATCTCGCATATAAAGGAAAGCATCCTTTAATTGCTCTATAGTCAATAAAATACTGTCCCTATCCAGGGTATCAATATTTTCAGTCAGGGAATCCAACCAGACGACCCCAGCACTGCACATCCAGGCTGAGGCGATGGCTGGTCGCAGTATAACACCAGTATGTGTGTATATACTTTTTAAGGTAGTTTCCAGCCTCCTATCTGCTGGATCCTTGAGGGCGGCCGTATCAGGAGACGGTAACGCCACTTGTTTTGATAAGCGTGTGAGCGCCTTATCCACCCTAGGAGGTGTTTCCCAGCGCGCCCTAACCTCTGGCGGGAAAGGGTATAATGCTAATAACTTTTTTGAAATTAGCATTTTTCTATCTGGGTTAACCCACGCTTCATCACATACATCATTTAATTCCTCTGATTCAGGAAAAACTACAGGTAGTTTTTTCACCCCCCACATAATACCCCTTTTTGTGGTACTTGTAGTATCAGAGATATGCAAAGCCTCCTTCATTGCCGTGATCATATAACGTGTGGCCCTACTTGAAAATACGTTTGTTTCATCACCGTCGACACTAGATTCAGTGTCTGTGTCTGGGTCTGTGTCGACCGACTGAGGTAAAGGGCGCTTTACAGCCCCTGACGGTGTCTGAGACGCCTGGGCAGGTACTAACTGGTTTGCCGGCAGTCTCATGTCGTCAACTTATTTTTGTAATGTGCTGATATTATCACGTAATTCCATAAACAAAGCCATCCATTCCGGTGTCGACTCCCTGGGGGGTGACATCACCATTATCGGCAATTGCTCTGCCTCCACGCCAACATCGTCCTCATACATGTCGACACACGTACCGACACACAGGGAATGCTCTTATCGAAGACAGGACCCCACTAGCCCTTTGGGGAGACAGAGGGAGAGTTTGCCAGCACACACCCAAGCGCTATAATATATATGGGAACAACCCTATATAAGTGTTGTTCCTTATAGCCGCTTAAATATATAAAAATATCGCCAAAATATGCCCCCCCTCTCTGTTTTACCCTGTTTCTGTAGTGCAGTGCAGGGGAGAGTCCTGGGAGCCTTCCTCACAGCGGAGCTGAGCAGGAAAATGGTGCTGTGTGCTGAGGAGAATAAGCCCCGCCCCCTATTCCGGCGGGCTTTTCTCCCGGAGTTTTAGACATTTGGCATGGGTTAAATACATACATATAGCCTCAATGGCTATATGTGATGTATTCTTTTGCCATAAAAGGTATTATATATTGCTGCCCAGGGCGCCCCCAGCAGCGCCCTGCACCCTCCGTGACCGTCTGGTGTGAAGTGTGTGACAACAATGGCGCACAGCTGCAGTGCTGTGCGCTACCTTCATGAAGACTGAAGAGCCTTCTGCCGCCTGTTTCCGGACCTTCAATCTTCAGCATCTGTAAGGGGGGTCGGCGGCGCGGCTCCGGGACGAACCCCAGGGTGAGACCTGTGTTCCGACTCCCTCTGGAGCTAATGGTGTCCAGTAGCCTAAGAATCCAATCCATCCTGCACGCAGGGGAGTTGAAATTCTCTCCCCTAAGTCCCTCGATGCAGTGAGCCTGTTGCCAGCAGGACTCACTGAAAATAAAAAACCTAAAAAACTTTTTCTAAGCAGCTCTTTAGGAGAGCCACCTAGATTGCACCCTGCTCGGACGGGCACAAAAACCTAACTGAGGCTTGGAGGAGGGTCATAGGGGGAGGAGCCAGTACACACCACCTGATCCTAAAGCTTTATTTTTGTGCCCTGTCTCCTGCGGAGCCGCTATTCCCCATGGTCCTGACGGAGTCCCCAGCATCCACTTAGGACGTTAGAGAAAATGGTGGTGCAGTGAAGGGCTTTACAAGCCCTCCACATGTTACATAGCCCTGCAGGCTTAGCAGCAGCATCTAGTGCTATCAACTCTGCACTGCACATACGCTACCATCCAGAGTGCAAATCTCACATTTAATAAAGACAAAAGTTATGTCTTGTAGTGTCGTACTAAAGAACACTTTTTTGGGGGGGAGTGGGGGGGATTTAATTAGGAGAGAATAAACATCGGGCTCGAAAAACGTTGATTGCCCGAAGTTTATCTTGAAAAACAATTTCGGGCTATCCAATTTGGCTGCCCGAAAAAAGAAAAAAAAAAATATATCTCCCTAAAACACTTATACCACTTTCACATTGCAAACCCTGCTTTTGAAACGGTTCTTTAAACGGTTCTTAAAACGGGTCTGAGCAGTTAAACCCCCTTCACATCGCATGTTGTAACTGGTATATTACAGTTTCATTACCGTTTTGGTACCTTTCACTCTGAAACCATTTCTCCCACAGAAAACAGTGGTTGTCATTTTAAATGGACTTTTCTGGCCCACACATTATTAATAGTGATGTGCACCAGACATTTTTCGGGTTTTGGATTCGGTTCCGCAGCCGTGTTTTGGATTCGTACGCGTTTTGGCAAAACCTCCCTGAAAATTTTTTGTCGGATTCGGGTGTGTTTTGGATTTGGGTGTTTTTTTTCAAAAAACCCTCAAAAACAGCTTAAATCATAGAATTTGGGGGTCATTTTGATCCCATAGTATTATTAACCTCAATAACCACAATTTCCACTCATTTCCAGTCTATTCTGAACACCTCACAAAACTATTTTTAGTCCTAAAATTTGCACTGAGGTCGCTGGATGACTTTGCAAAGCGACCCAAGAGGGCGGCACAAACACCTGGCCCATCTAGGAGTGGCACTGCAGTGTCAGACAGGATGGCACTTCAAAAAATTGGCCCCAAACAGCACATGATGCAAGAAAAGAGAAAAAGAGGTGCACTGTGGTCGCTGGATGGCTAAGCGTCACAAACACCTCAATATCACAGGAATTATTAGTTCTAATAAATGGTATTATTGGTCCAAATCACTGGAAGAAAATGACAAAATCACAGGAATTATTCGTTCTAATCAATGGTATTATTGGTCCAAATCACTGGAAGAAAATGACAAAATCACTGGAATTATTCGTTCTAATCAATGGTATTATTGGTCCAAATCACTGGAAGAAAATGGAATGGATGGATACTTGCAGTGACACAGAGCTGCAAGATACAACAATGGCCTACTGTACAACTATATACTGTTAGTCACCAAAATGCTGCACTGTAATACTAGAAGCTATAGAAAAGTATATATATTATTGTATATATCAGTACAGACAGAGCGGTGTAACTGTGACACGTGTCCTGACAAGCAGTATAGAAGCTATAGAAAAGTATATATATTACTGTATATCAGTAGTACTATAGAGCGGTGTAACTGACACGTGTGTCCTGACAAGCAGTATAGAAGCTACAGAAAAGTATATATAATATTACTGTATATCAGTACAGAGCGGTGTATCTGTGACACGTGTTCTGACAAGCAGTATAGAAGCTATAGAAAAGTATATATATTATTGTATATATCAGTACAGAGCTGTGTAACTGTGACACATGTGTGTCCTGACAAGCAGTATAGAAGCTATAGAAAAGTATATATATTACTGTATATCAGTAGTAGTACAGAGCGGTGTAACTGTGACACATGTGTGTCCTGACAAGCAGTATAGAAGCTATAGAAAAGTATATATATTACTGTATATCAGTAGTAGTACAGAGCGGTGTAACTGTGACACATGTGTGTCCTGACAAGCAGTATAGAAGCTATAGAAAAGTATATATATTACTGTATATCAGTAGTAGTACAGAGCGGTGTAACTGTGACACGTGTGTCCTGACAAGTAGTATAGAAGCTATAGAAAAGTATATATAATAATATTACTGTATATCAGTACAGAGCGGTGTAACTGTGACACATGTGTCCTGACAAGCAGTATAGAAGCTATAGAAAAATATATATATTATTGTATATATCAGTACAGAGCTGTGTAACTTGTGACCCATGTGTGTCCTGACAAGAAGTATAGAAGCTATAGAAAAGTATATATATATCTGTATATCAGTAGTAGTACAGAGCGGTGTAACTGTGACACGTGTCCTGACAAGCAGTATAGAAGCTATAGAAAAGTATATATATTATTGTATATCAGTAGTAGTACAGAGCGGTGTGTCCTGACAAGCAGTATAGAAGCTATAGAAAAGTATATATATTATTGTATATATCAGTACAGAGCTGTGTAACTGTGACCCATGTGTGTCCTGACAAGCAGTATAGAAGCTATAAAAAAGTATATATATTACTGTATATCAGTAGTAGTACAGAGCTGTGTAACTGTGACACATGTGTCCTGACAAGCAGTATAGAAGCTATAGAAAAGTATATATATATTACTGTATATCAATAGTAGTACAGAGCGGTGTAAAAGTGACACGTGTGTCCTGACAAGCCGTATAGAAGCTATAGAAAAGTATATATAATAATATTACTGTACATCAGTACAGAGCGGTGTAACTGTGACACGTGTCCTGACAAGCAGTATAGAAGCTATAGAAAAGTATATATATTATTGTATATATCAGTACAGAGCTGTGTAACTGTGACCCATGTGTGTCCTGACAAGAAGTATAGAAGCTATAGAAAAGTATATATTATATACTGGTGGTCCCCAGTCCCCACAATGCAGCACAGTGATCAGATATTTGCAGGACACTGAGCACAGATATGGAGCGTTTTCAGGCAGAGAACGTAGATATTTTCAGCACACTGAGCACAGATTATTTGCAGCACACTGAGCACAGATATTTGCAGCACACTGAGCACAGATATTTTTAGCACACTGAGCACAGATATTTTCAGCACACTGAGCACAGATATTTTCAGCACACTGAGCACAGATATTTTCAGCACACTGAGCACAGATATTTTCAGCACACTGAGCACAGATCACGGAGCTTTTCAGGGAGAGAACGCTGCCACGTCCTCTCCGTTCAATGGGGGTAATTCTGAGTTGATCGCAGCAGGAATTTTGTTAGCAGTTGGGCAAAACCATGTGCACTGCAGGGGAGGCAGATATAACATGTGCAAAGAGTTAGATTTGGGTGTGGCGTGTTCATCTGCAATCTAAATTGCAGTGTAAAAATAAAGCAGCCAGTATTTTCCCTGCACAGAAACAAAATAACCCACCCAAATCTAACTCTCTCTGCACGTTATATCGGCCTCCCCTGCAGTGCACATGGTTTTGCCCAACCGCTAACAAAAATCCTGCTGCGATCAACTCAGAATTGGGTGTGGTTCATCAAATCGACAGTGTCTAGGTCGACAATGTTTAGGTCGACCACTATAGGTCGACAGTCACTAGGTCGACATGGATGGAAGGTCGACAGGGTTTCTAGGTTGACCTGTGCTAGGTCGACAGGTCTAAAGGTCGACATGAGGATTTTTTTTTTTTGTCGTTTTCTTCGTAGAGTGACCGGGATCCCAAATTAGTGCACCACGTTCGCTCGCCATGCTTCGGGCATGGTGCCTGCGCTCCGCTACCGCTTCACTCGGCACACTTTACCGTTCCAATCGTAATCCACGTGGATCGTTAAGTATGAAAAAATCCAAAGAAAAAGAAATGTGAAAAACTCATGTCGACCTTTAGACCTGTCGACCTAAAAAAAAAGTGTGATACAGTTTATAGTAGGATTGTAAAATACAAATTTTCTATAAAAAAAAAATTTAAAATTCTTTTGTTTAAAAATTGTTTTTTTGCTTGAATATTTTAATGGAAAAAAAATTGAATTCTGCTTATTACCTTAATACTGTGAAACATTATGTATTAGAAACCCCGATCAACAATGTAATACTTTCTAACATTAAAAATCCTAAATTGTTAGGTTTTGATATTACAGGTTGAGTATCCCATATCCAAATATTCCAAAATACGGAATATTCCAAAATACGGACTTTGAGTGAGATAGTGAAACCTTTGTTTTTTGATGGCTCAATGTACACAAACTTTGTTTAATACACAAAGGTATTAAAAATATTGTATTATAAGACCTTCAGTCTGTGTGTATAAGGTGTATATGAAACATAAATGAATTGTGTGAATGTACACACACTTTGTTTAATGCACAAAGTTATAAAAAATAAAATTTTACTTACCGATAAATCTATTTCTCGTAGTCCGTAGTGGATGCTGGGGACTCCGTCAGGACCATGGGGAATAGCGGCTCCGCAGGAGACAGGGCACAAAAGTAAAAGCTTTAGGATCAGGTGGTGTGCACTGGCTGCTCCCCCTATGACCCTCCTCCAAGCCTCAGTTAGGATACTGTGCCCGGACGAGCGTACACAATAAGGAAGGATTTTGAATCCCGGGTAAGACTCATACCAGCCACACCAATCACACTGTACAACCTGTGATCTGAACCCAGTTAACAGCATGATAACAGCGGAGCCTCTGAAAAGATGGCTCACAACAATAATAACCCGATTTTTGTAACAATAACTATGTACAAGTATTGCAGACAATCCGCACTTGGGATGGGCGCCCAGCATCCACTACGGACTACGAGAAATAGATTTATCGGTAAGTAAAATCTTATTTTCTCTGACGTCCTAGTGGATGCTGGGGACTCCGTCAGGACCATGGGGATTATACCAAAGCTCCCAAACGGGTGGGAGAGTGCGGATGACTCTGCAGCACCGAATGAGAGAACTCCAGGTCCTCTTTAGCCAGGGTATCAAATTTGTAGAATTTTACAAACGTGTTCTCCCCCGACCACGTAGCTGCTCGGCAGAGTTGTAATGCCGAGACCCCTCGGGCAGCTGCCCAGGATGAGCCCACCTTCCTTGTGGAATGGGCCTTGACAGATTTAGGCTGTGGCAGGCCTGCCACAGAATGTGCAAGTTGAAATGTGCTACAAATCCAACGAGCAATCGTCTGCTTAGAAGCAAGAGCACCCAGTTTGTTGGGTGCATACAGGATAACAGCGAGTCAGTTTTCCTGACTCCAGCCGTCCTGGAAACCTATATTTTCAGGGCCCTGACAACATCTAGCAACTTGGAGTCCTCCAAGTCCCTAGTAGCCGCAGGTACCACAATAAGCTGGTTCAGGTGAAACGCTGACACCACCTTAGGAAGAAACTGGGGACGAGTCCGCAGCTCTGCCCTGTCCGAATGGACAATCAGATATGGCTTTTGTGAGACAAAGCCGCCAATTCTGACACTCGCCTGGCCGAGGCCAGGGCCAACAGCATGGTCACTTTTCATGTGAGATATTTCAAATCCACAGATTTGAGCGGTTTAAAATGTGATTTGAGGAATCCCAGAACTACGTTGAGATCCCACAGTGCCACTGGAGGCACAAAAAGGGGGTTGTATATGCAATACTCCCTTGACAAACTTCTGGACTTCAGGAACTGAAGCCAATTCTTTCTGGAAGAAAATTGACAGGGCCGAAATTTGAACCTTAATGGACCCCAATTTGAGGCCCATAGACACTCCTGTTTGCAGGAAATGCAGGAATCGACCGAGTTGAAATTTCTTCGTGGGGCCTTCCTGGCCTCACACCACGCAACATATTTTCGCCACATGTGGTGATAATGTTTTTCGCGTCACCTCCTTCCTGGCTTTGACCAGGGTAGGAATGACCTCTTCCGGAATGCCTTTTTCCCTTAGGATCTGGCGTTCCACCGCCATGCCGTCAAACGCAGCCGCGGTAAGTCTTGGAACAGACCTGGTACTTGCTGAAGCAAGTCCCTTCTTAGCGGCAGAGGCCATGAGTCCTCTGTGAGCATTTCTTGAAGTTCCGGGTGCCACGTCCTTCTTGGCCAATCCGGAGCCACGAGTATAGTTCTTACTCCTCTACGTCTTATAATTCTCAGTACCTTGGTTATGAGAAGCAGAGGAGGGAACACATACACCGACTGGTACACCCACGGTGTTACCAGAACGTCCACAGATATTGCTTGAGGGTCTCTTGACCTGGCGCAATACCTGTCCAGTTTTTTGTTCAGGCGGGACGCCATCATGTCCACCTTTGGTCTTTCCCAACGGTTCACAATCATGTGGAATACTTCCCGATGAAGTCCCCACTCTCCCGGGTGGAGGTCGTGCCTGCTGAGGAAGTCTGCTTCCCAGTTGTCCACTCCCGGAATGAACACTGCTGACAGTGCTATCACATGATTTTTCGCCCAGCGAAGAATCCTTGCAGTTTCTGCCATTGCCCTCCTGCTTCTTGTGCCGCCCTGTCTGTTTACGTGGGCGACTGCCGTGATGTTGTCCCACTGGATCAATACCGGCTGACCTTGAAGCAGAGGTCTTGCTAAGCTTAGAACATTGTAAATTGCCCTTAGCTCCAGTATATTTATGTGGAGAGAAGTCTCCAGACTTGATCACAAGCCCTGGAAATTTTTTTCCCTGTGTGACTGCTCCCCAGCCTCTCAGGCTGGCATCCGTGGTCACCAGGACCCAGTCCTGAATGCCGAATCTGCGGCCCTTTAGTAGATGAGCACTCTGCAGCCACCGCAGAAGAAACACCCTTGTCCTTGGAGACAGGGTTATCCGCTGATGCATCTGAAGATGCGATCCGGACCATTTTTCCAGCAGATCCCACTGAAAAGTTCTTGCGTGAAATCTACCGAATGGAATCGCTTCGTAAGAAGCCACCATTTTTCCCAGGACCCTTGTGCAATGATGCACTGACACTTTTCCTGGTTTTAGGAGGTTCCTGACTAGCTCGGATAACTCCCTGGCTTTCTTCTCCGGGAGAAACACCTTTTTCTGGACTGTGTCCAGAATCATCCCTAGGAACAGCAGACGTGTCGTCGGAAACAGCTGCGGTTTTGGAATATTTAGAATCCACCCGTGCTGTCGTAGAACTACTTGAGATAGTGCTACTCCGACCTCCAACTGTTCTCTGGACCTTGCCCCTATCAGGAGATCGTCCATTTTCTTTGAAGAAGAATCATCATTTCGGCCATTACCTTGGTAAGGACCCGGGGTGCCGTGGACAATCCAACCGGCAGCGTCTGAAACTGATAGTGACAGTTCTGTACCACGAACCTGAGGTACCCTTGGTGAGAAGGGCAAATTGGGACATGGAGGTAAGCATCCCTGATGTCCCGGGACACCATATAGTCCCCTTCTTCCTGGTTCGCTATCACTGCTCTGAGTGACTCCATCTTGATTTGAACCTTTGTATGTAAGTGTTCAACTATTTCAGATTTAGAATAGGTCTCACCGAGCCGTCTGGCTTCAGTACCACAATATAGTGTGGAATAATACCCCTTTCCTTGTTGTAGGAGGGGTACTTTGATTATCACCTGCTGGGAATACAGCTTGTGAATTGTTTCCACTACTGCCTCCCTGTCGGAGGGAGACGTTGGTAAAGCAGACTTCAGGAACCTGCGAGGGGGAGACGTCTCGAATTTCCAATCTGTACCCCTGGGATACTACTTGTAGGATCCAGGGGTCCACTTGCGAGTGAGCCCACTGCGTGCTGAAACTCTTGAGACGACCCCCCCCACCGCACCTGAGTCCGCTTGTACGGCCCCAGCGTCATGCTGAGGACTTGGCAGAAGCGGTGGAGGGCTTCTGTTTCTGGGAATGGGCTGCCTGCTGCAGTCTTCTTCCCTTTCCTCTATCCCATGGCAGATATGACTGGCCTTTTGCCCGCTTGCCCTTATGGGGACGAAAGGACTGAGGCTGAAAAGACGTTGTCTTTTTCTCCTTTATACGGCAATACTTCCATGTGCCGTTTGGAATCTGCATCACCTGACCACTTTCGTATCCATAAACAACTTCTGGCAGATATGGACATCGCACTTACTCTTGATGCCAGAGTGCAAATATCCCTCTGTGCATCTCGCATATATAGAAATGCATCCTTTAAATGCTCTATAGTCAATAAAATACTGTCCCTGTCAAGGGTATCAATATTTTCAGTCAGGGAATCCGACCAAGCCACCCCAGCACTGCACATCCAGGCTGAGGCGATCGCTGGTCGCAGTATAACACCAGTATGTGTGTATATACTTTTTAGGATATTTTCCAGCCTCCTATCAGCTGGCTCCTTGAGGGCGGCCCTATCTGGAGACGGTACCGCCACTTGTTTTGATAAGCGTGTGAGCGCCTTATCCACCCTAAGGGGTGTTTCCCAACGCGCCCTAACTTCTGGCGGGAAAGGGTATACCGCCAATAATTTTCTATCGGGGGAAACCCACGCATCATCACACACTTCATTTAATTTATCTGATTCAGGAAAAACTACAGGTAGTTTTTTCACACTCCACATAATACCCTTTTTTGTGGTACTTGTAGTATCAGAAATATGTAACACCTCCTTCATTGCCCTTAACAAGTAACGTGTGGCCCTAAAGGAAAATACGTTTGTTTCTTCACCGTCGACACTGGAGTCAGTGTCCGTGTCTGTGTCGACCGACTGAGGTAAAAGGACGTTTTAACGCCCCTGACGGTGTTTGAGACGCCTGGACAGGTACTAATCGGTTTGCCGGCCGTCTCATGTCGTCAACCGACCTTGCAGCGTGTTGACATTATCACGTAATTCCTTAAATAAGCCATCCATTCCGGTGTCGACTCCCTAGAGAGTGACATCACCATTACAGGCAATTGCTCCGCCTCCTCACCAACATCGTCCTCATACATGTCGACACACACGTACCGACACACAGCACACACACAGGGAATGCTCTGATAGAGGACAGGACCCCACTAGCCCTTTGGGGAGACAGAGGAAGAGTTTGCCAGCACACACCAAAAACGCTATAATTATACAGGGACAACCTTTATATAAGTGTTTTTCCCTTATAGCATTTTAATATATATAGTCATATCGCCAAATAAGTGCCCCCCCTCTCTGTTTTAACCCTGTTTCTGTAGTGCAGTGCAGGGGAGAGCCTGGGAGCCTTCCCACCAGCATTTCTGTGAGGGAAAATGGCGCTGTGTGCTGAGGAGAATAGGCCCGCCCCCTTTTCGGCGGGCTTCTTCTCCCGTTTTTCTGAGACCTGGCAGGGGTTAAATACATCCATATAGCCCCCAGGGGCTATATGTGATGTATTTTTAGCCAGAATAAAGGTACTATCATTGCTGCCCAGGGCGCCCCCCCCAGCGCCCTGCACCCTCAGTGACCGCTGCTATGAAGTGTGCTGACAACAATGGCGCACAGCTGCAGTGCTGTGCGCTACCTTATGAAGACTGAAAAGTCTTCTGCCGCCGGTTTCTGGACCTCTTCATTTTTCGGCATCTGCAAGGGGGTCGGCGGCGCGGCTCCGGGACGAACCCCAGGGTGAGACCTGTGTTCCGACTCCCTCTGGAGCTAATGGTGTCCAGTAGCCTAAGAAGCCAATCCATCCTGCACGCAGGTGAGTTCACTTCTCTCCCCTAAGTCCCTCGATGCAGTGAGCCTGTTGCCAGCAGGACTCACTGAAAATAAAAAACCTAACAAAACTTTTACTCTAAGCCAGTGGTTCCCAAACTTTTTTAGTCCAAGGCACCCTTTGGGTCTCCCTGACTTTTTCAAGGCACCCTTTCGCCAAAATAATAACTGAAGTGTCCCTTTTTTAAAGTAGTTGGGTCAAAACTTATCAGTATTTAGATGATTTAATTCAGTCCCGGAATTGACGTCAGACACCTGCCCTGCGTTTGCCTGGACACGAATGACCCCACATGTCTTTTTGCAGTGCAATACTGGTCACCTACATCCATAAAAAAACCACAAAAAAACCACAGGCTTTATATAAAATATCAGGTTCTTTTTGCAGTCATATAAATCAATCTAAAAAGGTTCATGTGCATCCATGCACCAAGACCAGCCCCCCACCTGCTTACCAGCTTGTCCTCATATAAAGGGCCCTACAAACACACAAAGATTTTACTGAACGATATGAATGTTCTCGTTCATTAATAAATGAGAACTCGTTCATATCTTTCAGTGTGGAGGCACCACCAATGAACGATGCGTGACCCCACGCTCGTTCATCGTTGGTGCTGGCTTGTTCATACCTGCAGGCCAATATGGACAATATCGTCCATATTAGCATGCAGGGCTATGGAGCCGGGTGACGGGGGGAGTGAAGAAACTTCACTCCTCCCGTCCCCCATCTCCGCCGACAGGTCGTTTGACGGCCGTATCGGGCGTCGGGCAGCTCGGCGGTGGATCGCCTAGTGTGTAGGGCCCTTAAGTCACAGCAGGCACCCCTCTCCTATAAACTTCCCTATGCGGCATCTCACATACAGTATCATGTATTAATATTTCAATACTCACTTTTTCAGCCAGCTCCTATGTCACGGCGGCCAGGACTTCAATAAGCCGTCAGGATCTTGCCCAGCGCACTCCTTGGCCACTCCAGCCTGCTTACACCTGCACCCTCCACTGATTCCAGTCACAGGTTCCCCCACCACCACACATCCCGCACAGCACCATCCCTTCCCTGCCAGGTGACTCCAGTCACCGGTTACTACCCCCCCACCCCTGCACCTGAGCTGAGCAAAACATCCCACCTCCGCCAGGTGACTACATGGCAAGTGACATCCCGAGCCGCTGGCTGACTTTGGGCACAGCCTCCAGCAGCTCTTACACATCCCGCACTCTCTCCCCCGCACCGGTGGCCGCTCCTGCTGGCCACACTCTCCCCCCCAGCTACTCACTGCGTGTCCGCTCCTGTCCCGTTCCGTCCCCCCGGATAACCACACACTGGTGGCCGCTCCTGCTGCCCGCACTCTCCCCCCCAGGATACTCACTACCTTGCTGCTCCGGCCGCCCGCACTCCCCCCTCCCCCCCCCTCCCAGCTACACATAGGTGGCTGCTCCGGGCGGCCGCACTCCCCAGCTACACACTGGTGGCTGCTCCGGCCACCCGCACTCTCCCCAGCTAACCACACACTGGTAGCCGCTCCTGCTGCCCTCACTCCCCCCCCCCCCCCCCATCCCAGCTACTCACTGCCTGGCTGCTCCGGCCGCCCGCACTCCCCTCCCCGGCTACTCACTCAGCCCGGCTGCTCCTCCCGCACACACTCTACCCTCCGTACACCACCCCCTTCCCTGGCATCTGCTAGCTTCACACTGCCCTTGCGCTCAGGTTACTCCAGTACGCACTCCACATCCTTCCGGCGCCGGCCGCTCTCACACACACAATAAAAAAAAAAAAAAGACATGAAGATGTGGCTACTAGGCTGCGGCACCCCTGTGACAGCGCTGCGGCACCCCAGGGAGCCGCGGCGCACAGTTTGGGAACCGGTGCTCTAAGCAGCTCTTTAGGAGAGCCACCTAGATTGCACCCTTCTCGGCCGGGCACAAAAATCTAACTGAGGCTTGGAGGAGGGTCATAGGGGGAGGAGCCAGTGCACACCACCTGATCCTAAAGCTTTTACTTTTGTGCCCTGTCTCCTGCGGAGCCGCTATTCCCCATGGTCCTGACGGAGTCCCCAGCATCCACTAGGACGTCAGAGAAAATATTGGCTAAAATGACTTTCAGGCTGTGTGTATAAGGTGTATATGAAACATAAATGTATTCTGTGCTTAGATTTAGGTCCAATCATCATGATATCTCATTATGGTATGCAATTATTCCAAAATACGGAAAAATCCCATATCCAAAATACATCAGGTCCCAAGCATTTTGGATAAGGAATACTCAACCTGTATTTATTTTACATCCATCAAATCAATTTTTTTACTGCTCAACATTCCTATACATCCGAATATCCCCCAACACCATCCTCCTTTCTCTTTGTTGTCAGACTATATATTTGAACATATATAGACAGATTAAACATATTAAAACATACAAAGTACACTCAGATATACATGACATTTGAAGAACAAGTCAATGTTAAGCATTACCCCTACTTTTTACTTAAAACTAAATAAATCTGAATAGTAATACAACATGGAAAAACTTTTCAGAAAAAAAACCACACAAAAAAGGCTAAAGGCCCATACACACTGGGCGATTCTGAGCTGAAAGCAGGTCACTTTTGGTGTGTTGAGCTGATTTCAGCTCAAAGCTGCCCAGTGTGTATGCACAAGGGATGAGCGGTGAGCGCCGATGTGCGCTCCCGCTTCATTGCTGGCGGCCGCCGTTCATCTACTGGTATTACTAGTAGATGAACGACGGGGTGAGCGGCTTTCCATAGTGTCATGCTATGGAAAGCTGTTCACCCCCCTTGACATCACTGAGCAGGGAGGAAAAGCGCTCAGTGTGTATGCACGGAGCGCTTTTCAGTCAAGCGATGTCAGCGATCATCGCTGTGCATACACGCTGGGCAAAAATGCCCAGTGTGTATGGACCTTAAGAATTAGCACTGGGCATACCACTGGCATTAAACATTTTGGAAAAAAACACATTAAGTATAATAGGCTTTTAATTTCTGGTGTTTTAAATATTTTAAGAGGTCACAGCGCCCTGCCAGTAGTCACAGCATAATAATAAATAAAAAATAAAAAAGTAGAATTTTGATATCTCCCGGAAATCCTTTTCTCGTAGTTCATAAGGGATACTGGGGTCTTAGTACAATGGGATATAGATGGGGTCCAAAGGAGCCAGTGCACTTTAAATTTCTTCAACTGGGTGTGCTGGCTCATCCCCTCTATGCCCCCTCCACCAGCCAGTATAGGTAAAACTGTGCCCAAAGGAGAATGGACATACTTGAGAGAAGGAACAGAACAACAGTGAGTGGTGAGATTCATACACCAGCTCATCAACAACATAGAACAACATACAACGGCTGGTAATAAACAGTAACAGCTAAACAGGTAAACTTTATAACAGAAAAACCTGCAGAAAAGTCAACGCACTGAGGCTGTCGCCCAGTATCCCTTATGGACTATGAGAAAAGGATTTACCGGTAGGTATCAAAATCCTACTTTCTCTAGCATCCATAAGGGATACTGGGGTCTTAGTATGATGGGGACGTACCAAAGCTTCCAGAACGGGCGGGAAAGTGCTGAGACATCTGCAGCACCGCCTGCCCAAACTGGGTATACTCTTTGGCCAGGGTATCAAACTTGTAAAACTTCACAAAGGTATTCTTCCCCAACCAGGTAGCAGTTCGGCATAGTTGCAAGGCCGAGACACCACGGGCAGCCGCCAAGGAAGACCCCACTGATCTTGAAGAGTGGGCCTTCAGAGACTGCAGAACAGGCAAGGCTGCCGACACATAGGCCTATTAGATAGTAAGACGAAGCCAACGAACAATGGACTGCTTAGAAGCAGGGCAACCCTTTTTCTGCACATTATATAGCACAACAAGGAATGAGTCTTCCCAATCCGAGCCGTCCAATGCCTCCGGAGGAGCAGAAGTGCCAGAAACTGAAGGAACCACAACAGTTTGATTCAAGTGGAACGCAGAGACGACCTTCGGCAGGAACTGCTGCCTAGTCCTGAGCTCCGCTCTGTCCTCGTAAAAGACCAAGTAGGGACTTTCACATGATAAGGCCCCCGAATTCTGAGACACGCCTAGCAGAAGCCAGGGCCAGTAACATCACCGTCATCCACGTGAGGTCATCTACGGTCATCAGAGGTTTAAACCAGGAGGACTGTAGAAATTCCAACACTACATTCAAATCTCAGGGTGCCGTAGGCGGCACAAAAGGAGGTTGTATGTGAAGTACCCCTTGCAAGAAGGTCTGAACTTCTGGCAACACTGCCAATTTATCTAGAAGAAAATTGAGAGAGCTGAAATCTGGACCTTAACGGAACCCAGACGTAAGCCCTTATCCACACCAGCCTGCAGGAAATGTAAGAAACATCCCAAGTGGAACTCTGCAGGTGGATACGGGCATTCCTCGCACCAAGAGACATATCTTCTCCAGATATGATGATAGTGTTTTGACGTCACAGGCTTCCTGGCCAGAACCATGGTAGCAATAACCTTTTTGGGAAGGCCTTTGTAAGCTAGGATATTCCCCTCAACCTCCATGCCGTCAAAGTTGCCGTAAGTCCGGGCAGACGAACAACCCTTGCTGAAGATCTCTTCTGATTTGCAGAGGACACGGGTCTTCGACGGACATGTCCAGAAGATCCGCATACCACGTCCTCCGAGGCCAATCTGGGGCAATCAGAATAGCCTGGACTCTGATTCCCGATTCGCTTTAGCACACTTGGGATCAATGGAATCGGAGGAAACCGGTAGACCAGCTGGTAAGGCCAAGGTGACATCAGTGCATCTACTGCCCTCGCCTGAGGGTCCCAGGTTCGTGAGCAATAGTAATGAAGCTTCTTGTTGAGTTGAGAAGCCATCATGTCTATTTGTAGGCAGCCCCACTAGTCGATCTGCTGAAAACACCTGATGGTGGAGCCCCCACACTCCCGGGTGGAGATCGTGACGACTCAGGCAGTCCACTTCCCAGTTGACCACTCACGGAATGAAGATTGCAGACATTCCTCTAGCATTTCTTTCTGCCAAGAGGAGTATCTTTGACACTTCTTGCATGCAGGCCTGCTTTTTGTCCCTCTTCGTCAATTTATGTACGCCACCGCTGGGGCGTTGTCCGACTGAACTTGAATCGAGTGATCTTTGAGTAAAGGGAGAGGCCTTAAGCAGAGCATTGTAGATCGCCTGAAGTTCTAGAATGTTGATTGGAAGTAGGGCTTCGTGGGCTGACCACCTGCCCTGGAACTGAGCCCCCTGGGTGACAGCTCCCCATCCTCTCAGACTCGCATCTGTCGTGAGGATCCAATCCTGAAACTGACCTTCCAGTAGGTTTGAGGACTGTAGCCACCACAGGAGGGTAATCCTGGCCTGAGGTGACAGCCGTATTATCTGGTGAATCTGAAGATGTGATCCAGACCATTTGCTCAGGAGATCTAAATTGAAATGTTCAGGCATGGAACCTTCCGTACTGGATCGCCTCGTTGGGGAAAATGGTAGCCTCATACAATTTTATGCAAAGATAGATGGATATTCGAGTAGGCCGTAGAACCATTTGGACCATCTCCTGGAGTGTTCTCACTTTGTCCTCTGAGAGGAACACTTTCTGAGCCACCGTATCCAGAAACATTCCCAGGAACAGGAGCCACTGAGTTGGCTCCAGGTGGAACTTCTGTAAATTGAGGATCCACCAATGGTGTGACAGAAGCCGAATAGTGTGGTCTATATGGAGCAATAAAAGATCCCTGGATCTCGTTTTTATCAGGAGATCGTCCAGATAAGAGACAATATTGACCCCCTGGAACCGGAGTTGGAACATCATCTCTGCCATCACCTTCGTGAACATCCTCGGAGCTGTGGACAAGCCAAAGGGTAGCGCCTGGAACTGGTAGTTATCGTTCAGCAGGGCAAACCGCAGGCAAGACTGGTGAAGCGGCCAAATCGGGATATGGAGATAGGCATCCTTTATATCCAGTGAGACCATGGACTCCCGTTCTTCCAGACCCGCAATCACTGCTCGTAAGGATTCTATCTTGAACTTGAAAACCTTTTAGGTAAGGGTTCAAGGACTTTAGATTCAGAATGGGCCTTACCGAACCGTCCAGTTTCGGTACCACGAACAGGTTGGAGTAGTAACCCTTTCCCTGTTGTTTTAGTGGCACTGGAACAATGAATTGGGACTGGACAAACTTTAGGATGGCCTGTTGCAGAGTAACACTATTTTCCTCCAAAGCTGGTAAGCTTGATTTGAAAAATCGCTGGGAAGGAACACTGTCGAACTCCAGCTTGTAGCGCTGAGAAATGAGGTCCTTTACCCAGGCTTCCTGGCAGGAGCTTTCCCAGATGTGGCTGAAGGGACGCAGTCGAGATCCCCTCGGGGTGGGTGGGCACTGTCATGCTGAGGCCTTAGTGGAAGCTGAACTGGTTCCTGAGAACCTGCGGCTGTTGGTTTTCTGGTCTTACCTCTGGTGCCTGTAGTCTCACTAAAGGCACCTCTGGCTCTAGATCTAAATTTGTTAGACCGAAAGGACTGGGCAGACGGCCCCCGGGTAGGAACGTCTAGCCGGCGGGGCCCCAGAGGGGAGAAATGTGGATTTACCTGCAGTAACCTTAGACATCCACATATCCAACTAAATCCCAAACAGCCACTCCCCTGAGAAGGGGAGAGACTCCACACTGCGCTTGGAGTCTGTATCCGCTATCCACTGACGCAGCCATAGGGCACTGCACGCCGACACTGCCATGGAGGTAGTCCTAGCATTAAGAGGGCATATTTCCTTGAGAGAATCACAAAGGACGCGTGCAGTGTCTTGCATGTGTCTTATGAGGGTCACTGTAGCAACCACGGGCATATCCCCCCCCCCCCAAGACCCTCCTGAATCTGAGTCGCCATGTATGAATGGCATGTGTCATCCAGCAACCCACTATCACAGGTCTTTGTGATACACCAGCCGCTGTGTAAATAGACTTTAGTGTAGTTTTTATTTTTCTATCCCCAGGGTCCTTTAATGTAAAGGAGCCCGAGCTGGCAGTACCACCTTTTTTGGCAGGCGGGAGACTGATACATCCACGGCTGGGGGTTCTTCCCAATGTTTCCTACCTTCTCGGGCAAATGGGAAAGTGTGCAAAAATCTTTTTATCACCTGATATTTTTTATCAGGATTTTTCCAGGCTTGCTAAAACATGTCATCTAGTTCCGGAGAATCAGGGAAAGTGACACAGTAGATGCTAAAACCAAGTGGTCTAAGGGACCTATGTTATCAGGGGGAGGAGCCAAGTCACCAGGGGGAGGAGCTAGGCCAGCAGAATAGTTCTACTATCCACGCCACCAACTATTACCTTTAATAACCCAGTGGCAAGCGGAGTGGAGCGAGGGTACTTTTCGGGTACTCTGTTCGGGTGTGGCTCCTCCCCCTGGTGGTGTGGCTCCGCCCCCTGGTGACGTCAACAATGGCGTAACTTCATCCCAGTTGCCCGGAGGCAAGATAAATGTTGGTGCCCCCCCTTCCTTGCCGACTTCAGCTTCATTAAAAAAAAAAAATGTAAACCTGACTTATTGTTATGCGTACAACAAAAATACAAGTAAGCATATCTAGCAGGAAAAATTATGCACAGTTGCATGCACAGAATACCAAACAGTGGCCATCTTGGTTATGTATTAAAACCTCCCCAGAGGAGCTAACGTGGAGACTGCACAGTAGCACACTCCAGAGCTTGTAGGCAGTGGTAAGGTAAATTATTATAACCTTATTTACTGCTCTTCCACCCAAGAAATGTTCCTTTGTGTCAGACTCACACATACTTCACTTATATATCAGCTGCAGTCACCTGCCCAGCCTTCATGCCCCTGCCAGTGACTGACCCGGAGCCCAGTCCTGCCAGGCAAGTTATTGCTCAAGTGTATCCAGAGCTGCATGCAGAAGCCTCAGGTCCCTGTCACTATCACACTGAATACACAGCAAGTGGCTCCACCTCCTATACATGCCCGAGTTAGCAGTATGGCTCACCAGCGCCAGCTCTGACTGCCAGCAGACAATTGTGCAAAACTGACTTCCAGCTAACATGAGGCTCACTGCCATGTGTTTCCTATTGCTGTACTCAGGCTGAGCAAGATTTCTATACATGGCTTATTAAAGGAACACGGGAGAGTGATTGTACATGGAACCCAGCAACCAGTATACACTGTGATACAGTACTTTATATCGGTACATGCAGTGATACAGTACATTATACAGGCACATGCACACAAAGGTTACGGGCAGAGGCACACGGGGGGTAAGGGCAGAGGCACACATGGGTACGGGCAGGGGCACACATGGATACGGGCAGGGGCACACATGGGTAGGCACAGAGGCACACATGGGTAAGGAGAGATACACATGGGTACGGGTAGAGGCACACATGGGTAAGGAGAGACACACATTGGTAGGAGCAGAGGCACACATGGGTAAGGAGAGCCACACATGGGTACGGGTAGAGGCACACATGGGTAGAGAGAGGCATACACGTAGGACAGATGGAGACCTGGTGATATAGTGGGAAAACATAGGCAGAGACAGCGAGAGGCAGCTGCAGGCACACTGTGGGGGGGGGGGGGGGGGGGGGGAGAAGACACTGACTGTTGGTATGGGAGATAAGCATGTAGGGGTAGAAGGAACAGGTGTGGGCTGTGGGGGTAATGCAGTGTAGTTAGGACAATATGTGGCCAGGCTGGGAGCAATTGTGGAGATCACTTACTATTCATGCTGGTAACGCCTCCTGTGCAACCCCCATCAGAGCAGCATACTTGGCAAGCACAGCAGCAGTGTAGTAGTCATGATGCAGTCCAGCCAATCAGAGAGGAGGGGTGGAGGCAATGGCCGAGCAACTGAATGAAACAGTTTGGGGCGGGGCCGTGGCTGTCCTGCTGTGTAATGTAATGTGGCCTGCGAGACAATGTATTTCAGTGGCGGAGGCCGGCACGACGAGCTGAAAGTAGGACAGCCCCGGGGTTGGAGGAGGCGTTTGACACCCTGCCAATGCGCCACTGACCTGCCCCCTTCCCTGTTCACAATTGCAGCACTGCATTACATTGCTGGCTGCTGCCGGGACTAGGGAGTCGCCCAGGCAGGGGTAGAGTTTGCTGGGGGAAATGTGTGCCCCCCAATGTGCGAGTCCTCCCAGACGGCTGCCCTGTCATTCCCATATACAACAATCTGCATATTGTCCACTCTATGAGCCGCAGCACGAACACAGAGCTTCCGTAGTGCTGCAGGAGATAGGCTGTACTAGGATCACGTGCCCGTGCTGCTGAGCAACCCCCCTCCCCCTTTCCCCCTGCTGAATCCTCCACAGGCAAGGAACCTCACCCTCTTTCAAAAGCTTGCCCTCACCATTGTACTGTGATAGCTCCTCGTTACAGTAGTAAGGACAAGGAACGGGGAGACAATGGAGGAAGTGCCCCCTTCAGGCCTAGAGTCCGGCGGCAAATGACTCTATTGACTCCCAGAGTTCCGCCCCTGGACGTCAAAGGTCCCTTACCCCACTCCGATTTAGAACCAACCAAAGTGACACTGAGTTTTTTCTGTGCTAAGCAGTGCACACAAATCCTACAAAACACGTTCCTTAGGAAATAGCAATAAAAGAGTTAACTGTATATTTAAGATTTAAAAAAAAAAAAAAAACAGATGCATATATACTTGGAATTAAGTATTTTTGTATAAGGGATCTCTCTATAATGTGGAGCATGAGACTTCAAACCTACTAGATTGCATTAAAATGAACTCTTTCCTTCCCCACATGACTTTGGGAATTGCATAATATGTCAGCGCTCTTCACAGTGACTGTAGGAGGTGGTAATTTCTGGCAACCAAGTCTAAAAGCATTAAAGATCCCAACATGCATACATGTGATTTATTTAGATTACCTTTATACTGTGGTCACAGGGATTGTTTAAGTAGATCAATTAAAAGTAATGAACAGGCCTAGGAGTGTTAAAAAAAAAAAAACATGAAAATAAGAACTAACAGTCCACAGTAAAACATCTTATAGCAGATGATCCCAAATTAACTTTTTGGGGATTTATTAACCGTATGAACCCTTTTTGAAAATTTCTTAAAAATTTTAAAAATTGTCTGAGAAAATCTAAATTTTTTACATTTTTTTTTTATTTTTTGAAACATACTGCTGCTTTATAGAATATAAAAGCCCATAAAATAGGTTTAAAATGAGAACTTACTTAACTCTTTAGCTCAATTAGGTGAGCTGCAAATGCAATCCAAAATACGTTAAAAGCCAATTTTTCGTTAAAAAAATTGCAGCTTTGAAGGCATATAGGACCCGATTCAGTATCCGTTTTTCCTAAATTACAGAATCTGCTACTGCTTGCGCTCGCATGATGGGGTCCGCCCAGCGCTACGATGGCAATCTAACTGCAATTGCATCGCTGAATCTTATTTGCATCATAAAGAACAAACAGCGAGTCCGTCTTTCTGTGGCGAGCTGTCCTTTTCACATACACCTTCAAAGCCCTCACGACATTCAAAGACTTTGAAGTAGCAGAGGTGTCGGTGACAACCGGAACCACAATAGGTTGGTTGATGTGAAATGCAGACATCACCTTAGGAAGAAATTGCTGACGAGTTCTGAGTTCAGCTCTGTCCTCGTGGGAAATTAAATAGGGACTTTTGTGAGACAAAGCCCCCAGCTCCGGCATACGTCTTGCTGAAGCCAAAGCCAACAGTGTGACAGTCTTCCACATAAGATATTTTACGTCCACCTCCTGTAATGGCTCAAACCAGTCCGATTGGAGGAAAAGCAGCACCACATTGAGATCCAAAGGTGACGTGGGAGGCACAAAGGGAGGTTTGGATGTGCAGAACACCTTTCAAGAACATCTGGACCTCAGGGAGAGAAACCAATTGTTTCTGAAATAAAATGGACAAAGTCGAAATCTGGACTTTTATGGAGCCCAGACATAGGCCCACATCCACTCCTGCTTGTAGAAAAAGCAGGAACCGTCCTCGATGGAATTCCACTGCAGAAAATTGTCTGCTCTCACACCAATAGACGTATTTCTTCCAAATACGATGCTTATGCTTAGACGTTACCCCCTTCCTGGCTTGGATCATAGTCGGGATAACCTTGTTAGGGATCCCTCTCCTGGCTAGAATCAGCCGTTCAACTTCCATGCCGTCAAACTTAGCCGCTTTAAGTCCTGATAGACGAACGGGCCCTGTTGCAGAAGATCCTCGTGAAGAGGTAGAGGCCACTAGTCTTCGAGGAGCATCTCCAGAAGGTCCACGTACCAGGCCCTTCTTGGCCAGTCCGGAGCAATTAGAATTGCTTGAACCTTTTCCCTTTTTATTCTCTTTAGAATTCTTGGGATCAGAGGAAGTGGAGGAAACACGTACACCATCTGATAGACCCATGGAGTAGTCAGGGTGTCTGCCTCCACCGCCTGTGGGTCTCTCGACCAGGAACTAGACCGCTTGAGCTTCTTATTGCGATGAGAGGCCATCATGTCGATCTGTGAATATCCCCATCGACCTGTCAAGCACCTGAACATTTCCGGGTGAAAGCCCCACTCCCACGGGTGCAGGTCGTGTCTGCTGAGGAAGTCTGCTTCCCAGTTGTCTACTCCCGGAATGAAGAATGCTGACAACGCCACAGTGTTTTTCTGCCCAGAGGAGAATTCTTGACACCTCTGACATTGCTGCTCTGCTTTTCGTACCGCCCTGTCCGTTTATGTACTTTACTGCCGTCATTGTCCGACTGGACTTGAATGGCCTGATCTTGAAGATGTGAGGCCTGTAGAAGGGCGTTGTATATGGCCATGAGTTCCAGAATGTTGACTGGAAGGACGACTTCCTAACTGGACCATCTTCCTTGAAACTGCACCCCCTGAGTGACTGCTCCCCAAATTCTGAGGCTCACGTCTGTGGTTAACAGAAATCAATTCTGAATTCCGAACCTCCGACCCTCGACAAGGTGAGAAGTCTGTAACCACCACAGAAGGGAGATCCTGGCTTTTGGCGACAGACGGATCCCTCTGGTGCATGTGAAGATGCGATACGGACCATTTGTCCAACAGATCGAGCTGGAAGGGTCTTGCGTGAAACCTTCCGTATTGAAAAGCCTCGTAAGAGGCCACCATTTTCCCCAGATGGGCACTAGGTGCGATTTTGGAAGGTTCAGAATCCCCCAGTGATCCTGTAGGAGTTTGGTTGAGATAGCAGTGCTGTCCAGCAACATCACCCTGGACGGTGCTTTTATCAGGAGATCGTCCAGGTACGGAATTATGTTCATTCCGTTTGCGGAGTAGAAACATCATCTCTGCTATCACCTTGGTGAACACCCTCGGTGCCGTGGAGAGACCAAATGGCAGGGCCTGGAACTGGTAGTGACAGTCCTGCAGTGCAAACTGGAGATAAGCCTGATGAGGCGGCCAGATCGGAATATGAAGATATGCATCCTTGATATCCAGATACACTAGGAATTCCCCCTCATCCAGACCTGAGATCACCGCTCTCAGAGACTCCATCTTGAATTTGAACACTCGTAAGTACGGGTTCAAAGACTTGAGGTTAAGAATTGGTCTTACCGAACCACCCAGCATCGGTACTACGAACAAGTTGAAATAGTACCCCTTGTTTAGTAGATGAGGCGGAACTGGAACAATGACCTGAGTCTGTACCAGTTTTTGGATGGCATGCTGTAAGTTATACTTGCCTCTTGTGAAACTAGCAAGCCTGATTTGAAGAATCTGTGAGGTGGGAGCTTTTGGAACTCCAGTCTGTAGCCCTGGGAAATAAGATCTATGACCCAGGGATCCTGGCACGAATTTGACCAGATCTGACTGAAGAATTGTAGTCGAGCTCCCAACTGACAGCCTTCCAGGCATTGCGGTCCACCGTCATGCTGAAGTGTTTGAGGAAGCAGAGCCTGAGCTCTGTTCCTGAGCACCTGCTGTTGCTGGTTTGCGTGGTGTACCTCTTGCGCCACCGGAGGACGTAGAAGCACCTCTGGATTTGCCCTTGAACTTGGCCGTCCGAAAGGACTGTAACTTAGAAGATGAATAAGTCTTCTTGGTTGGGAAGGAAAATACATAGACTTACCCGCAGTAGATGTGGAGATCAATTTGTCTAATTAATCTCCGAACAAGGCCTCTCCTGTGAATGGTAGGCCTTCCACGCCTTTCCTGGAATCCGCAACAGAAGTCCACTGGCGTGGCCACAAGCCTCTGCGTGCCGACACTGCCATAGCGGTGGTGCATGCGTTAAGCACGTCTATTTCCTTTATGACTTCTACCATAAAGTTTGCAGAGTCCTGTATATGCTGCAGGAGTAAGACAACAGCTCCCCTAGATAAGGAATCTAACCCCTCAATTAGGTTACCTGATCATTTTGCAATGGCTTTAGAGATCCACACGCATGCAATAGTGGGTCTTTGGGCCACCCCAGCAGCTGTGTACAAGGATTTGAGTGTAGTCTCAATTTTACAATCAGCCGTGTCTTTTCGGGAGGCTGCACCAGGAACAGGCAATACAATTTTACGTGACAGCCTAGAGACTGATGCGTCCACTATCGGTGGATTTTCCCATTTTTTCCTATCCTCCAGAGGAAAAGATGAGAGCAACATTTTAGGGATCTGAAATTTCTTATCAGGATTAACCCATGGTTCTTCAAACAGGGTATTCAATTCCTTTGACACAGTAAAAGTGACTGAGGACTTCTTTTTTACATTAAAATAAAATTCCTCACACTCCTCTGATACCTTACCAGGAATATGCAGAACATCTGATAGCCTCTATAAGAGCCTCTATTCCCTGCAACTGAGCTGCATCACCTCCCCCTCTGAGTCCACCTCCTCCATGTCTGACCTGTCAGAGTCAGACTGCATGATATGGGCCAGAGATCGCTTTTGCGGACGAATGGGAGGGAATTGAGATGCTGTCTTGGGGACTGAGCCTCTGTTCATAAACTCATCAACAGTCTGTTTTAAGTATTGCATCTCTTTCTCATTGCGGGACAATTTTGTAGAAAGAATGGAGATCATTCCCTTAAGAGAACTAACCCACTCCGGTTCAGCCCCGCTAGTCTGTGAACTCTGAAGTACCCAGTAGTGAGCCCCCTGGTGAAGAGGAACACTCCGCTGTACAAGAAACACACTCTTTGCCTGACATAATGTAATGTGACAGCACACAGGAAAGGTTAAGCACAATTAACCCACAAAGAGCCTTTCAGGTAGACACAGATGTTTGGATCCAGCCCCCACCGCACCCTTATCGCTAATGCCAAGCTTAGCCGGGTCGCAGACTAAGTACCCTGCTAGGGGACTTAGTACACTAATAGTTGCTCCCCCCCTGCTATGACCCCCTGGTACCGCTGAGGTAATCTGGAGTCACACTGGAGGAGCTGTGTGTCCCTGTCCCGTCAGCGTCTGTGTCCACTGCAGAGGGAAAACGGCGCTGGTGAGCTGCTGGATCCTCTCATAGTGAAGCCCCGCCCCTTCAATGGCACGCGGTCTTCCTGCTTTTTTTAATGCTGGCTGAGGTAATTTTTTGTGCTTAAAATGGAAAGCACCATTTTAAGGCTGTTGTGCCAGTATGGGTAAAGTGTACTGGGACGCAGTTGTGCGCTGTGTCCGGAGACGCATTACGCCCCGTTTAGAAGCAGTGCGTCTCCATACCCTCATGCCGCCATAATGTGAAACAGCCCTAAGTAATCTCCCAGGCTGAATACCTACCATGTTCTTGAAAAGCAGGTAAAAGGGTCACAGGAGACAGTGGGGTGAGCACAGCAACAGAAGGATGTACAGTAGAGTCTCAACATTGGATGTAACAGCAATTTATTGAATAAAATTATTGACAAAATAATTAATAAATGTAACTGCCAACTTCCTTAAATATCTCATTAGGATGTAATCATGTTTTCAGGGACCCGTATATTGCTCCACATCACCAGCCTCATGATGTGCTGTAGAATAGAAGTCGCAACAAAAGTAATCTAATAAATCAAGACATCCTACAACATGCTTGTAAATTTCACAATTGATATACTCCATGAGCCCCCTACCAAACAGTAGAAGCCTATCCTAACAAAATAGAAGAAATTTCCCGTGGCCCATATTCCTAGAGCATTCCTCACTCTATGGGGTATATGCAATTGCGGTCGAATTCCCGAAAATGTCGAAAAACGGGACATTTTCGCCCAAAAAAAAATTTAACAATGCAATACAGTACTTTTTGCAAAAAAAAACGTCCATTCCAAATTCGACTTTTTGAAAATCGACATTTGTCAAATTCGACATTTCTGCAATTGTACAAATGCGGCATTTCGACAAAAGTATATTCAATTGAAGATTGTAAATTCGACAACAGTGCTTTTAGACAGTAAATTCGTCATTTTCAATCCGCCACACTTTGCTGGCAAACTCTAATAAAAATTTTGAAAAACATGTTTTTTTTTTTTGGGTAATAGCATATCTATTTATATTAGAAGGGATTAGGTACTTGGTTTGTCTATTTAGGAGGCACAAGTATTATTTATATATTTTTAAATTATTTTTTTTTTTTTTTTTTTTTTAAATGGAATGGTGTAAAAAACAGAAAAAAAAATGCGTGGGGTCCCCCCTCCTAAGCAAAACCAGCCTCGGGCTTTTTGAGCCGGTCCTGGTTGCCAAAATACGGGTGGGGGAATGACAGGGGATCCCCCGTATTTTAACAACCAGCATCGGGCTCTGCGCCTGGTCCTGGTGCAAAAAATACGGGGGACAAAGAGAGTAGGGGTCCCCCGTATTTTTTGAACCAGCACCGGGCTCCACTAGCTGGACAGATAATGCCACAGCCGGGGGTCACTTTTATACAGCGCCCTGCGGCCGTGGCATTAAAAACCCAACTAGTCACCCCTGGCCCGGGGTACCCTGGATTGAAGGCGTCCCCCCCCCCCCCCCAGCCACCCAAGGGCCAGGGGTGAAGCCCGAGGCTGTCCACATCATCGAAGGGCTGCGGATGGGGGGCTGATAGCCTTGTTGTAAATGGAAGAATATTGTTTTTTGCAGAAGAATTACAAGTCCCAGCAAGCCTCCCCGCAAGCCGGTACTTGGAGAACCACAAGTACCAGCATGCGGGGGGAAACGAGCCCGCTGGTACCTGTAGTTCTACTGCAAAAAAAATACCCAAATAAAAACAGGTCACAGACACCGTGAAAGTATAACTTTATTGCATACATTCCAACACACATACTTACCTATGTTGACACGCCGACTCTGGCCACGTCTCCAATGTCGACATCCGGGGTACCTGAAAATAAAATTATACTCACCTGATCCAGTGTCCGGTTCTTTTATTGTAATCCACGTACTTGGCAAAACAAAAAAAGGCATTAACCCGAACCAGATGGACTGAAAGGGGTCCCATGTTTACACATGGGACCCCTTTCCCCGAATGCAGAGACCCCCCGTGACTCCTGTCACAGAAAGGTCCCTTCAGCCAATCAGGAAGCGCCACTTCGTGGCACTCTCCTGATTGGCTTTGCGCGTCTGAGCTGGCAGACAGCGCATCGCACAGCTCCCTCCATTAGTTTCAATGGTGGGAACTTTGCGGTCAGCGGTGAGGTCACCCGCGGTCAGCGGCTGACCGCGGGTAACCCCACCGCTGACCGAAAAGTTCCCACCATTGAAACTAATGGAGGGAGCTGTGCGATGCGCGTCTGACAGCTCCGACGCGCATACAGCCAATCAGGAGAGTGCCACGACGTGGCGCTTCCTGATTGGCTGAAGGGACCTTTCTGTGACAGGAGTCACGGGGGGTCTCTGCATTCGGGGAAAGGGGTCCCATGTGTAAACATGGGACCCCTTTCAGTCCATCTGGTTCGGGTTAATGCCTTTTTTTGTTTTGCCAAGTACGTGGATTACAATAAAAGAACCGGACACTGGATCAGGTGAGTATAATTTTATTTTCAGGTACCCCGGACGTCGACATTGGAGACGTGGCCAGAGTCGGCGTGTCAACATAGGTAAGTATGTATGTGTCGGCATGTGTGAAATAAAGTTGTATTTTCACGGTGTCTGTGTCCTGTTTTTATTTGGGTATTTTTTTTGCAGTAGAACTACAGGTACCAGCGGGCCCGTTCCCCCCCCCCCCCCGCATGCTGGTACTTGTGGTTCTCCAAGTACCGGCTTGCGGGGGAGGCTTGCTGGGACTTGTAGTTCTTCTGCATAAAACCAATATTCTTCCATTTTCAACAAGGCTATCAGCCCCCCATCCGCAGCCCTTGGATGGGGGGGGGACAGCCTCGGGCTTCACCCCTGGCCCTTGGGTGGCTGGGGGGGACCCCTTGATTGAAGGGGTCCCCACTCCTCCAGGGTACCCCGGCCAGGGGTGACTAGTTGGGTATTTAATGCCACGGCCGCAGGGCGCTGTATAAAAGTGACCCCCGGCTGTGGCATTATCTGTACAGCTAGTGGAGCCCGGTGCTGGTCCAAAAAATACGGGGGACCCCTACTTTTTGTCCCCCGTATTTTTTGCACCAGGACCAGGCGCAGAGCCCGGTGCTGGTTGTTAAAATACGGGGGATCCCCTGTCATTTTTTTCCCCGTATTTTGGCAACCAGGACCGGCTCAAAGAGCCCGAGGCTGGTTATGCTTAGGAGGGGGGACCCCACGCAATTTTTTTTCCGGGATTTTTACAGGTTTTTTCCCATTTTTTTAACATTTTTAAAAATCTAATCAAAATCCGTCAAATCGGCCGTTTTTCGACAGCGGGACTGTCGAATTCGTTTTTTATTGAATATGTCGAATTCCGGTACCCACCTGCCGGAATTCGACGGTCAAATTGTGTCGAATTTAAAAACGGTCGAATTCCACCACAATTGCATATTCCCCTAAGGGTGTGTACACATGGTGAGATCCTTGCTTTGCCCGATTTTCACTTGCGATTTCCCTTGAACTCCCCAGAGCCCAGCACCACCAATTTTGACAAACTTTTCTTGAGATATGGACTAGGTGTGCTTACGATTTTGGATTATGTGAGATTTTGGATTGTGAGATGTCATTGACATGTGAGATGAACTAGATAGTACACCGATCTAGCAAGGATTGACTTGCCTGCACAGTCTATCTTTTCTTGCGATGCCGACCTGGCGGGACCGCGCATCGGGATCGCAAGGTGACTTTCACCTTGCGATCTGCACTAACTTTTCTTGCGATTTTGACTATATAGTCAAAATCGAAATAAAATATCTCACCGTGTGTACACACCCTAACACTCTACTCCAGGCATACCCAACCTCGGTCCTCAATGAACACTAACAGGCCAGGTTTTAGTGATAGCCATGTTTGAGCACCGGTGTCTTAATTAGTACCTCAGTTATTTTGATTTAACCATCTGTGCTGAAGCCTAGATACAGATGGAGCAACGCTAATCATGGCTCCATCTATGCCTGGGGCGCCTATCGCCGAGAGCGTCTGTCCGGGGCGCGCGCGCGTCTGTGACGGAAGTGCGCCCTATTCAGTAGAATGGGAGAGAGTCTCCGTCTGTGCATCCGTTACGGAGACGTGCCTCATTCACTAGACTGGGAGAGCGTCTGTGCACTCATGGCGGGACTAGGCAGACGGATCAACTAGTTATGCGTTACTCTACTCTCCATGCCTTGACGCAGCTATTTAAAGGATACCAGGAGGTTTCTGTATAAGAAGGCATTGTACATCAGACAATACTTCAGTCCTTACTAATTGATTTGTGCCTCAAGTTCTATTCTTACTGGAGATATATTGATATTCCATTTTTAATATTTTCACCTCAGGTGCATCTAAATGAACACTAAATTTGTTTGATTTTTTTTTCTTGGAATGCAACAATTAACATAAGATCATCATAATTAGTGATATTGGATGTTTTGTTATATAACTATGCGTGTACAATATTCTTTTTAAACTTTATCTAATTAAATGTTAAGTTTTAATAATTGTTTCATCATATCAAGAGTGCCCCAGCACAGAGTATCTTTTCTCTCCCCCCTTGTAGCTTTATGTTTCTGGGTCCTGTCAGTAATGGGCCCTACACACATACCGATCCACTGCCGAACTGCCCGACGGCGTATACGGCCGACCCGGCGGCGGGGGGAGTGAAGTTTCTTCACTCCCCCCGTCGCCCAGCTCCATAGCAGTGCAGGCAAATATGGACAATATAGTCCATATTGGCCTGCATGCTCAAGCGACGGGGCACCAGCGATGAACAAGCGTGGGGCCGCGCATCGTTCATTGCTGGTGCCGCCACACAGAATGATATGAACGAGAACATTCATATCGTTCCTTTTTATCTGCCAATGTGTAGGTCCCTTAAGGTTTAGTGTAAAATCTAAAAACGTTTGAGAAATAATGGAAAACAGAGTAAAACAAACATCTTGACAGGCCCTTTAAGTGCACCTCAGACCTCTTTACCTTCCCCCAAAATGACCACCTGATCACTCCACATGGCATCGAACCAACCCACAGACCGCTTAAATGTACCTCAAACCTCCCATATTTAGTGTATTTAAGATTCATATAAAAATAATCAGCTATAAACAAACATCAGCAATTGCATAATCCAATTTTTGTTTATATCACCTTTCAAAGGAAAACAAAAAGAAGCAACACATTTATATACAAACAATGGCCCTAAAGTCTTCCACATCCCTTACACTAGGCAGTTTCACATTTTTCAAATGACGGCACATTGACCAAGATGTTGAAAGCCTAGGCACACATTTTATCATTACAGTGACCCACTTCACAACATCATGCCACACGGCAATAGTAGTGTTCATTCTAGCACCCTGCACCTTTCAAATCCTTTGCAGTTCCTCTTTCCTGCCTGGGGTGTCGCTCTCTGCTGTGGTGCTTCTCAGCACACTCTGATCTGTTACTCAGTGCTGTGATACAGACCTGTGTGTGCTGAGAAGCACCAGAGCAGATAGCGACACCGCAGGTGGGAAAGAGGAACTGCACAGGATTTGAAAGGTGCAGGGTGCTAGAATGAACACTAAATACCCCCAGTTAACAACATCACAGCACACAACAGTGTCCCCGGTACACAACATTACAATACAAAATAGCGTCCCCAGTTCAAACATTATGCCACACTGTAGTGCCCCTAGTTAGTACTCCAAGTGCCCATCAGAGCATAGCTGCTTATCAACTGCAGCAGCCGAATTACTGTGGTTGTGCTCAGATTATAAATTATATATGCAAACATAATTGTGGTTGAAATTAAAAACAAAGCAGCCGTTCAATCAGGAAGAACAAACTAAATCACAAAAACAGCTCCAATATTCCTCAAGCCATGTCACAGATTAAAATACATGTGTTTTACTATGCACAACCACAAACTTTAACACATCAAACAATATCAATACTATAAAAACAAACAATTTAAAACAGCAATTGCAATACAATACAGCTATGTATATTTTTGAATAACTTTAGAAAAATCTCAGTCTAGGACCAAACTGTATTAGAACACATCGGTTATTGGCAAAGGCTTTAGGAAATTACTGGCCCACTTAAAACTAGAGAACAAATAGTATTTATGAGTGGGCCTGTCCATGATTGAAGCATTAGAGCTATGGAGAGAAAAAGTACAAAAAAAAAAATGTATGAATAAAACGTATATATGTATAAAATGTATTGATAGTCAGACAATAAAATAAATCCTAACCCATTCTAACTAAGCATAATAGATTCCCTCTCAAAGTGTCAAAGTGGTAAGACTGAAACACAGGTATATGCACAGTACTTATGAGCCCTACACACTGGCCATTTTCCGCCGCGGTGCTCGACGGCCAATACTAACCACCCGGTGGCAGGGAAGGGGGGAGAAGTTTCTTCACTCCCTGACGTCACCCGCCCCCATAGCCCTGCATGCTAATACAGGTTGAGTATCCCATATCCAAATATTTTCCGAAATACGGAATACTCCGAAATACGGAATTGTTTGAGTGAGAGTGATATAGTGAAACTTTTGTTTCCTGATGGCTCAATGCACAAAGTTACTAAAAATATTGGCTAAAATTACCTTCAGGCTGTGTGTATAAGGTGTATATGAAACAAATGCATTCTGTGCTTAGACTTGGGTCCTACCGCCATGATAACTCATTATGGTATGCAAGTATTCTAAAATACGGAAAAAATCAGATATCCAAAATATTTCTGGTCCCAAGCATTTTGGAAAAGGGATACTCAACCTGTATGGACGAGATTGTCCAGATTGGCTTGCATATATAAAGAGCCGGCACCAACGATGAACGATGGCGGGGCTGCGCATTGTTCATCGTTGGTGACTACTCACTGAGCGAAATCAACAATATCTCGTTCATTAATGAACAAGATCATTCATATCGCTCAGTGTAATCGGTTAAGTGTGTAAGGCCTATTACAGTCAGTAAATCAGTGTCTCACAACAAGCCCATTGCCTTTTTGCCCAGATAATGAGACCCTGAGCCAAGCCATGCCACTTCTTTTTTTCAGCCTCTTACAGGTGCAGACACTAATTAGCCTCCTCTCTGGCTGAAGGCCTAAAGACGCGAAATGGGCCTAGTGGATGGAGCCCTCCCATCACTCTCACATTCACACCCCAGGAACCCTTATCCAGCTTTACCAAAAGCTCTTAGTAGAGCAACCACAACGTTTTCCTGGGGTTTTAAAATACATAGGTAAGAAAACTGGGATAAACATATTTCCCGTTTGTCACTTTACCAGTGCTTCTATAACTATAATGTAAAATATACACACACTTAAGACAGGCATAAGCATATTGGCTTAAAATAGAGCTAAGGGAACAAGTTTAATAAAATTATATTTGCAGTAATACATAAAAGGATTACAGTGATAAACCTAGAAAGTTAGTCTAGGTCATTGGTAAACAAAATGTCTTGAATCGTGGCACCCTAGAGTATCAGAATTTTATAACAGCACCCCTAGGCCAAGCATTTCTTAATGAGAAAGTCAGAAAAGAATATTAAATTAACTAATCTGTGCTTATATGTCATCCTTAGGTTCAGCTATATGGTGAGGGACAGGATTCACTTATGTTTGTACATGTATTTTACTGGTTTTGCCTATTATATTTGTTTTGGTCCTGGATCACCAAACCAGGGCACCCTTGCATGGGCCCCGAGGTACCCAGTTTGGGATCCACTGGTCAAGGCAATAATTTTCACATAGACAAAACTTGTCAGGAACTGTATCCCAAAGGATTGGTGTGTTTGTGTTTGTTTCTTGTAGTTTATTTTTTATAAAGTAATGATTTAATAGAATATAAATCTTGCAGTTTAATGAACAATTCAAATTTTCATGCAAAAAATATTTAAAGTACATAGAAAACTGCAAGCTACTGTTAAAATCTTACTAGCATAAATAAACATTGAAAGCTGAGAACCTGCAGGGTAAGACAAAGATGTCATCTTTCAACAAGAACACGAGATTTACAAATGAAAAAAATAAGATTTTACTTACCGGGAAATCTATTTCTCGTAGTCCGTAGTGGATGCTGGGGACTCCGTAAGGACCATGGGGAATAGACGGGCTCCGCAGGAGACATGGGCACTTTAAGAAAGAATTTGTATTCTGGTGTGCTCTGGCTCCTCCCTCTATGTCCCTCCTCCAGACCTCAGTTAAAGAAACTGTGCCAGGAAGAGCTGACAGTACAAGGAAAGGATTTTGGGAATCCAGGGTAAGACTCATACCAGCCACATCGTATAACTTGTGATAACTTTACCCAGTTAACAGTATGAACAACAGAGCATCAGATAAAGCCTGATGCAACTATAACATAACCCTTATTTAAGCAATAAATATATTCAAGTATTGCAGATGAAGTCCGCACTTGGGACGGGCGCCCAGCATCCACTACGGACTACGAGAAATAGATTTACCGGTAAGTAAAATCTTATTTTCTCTAACGTCCTAGTGGATGCTGGGGACTCCGTAAGGACCATGGGGATTATACCAAAGCTCCCAAACGGGCGGGATAGTGCGGATGACTGCAGCACCGATTGAGCAAACGATAGGTCCTCCTCAGCCAGGGTATCAAACTTGTAGAACCTTGCAAACGTGTTTGAACCTGACCAAGTAGCAGCTCGGCATAGTTGTAATGCCGAGACCCCTCGGGCAGCCGCCCAAGAAGAGCCCACCTTCCTAGTGGAATGGGCTTTCACTGATTTTGGCTGCGGCATGAGCCTGCTAGATCGTGTTACAGATCCAGCGAGCAATAGTCTGCTTTGAAGCAGGAGCACCAAGCTTGTCAGATGCATACAGGACAAACAGTGACTCCGTTTTCCTGACTCTAGCCGTTCTGGCTACATAAATTTTCAAAGCCCTGACTACATCTAGTAACTCGGAATCCTCCAAATCACGAGTAGCCACAGGCACTACAATAGGTTGGTTCATATGAAAGGATGAGACCACTTTTGGCAGAAATTGTGTTCGTGTCCTCAATTCCGCTCTATCCATATGGAAAACCAGATATGGGCTTTTATGAGACAAAGCCGCTAATTCTGACACGCGCTTAGCCGAAGCCAAGGCTAATAGCATGACCACCTTCCACGTGAGATATTTCAACTCCACTGTTTTAAGTGGTTAAAACCAGTGCGATTTCAGGAAACTTAACACCACGTTAAGATCCCAAGGTGCCACTGGAGGCACAAAAGGAGGCTGAATATGCAGCACTCCCTTTACAAACGTCTGAACTGCTGGCAGAGAAGCCAACTCCTTTTGAAAGAAAATGAGGCCAGCTGAAACTCCTCCGTAGGAGCCTTGCTGGCCTCACACCAAGAAACATATTTTCCCCATATCCGGTGATAATGTTTAGCTGTCACGTCCTTCCTAGCCTTTATCAGCGTAGGAATGACCTCCTCCGGAATACCCTTTTCTGCTAGGATCCGGCGTTCAACCGCCATGCCGTCAAACGCAGCCGCGGTAAGTCTTGGAAGAGACAGGGTCCCTGTTGCAACAGGTCCTGTCTTAGAGGAAGAGGCCACGGATCTTCTGTGAGCAATTCTTGCAGATCTGTATACCAAGTCCTTCGTGGCCAATCTGGAACAATGAGAATTGTTCTTACTCCTCTTTTTCTTATTATCCTCAGTACCTTGGGTATGAGAGGAAGAGGAGGAAATACATAGACCGACTGGAACACCCACGGTGTCACCAAGGTGTCTACAGCTACCGCCTGAGGGTCCCTTGACCTGGCGCAATAGCTCTATAGCTTTTTGTTGAGGCGTGACGCCATCATGTCTATCTGTGGCAGTTCCCACCGACTTGTAATCTGTGTGAAGACTTCTTGATGAAGTCCCCACTCTCCCAGGTGTAGGTCGTGTCTGCTGAGGAAGTCTGCTTCCCAGTTGTCCACTCCCGGGATGAACACTGCTGACAGTGCGCTTACGTGAGTCTCCGCCCAGTGAAGAATCCTGGTGGCTTCCGCCATCGCCACTCTGCTCCTTGTGCCGCCTTGGTGGTTTACATGAGCCACTGCGGTTGTGTTGTCTGACTGAATCAGAAGCGGTAGGTCGCGAAGTAGGGACTCCGCTTGACGTAGGGCGTTGTATATGGCCCTTAGTTCCAGGATGTTGATGTGAAGGCAAGTCTCCTGACTTGACAACAGGCCTTGGAAATTTCTTCCCTGTGTGACTGCCCCCCACCCCGCCGGAGGCTTGCATCCGTGGTCACCAGGACCCAGTCCTGAATGCCGAATCTGCGGCCCTCTAGAAGGTGAGCACTCTGCAGCCACCACAGGAGAGACACCCTGGCTCTGGGGGATAGGGTGATTAACCGATGCATCTGAAGATGGGATCCGGACCATTTGTCCAGGAGATCCCATTGAAAGGTCCTCGCATGGAACCTGCCGAATGGAATGGCCTCGTATGATGCCACCATCTTTCCCAGGACTCGTGTGCAGTGATGCACCGACACCTTTTTTGGTTTTAGCAGGTCTCTGACCAGTGTCATGAGTTCCTGAGCCTTCTCCCTCGTGAGATACACTTTCCTCTGGTCTGTGTCCAGAATCATGCCCAGGAAAGGGAGACGAGTTGTAGGAATCAACTGCGACTTTGGGATATTTAGAATCAGCCGTGCTGTCTTAACACCTCCAGAGAGCGTGCTACGCTGATCAGCAACTGCTCTCTTGACCTCGCTTTTATGAGGAGATCGTCCAAGTATGGGATAATTGTGACCTCTTGCTTCCGCAGGAGTACCATCATTTCTGCCATTACCTTGGTAAATATTCTCGGTGCCGTGGAGAGACCAAACAGCAACGTCTGGAATTGGTAATGACAATCCTGTACCACAAATCTGAGGTACGCCTGATGAGGCGGATAAATGGGGACATGAAGGTATGCATCCTTTATGTCCAGAGACACCATAAAATCCCCCTCTTCCAGGCTTGCAATGACCGCTCTGAGCGATTCCATCTTGAACTTTAACCTTTTCAGGTATATGTTCAGGGATTTTAAATTCAATATGGGTCTGACCGAACCGTCCGGTTTCGGTACCACAAACATGGTCGAATAATAACCCTTTCCTTGTTGAAGGAGGGGAACTTTGACCACCACCTGTTGAAGATACAATTTGTGAATTGCCGCGAACACTATTTCCCTCTCTAAAGGGGAAGCTGGCAGGGCTGATTTTAGGTAACGGTGAGGGGGCATCTCTTCGAGTTCCAGCTTGTATCCCTGAGACACAATATCTATTGCCCAGGGATCCAACTGGGAGTGAACCCACTTGTGGCTGAAGTTTCTGAGACGCGCCCCCACCGGGCCTAGCTCCGCCTGTGGAGCCCCAGCGTCATGCGGTGGATTTAGCGGAAGCCGGGGAGGACTTCTGTTCTTGGGAACTAGCTGCGTTGTGCAGTTTTCTTCCTCTGCCCCTGCCCCTGGCAAAAAAGGACGCACCTCGAACTTTCTTGCCTCTTTGTGCTCGAAAGGACTGCATTTGGTAATACGGTGCTTTCTTAGGCTGTGAGGAAACATATTGCAAAAAATTTGACTTTCCAGCAGTAGCTGTGGAGACCAGGTCCGAGAGACCCTCCCCAAACAATTCCTCACCCTTGTAGGGTAAAACCTCCATGTGTCTTTTTGAGTCGGCATCACCTGTCCATTGCAGAGTCCACAGGACCTTTCTGGCAGAAATCGACATTGCATTTATTCTAGAGCCCAGTAGGCTAATGTCCCTTTGAGCATCTCTCATATATAGGACAGCGTCTTTTATATGCCCCAGGGTCAGTAATATAGTATCCTTTTCTAAGGTATCCAGTTCCTCAGACAAGGTGTCAGTCCATGCTGCTACAGCACTACATACCCAGGCCGATGCTATCACTGGCCTGAGTAAGGTACCTGAATGTGTATAAATGGACTTCAGGGTACCCTCCTGCTTTCTATCCGCAGCATCTTTGAGGGTGGCCGTATCCTGTGACGGTAGGGCTACCTTCTTGGATAAGCGTGTTAAAGCTTTGTCCACCCTAGGGACGGATTCCGAGCGTAACCTGTCTGTTGGCGGGAAAGGATACGCCATAAGCATCCGTTTGGAAATCTGCAGTTTTTTATCTGGAGATTCCCAAGCCTTTTCACATAACTCATTTAGCTCATGTGAAGGGGGAAAGGTCACCACTTGCCTTTTTTCCCCGTACATATGAACCCTCTTGTCAGGGACTGGGGTTTCCTCTGTGATGTGCAACACATCCTTAATAGCTATAATCATATAACGGATGGCTTTAGCCAATTTAGGCTGTAACTTTGCATCATCGTAATCGACACTGGAGTCAGAATCCATGTCGGTATCTGTGTCAACAATTTGGGATAGTGGGCGCTTCTGAGAGCCCGACGGCCTCTGCGACATAGGATCAGGCACGGGTTGAGACCCTGACTGTCCTGAGGCTTCTGCTTTGTCTAACCTTTTATGTAAGGAATTAACATTATCATTTAAAACCTTCCACATATCCATCCAATCAGGTGTCGGCGCCGTCGGCGGAGACACCTCATTAATTTGCTCCCGCTCTGTTTCCACACAGCCTTCCTCGTCAAACATGTCGACACAAGCGTACCGACACACCACACACACGGGATGCTCTTTTTGAAGACAGTTCCCCCACAAGGCCCTTTGGAGAGACAGAGAGAGAGTATGCCAGCACACACCCCAGCGCTATATGTTCCAGGAATCACACAGTAACTTAGTGTTAACCCTGTAGCTGCTGTATATAATGTTTTTGCGCCTAATTTATGTGCCCCCCTCTCTTTTTACCCTCTTCTACCGTGAATCTGCAGGGGAGAGCCTGGGGAGCTTCCTCTCAGCTGAGCTGTGTAGAAAAAATGGCGCTGGTGAGTGCTGAGGAAGAAGCCCCGCCCCATCAGCGGCGGGCTTCTGTCCCACGATTTTGTACTATATTATGGCTGGGGCTCATACACATATATAGTGCCCAACTGTATATGTGTCCAACTTTTGCCAAGAGGTCCTAATTGCTGCCAACCCCCCCCCAACCCCCCCCCTGCGCCCTGCACCCTACAGTGACCGGAGTATGTGGGTGTAGTGTGGGAGCAATGGCGCACAGCTGCAGTGCTGTGCGCTACCTCAGTGAAGACTGGAGTCTTCTGCCGGCGATTTCGAAGTCTTCTTGCTTCTTTCACCGGCTTCTGTATTCCGGCTCTGCGAGGGGGGCGGCGGCGCTGCTCCGGGATCGGACGACAAAGGGTGGGATCCTGTGTACGATACGTCTGGAGCTAATGGTGTCCAGTAGCCTAAGAAGCAGGACCTATCTTCAGAGAGTAGGGCTGCTTCTCTTCCCTCAGTCCCACGATGCAGGGAGTCTGTTGCCAGCAGAGCTCCCTGAAAATAAAAAACCTAACAAAATACTTTCTTATAGCAAGCTCAGGAGAGCTCACTAAACAGCTCCCAGCTCGTCCGGGCACAGATTCAAACGGAGGTCTGGAGGAGGGACATAGAGGGAGGAGCCAGAGCACACCAGAATACAAATTCTTTCTTAAAGTGCCCATGTCTCCTGCGGAGCCCGTCTATTCCCCATGGTCCTTACGGAGTCACCGGCATCCACTAGGAATTTAGAGAAAATAATTTAACTTTAAATCTGCATGCATTGCAGCTCACGGCCATTTGTATTTTAACATTACAGAAAATGCACATGCTGTAGGACAATGCGTTTACATGATTGAAAAAAAAAATTGGAAACAATTAAAATCACACAGCAATACAAAGTAAAAAATACCTAGATACAGCACACGTACAACACCGTTTTAAAAAGCTAATGGGTATGGGCAACTAATTCCCAGACCCCAAAAGATAACAAGAAAAAAATAAAAAGAATGAACGCTGCAGCGGATGTTACTATCGGGTGTAGTTCATCAAATCGACAGTGTCTAGGTCGACAATGTTTAAGTCGACCACTATAGGTCGACAGTCACTAGGTTGACATGGATGGAAGGTCGACAGGGTTTCTAGGTCGACAGGGTTTCTAGGTCGACAGGTCTAAAGGTCGACATGAGGATTTTTTGTTTTTTGTGTGTCGTTTTCTTCGTAGAGTGACCGGGATCCCAAACTAGTGCACCGCTTCGCTCGCCATGCTTCGGGCATGGTGCCTTTGCTACGCTACCGCTTCGCTCGGCACACTTTACCGTTCCAATCATAGTCCACGTGGATCGTTAAGTATGAAAAAATGCAAAAAAAAAAAAAAGTGAAAAACTCATGTCGACCTTTAGACCTGTCGACCTAGCACATGTCGACCTAGAAACCCTGTCGACCTTCCATCCATGTCGACCTAGTGACTGTCGACCTATAGTGGTCGACCTAAACATTGTCGACCTAGACACTGTCGATCTTCAGACCGGATCCCGTTACTATCATATGGTACTATATTGATGTACTGTCTTTGTTTCATTACCAAATTTTGCCTTTTTATGAATATGGATGTGTGCATCCCTTCCCCCCTGTTATATGTTCCCCTCATTCTTCCCCTTTCTTTTTCTGTATCCCCATTTGTTTGGAAAAATGTTATAAAAACTATTGACGTTAAAAAAAAAAAAAAAACACACGTAAGAATGGATACAACTTCAAGGTAAATAAATGCAGTAAGCAATATATTAACTCATCCATTTCCACACCAGCTCCATTTTACCATCTGGGGTAAGACAGGCTTAATAGGAAAGAAGTCAATTGATGCAAGGATTATTGCATGTGACAGATGTCCTAGTAATGTTCATTGCAATAGAGTGAGAGATTAATATGCACTCTACTGTCAGACACTTGTAAGGATTATTAGCTCATTCATGTTTAATAGACAGAGTACCATCTACCCAAAAAATATCATTGATGCTATTTTAATCATTAAGCAATTCCTGATCATTTCACGCAGATCCACATTAAAAACGTAATATTTGTAACTAAAGTAATGAGTCACAGTGGAATAGTTTTCCTAGTGGGGTAGTCAATCTCACTATACAAATGTTTGTAGAATTTATTTCTATTTACATGCACACAGAACTGCAACTTTTTAAACAGAGTTTTTATAAACTCTTACAATGACCAGAGAACTCTGCAAGTGACTGATCACAGTAACGCAGTGATTCCCAAACTTTTTTGAATCACAGCACCCTACAGCATCAAAATTTTCTTCACGGCACCCCTAGGCCAAAAGTTTCTCAATGAGAAATTTAGAAAGAAATAATAAGAATTTACTTACCGATAATTCTATTTCTCGTAGTCCGTAGTGGATGCTGGGAACTCCGTAAGGACCATGGGGAATAGCGGCTCCGCAGGAGACTGGGCACAAAAGTAAAGCTTTAGGACTACCTGGTGTGCACTGGCTCCTCCCCCTATGACCCTCCTCCAAGCCTCAGTTAGGATACTGTGCCCGGACGAGAGTACACAATAAGGAAGGATTTTGAATCCCGGGTAAGACTCATACCAGCCACACCAATCACACCGTACAACCTGTGATCTGAACCCAGTTAACAGCATGATAACAGAGGAGCCTCTGAAAAGATGGCTCACAACAATAATAACCCGATTTTTGTAACAATAACTATGTACAAGTATTGCAGACAATCCGCACTTGGGATGGGCGCCCAGCATCCACTACGGACTACGAGAAATAGAATTATCGGTAAGTAAATTCTTATTTTCTCTGACGTCCTAGTGGATGCTGGGAACTCCGTAAGGACCATGGGGATTATACCAAAGCTCCCAAACGGGCGGGAGAGTGCGGATGACTCTGCAGCACCGAATGAGAGAACTCCAGGTCCTCCTCAGCCAGGGTATCAAATTTGTAGAATTTAGCAAACGTGTTTGCCCCTGACCAAGTAGCTGCTCGGCAAAGTTGTAAAGCCAAGACCCCTCGGGCAGCCGCCCAAGATGAGCCCGCCTTCCTTGTGGAATGGGCTTTTACATATTTTGGCTGTGGCAGGCCTGCCAAAGAATGTGCAAGCTGAATTGTACTACAAATCCAACGAGCAATAGTCTGCTTAGAAGCAGGAGCACCCAGCTTGTTGGGTGCATACAGGATAAACAGCGAGTCAGATTTTCTGACTCCAGCCGTCCTGGAAACATATATTTTCAGGGCCCTGACTACGTCCAGCAACTTGGAGTCCTCCAAGTCCCTAGTAGCCGCAGGTACCACAATAGGCTGGTTCAGGTGAAACGCTGAAACCACCTTAGGGAGAAATTGAGGACGAGTCCTCAATTCTGCCCTGTCCGTATGAAAAATCAGGTAAGGGCTTTTATAGGATAAAGCCGCCAATTCTGACACACGCCTGGCCGAAGCCAGGGCCAACAGCATTACCACTTTCCATGTGAGATATTTTAAGTCCACAGTGGTGAGTGGTTCAAACCAATGTGATTTTAGGAACCCCAAAACTACATTGAGATCCCAAGGTGCCACTGGAGGCACAAAAGGAGGCTGTATATGCAGTACCCCCTTGACAAACGTCTGAACTTCAGGAACTGAAGCCAGTTCTTTCTGGAAGAAAATCGACAGGGCCGAAATTTGAACCTTAATGGACCCTAATTTTAGGCCCATAGACAGTCCTGTTTGCAGGAAATGCAGGAAACGACCCAGTTGAAATTCCTCTGTAGGGGCTTTCCTGGCCTCGCACCACGCAACATATTTACGCCAAATACGGTGATAATGCTGTACGGTTACATCCTTCCTGGCTTTGATCAGGGTAGGGATGACTTCATCCGGAATGCCTTTTTCCTTCAGGATACGGCGTTCAACCGCCATGCCGTCAAACGCAGCCGCGGTAAGTCTTGGAACAGACAGGGTCCCTGCTGGAGCAGGTCCCTTCTTAGAGGTAGAGGCCACGGGTCCTCTGTGAGCATCTCTTGAAGTTCCGGGTACCAAGTCCTTCTTGGCCAATCCGAAGCCACGAGTATAATCCTTACTCCTCTCCTTCTTATGATTCTCAGTACCTTGGGTATGAGAGGCAGAGGAGGGAACACATACACTGACTGGTACACCCACGGTGTTACCAGAGCGTCCACAGCTATTGCCCATGGTCCTTACGGAGTTCCCAGCATCCACTAGGACGTCAGAGAAATTACATTAAGTAAACTGTGTTTATATGTCATGCCTTGGTTCAATTGTACAGCGGGGGACAAGATTTGCTTCTGTTTGTCCACATATTTTATGATAGTCAGCCACCAGCACTGGTTTTGCCTATTACACTGAGCATAAAAAAATTTGAATTGATCCAGGACCACCCACCCAGGGCACCCCTGCAAGTGTCCCGTGGCACCCCAGGATGCCTAGAAACACAGCGAGTTCAGCTTGAAATACCGATGGCTGGTATGCCGGGCATGCTTATAGCAGTAGCGGGGTGAGCACAAGAAAGCCCCTTGTGGCAAGTACGGCGAGCCCGCAGGTTATATTCTCCATCTATGGGTGCCGTGGACACCTAGAGAGGGAGAATAGCCCTGGTATTCCGGCGCCAGCATTGTACAGCTGCGCGGGATTCCGGCGTTGGCATTGTGATCACCGGCATCCCATGCAGCGGTATCACAGCCACTTCCCCACACAGTTTGAGTACTATTGCAGTAACCCTAAAGCTGGGGACACACTGGACAACATGAAACACGAATTAGATCATTGAATGATTTACCTTACTCTTTGCGGATTCCCGGACAAACAATATGGTGCGTACAAACAGTGATTTTTACAAACAACCAACGGTATACAGGAGTTGTCCGATATCACCAAATTGTTTGGTTTCAGCCTAATTTAACATGTCGTTCGTAACGTACACAATGGACAACATGCACCTCGTCGTTAACGACATAGCCAAAATTTACCTGCATGTACAGATGACAGAAGACCTCATTAACAACCCAAGGAAGCGCGCACCGTTAACGATACAGTATGTACATATACATACTGGACGATTTGACAGACATGTAGTTATCGGCAATATCATTCATAAACTCATCCAGTGTGTACCCAGCTTTAGTATTTAGCACTTCACAGGGAATATTCAGCTATTCACATAACTCAGAAATCCAGTGGAATTTACAATCAGTGGGGCAGATGTATTAACCTGGAGAAGGCATAAGGAAGTGATAAACCAGTGATATGTGCAAGGGGATAAAGGCACCAGCCAATCAGCTCCAATATGTAAATTAACAGTTAGGATCTGATTGGCTGGTCCCTTTATCACCTTGCACATATCCCTGGTGTATCACTTCCTTATGCCTTCCCCAGGTTAATACATCTGCCCCTATATTCGTTGTGGGAATTGAACCGAAGCCTCAGCTGCTGTGAAGCACGAATGCTGAGCATTACACCAAACTTACTCCTCAGACACGTGCTTCATTTTTTATTGATCACTTTTGATGGCTCAAAGTTGGTCAGAGTGAATGTTGAGAAATCTTTAAAAATTAAATAAGGATGTTTTGTTCAAAATGTAAATATGGTTCAAGTCAAAACAAGAATTCTACAGTTTTCTTTATTGCAGCCCAAACATAACTCCCCGTCTTTCCAAAGAACATAAGCAATATAACCAGCTAACACACCACTCAAAACAAATATATTTCACTATAAAAAGAAGGTACATAGAAACACTGAAGCAGTATATGGAAAACCAGCTCTACACCCAGACTGACAACAAAAGAAGCAGATAATGGGCCTGATTCAGGTTTGTAAGTAAAACAAAAGAAGCAATTGGGCAAAACCAAGTTGCACTGCAGGTGGGGCAGATGTAACATGTGCTGATAGATTTACATTTGGGTGGGGTGTGCTCCAACTAAAATCTAAAGGGCCGTATTCACGGCCCGATTTGGGGAGAGATGTGTGCTGAGCAAACCGCTCAGCACACATCTCTACCCCCGCTTAGCCCCGCTCAATGTGTGCTGAGCGTGCGGGGGGAGACAGGAGGGCCGCTCATTTCACCCAGCGTGTGAAATGAGCGACCTGCTAGATTGAGCCAATCTAGCACCAGCGGTAGCGATGCACGGGGCCGCGCATCACTATCGCTGTGGGGGTACACACGGAGAGATCACTGCTTAAAATGTAAGCAATCTAGTCACATTGCTTACATTTTAAGCAGTGATCACTCCGTGAGTACCCCTCCCCCCCCCCTTAAATTGCAGCATATAAATAAAGCAGTCTAACATTTGTGGGCTACATGCAAAAGCAACCAGTATTTGCCCTGCACACAAAAAAATATAAATGTATTTGCTCCACTTGCATTACAACATATTTTTTTCCAGACAAAAAAAGTTACTTGTTTCTTTTTTTTTTTTTTTGCTTTACTCACAAATATGACTCAGGCCCATTGAACCTTAGCAGCAGTGCTTTGTAGAAGTCCTATTTTTAGTACAGGTCAAATTATATTCTACAGATTCAAATTCATAATTTGAGATTCCATGGTTTTCAACTTCATCCGGGGGCTGGGCTATCCAATTAGCCCCAAAAGCTGACACTATTAAGGATTTTTTTTCACCTGCCAGGAAGCAATCACTAACTTTTCCCGGATCCATGTGTTTTTGCACAAATGGGCACAAATGAATTCCCTCTTTACCTGTAACAAGCTGGATATAGATCTCTAAAAACTTAAGACATTTTATTTCAATAAGAAAGGATATGGGAATAAACTTCTTTCTAGCTTAATTTCTACATGCTCACAATAGGATGTGTGCTCTCGTACATCAAGTTACAACCTGCGAAACAGTGGTTACAACCAGCATTCCACACACAAATTCAGGAAGAACAGCTGGTGAGAACTACAAGCTGTAGGAAACAGGTTATTCCACAGAGGAAAAATAAGAATTTACTTACCGATAATTCTATTTCTCGTAGTCCGTAGTGGATGCTGGGGACTCCGTCAGGACCATGGGGAATAGCGGCTCCGCAGGAGACAGGGCACAAAAATAAAGCTTTAGGATCAGGTGGTGTGCACTGGCTCCTCCCCCTATGACCCTCCTCCAAGCCTCAGTTAGGATACTGTGCCCGGACGAGCGTACACAATAAGGAAGGATCTTGAATCCCGGGTAAGACTCATACCAGCCACACCAATCACACCGTACAACTTGTGATCTGAACCCAGTTAACAGTATGACAAAACGTAGGAGCCTCTGAACAGACGGCTCACAACAATAACAACCCGATTTTTTTGGAACAATAACTATGTACACGTATTGCAGACAATCCGCACTTGGGATGGGCGCCCAGCATCCACTACGGACTACGAGAAATAGAATTATCGGTAAGTAAATTCTTATTTTCTCTAACGTCCTAAGTGGATGCTGGGGACTCCGTCAGGACCATGTGGATTATACCAAAGCTCCCAAACGGGCGGGAGAGTGCGGATGACCCTGCAGCACCGAATGAGAGACTCCATGTCCTCCTCAGCCAGGATATCAAATTTGTAGAATTTAGCAAACGTGTTTGCCCCTGACCAAGTAAATGCTCAGCAAAGTTGTAAAGCCGAGACCCCTCAGGCAGTCGCCCAAGATGAGCCCACTTCCTTGTGGAATGGGCTTTTTCTGATTTTGTCTGTGGCAAGCCTGCCACAGAATGAGCAAGCTGAATTGTACTACAAATCCAGCGAGCAATCGTCTGTTTAGAAGCAGGAGCACCCATCTTGTTGGGTGCATACAGGCTAAACAGCGAGTCAGATTTTCTGACTCCAGTCGTCCTGGAAACATATATTTTCAGGGCCCTGACAACGTCAAGTAACTTGGAGTCCTCCAAGTCCCTAGTAGCCGCAGGTACCACAATAGGTTGGTTCATGTGAAAAACAGAAAAACACCTTAAGGAGAAATTGAGGACGAGTCCTCAATTCTGCCCTGTCAGAATGAAAAATTAAGTAAGGGCTTTTATATGATAAGCCGCCCATTCTGACACACGCCTGGCTGAAGCCAGGGCTAATAGAATCTTCACCTTCCATGTGAAATATTTTAAGTCCACAGTGGTGAGTGGATCAAACCAATGTGACTTTAGGAAACTCAAAACAACATTGAGATCCCAAGGTGCCACTGGGGGCACAAAAGGAGGCTGTATATGCAGTACCCCTTTTACAAACGTCTGAACTTCAGGCACTGAAGCCAGTTCTTTCTGGAATAAATTTGACAGGGTCGAAATTTGAACCTTAATGGACCCTAATTTTAGGCCCATAGACAGTCCTGTTTTCAGGAAATGTAGGAAACGACCCAGTTGGAATTCCTCTGTAGGGACCTTCTTGGCCTCACACCACGCAACATATTTTCGCCAATTGTGGTGAAAATGTTTTGCGGTTACATCCTTCCTGGCTTCGACCAGGGTAGGGATGACTTCATCTGGAATGCCCTTTCAGGATCCGGCGTTCAACTGCCATGCCGTCAAACGCAGCCGCGGTAAGTCTTGGAACAGACAAGGCCCCTGCTGGAGCAGGTCCTTTCTTAAAAGGTAGAGGCCACGGTTCTTCCGTGAGAATCTCTTGAAATTCCGGGTACCAAGTCCTTCTTGACCCATCCGGAACCACGAGTATCGTTCTTACTCATCTCCTTGATTCTCAGTACTTTTGGTATGAGATGCATAGGAGGGAACACATACCATGACTGGTACACCCACAGTGTTACCAGAGCGTCCACCGCTATTGCCTGAGGGTCCCTTGACCTGGCGCAATATCTGTCTAGTTTTTTGTTCAGGCGGGACGCCATCATGTCCACCTTTGGTTTTTCCCAACGGTTTACAATCATGTGGAAGACTTCCCGCTGAAGTCCCCACTCTCCCGGGTGGAGGTTATGCTGAGGAAGTCTGCTTCCCAGTTTTCCACTCCCGGAATTAACACTGCTGAGAGTGTTATCACATGATTTTTCGCCCAGCGAAGAATCCTTGCAGTTTCTGCCATTTCCCTCCTGCTTCTTGTGCCGCCCTGTCTGTTTTCGTGGGCGACTGCCGTGATGTTGTCCCACTGGATCAATACCGGCTGACCTTGAAGCAGAGGTCTTGCTAAGCTTAGAGCCTTGTAAATTGGCCTTAGCTCCAGTATATTTATGTGGAGAGAAGTCTCCAGACTTGATCACAAGCCCTGGAAATTTTTTCCTTGTGTGACTGCTCCCCAGCCACTCAGGCTGGCATCCGTGGTCACCAGGACCCAGTCCTGAATGCCGAATCTGCGGCCCTTTCATAGATGAGCACTCTGCAGCCACCGCAGAAGAAACACCCTTGTCCTTGGAGACAGGGTTATCCGCTGATGCATCTGAAGATGCGATCCGGACCATTTTCCCAGCAGATCCCACTGAAAGGTTCTTGCGTGAAATCTACCGAATGGGATCGCTTTGTAAGAAACCACCATTTTTCACAGGACCCTTTGTGCAATGATGCACTGATACTTTTCCTGGTTTTAGGAGGTTCCTGACTAGCTCGGATAACTCCCTGGCTTTCTTCTCCGGGAGAAAACATTCTTTTCTGGACTGTGTCCAGAATCATCCCTAGGAACATTAGACGTGTTGTCGGAAAAAGCTGCGATTTTGGAATATTTAGAATCCACTCGTGCTGTCGTAGAACTACTTGAGATAGTGCTACTCCGACCGCCAACTGTTCTCTGGACCTTGCCCTTATCAGGAAAGCGTCCATATTTCTTTTAGGAAGAATCATCATTTCGGCCATTACCTTGGTAAAGACCCGGGGTGCCGTGGACAATCCAAACGGCAGCGTCTGAACTGATAGTGACAGTTCTGTACCACGAACCTGAGATACCCTTGGTGAGAAAGGCAAAATTTGGACTTGTAGGTAAGCGTCCCTGATATCCAGTGACACCATATCGTCCTGGTTCGCTATCACTGCTCTGAGTGACTCCATCTTGATTTGAACCCTTGTATGTAATTGTTCAAATCTTTTAGATCTCACCGAGCCGTTTGGCTTCAGTACCACAATATAGTGTGGAATAATACCCCTTCCCTTGTTGTAGGAGGGGTACTTTGATTATCACGTGCAGGGAATACAGCCTGTGAATTTTTTTCCAATACTGCCTCCCTGTCGGAGGGAGACGTTGGTAAAGCAGACTTCAGGAACTTGTGAGGGGAAGACGTCTCGAATTTCCAATGTACACCTGGGATACTACGTGTAGGATCCAGGAGTCCACTTGCGAGTGAGCCCACTGCGTGCTGAAACTCTTGAGATGACCCCCCACCGCACCTGAGTCCGCTTGTATAGCCCCAGCGTCATGCTGCGGACTTGGCAGAAGCTGTGGAGGACTTCTGTTCCTGGGAATGAGCTGCCTGCTGCAGTCTTCTTCCCTTTCCTCTAACCCTGGGCAGATATGACTGGCCTTTTGCCTGCCTGCCTTTATGGGTACGAAAGGACTGAGACTGAAAAGACTGTGTCCTTTTCTGCTGAGATGTGACTTGGGGTAACAAAAGTGGATTTTCCAGCTGTTGCCATGGCCACCAGGTCCGATGGACCGCCCCTTTATACGGCAATACTTCCATGTGCCGTCTGGAATCTGCATCACCTGCCCACTGTCGTTTCTATAAACATCGTCTGGCAGATATGGACATCACATCTACTCTTGATGCCAGAATGCAAATATCCCTCTGCGCATCTCGCATATATAGAAATGCATCCTTAAAATGCTCTATAGTCAATAAAATATTGTTCCTGTCAAGGGTATCAATATTTTCAGTCAGGAAATCCGACCAAGCCCCCCCAGCGCTGCACATCCAGGCTGAGGCGATTGCTGGTCGTAGTATAACACCAGTATGTGTGTATATACTTCTTAGGATATTTTTCAGCTTCCTATCAGCTGGCTCCTTGAGGGCGGCCGTATCTGGAGACGGTAACGCCACTTGTTTTTATAAGCGTGTGAGCGCCTTATCCACCCTAAGGTGTGTTTCCCAACTCGCCCTCACTTCTGGCGGGAAAAGGTATACCTCCAATAATTTTCCATCGGAGGAAACCCACGTATCATCACACACTTTAATTTATCTGATTCAGGAAAAACTACAAGTAGATTATTCCCACCCTACATAATACCCTTATTTGTGGTACTTGTAGTATCAGAAATATGTAACACCTCCTTCATTGCCCTTAACATGTAACGTGTGGCCCTAAAGGAAAATACGTTTGTTTCTTCACCGTCGACACTGAAGTCAGTGTCCGTGTCTGTGTCGACCAACTGAGGTAAATGGGCGTTTTTACAAGCCCCTGACGGTGTCTGAGACGCCTGGACAGGTACTAATTTGTTTGCCGGCCGTCTCATGTCGTCAACCGACCTTGCATCGTGTTGACATTATCACGTAATTCCTAAATAAGCCATCCATTCCGGTGTCGACTCCCTAGAGAGTGACATCACCCATACAGGCAATTTTCTCCGCCTCCTCACCAACATCGTCCTCCTACATGTCGACACACACGTACCGACACACAGCACACACACAGGGAATGCTCTGATAGAGGACAGGACCCCACTAGCCCTTTGGGGAGACAGAGGGAGAGTTTGCCAGCACACACCAAAAACGCTATAATTATACAGGGACAACCCCTTATACAAGTGTTTTCCCTTATAGCATTTTCACATATGTAATCATATCGCCAAATAAGTGCCCCCCCTCTCTGTTTTAACCCTGTTTCTGTAGTGCAGTGCAGGGGAGAGCCTGGGAGCCTTCCTCTCAGCAGAGCTGAGCAGGAAAATGGCGCCGTGTGCTGAGGAGAATAGGCCCCGCCCCCTAAAACGGCGGGCTCTTCTCCCGGAGTTTGTGAGATCTGGCAGGGGTTAAATACATCCATATAGCCTCAAGGGCTATATGTGATGTATTTTAGCCATAAAAAAGGTACAATACATTGCTGCCCAGAGCGCCCCCCCCAGCGCCCTGCACCCTCAGTGACCGCTGGTATGAAGTGTGCTGACAACAATGGCGCACAGCTGCAGTGCTGTGCGCTACCTTATGAAGACTGAAAGTCTTCTGCCGCCTGTTTCTGGACCTCTGGACCTCTTCAACTTCGGCATCTGCAAGGGGGGTCGGCGGCGCGGCTCCGGGACGAACCCCAGGGTGAGACCTGTGTTCCGACTCCCTCTGGAGCTAATGGTGTCCAGTAGCCTAAGAATCCAATCCATCCTGCACGCAGGTGAGTTGAAATTCTCTCCCCTAAGTCCCTCGATGCAGTGAGCCTGTTGCCAGCAGGACTCACTGAAAATAAAAAACCTAAAAAACTTTTTCTAAGCAGCTCTTTAGGAGAGCCACCTAGATTGCACCCTGCTCGGACGGGCACAAAAACCTAACTGCGGCTTGGAGGAGGGTCATAGGGGGAGGAGCCAGTGCACACCACCTGATCCTAAAGCTTTATTTTTGTGCCCTGTCTCCTGCGGAGCCGCTATTCCCCATGGTCCTGACGGAGTCCCCAGCATCCACTTAGGACGTTAGAGAAATGGGGACAACCATATCCATCATATAAGAAATTTGTTGTAGTTGTGCAGTAAGTACACACAAACTGACAAGAATGTACATTTCAAATTTAACACATCACCTGCGAGTCTGAAAAAAGCACTGTTTTTGTGTAAACTTAATATTGCACACATTAAACAAATATCTATATTCAAAATTAGCAAAATATCCTAAAGCCATTTTTGTGAGGTACAAAGCAATTAATAAAAACACTGATGCTAAATAAAAGGTAAACTCTCCTTTACCCTTACCCCCAGGGTCATTTTAACAGAGGTGGAGCCCCCGCGTGCAGCCTCCTCATTCTGGGCCCCCTCCTCTGTAGCTGGCGGTACAATAGGCTGAGCACTAGAGTCCAACCATTGTAATATGGTTGTACAGATCTTTAGGGAATTGGCGTCGTACCCATTTTCCCGGATTTCCTCACTACGCACGCACAAAACGCCAAGAAAATGGCCGTTGTTCATTTTCCTGGTGATTTGTGGAGAGTTGCTGCTGCTGATGAGGGACTCCGGATTGGGGAGTATTGAAAAAATGGGTGCAGGTTATGTGGTGTGGGCCACTTGGACCCCAGAGGCTAGTGTGCACCGCACACACTGCACCCATTAGAGATACGCCACTGCTTACCCCCTCTAAACTCTGCCCATCTTCTCCACCCATGCAAAAAAAAAAACACAACACTGACCAATCAAGTGAAATTGATAACTGTATTTTGCACTGAATTATACCACAAAAAAATATATTTGGTCTGACTGGGAACTGCAATGATGCACACAAGCAACTGGGCTTATGTATAACCCTGTAAAATGTCTGCAACCAACAAGCTCAGTAGGTGTTGGAACACTCAGGTACCGACATCACTCACAGTGGTGGGAGAGAATTCAAACCAATTGTCAGTAACTGTCAAGTATGTCACTTTTTTATTAAAAGAATTCGAGAAAGACATTAAAAAAGTAAATTCAGACAGGCTTACGAGAAGCAGCAGAGAAAAGAAATAGATGGAAAAAAAAAGACCAAATAAAAAAAACAGATACAGGTTAAGTATCCTTCATCCAAAATGCTTGGGACCAGGAGTATTTTGGATATCGGATTTTTCCGTATTTTGGAATAATTGCATACCATAATTAGATATCAAGGCGATGGAGCCCAAATCTAAGCACAGAATGCATTTATATTTCATATACACCTTATACACACAGCCTGAAGGTCATTTTAGCCAATGTTATAATGTACTTTGTGCATTAAACAAAGTTTGTGTACATACACACAATTCATTTATGTTTCATATACACCTTATACACACAGCCTGAAGGTCATTTAATACAATATTTTTAATAACTTTTTGTATTAAACAAAGGTTTCACTATGTCACTCAAAAAAGTCAGTATTTCGGAATATTCCGTATTTCGGAATATTTGGATATGGGATACTCAACCTGTACTAACAAAGTATTTTGCACTGTAACAAACAAAAAGAACACAATGTAAACGCTGAAAATGACCAACCAGATGAGTTTCTTAACAGTCTACTCTTGGAGGAAGTAGTTATTATACTATGAAATCGTGACCTCAAGCTGGGTACACACCTATACAATTGTCATCCATCCTCCCAATATCGGGTGAACAGGCGTTGATTGTATAGCTGTGTACGCAGTGCCAATGCAGGAGCGTTAGCTGATAAACTGCTTGTAACGCTCCTGCATCGGTCGGGACTGGGAGATCGCATCTTATGCGAAGCACATGCGACCTCCCAATCCCCATAGAAGACCCGCTACCCGCTGCTGCTGCCCCCGACTCGCAAGAGGTCACAGGGGGTCGCGGCTGATAACACACACAGCCCAGCTGATCGGGAGTCTTAACCCGGTCAGCCGGGGATCAAAGAAGTGTGTACCCAGCTTTAGTCATGCCCTGTGTAATGGCACTGGATTGGTAGTCAAGCAAATTATCTCAAAGTTGATTGACTGTGAAGTCCGGCTCAGTGAAACTTTCTCTATCATCATTTCAAGTCAAACATCCTCGGAGGCAGCTGGACACCTCTCCATGGCTGACTATACACACGTAGTGTCTGCCGGCTCCAGGTGCCCTATATCCCTATTGCATAGCAGCCTGCACTACAGCTAGCACTGCTTTGGGTACAACATCATCGCTGTTACACAGTAACCACTTATTCATCCAACCAGCGCTGACCGGACGGCAGCTCGCTGCAGACAAAGGCACAATGGCCATGGGCAGAACTACTATGTGATTCTGCACCCTAACCGCGGGTGGCAATGCCGGACGTTGCCTCCCCTCATCCGGCACCGATGTCGAGTGCCATCTTGGCCAAGATGTAGATACGTCCCTGTTGAGAGGATGTATCCAAATCAGGATGTGTGGCCATGTCCTCACTACATTTAAAAATAAAACAAACTGTGAAAAATATGGGTGTCATGCGCTGTGTAGCATTTGTTCCCCTCAACAAGTTCTGCCAATTAGTACCACCCCCAACCCCTTCAGTACCCCTGCATATTGACTAGTACATTTTAAAGACCAAAAATAAATGTTCTCATTTATTAGTAAGGAGCCCAGCATTTAAGTGTTCAAAGAATTTGCACCAGACATACATACATACACACTGGCTCTCTAAAGGATAGAGGAACCAGTTGACAAATCAGACGCTGGACATCACATTGACACCTTAGCCAATTCCTAGAAACAAATGCATGAATAGTGCTCTGCAGTGGCCAGCAGCTGTACCAGGCCTCGTACCCACTGGTGCCAAAATACATACAGTAGCTAACTTTTTTTAAAGTATTACAATGCATGTAAATGGCAGTGACACTGGAATCCATTGTTTACAGTATCCCCAAACCAGCTCACATTAAGTTGGGATGTAGTCATTAGAGTGGCATTCACAATGTCGACTGTCAAAATGTTGACAGACATGTCAACGTCAGAATGTCAACACGTGAAATGTCAAAATTGTCAGCATATAGTCATTAGGATTAGGCCTGGCACAGGCGGGGTAGGCATTGGAGGGATGGTTGGGGTTAGGAGAGGAATGCTCACCAGAACCCTGGGGGATCAGTGGCCTGCACCAGAAGCGGCTGTCACATGACCACCAGGACGCCAGGAAAAGGTAAATCACTGATAACATGTTCACATTTCATCAGTGTCTACATGGTTAATGTCGACAATATGAACTTGTTGCCATGATAAATGTCCACATTATGGGGTATATGCAATTCACGGCGAATCGCGGCAATTTTTCGCCGTTTTTTAATTCGACTCAATTCGACAGGTGAATTCCGGCAGGTGGCTGCCGGAATTCACCATATTCAATGAAAAACGGATTCGACAGACCCGCGGGCGAAAATCGGCCGATTTGGCGGATTTTGCCGCGATTTTAAAAAACGGGAAAAAACCCGGGGAAAAAAATGGCGTGGGGTCCCCCCTCCAAAGCATAACCAGCCTCGGGCTCTTCAAGCTGGTCCTGGTTCTAAAAATGCGGGGAAAAATTGGGCAGGGATCCCCCGTATTTTTAAAACCAGCACCGGGCTCTGCGCCTGGTGCTGGTGCCAAAAATACGGGGGACAAAAAGAGTAGGGGGTCCCTCGTATTTTTAACACCAGCATCGGGCTCCACTAGCTGGACAGATAATGCCACAGCCGGGGGTCACTTTTATGCCGTGCCCTGCGGCCGTGGCATTAACTACCCAACTAGTCACCCCTGGCCGGGGTACCCTGGGGAAGTGGGGACCCCTACAATCAAGGGGTCCCCCCCCCCAGCCACCCAAGGGCCAGGGGTGAAGCCCGAGGCTGTCCCCCCCCCATCCAATGGGCTGCGGATGGGGGGGCTGATAGCCTTTTGTGATAATGAAAAGAATATTGTTTTTTCCAGCAGTACTACAAGTCCCAGCAAGCCTCCCCCGCAAGCTGGTACTTGGAGAACCACAAGTGCCAGCATGCGGGAGAAAAACGGGCCCGCTGGTACCTGTAGTACTACTGGAAAAAAAATACCCAAATAAAAACAGGACACAGACACCTTGATAGTAAAACTTTATTACACACTACCAACACACACATACTTACCTATGTTGACACGCCGACTGCCACGGTCTCCGACGATCCGAGGGTACCTGTGAAAAAATTATACTCGCCTTCCAGCGTCCAGAGGTACATCCACGTCCAGAGATAATCCACGAACTTGTTAAAAAAACAAACCGAACACCCGCTCCATACCGGACTGAAAGGGGTCCCATGCTGACACATCAGACCCCTTTCTCCCGAATGCCGGGACATCACGTGACTCCTGTCACTGAAGTCCCTTCAGCCAATCAGGAAGCGCTACTTCCGTGGCGCTCACCTGATTGGCTGTGCGCTGTCTGTGCTGTGACAGCGCATCGCAAAGCCGCTCCATTAGTTTCAATGGTGGGAACTTAGCGGCTAGCGGGGGGGGTTACCCGCGGTCAGCCGCTGACCGGCGGGTGACCTCACCGCTAGCCGCTAAGTTCCCACCATTGAATATAATGGAGCGGCTTTGCGATGCGCTGTCACAGCACAGACAGCGCACAGCCAATCAGGTGAGCGCAACGAAGTTGCGCTTCCTGATTGGCTTTAGAGACCTTTCTGTGACAGCTGTCACTGACAGGTCTCATTCGTGGAAAGGGGTCTCATGTGTCAGCATGGGACCCCTTTCAGTCCGCTGGTCGGGTATTTGCGATTTGTTATTTTGCCAAGTCCGTGGATTTATCTCTGGACCATGGCTGAGGTGAGTATATTGAACTTTTCTTTTCAGGTATCCGTGGATTCTACATGGAGAAGAGGACCGATGTCGGCGTGTGAACATAGGTAAGTTTGTGTGTGTCAACATATGGAATAAAGTTTTACTGTCACGGTGTGTGTGTGTCCTGTTTTTATTTGGGTATTTTTTTCCCAGTAGTACTACAGGTACCAGCGGGCCCGTTTTTCTCCCGCATGCTGGTACTTGTGGTTCTCCAAGTACCAGCTTGCGGGGGAGGCTTGCTGGGACTTGTAGTACTGCTGGAAAAAACAATATTCTTTTCATTATCACAAAAGGCTATCAGCCCCCCCATCCGCAGCCCATTGGATGGGGGGGGACAGCCTCGGGCTTCACCCCTGGCCCTTGGGTGGCTGGGGGGGGGGACCCCTTGATTTAAGGGGTCCACACTCCCCCAGGGTACCCCGGCCAGGGGTGGGTAGTTAATGCCACGGCCGCAGGGCACGGCATAAAAGTGACCCCCGGCTGTGGCATTATCTGTCCAGCTAGTGGAGCCCGATGCTGGTGTTAAAAATACGGGGGACCCCTACTCTTTTTGTCCCCCGTATTTTTGGCACCAGCACCAGGCGCAGAGCCCGGTGCTGGTTTTAAAAATACGGGGGATCCCCTGTCAATTTTTTCCCCGCATTTTTAGAACCAGGACCAGCTCGAAGAGCCAGAGGCTGGTTGTGCTTAGGAGGGGGGACCCCACGCCATTTTTTTAAAGGATTTTACCGTTCCAGCAATAAAAAAAAATTATAAAAAAATAATATTTTAAAAAATATATAAATAATATTTGTGCCTCCAAAAAAAAAAAAAAAAAGTACCTAATCCCTTCTAATATAAATAGATATGCTATTCCTAAAAAAAAAAAAACACCAAAAAAAACATATTTAAAATTTTTTTTATTGTTTTCACCCTCCAAAGTGTGGCGGATTGAAAATGACGAATTTGCTGTCTAAAAGCACTGCTGTCGAATTTCCAAACTTGAATTGAATATGCTTTTGTCGAATTGCAGCACTTGTATCATTGCAGAAAAGTCGAATTTGCAAAAATTCGAATTTCAAAAAGTCGAATTTTGAAAGTCTGTTTTTTGGTCGGAAAGCACTGAATTGCATAGGCGAATTTTTTTGGGGGGCGAAAATGACCCGAAATTCGACAATTTCGGGAATTCGACCGCAATTGCATATACCCCTATGACTGTATACATATCATACCACACATTTATTCTTGTGGTCAAGAGTGTTGACTTCACATCATAGAGCAGTTTTCCAGTTGTGGCCTGCTCAATGTTTTGCAATGGACACTAGCTGAATGCAGTGGGGTCAACGGAGTGCTCTTTGTAACCTCTATGAGCACAAGAGCTTATTGACAATCTCATTTTAAACATGCCCACGTTGAACATGGGGTGACACTGGCTTTTAAGTTTCAGTTGTTTAAATGCCAGTAGGTACGAAGGCCTCTACTGTATGATTCATAGGAAGGAATACAAAAATGAAAGAAAAAAAAAAATCTATAATAACATTGGGGAAAAAAAATAATAATCTTCAGGGTCCTCAGCTACCGATTTAAAATTTAGTTTAGAAGGCAAAGACCAGAAACAAGGCAAGGCACCGCATAAGGTTTAAGTTCAAGAAGTGTTACTCATTAAACACATGTCACTCTGCCACTTGAACTTTGTAGCAGCCGGCTGCACCTTTATGCAATCAATAAACACATTACAAGCGGAAGTTAAATGTGAAAGTCTGAGCTCTACAAACTACATACATAAAATGATTTTTCATGAAACCAGACAATTATGTTGATTGAGGTGTCACAAATTTTATGTAAAAAAGGCTAGTCAGCGTGACCAAATCCATTACAATTTTGATCAGCTAGTTAAGTCTACGTAATCATGCCATCACAATAAAATTGGAGTAAAACATGAAACTGAGGGGCAGATGTATTAACCTGGAGAAGGCATAAGGAAGTGATAAAGGCAGCAGCCAATCAGATTCTAACTGTTAATTACATATTGGAGCTGATTGGCTGGCGCCTTTATCACCTTGCGCATATCACTGGTTTATCACTTCCTTATGCCTTCTCCAGGTTAATACCTCTGCCCCTGAACGTCTAAAACGGTGTATGTAAGGAACAATATGCTCATTTTTGGTTAGTCAATTTGGTCAGAGAAAAAAATACGTTCACTGTGTGATATTTTGTGTTATTTAATTGACTGTTAATCTGAGTGAGCAAATTGTTCATTCTGGCTAGCACAAGTATAAAATGATTACCTTCCATAAAGATCTCCACTAGAGTGATGATTATGTAACAAACTGCAAAACACACAGCACACATTTCAACAACTGACACAGTAGGTGATGGGTTACTTTAGAAGGGAGAGGTGTCAGCTATACTTTTTCTTCAGTGTTTTACTATTTGGTGAAAGGGCTCAGAGTGAAGGTACAGACAAGCAGTAACTCAGGCTACATGCCTAGGACATGTCCATTCTTGACCTAATAAAAGGTAGTTAATACTATCCAAAATAAGACACAATCGTATGTACACAACTATAAAAGATTACTGGGTATAGTTTCTCTAATCCTGGTCTACAGAATGAAATGATGTTTAACTATGCAAACATTTTCTTGCCACAATTGACTTGAACATGATTATTAAAATTATTAAATAAAAAAACGTACAAAAATATACTTATAAAATGTATCAACGCAATAATAGTCCTCTATTCTTTCACCATTTTACTACCAAGTTCATAAAACACTCAAATCAGGCAATGCACACAACTGGTATCCGGACTCCAGGTCGACAACAAAAAGGTCGACACACCTTATGTCGACGTCAATTGGTCGACACCTTGGGTCGACATGGACAAAAGGTTGGCATGAGTTTTTCACAATTTTTTCTTTTTTGGAACCTTTTCATACTTAACGATCCACGTGGACTACGATTGGAACGGTAATCTGTGCCGAGCGAAGCGGAGCAGAGCCAAGGCACCACGCCCGAAGCATGGCGAGCGAAGCGAGCCATGCGAGGAGACGCGGTACACTAATTGGGGTTCTCGGTCACTCTACGAAGAAAACGACACCAACAAAAACTCATGTCGACCTTTTTCCATATTGACCTTGTTCCTGTCGACCTTTTGTCCATGTCGACCTTAGGTGTGTCGGCCAATTGGTGTCGACCTTTTTGTTGTCGACCTGGAGTCCCAGACCCACACAACTAAACTAAGCCCTTTCTGTTGATGTGTTTATTACCTTTGTGTGGTCAGCTGTACAACAGCTGTCCTGGGAATAATGGGTGAATGATAAGAAATACAGCTGATAAAACTGAACACATTCCATTGTCACAGCCTTCAAATTGCTATACCTCATTACAGCCTTTCCTTTAGGTGGGAAAGAGGTGGGGCAGTATTAAACAGAGAACCACATTGCTGGGCCTTGTTTCTACATGGAAATGTTGTACAGTATATAAGCAGAAACAAGGCCGAGCACCATATATGTGGTTCTCTGTTTAAACACATAACTGGCTTGGTCAGATCACACGCCCCAGTGGGTACCCCAGTTTTTGACAAGGCGATCCATTCTGCAGATGTTCAGAATATAATAAAGGTTGAGTATCCCATATCCGGAATGCTCACGACAGAAGCAGTCTGGATGTGGGATTATTCCAGACAACAGAATATCTGTTAATCTATTATCAGGATGGGTCCTGGGAGGCCCACAGCACCTGCGGGGGGAGATCCCGGGAAACCACGTCAGGTCCGGCGTGTCAGCACAGGGGAGGGGGTGGGGTCTAGCGTGTCCGTGGCCAGTCCTGGCAACAGTGACGTTGAGGGTATGGCTGCAAAGCCACTCCCCCAGCTGTCTGTAATTGGCCGCAGACTCCAGTGACGTCACTACAGGGCCGAAATATTCCGGTTTTCGGATAATGGATACCTGACTTGTATTTCCTCAAGGCACCCCAAACGGTTCAAGTTTTAGGTATATCCATGGCCCAGCACAGATGGATAAATCAAACTGCTTTACTAATTAAGTCACCTGTGGCCAAGCATGGATATACTTAAAACCAGGACCGTTGGGGGTGCTTTAAGGACAGTGTTTGAGAACCTCTGATTTAAATATTTAAAAAAATACTTTTTAAACATTGAATATAAATAAAATAAATTAAAAAAGCAATGTTATGAACGGTTTTGATAGGAAAAAAATCATCACTTAAGTCAGTGGTTTCCAAACTTTTTTGAATCACGGCGCCCTAGAATATCAGAATTTTTTTCACGGCACCCCTAGGCCAAAAATATCTTATTGAGAAATTTAGAAAGAAATATTACATTAAGTAGATCGCGTTTATATGTCATCCTTAGGGTCAGTTGTGTGGTGAGGGACAAGATTTGCTTCTGTTTGGCCACATATGACTGGCAGCCACCAGCACTGGTTTTGCCTATTATATTGACCATGAATAATTTGAATTGGTCCTGGACCACCAACCCAGGGCACCCCTGCAAGTGTCCCGAGGCACCCCAGGGAGCCACGGCACACAGTTTGGGAACCTCTGACTTAAGTGGTTAATATTGTGTAATTTTACAGGATTTGGTGGTCCTGATATACAGGAACAGCAGCACAGGCCTTTAGTTTATGCCTTGGGACTTATCCATTATATATTGGGAAAAGGGGTGGGGGTTGACACCTTACTGCAGAGGTTGATTTTATTAAAAAACGAAAAAGTGTTGGAGGTCTCCACTGTAAACATAACTGCATAGTTATTACTGTACCCTTAAGAAAAGGGACTATTGAAATTAGCGACCGATAAAAAGTGTTGGTTGTAATGTAAAAAGAAAGATACACTGGCTAAAAGGAGTTTGAAAATGTGGGTACTTGTTAACTATACAGGTGCTTGACAAATCTGGTACCAACAATATAGAGCGCTCAATTAAATTAGACACAATTCTGTAGTACTGGTGTAAATGCAGCTATTTACCACACTTATGGTAGCTCTGAGACAATTGATTTTTGTTCACAATCCCATAGTGCTGCGTACAGAAACTGAGTTTGAATCGAGATCGGGCCGCAAGGGAATGAATTCCACCGATGGCGTTTCCACACCATTGCAACGGCAGCTCCCCCTTTCACCCCTCACTGAACTGAGCCCAGAGGATGGGCTGTGCAAGATAAAGATGAATAGCTGAACAGAGTTCTTCTCCATATGACTTATATATTATAAGTGCAGTGGCTGTATAATTAGCATGTTCCAAGATTTGCATCACATACCATTCCTACTACCTGGGCAGTTTATTAATAAAAGCCCCTGATATGGGATGCCAGCATTCACAATAACCAACTGTAAATTGTTACACTAGATACGTAAATGTTAATAATAACATGGAAGACCACAACTTCTGATCGATTTTCGAGCATGTAGATCTGTTCTGACATTCGAGTAATGGTAGTATAATACAAATGATAAATGTCTGAGACACAAGATTGGTTCCACATAAAGAAAGCCAAGATGTTACCACAAGCCAAAATTAAGCTCAGTCAGTTAGAACAAGATAAATGAAGGTATTAAGGTGGGTGCATGTGGTACGAAGTGTACCCAGTGATGCGACGGACGATCTGATGTACGACCGTCCGCAATGCCTGCCAATGCCCCCCTCCCCGCGCATAGCGCTGCATGGGATCGTCAGCCACATCCCCTGATCTTCTGAACATGCAGGATGATCAGGGGAAGCAACAGACGACCCCAAGGGATCGTGCATACACACGGAACGATTGGTCGCACGTTTGATCTGGAACGCCTCGGTAATTCGCACATCATTTGCCATATTGTTCCGTGTGTACCCAGCTAAATAAACTTCTACCCACTAACTTAAGCTGGGTATACACTGGAGCGATGTGTACCCAGCCATTAGGTATACACATCGGAACCTGGGTACGCATCGAGTGATGTTCATGAAGGACACAACAATCACTGTTCCGTCCTATATTAGCATACATGGTGTCGTCAGGATTATTGTGCAGCACATCAAACCTAATGACATAGCTAGCGATCGCGGGCACCCATAAATCAGGCATACACACTGCCCGATATGTGCCGAATTGAGCGATATGTTGCTCCGATCGGCCGTTTCGGATGACATATCACTCGCATGTACCCAGCTTTAAGGTAGGTATACACTAGGCGATGCGCTCCATGAGAGACATCGCCTAGTGTGTTTCCCTCCCGGCCTGGAGTGCCCGACGTATGCATACAGACTGTGCGAAATTGCACAGTGACGTCATGCCGCGGCCAGGCATACAGCGTTGGATGATGAGTCCAAACTGAGTTCCCTGCCCAGGCAACAGTGAGCCTCGTCAATGAGGTGCGGTCCACGCATCGTTCATTGTTTACTGCGTACACACTGAGCAATATAGTAAATAATATTTCTCAGGAAGGCTCAAAATGAGCAGTGTTGTTTACTATATCGAATAGTGTGTATGGGCCTTTAGGCATTGGCCAATCTTACCACTGAAAATTAGAATGCTTTACTTTTTTTGCATTAATTCAAAGTTTAAAAAAAAAAAAAGTAATGGCCTAAAAAACATGTTCAAATGTAAAAGTTACACTAAGGTGCAACACTATTGTATGGTGAATATAGTGTGATAACAACAAGTCACATCTAGCAGAGCTATTGCTGGCAGTGCTGTAAGCCTCACTGTAATTACAAAGCACACAGTGCAGGTGACAATACAGGAAGCATAAACTACCTGTAAACTCCCCCACACCCGAAACAGCAGTCAGGAGCACAGGAATGTATGGCAGCAAGTCACATGACAGCTGTGTTAGCATTACACACTACATCCACAACAATGTGTTATGCACTTAATTATTCCACTCCAAACCGTGACAGTGAGTGCAGGACCAGCACCCCGTGTGCCCTGTCACACAGCCTGCACTCCACAAGGACACAATGATGGAGAAACTTATCACAACAGTAACAACTCGCTCTGTGAGTATAGCAGCAGGCTGTGACATGAGGCACTGAGCCCCCCACACTCTAGTAAAAGTTTGCAGGAAGGCAGAGCCCGGGAAGGGGGGTGGCTGCAGGTGCCCGGTGTCACTATGCAGGTGGCAGCAGCATTACTCCTCCTCACCTTTGGCAGCTCCCTCAGCTGGTTGGCGTCCAGTAAGAGCTCCTCCAGGCTCCGGCTGTACCTGTACACCTCATCCGGCACCGCCATCAGGGAGCAGTGCCGCTTATCCACGGTCTCCACATGACGGGTACACCGCCAGAGCGGGATGCAGTGGAACATCCCCGGAGGCAGTCCGAGCAGCTCGCAGCCCACTGTGTCCGCCGCCCACCTGCCCGGCTAGCCGGCCACCAGCCTGACCCCCTCCGCCCCTGCCCCGGCAGAGTCAGTGACGAACACTCCCCCTGACCCTGCGCGGCGTCACGGTCCAGGTGCGACCACAGCAACTTTCCCAACTCCTGGCGCTGCTGCAGGCGGGCCCGGCACTGTGCACTCCCCTCCTCCCGTGCCCGGCACAGTGCACTCCTCTCCTCCTGCCGCCCACTGTCTAGGTCACAGGGATTACAGTAATGTCAGAGGACAGAATGGACGTGAACTGCGGCTCCCGGGCTGTGGCATAGGCAGCAGTAGACTGTGGCCCTCACTTGCAGACTCCTGCCGGGCCCTCCCCCTGTGTGGACATGTACACATGGACCGGTGTGTGAGTGCGCCTCCTCCCCCTCTATTATCACTTCATGTGGCGGACTCTCTCTCTCTCTCTCTCTCTCTCTCTCCCTCTCCCTCTCCCTCCTGCTACGGTGACGTCCGAGTCTCTCCCCTCCTCCTCCTCATCCTCCCTCCGCCCAGCCCTTGGTATCAGTGCCCCGGGCGCCGCGCACAGTGTGTGGCAGCAGCCAGTGTAGTGTGTAGCACTGGGAGGGGGTGACGTCTGGCTGTGTGGCACTGTGTGTGAGTCACCAGGATGCTGGGCGAGGCCTTCCCCTGGCAGGACACCTCGCAGTCACCACTGTATACTGTACCTATGGGCTGAGGGAGGGGCCTGGAGGACCTGCCGGGGTAGATAAACAAAGGACACCGGTCACTAAGTTCAGCTGCAGATTACACATAGATATAGATATACAGTATGTATAGTATGTGGTTAGTGTGCGATGCTCGGTGATAAGATGAGAACTGCAAGTTAAAGAATTTCCAGCAAAACCTGTCGTCCTTTGTAGTGTGTGAGAATATGAATGATTAATAATCAGTGTGTCATGAGTTAAATGGGAGTTCACACCCAAAGTTTGTTTTCCAGCGTTTGTATACATAGGTGCTTTCCATGCACTTGTGCATAATCGCATTAAGGTGTGCTCCTATAAGTGGCAAAATAAGCTTTCATGTATCGAGTTCAGACTTAGGGGCCTATTTATCAAGCTTTTTTCCATAAAATTATATGTAGATACAGCAGTTTCTGCATCATTTTATGAATTGTTGCTATGTGTGCACATCCTTGTGCAGGATATTTCATAGAGATCTCCTGCAGAAGGCTAATTAGCACTGCTGCCCACAGTCCCTATTATTATCAATCAGTGGATTTTACCTAGGGACAGATGTACTAAGCCGTGAAAAGTGATACATTACCCGATGATAAAGTACCAACCAATCAGCTCGTGTCATTTTTCAAACGCAGCCTGTAACATGGCAGTTTGGAGCTGATTGGCTAGTACTTTATCACTGTAAAATTAACTTTTCAAGGCTTAGTACAGAGGTTCCCAAACTGTGTGCCGTGGCTCCCTTTGGTGCCTCGGGACACTTGCAAGGGTGCCCTGGGTTGGTGGTCCAGGACCAATTCAAATTATTCATGGTCAATATAATAGGCAAAACCAGTGCTGGTGGCTGCCAGTCATAAAATATCTGGCCAAACAGAAGCAAATCTTGTCCCTCACCACACAACTGACCCTAAGGATGACATATAAACGCGATCTACTTAATGTAATATTTAATTCTAAATTTCTCAATAAGAAATTTTTGGCCTAGGGGTGCCGTGAAAAAAAATCTGATATTCTAGGGTGCCGTGATTTAAAAAAGTTTGGAAACCACTGGCTTAGTACATCTCCCCCTAGGAGAGCCCCCCCAAAAAATCTGCCACCTGCAGGATTGACTAGCAGTAGCATTGACTTCCGATTGGAAGCACTCCCTGCTAACCACAACCAGACAGGCAATCTGAGGGGGGCGTGTTTATGCCCCTGAAACTGCAAGTTCAGACTGTGATGGCAAAAATAGGGTGACCATAATATCCCTTTAATCTGGGACACCTATGATGTACACAGGTTCTGTGGCTGACTAAAACCAGGTAAAATTCAGGCTAGAGTTTAGCCAGCCACAGAACCTGTGTAAATCATAGATGTCCCAGATTAAAGGGATATTATGGTCACCTTAGCCCTAGTGGGCCCTACACACTGCGCGATGCGCCGCCGAGCTGCCCGACAGCAGATACAACCGAAGGGCGACCCGGCGGCGGGGGAGCAGTGACGGGGGGAGTGAAGTTTCTTCACTCCCTCCGTCACCCGGCTCCATAGCAGTGCAGGCAAATATGGACGAGATCGTCCATATTGGCCTGCATGCACAGGCGAGACGGGGCACCAGCGATGAACGAGCGCGGAGCTGCGCATCGTTCATCGCTTGTGCCTCCACACTGAAAGATATGAACGGTATCTCGTTCATTAATGAACAAGATCGTTCATATCTTTCACTCATGTCGCCCAGTGTGTAGGGCCTATATGAGAGGACGACTCATGAGGGATCTCACAAGAAGCCATTTCCCTGCTATAAAAGCAGCCCAATCTGGCTTCTAGGGCCTCCCTCCGATGAAGTCTCTAAGTAAACATGTTTGCTGCTACCAAACTAATGTTCAGCCTCCTGGAGACCTCACCCGCCAACCACTGACGGGAAGGTGACACGATGCAGACCCTACACACCTTGCATCCTGCGGTGCTGCTGGCACATCTCTGTGTGCAGCGACCAGAGAGCTTTTAATGCGTATTGCTAAATTTCATCCGTGCATGCATAGTATCCAGACGCCAGGACACTGATGCAGTATTTTGCAAACCACCATGAGCAGGTGCTTTGTTGTGGGCTGAATTTCATAGAGCATCGCAAAATAGGTAGTATTGAATCACTTGGTAACTTCAAGATATATCATACCAATATGATGTGATCGGTTTTGAAATTTATTGTGACCCACTTACAGTAGGTATCTTTATGAATAGACCCCCTAACTATCCCCACAGCTTCCTGGAGGGCTCTCTGGAGTCCCAGTTAGCCAAAGCCCAGATATTCCACATCCACCTATCAGTTAGCAAAGCTGCGGCAGCATCTCATGGAAGAAAACATTGGCGCAGCTGCAGCATGATTGGCCTGGCAGGGGGGCTCTAGGTACTCAGAACAGTCCCCCCTTGCATGTGCCGTGGGGGAATTCCGGTTGCCCAGAAACTCTTTTTCTCCACAACTTGGCCAGCGTCCACTATATACAGTATAAAGCATGTAGTGGAAAATCTGGTGATTGACTTACTGTGATCATTGGCCTGCTTATGTTTGAAGGGGTAAGGTATGGAATCCCGGCATCCAGGATCCTGACGGTCAGAATACAGACACTGTGATCCTGGCCGGTAGCGGGGCGAGCGCTAGAAAGCCCCTTGCTGGCTCGCTACGCTCGTCACAGGTTCTATTCCCACTCTATGGGTGTCGTGGACACCCACGAGTTGGAATAGGTCTGGCTCAGCTGTAGGCATTATCGGCGGTCGGATCCCAGCGTCCGTATCCTGACCATCGGGATCCTGATGGCTGGGATAGTAACTACATCCGGTCTGAAGCACTGTATTACATAAACTGCACTTTGTTTGGGGCAGACTGTTACATTCTATTTATGCATACTTTATGGGCCGACAACAATTGCTCTAAAATTAAACATTTGGAAACCCCCATCTAGAATTCCTGTGTTTTCCCCTGGGTAGGTCCCTTGCAGAAAAAGTGTCTGAAAAGAGACGCCTGTGCAAAGTACTATTGAGTACTAGTTCCAGTGCTGAGGTGACTTGCGAAGGAGATAGACCAGACTTCTGTAAGAATTTCAAGGGCGTCCAAATCTCAAATGATGATTCAACTATTCACAGTCGGAGGTGAGAACCAAAACTGCAGTGACAGAGGCCAGTGAGGTAGAGAATCAGTGCAGCTGGAGCAAAGATTATGACAGTGACTGTGCAATATCTAGCAGTAAGGAGACTATGGGGGGAATGCAGTTAGTTGCGGTAAAGTTTTCCACAAAACCGGTCTTTTTCACAATGTTTTCTCTATTTTTCTGGCAATTAAATTAATGACAAAAATATACCTGTTTCTGTGAAAAAACACAGGATACGGGATAAGTACCTGGATCCATGTGTTTATATGATTGCGAGTACAAAAAAATCAGCACTTATCGCAGATTTTGTTTCCAAAATCCCAGACAATGCCGGCTATTCGCATCAATTGAATTACTCGCCCGGGAAGTAATTAAGAATTAGCCGCTGTAATTTGCCGCAACTAATTAAATTCTTGCCAATGGGCCAAATATAATAGATGCAGGCATTGGTGATATCCCAGCAAGTCAGCCCTTTGTTTTTTTTCTTTTAAATGATTTCCACATTTAAAAAAACATGAGAGACTCATTGGAATATTGCCAATGACTGCATCTCACAGGCTATTACATAGTCTTCAGCTAGGTACACACTGTCATATTTTTTTTAGTTTGCCTGACAATCGGACGATTTTACGGGAAATTGTAGGCATCAATATCTGAGCTACACACTAAAAGATTTTTTTTTTAAAGTTGTCAATTTTCTGCCACATCACACTGCATTTGCATATGTCTGCCCACTAGGAGGATGACATAGTGCCAGGAAAACATATGAAATATGGGCAGATTATTGAGAATGCACACACACTGCTCGATATTGAGAAATTGTGGCTGAGATATTTGGTTTGGGACAACAGATCGGAAAGTCGATTGTTCGTGTGTGTGTCAAGATTTTTCATAATTATCCGTGAAACACCGAAACAATCGTTTTGTCGAAGTCGGAAAAAAGACAATATAAACTACACACAGATTGGCGCTTCTCGGTGGTGCCGTAAGGATGCAATTGGCATATATGGATGCACCATGTTTCTTTACCGTACATCATGCATAGAGTCGTACGGTGTGCGTGTTGCAGCGTGGTGATTAGTGTTCACGCTAGGCTGTTTTAGCAGGGTGCCACGCCCTGCCCGATTTTTTAAGGACAGAACCCGCCATGCCCTTTCTGCGGTGCCCTGCTAAAACAGCCGCCCGCTTTCTGCCCTCTCTGCGTGTAAAGATGCCGCGCATACGTGCGGCATCCATTCACGCTGTCAGAGAGCTTGGGGGAAGCCCAGCACCTACGGAGGTGCTGGGCACGCCCCCAACAGTGATGCTGCCGGTCACCCACGCCCCATCTGTGGACTGAACCGACCACTTGTATTACGTTCAAGTGGCCACGCCCCCCATTTGCATGGCCACGGCTTCCGCACGAGCTTCTGCCCCTCACGGACCCGCGTCCTGCCCTGCCCGTCCCCTAGAGTGAACACTAGGTGGGTGTATATACGGTAAAAGGCGAAATCACTGAGAAACACCATAAAGATGCACACAGACACATTTCATACAACACATAAATTACACATAGACAAAACATGTCTAGCACCAGACTTGTATTATATTGTATTTATATAATAGAGTGTAAAACCAGATATATATGTATTATTGGGACGGAACAAGTTTATTATATCATGCTTAGTGTCAAAATGGTCAGGAAAATGTGTGGATTAATTTGATAGCTATGGGTAAATTGTTGTAGCACATTGCAAGAATTAGTTATGACCACATGAGTCACATTCTATGAGAACGAAGGACTTCCTGAGAAAACATGTGTGCAGAATCCCAGTGGTTAATCCTTGTATCTACATCTTGAAACTGGACATTGTTTACATATGAACTGACCAATAACACACAATGAAGGAGAAACCTCCTTTTCCTGGACCAATGGAAGGAGACCTGAAACCAACAACCTGTTAAGTCCCACTGTTTGATATATGCAGTTTTCTAAGGCATAGTTAGTTAATAGCTGAGAGGAAGAAATGGAAGAAGGTTCTATGGGATAGGGTGATGTATACTGACTGCAACTGCTTCTTATGTTATTGTAACTCTGTACCACTCACCTAGGCTTATACATGTTATACTGAATGATATACTGTACATAAGTCATTTTGTATGCATAACTTAATATCAAATACATATATATATATATATATATATATCTGAGCGTTGGACATCAGTAATACAATGTGTGCGACTACTTGCTTTCTCTTAAGGGACATAGTGCTGCGACGTTCTGCGCACTATTATCGTATTTGGTAATAAGATGCACCTTGCGTCTGCAGTATATATTGACGCTGGTATTTAAATGTTTATTTAAAACAATGGAAAGTCACAGTTGGGGGCTCACAGCCAGGATATCTCGTACTTAATGATGCACAGTATAGACGCACTGTGGTCTACCTGCTAAGGATGGACGCATCTAATGCCGATGAACCACATCCGTTTTTGGCGCTGATATGAATCAAGGGACAATAGATTTCTTTGTTGCCTGTGATTGTGACAAAATGCACAATACTAGAAATGTTACAGTGTACTCTTTATTGTTGCTAACAGGGTTCAATAAGTCATATTGTGTTTGATTCAGATTGGATTGTTTATCTTTTAAGTAAATTTAAAGAGCGCTTAAAGGTTGGTGCGTGCGTCTAATTCGCATAGTACGGATATAGCTTGTTTACCATGCTGCGTCTTATTCGCATAGTGCTAACACAGGCCTGAAGTAACAAAGCTTCATTCGCACTGAAAAAGACGCAGCCTGTGGAAACTTTGTTACCATGCAGTGGGAATTGTCCATCAAGGCGACTTCCGGTGCTTGTATAATTTGGGATTTACTTGTGACAAAAGAGAGTGTGTGTTCTGGCCGCATGGCTTGGACTCCATTTTGTGTCCAAGCACATGGCTTGGTGGGGGAGGAGCAGTGGCCATTTTAGGTCTAATGTAGTTACAGATGCACAATCTGCATTGGTCTTATCAAAACCAACATAATTTAAAGTCACTCCCCACCCACCTAGCTAACAGCTGACTCTTAGCTGTTCCTGAAAGCCATTGTTAAACAACCTGTAGCCTTTGTCACAAGTAAACAATATATATGTACAAGTCCATCACCATTTGAAAGCTACCAATAAATGTAACTAACCCATGCCATAGTCAATTATAAATAGTGTTTCAATTAAACCTAGTGAGATTAATACTTAGCTTGATGTAAGAAAAATACACTCAGATGAGAAAGTAAGCATGATTTGTTTTAGAACTTGGAAGATAAGAAGTGTGTAAAATGAGACACTTTGCTTGTTACAAGACCTAGACTATTGAAATGTTAATGAACTTGTTCAACTACTCTGGAACAGGGGTAGAGTATAGTATGTGGACATCTGTTGAGGTGCAAATTAGGCTGTTGTGGAAACTACATTCCGTATATGTGTATAAATATATATGCTGTGTGAGGGTTTCATAGTGTGTAATAAATAATGTGTGTGTGTGTGTGTGTGTGTGTGTGTGTGTGTGTGTGTGTGTGTGTGTGTGTGTATATATAATATTATTATATGGATATATGTAGGTTCTGCAAGATAGCTATCCAATCTAAATCAGAGCATTTAAATTATAGTCAATAGCCATATTGAATTGAAGTGTAATACCTCTAGGGGGATGTTATCAATCACTGGTAAATGATTCCTTTTTCTGTACAGAAAATATTGTGAATGCATGTGGGATGAAAGTAAGTGTGAGTGGATTGAACCCCGGAAATCAGGATCCCGCAGGTTGACACTCAGCTGGGAGACGCTGCGGTGGTGTGGTGGCTCGCAACCACACGTTAAATATAGGACGAGGTATAGTAAACCGTCCAGGTGTGGAGTTAGCCCACTCCAGGTGACGGAGACATAGCCATAGTAAAAAGTAAAATTGTCTTCATAATCGTGATGCACACAAATAACAAGTATTTGTGAGTCATGCGATTTGACCGCATCTCTGCTTATGTGATACGTGTCGCAACGTGATACTTTTTGTAAATGTTGATTTACTTACAGGACTAAAAGCAACACTTTAAAAATACATTCAATACACTTAAAATGGAGCCGCTGCGGCCGCTGTAATCCTTAGCCTACGTACTTTTTACACAGCGTACAAAGCCCCGTACTGTGTATGCACTTTGCGTACAAACGCCGCGATGGTCGTACAAAGTACACGCGGTGCGTACACAAACAAAGACACGCCATGAGCACTTTGCAGCTACACGTGTGACTAGATTACACTTATATAACACTAGCAGGGAAAGAGAGACACAACACCAATTTGTATTTCTCATACGTCCTAGAGGATGCTGGGGACTCCAAAAGGACCATGGGGTATAGACGGGATCCGCAGGAGACATGGGCACACTATAAGACTTTGAATGGGTGTGAACTGGCTCCTCCCTCTATGCCCCTCCTCCAGACTCCAGTTAGACTATGTGCCCAAAGAGACTGGACACACACCAGGGGAGCTCTCCTGAGTTTCTCTGAGAAAATACTTTTTTAGGTTTATTGTTTTCAGGGAGCACTGCTGGCAACAGGCTCCCTGCATCGTGGGACTGAGGGGAGAGAAGCAGACCTACTTCTGTGAGTTTCAAGGCTCTGCTTCTTAGGCTACTGGACACCATTAGCTCCAGAGGGTCTGATCATTTGGTTCGCCTAGCTGCTCATTCCCAGAGCCACGCCGTCACCCCACTCACAGAGCCAGAAGAAAGAAGCCGGGTGAGTATTAGAAGAACAGAAGACTTCAGTGACGGCAGAAGACTTCAGTGTCTCTGAGGTACCGCGCAGCGCGACATTGCTCCCACACACAAGCGGCACTACACGGGTTCAGGGCGCAGGGGGGACGCCCTGGGCAGCAATTATACCTCATATATATATCCTGGCAAAGAGGTGTACAGTGCATAGGCACTGTATACAGACCCCCGCCAGTATAAAAATGTGAAAAACTAGCGGGACTGAAGCGCGCCGATAAGGGGGCGTGGCTTAGCCCTCATAACTCTATCCAGCGCCATTTTCTCCTCACAGAGACGCTGGCCCCACCAAAACACTGTTGAACAGCTCACAGTGTAATACGAGGGGAGGGGGCACAGTTGTTTAGTGCAATATAGGTACAAAAATGAAACACTACGTATATATATATATATCCAAACAAACAGTCCCGGCACTCCCTGCTCGTGATGATAATGGGCTGCGGTGCCCTCCTGGGGAAGATGAATAACTCTCCCAATGTAGACAGAAGGTAACAACAATAGGCGGCACTCAGCAGACTTGTATTTGAAGAAAGATGGTTAGTTTATAAACTAACCATCTTTCTTCAAATACAAGTCTGCTGAGTGCCGCCTATTGTTGTTACCTTCTGTCTATATATATATATATATATATATATAATGAGCGTGTGGTCAATGGGTTGGTAAACGATTTCTGTGTTTCCCTGTCAGATACTGGGATCTACCCATTATAGTAAGTGTTTAGTACACGTGTGTCGGCAGGTGTGAGTGCTCTTCCGCAAACAGCTATGGGGTTCCCTCTGTCGGCACTGCCGACTCCTGATGGTACTTGATTCATGAGATTAAGTGTCAGCGTGTCAGTAGTGGTAAGCTTTTCCAAAGAAAACACTATATGGGAGACACAGATGAATGTGGGTTACCCTGTCGGCACCAACTAATGTGACTGGGTATAAGTGAACATGATAATGTAAAAAAGCTATACCTGTATATATATATATTTATGTATATGTATGGTGCGGTTACATTGAGCTGTAGCTCGAGCACAGAAGTGGTAATATTTGTGGGGGAGTAATATTAAAATTATATTTCTCTGACGTCCTAGTGGATGCTGGGGACTCCGAAAGGACCATGGGGAATAGCTGCTCCGCAGGAGACTGGGCACAAAAGTAAAAGCTTTAAGACTACCTGGTGTGCACTGGCTCCTCCCCCTATGACCCTCCTCCTAGCCCCAGTTAGATTTTTGTGCCCGAACAAGAAGGGTGCAGTCTAGGTGGCTCTCCTGAGCTGCTTAGAAAAAAGTTTAGTTTTAGGTTTTTTATTTTCAGTGAGACCTGCTGGCAACAGGCTCACTGCATCGAGGGACTAAGGGGAGAAGAAGCGAACTCACCTGCGTGCAGAGTGGATTGGGCTTCTTAGGCTACTGGACATTAGCTCCAGAGGGACGATCACAGGCCCAGCCATGGATGGGTCCCAGGGCCGCGCCGCCGTCCCCCTTACAGAGCCAGAAGAGCAGAAGAGGTCCGGAAAAATCGGCGGCAGAAGACGTCCTGTCTTCAATAAGGTAGCGCACAGCACCGCAGCTGTGCGCCATTGCTCTCAGCACACTTCACACTCCGGTCACTGAGGGTGCAGGGCGCTGGGTGGGGGCGCCCTGAGACGCAATATAAACACCTTAGGGGGCAAAAAATGCATCACATATAGCTCCTGGCCTATATGGATGCATTTAACTCATGCCTGTTTTTCCATAAAAAAGCGGGAGAACGGCCGCCGAGAAGGGGGCGGAGCCTATCTCCTCAGCACACTGGCGCCATTTTTCCTCACAGCTCCGTTGGAGGGAAGCTCCCTGACTCTCCCCTGCAGTCTTGCACTACAGAAACAGGGTAAAACAAGAGAGGGGGGGCACTAATTTGGCAGATAAATCTATACAGCAGCTATATAAGGGAAAAACACTTATATAAGGTTATCCCTGTATATATATAGCGCTCTGGTGTGTGCTGGAAAACTCTCCCTCTGTCTCCCCAAAGGGCTAGTGGGGTCCTGTCCTCTATCAGAGCATTCCCTGTGTGTGTGCTGTGTGTCGGTACGTTGTGTCGACATGTATGAGGAGGAAAATGGTATGGAGGCGGAGCAATTGCCTGTATTAGTGATGTCACCCCCTAGGGAGTCGACACCTGACTGGATGGTCTTATGGAAGGAATTACGTGATAGTGTCAGCACTTTACAAAAGACTGTTGACGACATGAGACAGCCGGCAAATCAGTTAATACCTGTACAGGCGTCTCAAACACCGTCAGGGGCTCTAAAGCGCCCGTTACCTCAGGTGGTCGACACAGACCCAGACACGGACACTGACTCCAGTGTCGACGGTGAGGAAACAAACGTATTTTCCAGTAGGGCCACACGTTACATGATCACGGCAATGAAGGAGGTTTTGAACATTTCTGATACTACAAGTACCACAAAAAAGGGTATTATGTGGGGTGTGAAAAAACTACCCGTAGTTTTTCCTGAATCAGATGAATTAAATGAGGTGTGTGATGAAGCGTGGGTTTCCCCCGATAAAAAACTGCTAATTTCTAAAAAATCATTGGCATTATACCCTTTCCCGCCAGAGGTTAGGGCGCGTTGGGAAACACCCCCTAGGGTAGATAAGGCGCTCACACGCTTATCAAAACAAGTGGCGTTACCGTCTCCTGATACGGCCGCCCTCAAGGAACCAGCTGATAGGAAGCTGGAAAATATCCTAAAAAGTATATACACACATACTGGTATTATACTGCGACCAGCAATCGCCTCAGCCTGGATGTGCAGTGCTGGGGTGGCTTGGTCGGATTCCCTGACTGAAAATATTGATACCCTGGACAGGGACAATATATTATTGACTATAGAGCATTTAAAGGATGCATTTCTATATATGAGAGATGCACAGAGGGATATTTGCACTCTGGCATCAAGAGTAAGTGCGCTGTCCATTTCTGCCAGAAGAGGGTTATGGACGCGACAGTGGTCAGGTGATGCGGATTCCAAACGGCATATGGAAGTATTGCCGTATAAAGGGGAGGAGTTATTTGGGGTCGGTCTATCGGACCTGGTGGCCACGGCAACGGCTGGGAAATCCACCTTTTTACCCCAGGTCACCTCTCAGCAGAAAAAGACACCGTCTTTTCAGGCTCAGTCCTTTCGTCCCCATAAGGGCAAGCGGGCAAAAGGCCACTCGTATCTGCCCCGGGGCAGAGGAAGGGGAAAAAGACTGCAGCAGACAGCCTCTTCCCAGGAACAGAAGCCCTCCCCCGCTTCTGCCAAGTCCTCAGCATGACGCTGGGGCCTTACAAGCGGACTCAGGCACGGTGGGGGCCCGTCTCAAGAATTTCAGCGCGCAGTGGGCTCACTCGCAAGTGGACCCCTGGATCCTGCAGGTAGTATCTCAGGGGTACAAATTGGAATTCGAGACGTCTCCCCCTCGCCGGTTCCTGAAGTCTGCTTTACCAACGTCTCCCCCCGACAGGGAGGCGGTATTGGAAGCCATTCACAAGCTGTATTCCCAGCAGGTGATAATCAAGGTACCCCTCCTACAACAGGGAAAGGGGTATTATTCCACGCTGTTTGTGGTACCGAAGCCGGACGGCTCGGTGAGACCTATTTTAAATCTGAAATCCTTGAACACTTACATACAAAGGTTCAAATTCAAGATGGAATCACTCAGAGCAGTGATAGCGAACCTGGAAGAAGGGGACTATATGGTGTCTCTGGACATCAAGGATGCTTACCTCCATGTCCCAATTTGCCCTTCTCACCAAGGGTACCTCAGGTTTGTGGTACAGAACTGTCACTATCAGTTTCAGACGCTGCCGTTTGGATTGTCCACGGCACCCCGGGTCTTTACCAAGGTAATGGCCGAAATGATGATTCTTCTTCGAAGAAAAGGCGTCTTAATTATCCCTTACTTGGACGATCTCCTGATAAGGGCAAGGTCCAGAGAACAGTTAGAGGTCGGAGTAGCACTATCTCAAGTAGTACTACGACAGCACGGATGGATTCTAAATATTCCAAAATCGCAGCTGATTCCGACGACACGTCTGCTGTTCCTAGGGATGATTCTGGACACAGTACAGAAAAAGGTGTTTCTCCCGGAGGAGAAAGCCAGGGAGTTATCCGACCTAGTCAGGAACCTCCTAAAACCAGGCCAAGTGTCAGTGCATCAATGCACAAGGGTCCTGGGAAAAATGGTGGCTTCTTACGAAGCGATTCCATTCGGCAGATTCCACGCAAGAACTTTTCAGTGGGATCTGCTGGACAAATGGTCCGGATCGCATCTTCAAATGCATCAGCGGATAACCCTGTCTCCAAGGACAAGGGTGTCTCTCCTGTGGTGGTTGCAGAGTGCTCATCTTCTAGAGGGCCGCAGATTCGGCATTCAGGACTGGGTCCTGGTGACCACGGATGCCAGCCTGAGAGGCTGGGGAGCAGTCACACAGGGAAGAAATTTCCAGGGCTTGTGGTCAAGCATGGAAACGTCACTTCACATAAATATCCTGGAACTAAGGGCCATTTACAATGCCCTAAGTCAGGCAAGGCCTCTGCTTCAGGGTCAGCCGGTGCTGATCCAGTCGGACAACATCACGGCAGTCGCCCACGTAAACAGACAGGGCGGCACAAGAAGCAGGAGGGCAATGACGGAAGTTGCAAGGATTCTTCGCTGGGCGGAAAATCATGTGATAGCACTGTCAGCAGTGTTCATTCCGGGAGTGGACAACTGGGAAGCAGACTTCCTCAGCAGACACGATCTCCTCCCAGGGGAGTGGGGACTTCACCCAGAAGTCTTCCACATGATTGTGAACCGTTGGGAAAAACCAAAGGTGGACATGATGGCGTCCCGCCTCAACAAAAAACTGGACAGATATTGCGCCAGGTCAAGGGACCCTCAGGCAATAGCTGTGGACGCTCTGGTAACACCGTGGGTGTACCAGTCAGTGTATGTGTTCCCTCCTCTGCCTCTCATACCCAAGGTACTGAGAATCATAAGAAGGAGAGGAGTAAGGACTATACTCGTGGCTCCGGATTGGCCAAGAAGGACTTGGTACCCGGAACTTCAAGAGATGCTCACGGAAGACCCGTGGCCTCTACCTCTAAGAAAGGACCTGCTCCAGCAGGGACCATGTCTGTTCCAAGACTTACCGCGGCTGCGTTTGACGGCATGGCGGTTGAACGCCGGATCCTGAAGGAAAAAGGCATTCCGGATGAAGTCATCCCTACCCTGATCAAAGCCAGGAAGGATGTAACTGTGCAACATTATCACCGTATTTGGCGTAAATATGTTGCGTGGTGTGAGGCCAGGAAGGCCCCTACAGAGGAATTTCAACTGGGTCGTTTCCTGCATTTCCTGCAAACAGGACTGTCTATGGGCCTAAAATTAGGGTCCATTAAGGTTCAAATTTCGGCCCTGTCAATATTCTTCCAAAAAGAACTAGCTTCAGTTCCTGAAGTTCAGACGTTTGTCAAGGGGGTACTGCATATACAGCCTCCTTTTGTGCCTCCAGTGGCACCTTGGGATCTCAATGTAGTTTTGGGGTTCCTAAAATCACATTGGTTTGAACCACTCACCACTGTGGACTTAAAATATCTCACATGGAAAGTGGTAATGCTGTTAGCCCTGGCCTCAGCCAGGCGTGTCTCAGAATTGGCGGCTTTATCCTATAAAAGCCCTTACCTAATTTTTTATACGGACAGGGCAGAATTGAGGACTCGTCCTCAATTTCTCCCTAAGGTGGTTTCAGCATTTCACTTAAACCAGCCTATTGTGGTGCCTGCGGCTACTAGGAACTTGGAGGATTCCAAGTTGCTGGACGTAGTCAGGGCCCTGAAAATATATGTTTCCAGGACGGCTGGAGTCAGAAAATCTGACTCGCTGTTTATCCTGTATGCACCCAACAAGCTGGGTGCTCCTGCTTCTAAGCAGACTATTGCTCGTTGGATTTGTAGTACAATTCAGCTTGCACATTCTGTGGCAGGCCTGCCACAGCCAAAATCTGTAAAAGCCCATTCCACACGGAAAGTGGGCTCATCTTGGGCGGCTGCCCGAGGGGTCTCGGCTTTACAACTTTGCCGAGCAGCTACTTGGTCAGGGGCAAACACGTTTGCTAAATTCTACAAATTTGATACCCTGGCTGTGAAGGACCTGGAGTTCTCTCATTCGGTGCTGCAGAGTCATCCGCACTCTCCCGCCCGTTTGGGAGCTTTGGTATAATCCCCATGGTCCTTTCGGAGTCCCCAGCATCCACTAGGACGTCAGAGAAAATAAGAATTTACTTACCGATAATTCTATTTCTCATAGTCCGTAGTGGATGCTGGGCGCCCATCCCAAGTGCGGATTGTCTGCAATACTTGTACATAGTTATTGTTACAAAAAATCGGGTTATTATTGTTGTGAGCCATCTTTTCAGAGGCTCCTCTGTTATCATCATGCTGTTAACTGGGTTCAGATCACAAGTTGTACGGTGTGATTGGTGTGGCTGGTTTGAGTCTTACCCGGGATTCAAAATCCTTCCTTATTGTGTACGCTCGTCCGGGCACAGTATCCTAACTGAGGCTTGGAGGAGGGTCATAGGGGGAGGAGCCAGTGCACACCAGGTAGTCTTAAAGCTTTTACTTTTGTGCCCAGTCTCCTGCGGAGCCGCTATTCCCCATGGTCCTTTCGGAGTCCCCAGCATCCACTACGGACTATGAGAAATAGAATTATCGGTAAGTAAATTCTTATTATATATTTCCCTCAGACCCCTTGGGGTCACCTAAAATGTTATTTTGCCCAGTTACTACTCCCTGTTGTCGACACGAATACTATGTCTTTTGTCGACCGTAATGTTTCCTGGTTAGATCCACAACATCGGCATTCAGTACATGTTCATACGCATTAAGAACGCATTAATGTCATTAGGGACTCTGCTGTTCCTGACAAGAATATATATATGTATATGAGATATGTATATATAGATATACGTGTGTTTATGTGTATTTAAATGTGTACTTTTATACAAAAGAATTTATAATGAATGCTGAAGTAAACTTTTCCTTCTCATGTGCTGGTCGCTCTGTTGAATAACTCTAGGTCATCCGTGACAAGATGGTTTCAAATCATCACAAGGAGTCCGTGTGTTTATTCTTTTCCTGCCTTGGATAGACTAAAGTGAGAGTCAACCCCTCTTCTGCACGGGGCCCTGTCACAAAGGATCATTTACAGGAAGCTAAGTGATTTTTTAATGATATACTTTGATTATACTTGCATTGCATGCGCAGGGGGGTGTAATTGTATTCAGAAATGGTCGGTTACTTGGTCGTCCGATATAATTACACTGAGGAGAGAGGTGTTACCCCTTGAGGTGGGTCATGTCTAGGACATTGCAACATACCGTGCGACTACAAGGGACGGGACTCTTGGGTGCGCGGAACACTTCCATGGCAGTCTCGGCTAGGAGGGTGTTGTGGATTCACCAAAGAGATGCAAATGCTGAATCCGAAAAGAAGTGGAGTCTCTTTCCCATGAAGGGAAGCCTGGTTGGTGATGGCCTTGTTCATATGCTCTAGGCAGGTGCTACAGGTAAGTTACTTTTCTAGCCCTATGTTCCCTCACAACGGTTGGTGGCGCATGGTAGTAGGATGCTGTCATTTCGACCGAATAGATAAGGATTCCCCTTTCTTTGCAGGTAAAGGAAGGTAAGAGGTCAGCTGCCTTTTCACATTCACAGGAGCAGAAATCATCCGTTGTTTTCTGCCACGTCCACCGTGGGACGTTGGGTCTTTCTTGCGGGGGCCCACACAGGTGGAACCTCTTCTAAAACTCTTCAGTCAGTTCTGGAAAGAACATGGACCAGTGAGTTAAGGATAGAGTCCCTAGGGGGATATGCGGGAGTTCCAGACGTTCCCCTCACTGATTTTTTCAAATCAACCATCAACCTTACCGATCCTCCTCATGACAGGGAGGTAGTATGTGACGCAACACAAGAGTTGTGTCTGGGTCAGGTCATTGTCCTGCTGTTCCGATCATAAAAAAAAAAGCTGTGGTTCATGCTTTTTCGTACTCGAGGCCGGACGACTCGGTCAGACAAATCCCATTTTTCCTACTTAATCTTCATGTGGGAATATCTCATGACAGGGTTCTCCGCTCTGAAAGTGGAGTAGGAAGGTCTAAGTACAGTTTCTTCTGCTTTAGGCTTACCTGAGGTTTGCGATTCAAGATTGTTGTTGCCATTTCACCAGGGTGATGCCGGTGGGATGGGTTTCCTTCGATAGTAATGAGTCATATTTATTCTGTATTGGATCGCTCTCCGAATTATGGAGAGATCAAGAAGCCAAATGGTAAGAAACGTTGTTTTCTCCTTGACTGTTCTTAAACAGGACTGGCCAGAATCCCTGTTGGTCCCAGCGACGCGGTGATTGGCTTGGGCAATATTATTAGAGGCAGTACTGAGAAGAGTTTATTTGCTTTCAAAAGAAGCGCTAACAGACCTATACCGGTGTCAATCCGTCGATACAGTCAGTTGCTAAAAAAGATGGTTGGGGCCTACGAGGCCATTGGACCAGTGGACAGGTTCCAGACCTGAGGGCTTAGCGGGACCTGTTGGACAAGTGGTCCGGTTTCCACCTGGGATAATCATGGTTTCAAGACCAGTATGTTGATCCTGTGGTAGCGGCGCAATTCTCACTGAGAACAAGTGTCATTGTTAGGATACTTGTCGCCACCATTAACGGTCTAGAGTTAAGGGCCATTATAACATTTTTCTACAGACAAAAACCGGAGAAGAAAGGGCAGAAGCAAGAAAGATTTTCCGCTAGGCGACCAAAACATCTACGCGCTATATCAGCAATGTTCGTTCCAAGAGTGGACAACTGGGAAGCAGACTTCCTCGGCGGACACGTTCTCCGTTCAGGAAGGTTGAGTCTTCATCAAGCGGTTTTTTCACAGAAGTGATAAATCTTTGGGGAATTTCACAAATAGACAAGATGGCGTCTCGCCTCGACAAGAAACTTCTGAAATTTTGTTACGGGTCGGGGGTTCCCTCAAGCAATAGCGGTGGATACCCTAGTGACACCGTGGGTGTTTCGGTCGGTCTATGTGTTCCCTCCACTTCCGCTCTTTACAAAATTGTTAAAGATTATAAGAGGAACAAGAGTGCAGATGATCCTCCTTGTTCCAGACTGGTCTAGGAGGGCTGGTATCCGGATCTTCGACATTTTACTCATAGGGGATCCCTGTCCATTTTCCTCTGCGAGAGGATCTGTTATGGCAGGGGCCATGGGTGGTCCAAGGCTTTCCGCGATTTCCATTGACGACTTGGAGATTGAACGTCGGATCCCAGCCCAGAAGGGTATTTCAGTGAAGTCTTCTCTACTCTCTTCAGTCAGAAAAGAAGTAACGTAATAACATTACCACCATTTTGGGGGGAAAATTTTGGGTCTTGGTGAGAATCCAAGAAGGTTCCTACGGAAGAATTCCAGTTGAATCGTTTTCTCCTTTCTTTTCTTACAAGATCGTGTGGAGGCGATCTTTGCTGGGCTCGATTACGGTTCAGATTTCAGCTTTATCGGGTTTCTTCCAAGAAACAATTGGCCTCCTTTCCAGAGTTTAATACTTTCGTACAAGGAGTCTAAAACGTCCATCCTCCCTTTGTGCCTCTGTGACACCATGGGATCTTTACGTGGTGTTGCACCTGCAATTTCTTTTGGTTGAGCTTTTCAGTATGGTAAAGTTGAAATTCCTCAATTGGAAAGTGGTCATGTGGTTGACCTTGGCATCCGCAAGGCGGATGTCTGAGTTGGCGGTTTGGTCTCACAAGAGCCCTGTTTAATCTTCCACGAAGATAGAGCGGAGTTGAGAACTCGGCAGCAGTTTCTGCCAAAAGTGGTTTCATCTGTTTTACTTGAACCAACCTATTGTGGTGCCGGTGGCTACTGACGCCTGGGCGACATCGGAGTATCTCGATGTGGTCGGAATTTTGAAAATTTGTGTTGCCAGATTGGCTCAGATCAGGAAAACGGAGGATCTGTTTATCCTATATGCTCCCAACAAGATTGGGGTTCCTGCTTCCAAGCAGACTATTGCACGCTGGATCTGTAATACAATTAAGCTTGCTCGTTTTACGACTGGTCTGCCGTTACCAAAATCGGTGAAGGCCCATTCTACCAAGAAGGTGGGCTTGTCCTGGGCGGCAGCCCGAGGGGTCTCGGGTTTATAGCCTTGCAGAGCAGCTGCTTTGTCGGGTTCAAACAATTTTGCAAATATTCTACAAGTTTGATACCCTGGCTGCTGAGGCCCTCTTGTTTGGGCAATCGGTGCTGCAGAATCATCCGCACTCTCCCGCCCGTTCTAGAGCTTTGGTATAGACCCCATGGTCCTTTTGGAGTCCCCAGCATCCTCTAGGACGTATGAGAAAATAGGATTTTAATACCTACCGGCAAATCCTTTTCTCTTAGTCCGTAGAGGTTGCTGGGCGCCCGTCCCAGTGCGTACTATATCTGCAGTTAATGGTTATGGTTACACATGTTGTGTTTCTTTTCAGTCAGTCTGTTGCTGACGTTATTCATGCCATGGCATGCGGTATGCTTTTATTGGTCGTGTTTGCACACAGGTTGTGTTACATTTTCGGTCAGCATGTTGCTGTATATATATATATATTTCATGCCGTCGGCTGGTGTTCTATTGAATGCCACGTTCTGCGGCATGTTTGAGGTGTGAGCTGGTATGACACTCACCGTGTTTAAACAATAAATTCTTTCCTCGAAATGTCCGTCTCCCTGGGCACAGTTCTAACTGGAGTCTGGAGAAGGGGCATAGAGGGAGGAGCCAGTTCACACCCATTCAAAGTCTTATAGTGTGCCCATGTCTCCTGCGGATCCCGTCTATACCCCATGGTCCTTTTGGAGTCCCCAGCATCCTCTACGGACTACGAGAAAAGGATATACCGGTAGGTATTAAAATCCTATTTTCAAAGACTATGTTGGGATCTGATCCACCAACGGTTCTTTACTAGCAGGGGTTACAATAATAACAATACAATACAATAAGAAAATGGCTACAGTCAATGGTACATACGTTTGGTTTCGCCTGCGCTTCCCGGTCCGGTCCTCAGTCATCAAGGTAGATGACCTTCAGAGATTGAGAGAGTGACCTGGCCTGCAGCTTGCTTTTTATACATTTGTCCAAAACCTAACACAATGGAGACTGTAATCTCTTTGTCCATTGGACATAGGGATGGTCATTTACAGTACAAAAAAGCGGGGTTGAGGCTGCGCTATATTTGATCAATGTAACAACAATAGTATTATATTTGGTAAAAACACATTTTATTCCTAAAAACAATATGTATTTCAATTTGAAAATGAATACATAATAAAAGATGCATGCATATCAGAAACAGATGATTAATAGTATATGCTTCATAAAAACAAATAAATGGGATTACCCAATTCGCCAGGATATAGAATTTTAGAATGATAGGTGGCCGTTCCAAATTATTCCCCTATATAGCTTGAGTCCAGCATTAGCAAAGTCTCAGAGATAAGCAATATCCAATGGATTGGCAAATTACCGTTAGAGGATGGTATGCTCCAGGGTCTTTTGGTAAAGAGCTCCTCATGCAATACGGTTGGTGCAGTTCCTTCGTGCAGTTTTGCTATTTGAATTCTCAGAGTTGGAGTAGATAGTCTGGACAAGGTTAGGGGATGGTCCGGTCCTCCATTGAAAAGGTTCCTGGCAGGGGTCCCTTGTACACCTGATGCGTTTCGCTGCAGTCAGCTTGCAGCTTTATCAAATGGTCATTTACAGTACAGGAGAGGTCATAGGTCAGTTTGAATAGGTGGGCGATGTCTGTTCCAGGTGCACTTGCAGATGTTCTCCTCTGGGTTCCCGCTGCATATCAAGAGCACAGTACATAGTTAATATTTATATTCTGCTCCTGCGCATAACTATGCGCAGGAGCATGCGATCTTCTGCAAACCAACACCGGAATATTGCTCTTAAAATACCCTACAACTGGATACCAAACACCACCTTATAACCTAGTGCTGTCCCCTCCTATCCTGAAAAGGTGAATCCCTTTGTTCTTATACCATTTAAACAAGTGTAACTCGCTGGTGAGGTGCAGGGAGACTATGTGTACATTGTGCACTATTTGGATTAAATATGTAATGTGTTTTTATGGCTTTTCCATGCAATTACAAACACTACCATAATTACTCATACCACGCGCTAATACGCAGGACCGACCATACGCAAATTGCGAATATGCGCACGCACGGCAGAACAAGTATGCGGACGGAGGCCACCTGTGTGTAGTTTGTACGTGACGTGTGTACTGCAATACTTTTCAACTTCGACAGTCCACCCTTTGGCAGTCATCAATAACTACCACTAACTAATCAATAAACAGAAAAATATTACCTATACAATATATACAGAAGCTTGGATGATCGGGGGAGAGTTGTAGGTGGGAAAAGTATAACCTAGTGGGATAGTAAAAAGCATGTGTGTATGAATTCATGTCTGAGGGGCATGTATCATCGTGCCGTATATGTTCTAAATAAGCTTTGAGGTATTGCGAAGTATATACATTAAATCCTTCTCATCCCGTATTAAGGGTCTGTAAATGGGCAAACAAACACTACCGAGATCTTTTCGGCTTCTTATTCCAACAAATGGGGAGCACATTTAGTTGATGATACATGGAGGGAGAACAAATGTGGATGCTACTATATGTGTATAACACCTGTCGACTATGTGTGCCATTAACTGAGGGTTGCAGAGATGAAGAGAAGACATATATATATATATATATATATATATATATATAAAAATACATTTACATAAACATTTGTGTGGGGTTGACGTCTTTTCCGGTTGGATGTATCTGGGTAAGGGGGAAACAGAGAAAAATGGTGAAAGAAACAGGCCATGAAATTCATTTGCAATCCTTATCATAACGCTGTCTCTATGGATGGATCATAAATCAAATCTGCTGCTGTAATAGTGCCCTCGCTCCTTAGACTCATCAAATTTGTGCTGCGCTTGCGCTGCGTCAGAATTCGAACACACCTAAATATCAGACCAATAATTATGATGACTCCCAGGATACAAAGGAGAAACTTTCCCACATTCATAATAACATTTTGTGCCCACTCTCCTAACCCTGCCTGTGCTGAATCAATTCCTTCTTGTAGGCTTGTAACTCCCTTCCCGTATACCTGAAGTTGTCATCATACATCTCGGTGATATTATCTATCAAGTTTGCTAGCGCATGGATGTACCTATAATTTATAGTTCCTCTGGCAGTACGGGTGATATCTAATGCGAGAAGAACTTGAATCCCGGTGGATTCATGGATCAAATCAGAGGCTGCGTGCTCTGCCCTATCTATGAGGTGTCTCTTGATGATGTGTTCATAGTGAGTATGAGTATAAGGAGTCTGAGTGCTGCGGTGAACGTCTTTCATTTTGTCGTGGGTTATGGTCATGACCTCTGGTAGTACCCTTCCAATGTAACACAATCCCTCAGAGCAAGAAGTAAGCCACTTGTACGCTTTCCTCCAACATATGAAATAGGCATCATCTGGGAGAACATAGGGGACAAAATGTAACATCACCATATTGCAAACTTTCCATGTAGAGAAACCAATCCCTAGTTCTCTCATTTGCTCAGTACAAGTATCAGGCTGGATGATATGGGCACAATACCCTGACGATACTTTTACAACCCACATGGTCTTGCTTCCACGTGTACACCAATACCGAAAATACTTTCCACTGTTGACTATCTTGCGTACAAGTTCAGAGTCGATAGGAATCCTATCACCTCTGTGTGAAAAAGTAATTGTCTGGTTATTCCACGTCACTTCCCAATTTCCTTGTTTTCGGTAATTGGAAATATTAAAACACAACAGGGATCTATCTACGTTGTACTGGTGGAGCTTCAAGCTAGGGGGCCTAGATATATTGAATTTCTTGTCCACCGGTCTCCCACCCCGTAATTCGAGTACCTCATCTATTGCCAAAGGGTATGGTACTAATCCTGACTTACTCTGTCCTTGAGGTACCTGTGAGCACACCCAACATTTTGTCTGGTTTAAGACCTTACCCACTAATGAGTGGTAATCACTCAACAGATGTCGGTCCATGTCGATATTACTGTTGGACTGACATCTCTGGATGCACCCATCTTCGACTATGTTCTCACAATTTCTATAAATACAATATTCATCAGACAATAACCCTTCACATTGCCTCCGAGCTCCATGACTATCAGAGCGCTTACTGATACCAGCCTTGACTCGAGTGATGTGCTGCTCCTGAGATCCTACAAATTCGTACTCGCCATCAGAACCCATTCCATATCCTTGCTTGACCTCTCTGGTACCCTCACCAAAACAAATTGTCCTGAGCATAAACAGAATTACTAGCAGAACCCGAAACTCATTCTCTTGTGATAGATACATTTCGCTAGGGGAAAGAAGGAAAATAAGGAGGAGAAAAGGAAGGGAAATACTGGAGGGGTGAAAAAAAATGGTGCGACAACCGTCCTTGATCTTGTTGCTCTCCGTGCTCAGATGCCTTTCAACAGTCCTGCCTCTCAACTATCTCGGAACAAACACTCTAGTGATACGAGGTTCTCTTCACCTTGCTCTTTGTCACGAGTTCTCTCCGGGTCAGCGACCTTCTTGCAGTGGGACGAGTGGACCCAAGTCTCTCTTTCAGCGACCTTTAATGCTGTAGTGCTGGTTAACAAGACTTGATACGGTCCTTCCCACCTGTCTATGAGGCAACCTGAGCATAAGAAATTTTGAATCATCACATAATCCCAAGGCTCAATGTCATGACAATTACTGTTCGGTAGGTCAGGAATCACCAGCTTTAGATTTCTTTGTTGATTTCTCAGCTACCGGCTCATCCTAACCAAATATTTTACAGTTATTTGATTATTGCATTTCAAATCATCCTGGGGGTCTATCATTACATGAGGTTGTCGACCAAAAAGAATTTCAAAGGGTGATAAGTTAAGCGGAGACCTGGGAGTGGTTCTGATGCTGTACAACACTAGTGGCAAAGCTTCTGGCCACAGCATTCCAGTTTCAGCCACCACTTTGCTCAGCTTGTTCTTAATAGTGCTTTTCACTCTCTCTACCTTCGCACTCGCCTGTGCGGGGTAATTCCAAGTTGATCGCAGCAGGAATTTAGTTAGCAATTGGGCAAATCCATGTGCACTGCAGGGGAGGCAGATATAACATTTGCAGAGAGAGTTAGATTTGGGTGTGATGAGTTCAATCTGCAATCTAAATTGCAGTGTAAGAATAAAGCAGCCAGTATTTACCCTGCACAGAAACAAAATAACCCACCCAAATCTAACTCTCTCTGCAAATGTTATATCTGCCCCCCCTGCAGTGCACATGGTTTTGCCCAATTGCTAAAAAATGTCCTGCTGCGATCAACTTGGAATTACCCCCGTGGTCGGTACGGAGTTTGTAGCTTGCTATTAATTCCCATCAGTTTGCACATGACCTGAAAGACTTCACCTGTAAAATGGGTACCCCTATCACTTTCAATCATTCTAGGGATACCATATCTACACACAAATTCCTGTACGATTTTCTTTGCGGTGAACACAGCAGTATTTGTGGCAGCGGGGAATGCTTCTACCCAGTTGGAAAATACAGCAATACATACTAACACATATTTCAAATTTCTACAGAGTGGTAACTGTATGAAGTCGATTTGTATTACCTGAAAAAGTCCGTCTGTAGGAGGGATATGGGATGGCTCTGTTGGTATTGTCTTACCAATATTCTTCCTCAAGCAAGTAAAACATGTCATTGCTCTCTTACCTGCATGAGAAGAGAATCCTGGCGCACACCAGTAGGCTCTTACCAGCTTGCACATACCCTCTTTGCCCAGATGAGTCAGACCGTGTGCCGCCTCAGCAAGACTTGGAAGATATGTTCTGGGGGCCACTGGCTTACCGTGTCCACCTGTCCAAAGTCCTGAGGACTCCTGACCATACCCCTTCGACTTCCAGACCGCCTTTTCCTGTAGGGAACACAAATTTTGAATGTTTTGAATGTTGTATTCGTTGTGTGGAGTACAACCATCTGTGGAAAAGAGAAAAGAGGGGAATGAAAAGAAGAAAATGAGAAAAAGAAAATGTCAGGTTTGCGTTCATCATCATGTCGTCACACCATCATGCATATCAATGTCTGTACACAGTTTACCTTTCACCGGTATTCTAATTCTCCACCCTTTGTGCATGACCAGGCACATTGTAGTAATACTGGTGTCGTTCTGCTGTTGAGATATACTGGGTTTGGGCAGAACTCTGAAGGACCTAGGCATGTTGAGTTTGAACTGTAATTGGGTCCATGTATTGGACCCCCCTGTGTGAACGAAGAAGGTGAAGAGGCAATTGTGGAGAAACAGAATAGAAGTTGGTGACAGGTAAGTTTGTAGAGGCAAAGAGGATTTTATAAAATTTGACAACTGGATTAGACACTATGGGGAATGACTTTTCTACTTGGTCTACTCCCCTTAAAAAAATTCTATGTGTGTTATATCTCTACTGGGACTATCCCAGCCATCAATCCAGTGTCCTGTCCATCCTAAGTTCATAGGGAACCCGGTATCTTTGAGATAATTTCCTCTACCTGTGATGGACATGAATCTAGAACAGTGAAATGCAACATTAGTCTTCGTGGGTATCCAACGTACTTTGTACTTCCTGAGTGGGAGCACATTATATGTACATCATATCTAACAAAGCTCCTGTTAAGTTAATCAGGGGCCATTTTTGCTAGGAGAAAAAAGCAAAAGTTTAGAGGCCTCATCTTAACCCCAACAAGTTTTGTCAAAGGGTAATGTTGCATTTATTTTGTTCTACCCACTAGCCGAATTTGTGTTTTCTATATGGCTTGTGATTCCTTACTATATGTCCCTTGATCCCATCTATGTGTTTAATAATGTGGCTTGTTTTCTCTGTCTAGGGGTCTATATTGACTATGTGTTCTACTAATATTCTTACAATCTTTGGCAAAATGTCCTTTATTTCTACAAATGTAACATATGCTTGTTCTTCTCCAAACATCAAGGGTCTGGGGTTTAGGCAGATGGGACTTTGCTGTAAGAGCCTGTATATTTTCAGTCCTCAGCTTCTCCTCACGTTGTTCTCTGCGCCTAACAATATTCTTATGATGTTCAATAGCACACTCTTTAAGATAAGCTACTGTGACCCCTTTCCAATTTGGCAAAGAAGTTTGCACCCTGACCCTCACTGCCTTATTGAGCCAGCCACCTTCCTGTAATTCTCATCATCCCCTATATCCGATACCCCAGTGTATCTAGCCATTATTTGCAAAGCCCTATGGAAATATTCAGATGTCATTTCACTGTCCTTCTGTCTTATGGGGAAAATTTTGCTCCATTTAACAGCAGTGGGAAAATACAATCCAAGTTGCATGTTAATTCGTTCCACGTTCTCCTGATTGTGTTCGTTAGTCATAGGACTATCTGACTCTAATTTACAATCCGTAATGAATTTTTGGGTGTCAATATTAGGGGGTAAGCACGCCTTCAAGAATATCCACCAATCTTTGTTTGCGGGTTCATGGATATTATCCAGATCCCTGATAAACTTCTGACATCTGACTAAATGCTTCTGGGGATCGGGGAATTCTGAAATGATTCAATAGAAAATAATCCCTTTCTTGGCGCTGCACAAAAGGAGCTGTAAGAAACATCTTAAAGGGCAATGAAAGTCATCCTTTTTCTCTTCACTTTAAAGAAAAACATGGGAATTCCCTTAAGGGGTTAAAGGGTTTCTGTGCGATTAAATGGATCAAAAATTACTGGAGGACCAGCGATAGAGATAGCAGATTGGCCAGGGCTGAAATGAAAAATATCTATGATTTTAATAGTCTCAAACCTCGTGGATTAAACCACGATTTTGAGATTAAGTGGTTTTTATAGTATGTTTATGTGGCGATGTATTTAGATTGTAAGGGGCAGCTGTGCTGTTTGATTACTATTCTTTTGATTCCACAGTCCTATAGAGCGGTCACATGATGTAAACAAACTATCACGAGCGTTTAACCAGGAGATTGCGGTCATGTGACTATGATGTCATCTGACAGGCATCGCGATACGGAGACGTGATCGGGATGTGCACTGCCTTAATGTGCGGTACACGATCGTGACCTCAACCTTTGTGTGGGGTTGCCCGAGTGCCTCAGGTTATTGGTGGACCGGCGGGTGCAATATCGAGAGGTGCAGCGGGGTATGCGGAGACGCGGCGTGATGTTAACTAGGCTGGTCACGTGTTCTAAGAATAACATGTGACCCGTGAGTCACATGATTCTTAATCTAAACCTAGGATAGCGTCATATTACACCTGCGCCATCTATGTGAGCTCACATTGGCCTAGATGTAAGTCAATCATTCCGTTTTCCATCCTAATTGGTGGATTAAGTTCACACCAATCAGGTTTGTGCCTATTTGAATGCTTAGCTCTGGGGCATGTTTGTTTTGGAGGAGATCAGACAGGACACGCTGCGCTCCAGGGGTATGTAACCTTTTTGACTGAAGGTGGAACCTTCCTGAGTGAAGGTGTATTTTTTCTTGCCATATTTTTTCTTGCCAGTTAGGATTATAATGGAGAAGAATACTTTGAATCTCCATTATGATTATTGTGTTTTTAAGTGGCCCTATATATTTTGAAACATTGTTTTATTGCAATTTTTAATTATAGATTGTATTTATGTTTATAGTGTGTTACACTGTGAATCTTGAAAAAGACGCTGCATAGCATCGAAACGCGTCGACACAGTGTATTTGGTGGGTCGCAGATCAGCCTATCCATAGTGGGGATATATCAGTAATTGATATCCGGATCCTTTGCTGTTAGCTGAATACCAACTTGCCTTTTTCCCATATGGTATGACTGTTTTGCTTCCCACTTTTATTCTACTCTGATATTAAAAGGAGTGTTTTTTTCTAATTGGATTATATCTCTGGCTTTTGATTTGGTACGAGAAATAACGGGGTTCATCCGTTTGTGTGAGGAGAGTCTTGAAGATCACTAAAGAAACCTTTATGTGCCTTCAAGACGCCTATAGAAGTAAGCATACATGTAAGAGTTCATCACCTTAATTCCTGTATACCACACTTGGTTCCTTTGAAAAGGAGGTGGATGTATGAACTTTCTATCTGGGACTATACCAACACCTTCATCCTACGTGTTACACAGCGGTGAAAGATCCATCTTCGTTGCAGGATTACACTATGTTGCATTTCTATTTTTATTTTTCATATTGATTGGATGACATCTGTCCACAGGGACAAACTTGGACTTCTGGGACATTGAGCGCAAAAGTGAGAGTACCTTTTATTTTTTGCAAGTTGTGATAGATTGGTGGTCTATTTAGTACTTTTCATTTGCAGCTCCTTTTGTGCAGCGCCAAGAAAGGGATTATTTTCTATTGCTTTGTACCTACACCTTTTTTCCTTTCAGGCGATAGCATGTTCCATCATAGGAGTAAACGTAATGGTTTATTAAGCAATATCTTTGCCGAAAATGTAGATCTGACTTCAAATAGTTCGGATGATTTAACCCTTGAAAACCTTATGAATAAATTGGAAAATGTTCTCTTGAAAGAGAACAAGATTTGGTGGGAGGTGGTTACATTGGAACATTACACAGCCAATCGTATGATACCAAAGGGTTTACTAATTGATAAAAAGGCATCTTTTACGGATGTCTCTGAAGGTTTCAAAAATAAATGGGATCACATTATTTCCAGCTGTTCCTTCTCACTGATAGAATTAATCATCCAAGAGAGAAAGGGAGAGCTAAAACAGTTGGAAGAACAAATTGTACAACATGAGGTATTAATTGCACCCTTTAAAAATATGGAGGAATATAAAGTATTGGAGGAGAGGACTGTTTTAAAAATTCAGAGGAGTGAAAGAGAGCTTATTAATAAAAAGAAGAAAAAGTTATTTAGAGATAAGAACGCTAAAAATGTAATAAGTGAAGAAAAGAACAATCAGGCTAATGAGGCAAGTCTCCCCATCCCTGAATGGTCTGGAAGACGTTTTCAGAATGATGGCAATCGAACCAGGTGGAATCAAAGATCTAAAGGTTTTGATCAAAGACAATATCGCAACACCGAGTACATACCTAGAAGATCCCCATATAGGAACCAGGTATCTAGAAGGGGTGAAAATAATAGGGTTCACAATCTTACAGCTGAGAGTGTTGCTGATCAATGGGCTCGTAACAGAGCACCAACTCATCATGGAGATATTAATGCTCCAGCTAGTCCGTCTTGGGTGCAGAATAGGTCTAACGGTATACAATCAGCTGGGTATTGAAATAGGAGATCTAAAAATCAACATTTTTTAGGGAACACTCAGTTTCAAAGGAGATACAACTAAGGAAAATTAAAGTCAACACTCCCAGTAGTACTACCTCCAGACGGAAGAAAAGAGGTAAAAGGGGTGGCAAGGCTAAAACAAGAAAAAAAAGGAAAGGTACTAATAAAGATCAAATATGTGAAAATAATGATCTCACACTCACTTCAGCGGAAACGTTTGAACCAGTTGGTGAGTCGGGTAAAAAAAAAAATTTTTTAACCTCAGTAGTTATGTACTTAATGAGATAGAAATTCATGTTCTAAAAAAGGGGTTTAAATTTTGCCCAACTAATGACATTAACCACTTAACCTATATGTGGACCTACAAAAGTTCATTCGGAATTTGTCGTTGAAACGATTTTTCGATGGCAAAATACAGGATGAATTTGAGGTTAATGCACCTAGGTTTAGAAGGAAATCAGTGTTTAACCCCACACACAGTAGAGGGTGTTTTGTGGACACCTTTTACAAAAGTGTCCTTCATGACTTTAATCAACTCAGGGATGTGGCCCCAAACACCTCAATAAAAAAGAACGGGAATGTCTAAAAAATTTACATGATAACAATGATATAATTCTGAAGGGAGCTGATAAGGGAGGAGGCATAGTAATCATGAACAGGGAGAGTTACATTAGAGAAGGACTCCGACAATTAAATGATGGGGTCACCTATGTTAAACTTAAAAATGATCCCTCCTCTAGTATTTTTAAAGCATACGATAATTTAATTAGCCAATATGTAGATTTGAAGGTCCTCGATGAAAGCATAGCACAATATTTGGTGAAAGAATTTTTCCATACCAGTATTATACCTTTTGCCAAAGGTTCACAAATGTATTGACAACCCCCCGGGAAGGCCCATAGTGGCAGGAACCAATGCCATTACTTCTAACCTGTTGGCCTATATAGATTATCAATTACAGCCATTTGTAATGAAGGGGAAGTCGCATCTTAAAGACACCAGAGATATATTGAATTATCTTATGGGGGTACAATGGGAGGAAGATTTCATACTTATCACTGCTGATGTTTCTTCTCTTTATACTATTATTTCCCATGATGCAGGTTTGGATGCAATTAGGTCTACATTAGAAGGTGAACATATCGATAGTACACTTTCCCAGTTTATTTTAGATGGCATTTCCTTCATTCTTAAAAATAATTATTTTAATTTTGACGGTTTATTTTATAAACAACTGGTCGGTACCGCCATGGGCACCAGGTTCGCACCCAGCTATGCTAATCTTTTTATGTCTAGGTGGGAGGAGTCCCATGTTTGGGCAGGACATGGCTGGGTTGCGAACCTGGTGCATTGGTGGCGGTACATCAACGATATTATTTTTGTATGGAAGGGAGAGGAAAATGACCTTCAGAAATTTTGCAAATACCTCAATAATAATGAATTAAATATTCAACTTTCTTTTACTATCAGTAAGTCCAATATTCATTTTTTGGACTTGAATATAGAAGTGGAGGACGGAAAGTTGGTCACCAGCAATTATACGAAACCTACTGATTGCAATACATATATACCATTAGACAGTAATCACTTACCTATTTGGCTTACTAATGTACCTAAAGGCCAACTGCTCAGACTGCGCAGGAATTGTTCAAGTAAAGAGAAATATAAAGAGCAAGCAAGCACAATGGTGTCTAACTTTGCAAGGAAAGGATATGAAATGTCTCAATTGAATTTAATATCCAAAGAGGTAGAAGAGTTCGATAGATCGACACTATTAGAGAAAAAAGAAAAATCCTCCACTCAAAATTTTCCACTATCTTTCCACACTCAATTTAATAAACCGTATAAAAAGATTGAGGGGATAGTAAGAAAAAACTGGAACATACTTTTGAAGGATGAAATTTTGGCCACAATTTTACCACAAAATCCATGGTTTACGTATAAAAGGGCGCCCAATATTAAAAACACTTTGGTGAGTAGCGCTCTGCCCATGGATGGAAAAAGGTTCTTACCAAGAAACAAAGGTTTTTACCGCCGTGGGGAATGTAGGATGTGTAAAGCTTGTCCGAGTACTGAATCTAAAACTACACAGTTCAATTGGGGACAGAAAAAAATTAGGATAGAAGATTTTATAACATGCCATACGGATTACGTTATTTATGCCATCGTTTGTAATTGTAATCTGTTGTACATAGGCAAAACAAAGCGACAGGTCAAAATCAGATGGGCAGAGCATGTAAGAAACATCTTAAAGGGCAATGAAAGTCATCCTTTTTCTCTTCACTTTAAAGAAAAACATGGGAATTCCCTTAAGGGGTTAAAGGGTTTCTGTGCGATTAAATGGATCAAAAATGACTGGAGGACCAGAGATAGAGATAGCAGATTGGCCAGGGCTGAAATGAAAAATATTTATGATTTTAATAGTCTCAAACCTCATGGATTAAACCACGATTTTGAGATTAAGTGGATTTTATAGTATGTTTATGTGGCGATGTATTAATATTGTAAGGGGCAGCTGTGCTGTTTGATTACTATTCTTTTGATTCCACAGTCCTATAGAGCGGTCACATGATGTAAACAAACTATCACGAGCGTTTAACCAGGAGATTGCGGTCACGTGACTATGATGTCATCTGACAGGCATCGCGATACGGAGACGTGATCGGGATGTGCACTGCCTTAATGTGCGGTACACGATCGTGACCTCAACCTTTGTGTGGGGTTGCCCGAGTGCCTCTGGTTATTGGTGGACTGGCGGGTGCAATATCGAGAGGTGCAGCGGGGTATGCGTAGAGGCGGCGTGATGTTAACTAGGCTGGTCACGTGTTCTAAGAATAACACGTGACCCGCGAGTCACATGATTCTTAATCTAAACCTAGGATAGCGTCATATTACACCTGCGCCATCTATGTGAGCTCACATTGGCTTATATGTAAGTCAATCACTCCGTTTTCCATCCTAATTGGTGGATTAAGTTCACACCAATCAGGTTTGTGCCTATTTGAAAGCTTAGCTCTGGGGCATGTTTGTTTTGGAGGAGATCAGACAGGACACGCTGCGCTCCAGGGGTATGTAACCTTTTTGACTGAAGGTGGAACCTTCCTGAGTGAAGGTGTATTTTTTCTTGCCATATTTTTTCTTGCCAGTTAGGATTATAATGGAGAAGAATACTTTGAATCTCCATTATGATTATAGTGTTTTTAAGTGGCCCTATATATTTTGAAACATTGTTTTATTGCAATTTTTAATTATAGATTGTATTTATGTTTATAGTGTGTTACACTGTGAATCTTGAAAAAGACGCTGCATAGCGTCGAAACGCGTCGACACAGTGTATTTGGTGGGTCGCAGATCAGCCTATCCATAGTGGGGATATATCAGTAATTGATATCCGGATCCTTTGCTGTTAGCTGAATACCAACTTGCCTTTTTCCCATATGGTATGACTGTTTTGCTTCCCACTTTTATTCTACTCTGATATTAAAAGGAGTGTTTTTTCCTAATTGGATTATATCTCTGGCTTTTGATTTGGTACGAGAAATAACGGGGTTCATCCGTTTGTGTGAGGAGAGTCTTGAAGATCACTAAAGAAACCTTTATGTGCCTTCAAGACGTCTATAGAAGTAAGCATACATGTAAGAGTTCATCACCTTAATTCCTGTATACCACACTTGGTGCCTTTGAAAAGGAGGTGGATGTATGAACTTTCTATCTGGGACTATACCAACACCTTCATCCTACGTGTTACACAGCGGTGAAAGATCCATCTTCGTTGCAGGATTACACTATGTTGCATTTCTATTTTTATTTTTCATATTGATTGGATGACATCTGTCCACTGGGACAAACTTGGACTTCTGGGACATTGAGCGCAAAAGTGAGAGTACCTTTTCTTTTTTGCAAATTCTGAAATGATTGACCGCAGCTCAGATCTGGACCACGGGCAATACATTGCATTATTCCTGGTAAGGATTAGTCCCTGACTATCGGTCCTCCTATTGGGAGTTACGATTTCCAAGACAGGATGTAATCCTACCATTTCATTTCTAATTTGCTCACTGTGAGGTGTTAATGTCTCTGTGTAATGAACAGTCTCACACTTACCGATGTCTGAGATCTCACCAGTCCTTTCAGTGGAGGATACTGTTACTGCTCTTACTGGTTGTACAGGCCCCACCTGAGTTTCCTGCAAGGTGACTGCCTGAATGAGAGCTGCGATTTGGCTGGGTCCTTCATCTTCCTGTGACCTATAACATTGGAGAGACTTCAAAACAGGATACAGCTTGCAAAAGTTAGGGTTAATACATTGCTCTTGCATACTACTATCATTTACAGATGTACCATTGACTGTAGCCACTTCCTACCCTTTGACTTGTGTCGGTAACGGTGTGCTCACATTCACATTCCTGCTAGGTTTGGAACTTGCTTTGTGAGTTTGTTCCTTTTGCACCTCCGCCTCTTGCTGCCACAGGTTTAAACAATCGTTATGTCTGATCCTTTGTTTTCTAGATTTAATCAGACATATTTTAATACCTACATTCTGCAGTACCTCTGGTTCAAAGCTACCCACTTTTGGGAATGGGGTTGTATCTTCCGCAGTCATACGTATCCACTCATTGCAATAAGCCTGTGTGTGTGAGCCATATTTCTCACACATTATAAACCTTTCTGACCCTCTCGGCCGCAATTCTTCAGCCTGAACCCTGCCTAAATGTCTCTCACTTGAGCAACTGGCTCCCATATTTGTGGGGCTTGCCTTCTCGGCTATTCCAACAAACACCAAAATACTCAATGCAAGCAGACAGTGGAAGTCTTTCCGAGCGCCTTCCACTCGCTCTCGCCCACGCTGGCCAGTACAACGATAAACTGTTGATAGCGGATCGCAATGTACCCAACTTAGGGCTCCTATAAGACCTTACAGCACCGTGATTTCTCTCGGTGGAGGTTCTGTTGGAATATTTACCTGAGAGAGGCAGCGAAAAATTCCTTTTCGGTATCTTTCCACTGGAATTTTTGTAGGGTGAAAAACAGAGAAATTAGATTACTATTCTTCACCCTTTCTAGTGGAAGCCCACCAGGGAGATTTCCCGACGTTATCAAAGAAAAACCCCTTTGTCTATACAATCACATCTGCATATGCTTTTCCACAGCGCATATGACACAATGGTATCACGTTGTGCTGTTTAGAACACACGGACATGCGATGCAATCGCACAGCCTATAGATACTAGTTATCTATATGCCCTACAATTAATGTAGACCACCTGAAACACCTAGACCACTCTAGACCCCCTAGTTGTATGGGACACCTAGACCACTCCAGATCACCTAGACCACCCAGTTCTGATCACGCAAGGTAGCGAACCCTACGCCACCGGGCCTCTACTAACCCAGTGTTCACCGACGGGATCCCGAATTCCTAGGTTCAGCTACACTCACTCCGCTTTCACTCACTCAAATACACCTGGTTTTTCTGTACAGAAAATTGTTTTACTCCCCTAAGTCAGCAGCTTTATTCCAGAGGTGCTTACAGTTTTTAAACTAAATTTAGAGTAGCCTGCTTTTGAAATCGGATAGTTATGTGCTATTGTTTTAAATGTTTACTATTCCACCTTAATTGAACAAATATCGTGTGCTTTGTACTTAGCGTCTGCACTCCTACGCAACCTTGCATAATCACGCGACCAGCGTGCCTTTTAGGCCACGTGCGCTCACCTATACTTTGTCCGTACCACGTGTACAACGTACGTCCGCAATTCAACAAACCACACAGTCTCTATAAATGTGAGCAATACTAACTATAATCGCTCACTTAACACAACCCACACTTGTTCTGTATAACCCTTTATGACTGGGCCAGAACCGCGTTTTGTGTTTTTATAATTACTCCCTTAAATACATTTACTTCAAATTTATCTATATAGCAAACAAATGTATCCGATTTCACACAGGTTTAAGAATGATTACTACCCTATGGCAACAATGTATGGGAGAGTATGCAAACTATTGGTACGCTTTTGGCCCCAAAATTACACAGACTTTTAAATAGCTTTTTTTTCTATTTACCTCCGGGCTCTATCAGCACCTCTATAGACCAGACAGAGCAGACGCAATCTAATCAGCATACAAATAAGGTTGTTAGAACATCCAACAACCAGGAAAAGGTTTAACATAGATATCTTTCCACCCTTTGCTGATAGATTAAAGTCTGCTATGACCTGCTAGCCTTTGAGTATGTGAAAAACCGGATCGAGCTCCCAATTGTAAATGTTGATTTACTTACAGGACTATAAGCAACACTTTAAAAATACATTCAATACACTTAAAATGGAGCCGCTGCGGCCGCTGTAATCAATCCTTAGCCTACGTACTTTTTACACAGTACGCGTACAAAGCCCCGTACCGGGTACGCACTTTGCGTACAAACGCCACGATGGTCGTACAAAGTACACACGGTGCGTACACACACAAAGACACGCCGTGAGCACTTTGCAGCTACACGTGTGACTAGATTACACTTATATAACACAAGCAGGGAAAGAGAGACACAACACCAATTTGTATTTCAAAGACTATGTTGGGATCTGACCCACCAATGGTTCTTTACTAGCAGGGGGTTACAATAATAACAATACAATACAATAAGAAAATGGCTACAGTCAATGGTACATACGTTTGGTTTCGCCTGCGCTTCCCGGTCCGGTCCTCAGTCATCAAGGTAGATGACCTTCAGAGATTGAGAGAGTGACCTGGCCTGCAGCTGGCTTTTTATACATTTGTCCAAAACCTAACACAATGGAGACTGTAATCTCTTTGTCCATTGGACACAGGGATGGTCATTTACAGTATAGGAGAGGTCATAGGTCAGTTTGAATAGGTGAACGATGTCTGTTCCAGGTGCACTTGCAGATGTTCTCCTCTGGGTTCCCACCGCATATCAAGAGCACAGTACATACAGTTAATATTTATATTCTGCTCCTGCGCATAACTATGCGCAGGAGCATGCGATCTTCTGCAAACCAACACCGGAATATTGCTCATAAAATACCCTACAGCTGGATACCAAACACCATCTTATAACCTAGTTCTGTTTCCCCCTATCCTGTAAAGGTGAATCCCTTTGTTCTTATACCATTTAAACAAGTGTAACTCGCTGGTGTGGTGCAGAGAGACTATGTGTACATTGTGCACTATTTGGATTAAATATATAATGTGTTTTTATGGTTTTTCATGCGATTACAAACACTACCATAATTACTCATACCACGCGCTAATACGCAGGACCGCGGGAGCGACCATACGCAAATTGCGAATATGCGCACGCACGGCAGAACAAGTACGCGCACGGAGGCCATCTGTGTGTAGTTTGTATGTGATGTATGTACTGCAATATTTTTCGACTTTGACAGGTTTTTACGTCATTTTGCGCAAATAGCGTCATCATACGCGCTGTGTTTGCATACGCAGAGGTGATTGAGTAGAGAGTTGGGAACTTCACTGTTCTCCCATGAAGATTCTTGGTGGACATTCACTGGATGGGGTGATCGATAAGTTGTTTCTCACCCGGAAATCCAGTGGATATAAACCCAAATGTAGCAGGCCTGTAATCTCCACTGGAAAGGCATGGTATTACTCTGTTAATACATTTCTTTCTCCCAGTGCCTGAGGGGTCTGATAGGGTCCTCTCTGATATACGCGTGTCATCAGTCGGTGGGGCGTTGTATACTCGGTTGAGAAGGAGTTGGTGAAAGAACTCGGAGGACTTTCACCGTTTGCTCATATTGTCCATTTGGGGATCGTGTTAAAAGGCCCATGATGGAGCCAAATGCACAAGCGAGAAATGTTGGGCAGCTAGGGTTCAGGCTGAAGTACAGGGGCCGAAGGGGTCCGCTGGTTATGTGTATGAAGTACAGGGGCCAAAAGGGTCCGCTGGTTATGTGTAGGAAGTAAGTTCCGGTGGAAGTCTGCTAGATGGGGTGATCGATAAGTTGTTTCTCACCCGGAATTCTAGTGGAACAAAACCCAAGTAACACTGACAGGAAGTATGTTCCTTACATGGAAGCTTTTTTTTTTTTTTTTAATGATTGGGTAAAAAAGACATATTAATGGTGAAATATTATTTGCAGTGATTGGTGGTTTTGATCCTGAGGTGTTGCAGGTAGTATGAAAACAAATATGTTTAACCAAAGTCATATAAGATAAGAACGAAAACATAATAACTGTTTGAACTCGTAGCAACAATGGGGAGAAGTAAGCAAAAAGGGAAAGCAGGTACACCACCACCGCCATATGTGGAGGGGGAAACAATTACAGCCAGTATACAAACTATAGAAAAAAAATATGAAAAAGAAATGTAACCTATAATATGTACTAATAAATGTCAAAAGTTTTATTCCGGAGGAGATGGTGACCCGACTCTGGTTTCAGCCATTTCTCATGCACTAAGAGGAGTAATATCCAACCGGTAAAAGAGCAGCTGTAGCCTGCAGGGGAAGTGGCTGAGACCAGTGGAACTGGTAAGTATGGTGCCATTCAAGTACATATATAGTAAGACCCAAAAATAAAATAAAAATCAGGAAAGTAATGACACAAATGGAGAATATCCTGTCCGCACATTAGTATTTCCCAGTAGGAAAGCGGACAGAGAAGGGGTAACCCCCAGGGTGCTTCTTTTTGTAACTATCACTTAAGAAATATTAATTTCTAGGAAATAGATCATTGAGATGAGGGCAGCTAGGAATGCCCTTGTCTAGCTAAGCTCGGTAAATGTTTGTTGGACCATGTACAGACCCTTAATACGGGATGAGAAGGATTAAATGAATACTTTGCATGACCTAGAAGCTTTTTTTTGTAGTACTAAAAAAAAAAATTCGCTGTTAGGAAAAGATCACAGGTAAACACTAATTCGGCAAATGGGAGTAACGAAAGAAGTGCAACATTACCCTTTGACAAAAGGTGCAGAAGTTACAATTGGGCATCTGTGATGCTAAACGCTTTACTTTTCTCCTAGCAGCAGTGACCCCTGACTAACTTAATCGACAGAGATTTTGTTGTGTAAATTGAAATGTAAAATACATATATTGTACTCCAGCTCAGGAAGTACAAGGTATGGCCCTCATTCCGAGTTGTTCGCTCGCAAGCTGCTTTTAGCAGATTTACTCACGCTAAGCCGCCGCCTACTGGGAGTGAATCTTAGCTTCTTAAAATTGCAAACGACGTATTTGCAATATTGCGAATACACCTCTCTTAGCAGTTTCTGAGTAGCTCCAGACTTACTCGGCATCTGCGATCAGTTCAGTGCTTGTCGTTCCTGGTTTGACGTCACAAACACACCCAGCGTTCGTCCAGACACTCCTCCGTTTCTCCAGCCACTCCCAGAAACGGTAGCGTTTTTTCACACACACCCATAAAACGGCCAGTTTCCGCCCAGTAACACCCACTTCCTGTCAATCACACTACGATCACCAGAACGATGAAAAAGCCGTGAGTAAAATTCCTAACTACATAGCAAATTTACTTGGCGCAGCCGCACTGCGGACATTGCGCATGCGCAATAAGCGGAAAATCGCTGCGATGCGAAAAAAATTACCGAGCGAACAACTCGGAATGACCACCTATGTTAGATACTCCTCAAAGACTAATGTTTCTCTAACGTCCTAAGTGGACGCTGGGAACTCCGTAAGGACCATGGGGAATAGCGGCTCCGCAGGAGACTGGGCACAACTAAAGAAAGCTTTAGGACTACCTGGTGTGCACTGGCTCCTCCCTCTATGACCCTCCTCCAGACCTCAGTTAGAATTTTGTGCCCGGCCGAGCTGGATGCACACTAGGGGCTCTCCTGAGCTCTTAGAAAGAAAGTAATATTTAGGTTTTTTATTTTCAGTGAGATCTGCTGGCAACAGACTCACTGCTACGAGGGACCTAGGGGAGAGAAGCGAACCTACCTGCTTGCAGCTAGCTTGGGCTTCTAGGCTACTGGACACCATTAGCTCCAGAGGGATCGAACACAGGCACAGCCTCGGTCGTCCGGTCCCGGAGCCGCGCCGCCGTCCCCCTAGCAGAGCCAGAAGCAAGAAGACGTTCCTGGAAATCGGCGGCAGAAGACTTCGGTCTTCATTAAGGTAGCGCACAGCACTGCAGCTTTGCGCCATTGCTCCCCAGGCACACCACATACTCCGGTCACTGCTGGGTGCAGGGCGCTGGGGGGGGGGCGCCCTGGGCTGCAATATAAGTACCTTACTTGGCAAATTAACACATAATATAGCCTTTAAGACTATATATGTGTAAAATCCCCTGCCATAACTGTATAAAAAAAGCGGGAGAAGCTCGCCGGAAAAGGGGCGGGGCTATCTCCCTCAGCACACTGGCGCCATTTTCCTTCACAGCTCCGCTGGAAGGATCACTCCCCAGACTCTCCCCTGCAGTTCCAGACTACATAGGGTAAAAAAGAGAGAGGGGCACTAAATTTAGGCGCAATCTGTGATATATAAGCAGCTATAAGGGGTAAAATCACTGTGTAGTGTGTATCCCTGTTTTATATAGCGCTCTGGTGTGTGCTGGCATACTCTCTCTCTGTCTCCCCAAAGGGCTTTGTGGGGTCCTGTCCTCAGTCAGAGCATTCCCTGTGTGTGTGCGGTGTGTCGGTACGGCTGTGTCGACATGTTTGATGAGGAGGCTTATGTGGAGGCGGAGCAGGTGCCATTGAATGTGATGTCACCCCCTGCGGGGTCGACACCTGAGTGGATGGATATGTGGAAGGAATTACGCGACAGTGTCAACTCCTTACATAAAAGGTTTGACGACATATCAGATGTGGGACAGCCGGCTTCTCAGCCCGTGCCTGCCCAGACGTCTCAAAAGCCATCAGGAGCTCTAAAACGCCCGATACCTCAGATGGCAGACACAGATGTCGACACAGATACTGACTCCAGTGTCGACGATGATGAGACTAGTGTACATTCCAATAGAGCCACACGTTACATGATTACGGCAATGAAAAATGTGTTGCACATTTCTGATATTACCCCAGGTACCACAAAAAAGGGTATTATCTTTGGGGAGAAAAAACTACCAGTGGTGTTTCCCCCTTCTGATGAATTAAATGAAGTGTGTGAAGAAGCGTGGGCTTCCCCCGATAAGAAACTAGTAATTTCTAAAAAGTTACTAATGGCGTACCCTTTCCTGCCAGAGGATAGGTCACGTTGGGAGACATCCCCTAGGGTAGATAAAGCGCTCACACGCCTGTCAAAGAAGGTGGCACTACCGTCTCCGGACACGGCCGCCCTAAAGGAGCCTGCTGATAGGAAGCATATTAAAGACGCAGTCTTATACATGAGAGATGCACAGAGGGATATTTGCCGGCTGGCATCTAAAATAAGTGCAATGTCCATTTCTGCCAGGAGGGGTTTATGGACTCGGCAGTGGACAGGGGATGCAGATTCTAAAAGGCACATGGAAGTTTGCCTTACAAGGGTGAGGAGTTGTTTGGGGATGGTCTCTCGGACCTCGTTTCCACAGCGACAGCTGGGAAGTCAGCATTTTTACCCCATGTTCCCTCACAGCCAAAGAAAGCACTGTATCATCAGGTACAGTCCTTTCGGCCCCAGAAAGGCAAGCGGGTTAAAGGCGCGTCCTTTCTGCCCAGAGGCAGAGGTAGAGGAAAAAAGCTGCAGCATACAGCCAGTTTCCAGGAACAAAAGCCCTTCCCCGCTTCTTCTAAGTCCACCACATGATGCTGGGGCTCCACTGGCGGAGCCAGGTACGGTGGGGGCCCGTCTCAAGAACTTCAGCGACCAGTGGGCTCGCTCACGGGTGGATCCCTGGATTCTACAAGTAGTATCTCAGGGGTACAAACTGGAATTCAAAACGTCTCCCCCTCGCCGTTTCCTCAAATCTGCCTTGCCAACAGCTCCCCCGGACAGGGAGGCAGTGCTGGCGGCAATTCACAAGCTGTATTCGCAGCATGTGATAGTCAAGGTACCCCTCCTTCAACAAGGAAGGGGTTACTATTCCACAATGTTTGTGGTACCGAAACCGGACGGTTCGGTGAGACCCATTTTAAATTTGAAATCCTTGAATACCTATATAAAAAGGTTCAAGTTCAAGATGGAATCGCTCAGGGCGGTTATTTCAAGCCTGGAGGAAGGGGATTACATGGTATCACTGGACATCAAGGATGCTTACCTACATGTCCCCATTTACCTTCCTCACCAGGAGTACCTCAGATTTGTGGTACAGGACTGTCATTACCAATTCCAGACGTTGCCGTTTTGTCTGTCCACGGCACCGAGGGTATTTACCAAGGTAATGGCCGAAATGATGATACTCCTTCGAAAAAAGGGAGTTTTAATTATCCCATACTTGGACGATCTCCTTATAAAGGCAAGGTCCAGGGAGCAGTTGTTGGTCGGGGTAGCACTATCTCGGGAGGTGCTACAACAGCACGGTTGGATTCTGAATATTCCAAAGTCACAGCTGGTTCCTACGACACGTCTACTGTTTCTGGGGATGGTGCTGGACACAGACCAGAAAAGAGTGTTTCTCCCAGAGGAGAAAGCCAAGGAGTTGTCGTCTCTAGTCAGAGATCTCCTGAAACCAAAACAGGTCTTGGTGCATCACTGCACGCGAGTCCTGGGAAAAATGGTAGCTTCCAACGAAGCAATTCCATTCGGCAGGTTCCATGCAAGAATCTTTCAGTGGGATCTGTTGGACAAGTGGTCCGGATCCAATCTTCAGATGCATCGGCTGATAACCCTGTCTCCAAGGACCAGGGTGTCTCTGCTGTGGTGGCTGCAGAGTGCTCATCTTCTAGAGGGCCGCAGATTCGGCATACAGGACTGGGTCCTGGTACCACGGATGCCAGCCTTCGAGGCTGGGGGGCAGTCACACAGGGAAGAAACTTCCAAGGGCTATGGTCAAGCCAGGAGATTTCCCTACACATAAATATTCTGGAACTAAGGGTCATCTACAACGCCCTAAGTCAGGCAAGACCCCTGCTTCAAAACCAGCCGGTACTGATCCAGTCAGACAACATCACGGCGGTCGCCCATGTAAACCGACAGGGCTGCACGAGAAGCAGGACGGCGATGGCAGAAGCCACAAGGATTCTCCGATGGGCGGAAAATCACATGTTAGCACTGTCAGCAGTGTTCATTCCGGGAGTGGACAACTGGGAAGCAGACTTCCTCAGCAGGCACGACCTCCACCCGGGAGAGTGGGGACTTCATCCAGAAGTCTTTCAGCTGATTGTAAATCGCTGAACACGGCCACAGGTGGACATGATGGCGTCCCGCCTCAACAAAAAGCTAGAAAGATATTGCGCCAGGTCGAGAGACCCTCAGGCAATAGCTGTGGACGCTCTAGTGACACCGTGGGTGTACCAGTCGGTTTATGTGTTCCCTCCTCTTCCTCTCATACCCAAGGTACTGAGAATAATAAGACGAAGAGGAGTAAGAACTATACTCATTGTTCCGGATTGGCCAAGAAGAGCTTTGTACCCAGAACTTCAAGAGGTGATCTCAGAGGACCCATGGCCTCTGCCGCTCAGACAGGACCTACTGCAGCAGGGGCCCTGTCTGTTCCAAGACTTACCGCGGCTGCGTTTGACGGCATGGCGGTTGAACGCCGGATCCTGAAGTAAAAGGGTATTCCGGAGGAAGTCATCCCTACGCTGATTAAAGCTAGGAAAGAAGTGACCGCAAACCATTATCACCGCATATGGCGAAAATATGTTGCGTGGTGTGAGGCCAGGAAGGCCCCAACGGAGGAATTTCAGCTGGGCCGTTTTCTGCACTTCCTACAGTCAGGGGTGACTATGGGCCTAAAATTGGGTTCCATTAAGGTCCAGATTTCGGCTCTATCGATTTTCTTCCAGATAGAACTGGCTTCACTACCTGAAGTTCAGACATTTGTTAAGGGATTGCTGCATATTCAGCCCCCTTTTGTGCCCCCAGTGGCAACTTGGGATCTCAACGTGGTGTTGAATTTCCTAAAGTCACATTGGTTTGAACCACTTAAAACCGTGGATTTAAAATATCTCACGTGGAAAGTGGTCATGCTGTTGGCTTTGGCTTCGGCCAGGCGTGTGTCAGAATTGGCGGCTTTATCATGTAAAAGCCCTTATCTGATTTTCCATATGGATAGGGCGGAATTGAGAACTCGTCCCCAATTTCTCCCAAAGGTGGTTTCAGCTTTTCATTTGAACCAGCCTATTGTGGTGCCTGCGGCTACTCGTGACTTGGAGGATTCCAAGTTGCTGGACGTAGTCCGGGCCCTAAAAATCTATGTTTCCAGGACAGTTGGAGTCAGAAAGACTGACTCGCTATTTATCCTGCATGCACCCAACAAGTTGGGTGCGCCTGCTTCAAAGCAGACTATTGCTCACTGGATCTGTACCACGATTCAACTTGCACATTCTGCGGCTGGACTGCCGCATCCTAAATCGGTAAAAGCCCATTCCACGAGGAAGGTGGGCTCTTCTTGGGCGGCTGCCCGAGGGGTCTCGGCTTTACAACTTTGCAGAGCAGCTACTTGGTCGGGGTCAAACACATTTGCTAAATTCTACAAGTTTGATACCCTGGCTGAGGAGGACCTAGAGTTCGCTCATTCGGTGCTGCAGAGTCATCCGCACTCTCCCGCCCGTTTGGGAGCTTTGGTATAATCCCCATGGTCCTTACGGAGTTCCCAGCATCCACTTAGGACGTTAGAGAAAATAAGATTTTACTCACCGGTAAATCTATTTCTCGTAGTCCGTAGTGGATGCTGGGCGCCCGTCCCAAGTGCGGATTGTCTGCAATACTTGTATATAGTTATTGGTTAACTAAAGGGTTATTGTTGAGCCATCTGTTGAGAGGCTCAGTTATATTTCATACTGTTAACTGGGTATAGTATCACGAGTTATACGGTGTGATTGGTGTGGCTGGTATGAGTCTTACCCGGGATTCCAAATCCTTTCCTTATTGTGTCAGCTCTTCCGGGCACAGTATCCTAACTGAGGTCTGGAGGAGGGTCATAGAGGGAGGAGCCAGTGCACACCAGGTAATCTAAAAGCTTTCTTTTAGTTGTGCCCAGTCTCCTGCGGAGCCTCTATTCCCCATGGTCCTTACGGAGTTCCCAGCATCCACTACGGACTACGAGAAATAGATTTACCGGTGAGTAAAATCTTATTTTTATTCCACTGTTCTAGATTCATGTCCATCACAGGTAGAGGAAATTATCTTGCAGATACCGGGTTCCCTATGAACTTAGGATGGACAGGACACTGGATTGATGGCTGAGGTAGTCCCAGTAGTGACACAGCAAGCACAAGATTTAGGGGGGGTAGACCAAGTAGTTAAGAATCAATTCCCCATAGTGCCCAATCCAGCTGTCATTTTCATAAAATCCTCCCCACCTCTACAAACTTTACTGTCACCAATCTCTATTCTGTCTTCTTCACTGTTTCTTCTTCATCTGTACATTCACAAAGGGGGTACAATACATGTGTCACAACTGAGGGTTTAGGCTGACAGGAGGAAGCCTCAGTTGTAGGGGCTGAAATGAAATTAAACTTGGGAGGTTTAATCAGACCCCTGGACATGTAAGTGTAGAAGGATTACCCGAAGGTGTGACCATGACAACCAGGTTAAAAGTAAAAAAAAAGCTTTATTAACAGACTCCGTGTTGAAACAACAGTATTCACAGTTGATAATAAGCAGTGGCAAATAATACAGTTCCTGGATCACTATAACCATAGAAGGTATCACAGAGCACTGGTAGGTTGAGGAACAGATGTTAAAGTCCTTTGATGGAAAACCTTACCAGGCCTGGCTGTAGTAGTGAAGATAGCCGAGGAACACGCCAGTAGAAGTATTAGATGAAGTTGGTAACTTGAACAAACTGTTGTAGATACTGGATGGAACCAGCCAGGTGGTAGAGACACGGAGTGGATGCTGAATGGAATCAGCCAGGTAATGAAGACACGGAGTGGATGCTGGATGGAACCAGCCAGGTGATGAAGACACGGAGTGGATGCTGGATGGAACCAGTCAGGCGATGAAGACACGGAGTGGATACTGTAAGATGCTAGGGAGCGTGGAAACAGAAGAGTTGAAAAGAGGTTACCGGTGGTTGTGGATACTGCTGATAAGTAGGGATCCGCTGGAACAACACCGGCCCTTTGAGGGAGCTGGATACTGCTGGAAGCTGACCGCTGGAAGCAGATGGGTTAATAGCTGGAAGCTGGAATAGCCACGGAGGACTGCAGAGTCAGGCTGCACCGCAGGATGGAAGGCAGGTGCGGGTCTCTTAGTGGATGCTGGAGACAGGAGCTGGAACCTGGAGAAACAACCACAGGAGAGAGAGACTGGAACTAGGTTTGACAATCAAAGCACTGACCATTTCCTGGTTCAGGCACAGGATACTTATACCTGCTGCAGGGCAGGCATTGGCTGGCCAATCATGCTGTGACAGCGTCTCAGAGTGACAGGAGGGATATGCAGAGTGTGGACATCAGTAACACAGATGAGATCCGGCCCTGGAACGCTGAGCCAGCTTCAGGAGGCATCTAAAAGGCAAGTAATGGCGTCCAGATACCCGGATCGTGACAGCACCCCCCCCCCCCCCTTTAGGAGTGGCCCCAGGACACTTCTTAGGCTTTTGAGGAAACTTAGAGTGGAAATTCCGGACCAAGGCAGGAGCATGGACATCTGACGCATTGGTCCAAGAGCGTTCTTCAGGACCATAGCCCTTCCAGTCAATAAGATACTGTAATTGACCGTAACGGAAACGTGAATCCAGAATCTTGGCAACTTCATACTCAACTCCCCGTTGAGTTTGGACTTTCGGAGCCGGAGGAAGTGCAGAATGAAACCGATTCAGGATCAGCGGTTTCAACAGGGAAACATGGAATGTCCTGGGTATCTTCAAGAAGGGAGGTGACTGGAGTTTGTAAGCAACAGGATTGATGACTTGTTCAATTTTGAAAGGACCGATGTAACGAGGTGCAAACTTCATGCTGGGAACTCTCAACCTCAAATTCTTCGTGGACAACCACACACGATCAGCCACTTTGAGAGCAGGAACCGCTCTACGCTTCCTGTCAGCAAACTTCTTGTACCTGAACGAGGCTTTGACCAGAGCCGCTCGCACACTCTTCCAGTTGTTAGAAAACTGACGCAAGGTGACATCCACTGCTGGAACAGAAGTTGCTGGAAGCGGTTGGAATTCTGGAACTTTAGGGTGGAATCCATAGTTGATGAAGAATGGTGTTGAAGAAGATGAGGAATGGTATTGATTGTTGTGGCTGAACTCGGCCCAAGGAAGGAGTTGAACCCAGTCATCTTGAGAGGAAGACACATAAATGCGGAGGAAGGCCTCCAAGTCCTGATTCACCCTCTCGGTTTGACCATTGGTCTGAGGATGGTAAGCTGTAGAAAACTTCAACTTGACTTGGAGGGCTTGACATAAACTTCGCCAAAACTTGGCTACAAATTGTACTCCACGATCAGAGATGATCTCTTCAGGAAGACCGTGGAGTCGGGAGATCTCTTGAATAAATGTTATGCACACCAGTGCCTGCAGGAATGTACTGGTGTCTGAACTGTTATGCACACCAGTGCCTGCAGGAATGTACTGGTGTCTGAACGGATAGGGATGCAAAACAAATGAACTCACAGACAGACTGGGGAATATGACATTACGTACACAGAAGGTGATAGGGTAACAAAATAAACACAAATTGAACAGATAAGCCCAGAGGCTAAGAAACTGGGTGTCTCCCTAGTATTAGGAATGCTCAGATGGAAAAAGCAAGATGTTGTGTTTTAATACATAGAGAACCCGAAATGCTGTTGCTAAGGGCAACAGCAAAACCCTAAAGGGTTACCAACAGGTGTGGCAGTAAACTCCTTGGTCAGAGATGGAATGATAGACACAAGGAGAGTCTCCACAATCCTAATCCTCACTTGCAGTGCACAGGTTCAGCTTACTGCCACTAAACTGACACCTGAACACCTTTGCACAGTGAGAAAGGATTTAGGCAGGCAAGTCTGAGAATACAGCCGCAAACTTGCTAAGTTCACAGAGTAGCAAAAGAACCCCAGCAAGTTAAACGACTGACTCCAGTTTTACTGCTAGGTCTGGATTGGCAGAGTGTAGTACCAAACCCCAAGGCCTATTTGCAGTAAGCAACAACAAATACAAAGCTACACAGTACTGGCTAACTTTCAGGAACTGACTAACCAACAAAGATTCAGCAGCATCTGCTTAACCTGAGAAGAGGCCTTATATAGCAGGTGCTGTCCACGCCCCACTCAGACCTCACAGACTGTGAGCACAAAAACCAGCACCGGATCCCCTGCCGTGCACAAAGCCTGTAACCACTGCACAGCAAAAGACCCGAACCGGAGTATCAGCTGCGCTCAGGCCACTCCGCTAGCACTTGTCTCCCGGTTGCCATGACGACATGGCAGCACAGGGCAGGAGACCCTAACAGTACCCCCCCTCTGACGAGGGGTCAAAGAACCCCTACCACCGGGTTTATCGGGGAACTGCGAGAAGAAAGAGCGTATCAGTCTGGGGGCATGAAGATCACAACTGCGCACCCACGACCGCTCCTCCGGGCCATACCCCTTCCAGTGCACCAAAAATGACAGCCGACCCCGAACCATCTTGGAGTCAAGAATCCTTTCAACAACAAACTCCCTCTGGCCACGTATCAGAAGAGGAGAAGGTCTTCCACTGGTAGAAGGATTACTAATCGCCCGTTTTAAAAGGGAACAATAAAATGTTTTATTGATACCCAAAGAACGGGGCAGATCTAACTGAAATGCCACCGGATTGATAACCCTGGTGATCTTATAAGGGCCGATGAACCGGGGGCCTAACTCATGAGATGGCTGTCTCAACTTCAAATTCTTGGTAGACAACCAGACAAAGTCTCCTAATTTGAAGCTGCAGGGTCTTTTCCGCTTATCAAAAACCCTTTTGGTCACTAATGACACAGACACAAGGGCTTTCTTCACTTTCCTCCAAATACTTCTAAGGACCGAAACCACAGAGGAACCACCAGGCGTGGAGTCCAGGGGGTCAAAAGAATTGGCCTTAGGATGATGCCCATACACACAAAGGAAGGGAGAGATCCCTGTAGCAGAGTGAGCCGCGTTGTTATAGGCAAACTCCGCCATGGACAGATGAGCAACCCAGTCAGTCTGACACTTGGAGACATAACACCTGAGGAACTGCTCCAAGGACTGGTTCACCCTTTCAGTCTGCCCATTAGACTGCAGATGGTAGCCTGACGACAAGCTGACAGAAATCTGGAGATCGGAACAAAATGCCCTCCAGAATTTGGCCACAAACTGGGATCCGCGGTCAGAGACCACATCAAGTGGCAACCCGTGGAGACGCACAACATGCAGCATAAATAATTCAGACAGGCGTCTGGCCGATGGCAGCCCAACCAGTGGAACGAAGTGCGCCATCTTCGAAAACCTGTCAACGACAACCCAGATGGCTGTCATCCCCGAGGATTTGGGCAAGTCCACCACAAAATCCATTGAAATGTGGGTCCATGGCTTAGATGGAATAGAGAGTGGATGTAATGGGCCAACAGGAACCCCTCTAGGAGTCTTATTTCGGGCACAGATGTCACATGCCCGAACCCACTGATCCACATCCTTAGCCACCGAGGGCCACCACACCGCCCTAGATAGCAACTCCCGAGTTCTGGCAATACCCGGGTGACCTGCCGACTTCTTGGCAAGGAATTCCAGGAACACTCGCTGTCTTAACCTAGGAGGAACAAACAAAAGACCTACCGGAAGGTCTGGAGGAGCCTGCTCCTGTGCTCTAAGGACTAATGACAAGAGGTCCTGGGTAATGCCCACTTTAATACATGATGGGGAAACAATGGGCAACGGCTCCTCGGTGGTCTCCTGGATTGGAGCAAAACTCCACGAGAGCGCATCAGCCTTGATGTTTTTTGACCCAGGGCGATATGTTATCAAAAAATTAAAGCGAGCAAAAAACAAAGCCCATCATGCCTACCTGGCATTGAGACGCTTCGCTGACTCTAAATATGCCAGATTCTTATGGTCGGTGAGAATTGAGACCACAAACTTAGCCCCCTCAAGCCAGTGTCTCCACTCCTCGAGTGCATCCTTAATAGCCAACAATTCCCGGTTACCCACGTCATAATTCATCTCGGCAGGCGAAAATTTACGGGAAAAGTAAGCACAAGGATGAAGGCGATTATCAGACACTCCCATCTGAGAGAGCACTGCCCCAATACCCATCTCAGAGGCATCCACCTCCACCACAAAAGGACGCTCTGGATCTGGGTGTCGCAGCACCTTGGCCGAGACAAATGCCCTTTTGAGACGGGCAAAAGCCGCTTTAGCCTCACAAGACCAGTGAGCAACATCCGCCCCTTTCTTAGTGAGTGCCACCAAGGGCGCCACTATAGACGAAAATCCAGCGATAAATCGTCTATAAAAATTCGCAAAGCCCAGGAAACGCTGAAGCGCCTTCAAACTAGTGGGCTGCACCCAATCCAGGACTGCCTGTACCTTGGAACCCTCCATTTGGAAACCTTCTGGGGAGATAATATATCCTAGAAATGCGATTTGCTGAACTTCAAATTCGCACTTCTCCAGCTTCGCCCCAAGCCGGTGGTCTCTGAGTTTCTGGAGGACTAAGCGTACATGCTTCCGATGTTCCTCCAGGGAATGGGAGAAGATTAGGATGTCATCTAAGTAAACAACTAAGAATCTATCCAAATATTCCCTGAGTACATCGTTCATGAAATCCTGGAAGACTGCCGGGGCATTACAGAGCCCAAAAGGCATCACCAAATATTCATAATGCCCTGAGTGGGTATTAAAGGCAGTCTTCCATTCATCCCCCTCTCTTATTCGGATTAGATTGTACGCCCCGCGTAGGTCAATCTTAGAAAAAATGGTGGCAGTATGAAGCTGGTCAAACAAGACCGAAATGAGAGGCAGTGGGTATGAGTTTTTAATCGTGATACGGTTCAATTCCCTGAAGTCGATGCAGGGTCGCAACTCAAGCAACTCCTGAAACAATCAGTACCCCAACTAAGAATCTCCCCAGAGACCCAGTCAAATTGAGAATTGTGGGCCCTTAACCAGGGTAACCCCAACACCAATGGGGCAAAAGTACAGACAGTCACATAAAAGGACAATTTTTCAGAGTGTGTGGCTCCAATAAACAAAGAAATCTGGCTAGTGCAAGAGGTAATTTTACCTTGGGATAATGGTTCCCCGTTTAACCCACAAATCTCAATTTCCAATGCCAAGGGTACTAAGGGAACAGAGTGTTTCAGGGCAAATTGGCGGTCCATAAAAACCCAGTCGGCCCCACTGTCCACAAAGGCCTCAGTCTTGACAGTTTGACCGAGGATCTTCAAGGTCACCGGAATGATAAAAGTCTTCTTGGGAAATTCTGACTTCTGGCCTGACAGGATATTTCCCATCACCCTCAGGCCCTGAAGTTTTCCGGCTTTTCTGGGCATGATACTACCACATGACCTTTATTCCCACAGTACAAACACAACCCCTGCTGTCTCCTCCGCGTCTTCTCACGCGAGGAGAGGCGGGTAGCCCCAATCTGCATAGGCTCCTCGGAAAATTCCTCAGAGTCTGAGGTTCCCTTGGGAAAGAAGGAAACCTCGGTCTCCCTTTCAAGCCTACGCTCTCTCAGCCGTCTATCCACCCGGATGGATAACTGCATGAGCTGATCCAAGCTATCAGGCAAGGGATATTGTACCAGTTGGTCTTTTATCTGGTTAGAAAGACCTCTTCGGTACTGGTGTCTCAGGGCTGGGTCATTCCACTGGGTATCATGGGCCAACCTCCGAAACTCCGTACAGTAAACCTCAACTGGCCTTCGCCCTTGCTTAAGGATCGAAATCTGAGCCTCGGCTGAGGCCGTCTTGTCAGGGTCATCATACAAAATGCCCAGTGCCGTAAAAAAAGCATCAACACTTTTAAGCGACGGACAGTCAGGCTGCAACCCATATGCCCAGACCTGTGGGTCTCCTTGTAGCAAGGAAATCACTATGCCCACCCGCTGAATCTCCGACCCAGAAGACTGAGGCCTAAGCCGGAAGTATAGCTTGCAGCTCTCCTTGAAACAAAAGAACTGCGAGCGATCTCCAGAAAAACGATCCGGGAGATTTACTTTCGACTCCTTAACCCATGAAGGTGCTGCTGCTGCGGGAGCTCCGCCAGCGGCCTGGGAGGTGTGCATTTTAATGGATAAATCATTAAATTGTCGAGTCAGGACCTGCACCTGATCGACCACCTGTTGCAACGTATTTTAAGGGATATGCTCCATATTCCCACAAAATTTCAACAGGAGTATTGGGCTGCTGAATATGTTATGCACACCAGTGCCTGCAGGAATGTACTGGTGTCTGAACTGTTATGCACACCAGTGCCTGCAGTAATGTACTGGTGTCTGAACTGTTATGCACACCAGTGCCTGCAGGAATGTACTGGTGTCTGAACGGATAGGGATGCAAAACAAATGAACTCACAGACAGACTGGGGAATATGACATTACGTACACAGAAGGTGATAGGGTAACAAAATAAACACAAAGTGAACAGATAAGCCCAGAGGCTAAGAAACTGGGTGTCTCCCTAGTATTAGGAATGCTCAGATGGAAAAAGCAAGATGTTGTGTTTTAATACGTAGAGAACCCGAAATGCTGTTGCTAAGGGCAACAGCAAAACCCTAAAGGGTTACCAACGGGTGTGGCAGTAAACTCCTTGGTCAGAGATGGAATGATAGACACAAGGAGAGTCTCCACAATCCTAATCCTCACTTGCAGTGCACAGGTTCAGCTTACTGCCACTAAACTGACACCTGAACACCTTTGCACAGTGAGAAAGGATTTAGGCAGGCAAGTCTGAGAATACAGCCGCAAACTTGCTAAGTTCACAGAGTAGCAAAAGAACCCCAGCAAGTTAAACGACTGACTCCAGTTTTACTGCTAGGTCTGGATTGGCAGAGTGTAGTACCAAACCCCAAGGCCTATTTGCAGTAAGCAACAACAAATACAAAGCTACACAGTACTGGCTAACTTTCAGGAACTGACTAACCAACAAAGATTCAGCAGCATCTGCTTAACCTGAGAAGAGGCCTTATATAGCAGGTGCTGTCCACGCCCCACTCAGACCTCACAGACTGTGAGCACAAAAACCAGCACCGGATCCCCTGCCGTGCACAAAGCCTGTGTTAGGGTCTCCTGCCCTGTGCTGCCACGTCGTCATGGCAACCGGGAGACAAGTGCTAGCGGAGTAACCTGAGCGCAGCTGATACTCCGGTTCGGGTCTTTTGCTGTGCAGTGGTTACAGGCATGGGATCCGGTGCTGGTTTTTGTGCTCACAGTCTGTGAGGTCTGAGGGGGGCGTGGACAGCGCCTGCTTTATAAGGCCTCTTCTCAGGTTAAGCAGATGCTGCTGAATCTTTGTTGGTTAGTCAGTTCCTGAAAGTTAGCCAGTACTGTGTAGCTTTGTATTTTGTTGTTGCTTACTGCAAATAGGCCTGGGCATTTGGTACTACACTCTGCCAATCCAGACCTAGCAGTAAGACTGGAGTCAGTCGTTTAGCCTGCTGAGGTTCTTTTGCTATTCTGTGAACCCAGCAGGTTTGTGGCTGTACTTTCAGACCTGCCTGCATAATCCTCTCTCACTGTGCAGGGCGTCCATGTGTCAGTTTAGTGGCAGTAAGCTGAACCTGGGCCCTGCAAGTGAGAATTAGGATTGTGGAGACTCTCCTTGTGTCTATTATTCCATCTCTGACCAAGGAGTTTACTGCCACACCCGTTGGTAACCCTTTAGGGTTTTGCTGTTGCCCTTAGCAACAGCATTTCGGGTTCTCTACGTATTAAAACACAACATCTTGCTTTTTCCATCTGAGCATTTCTAATACTAGGGAGACACCCAGTTTCTTAGCCTCTGGGCTTCTCTGTTCACTCTGTGTTGGTTTTGTTACCCTATCACCTTCTGTGTACGTTATGTCATATTTCCCAGTCTGTCTGTGAGTTCATTTGTTTTGCATCCCTCTCTGTTCAGACACCAGTACATTCCTGCAGGCACTGGCGTGTATAACAGTTCAAACACCAGTACATTCCTGCAGGCACTGGTGTGCATAACAGCCTGTAACCACTGCACAGCAAAAGACCCGAACCGGAGTATCAGCTGCGCTCAGGCCACTCCGCTAGCACTTGTCTCCCGGTTGCCATGACGACGTGGCAGCACAGGGCAGGAGACCCTAACAATAAACACTTGAGCCAGCTTGGAAGCTGACGGAAGACCGGTGAGAGGTATGAAATGTGCCATCTTGGTGAACCGGTCAACTACCACCCAGATGGTATTAAACTTGTTGCACATAGGCAGGCCTGTAACGAAGTCCATCGACAAATGGGTCCACGGTCGACGGGGAACAGATAATGGAACCAGTTGCCCCGCAGGCGACTGGCGGGAGACTTTGTGTTGGGCACACGTTGGGCAAGAGGCAATAAACTCCATGACGTCCTTCTTCAGAGTTGGCCACCAATAGGACCTAGAGATAAACTCAAGGGTTTTCTGGATGCCTGTATGTCCGGCAAAACGGGAAGCATGGGCCCAATGCATGAGCTTCTTCCTTAACACCGGCTTCACAAAACATTTCCCTGGTGGGGGAGTAGAGTCCATCCCTATCATGGAGAATGCCAACGGATTAATAATAGGATGCTTGTCCGAAGACTCTGACTCATTTTCTTGCTCCCATGATCGGGAAAGGGCATCGGTCTTGCGATTCTGAGAACCCGGACAGAACTGGAGTTTAAAGTCGAACCTGGAAAAGAAAAGTGCCCATCTGGCTTGACGAGGGTTAAGACATTGTGCGCTTTTCAGATATAAAAGATTCTTGTGGTCGGTAAGTATAGTGACTGAATGGGAAGCTCCCTCCAACAGATATCTCCACTCTTCTAGAGCGAGCTTGATGGCTAGCAACTCCTGGTCGCCAATGGCATAGTTGCGCTCAGCTGGGGACAACTTCCGGGAGAAGAAACTGCAAGGATGTAGATGACCATCTTTAGCCCTCTGGGATAACACCGCTCCTACTCCAACGGAGGAGGCATCCACCTCAAGGATGAAAGGAGAGTCGATGTCGGCTGTTTCAGAACTGGTGCAGAGATGAACCGTTGCTTTAATAGATGAAAAGCTTGCGTAGCTTCTTCAGACCACTTGGACGGATTAGCACCCTTCTTGGTAAATGCAGTGATAGGCGCCACAATGGTGGAAAAGTCTCGTATAAACTTTCTGTAGTAATTGGCGAACCCTAAGAGCCTCTGGACCCCTTTGAGGGTTAGGGGTATCGGCCAATTCTGGATTGCTTGTAGTTTCTCAAGATCCATCTCTAGTCCGGAACCGGACACAATGTAACCTAGAAACGGAATGGATTTGACTTCAAAAACACATTTATCTAACTTGCAATAGAGATGATTGACACGGAGACGGGACAGACCCTCCTTTACCCAGAAGCGATGTTCCTCTAGATTATTGGCAAAGATAAGGATATCATCTAGATAAACCACGACATGGCGGTACAGGATGTCTCTGAAGATTTCATTCACGAAATGCTGGAAAACAGCTGGAGCATTGCTCAATCCGAAGGGCATGACGAGGTACTCATAATGTCCATCCCGGGTGTTAAAGGCGGTCTTCCACTCGTCACCCTCACGGATCCGGATGAGATTGTAGGCACCTCTCAAATCCAACTTTGTAGAAGATGGTTGCTCCGCTAACTCTATCGAAGAGCTCTGTAATAAAGGGTAAAGGATATCGGTTCTTAACGGTAATGTCGTTCAAACCTCTGTAGTCCAGTGGCGTAACTACTGCCCCCGCAGTCCTCGCGGTGGCTTGGGGGCGAGGGGCTGCGGGGGCGCCACTGATTTAGAACAGATTGACATGCGGACGAGCGTCCGCATGTCAATCTGCGGTCTCCTCTCCCTCCTTGCTGCGGTGCCTGCTCCCCCGGCCCCCCCTATGTGTTGGAGGGACACGAGCGCATCGCGCGTCTCTCCTGTGTCCCTCCTGGCTCTCCCCCGGCTGGTCTAAGGAAGCATGTGCCGTTCGTGAGCTCTGATTGGCTCACGAACGGCACTTCCTTTATTAGACAGCTGGGGGAGAGCCAGGAGGGACACAGGAGAGACGCGCGATGTGCTCGTGTCCCTCTAACACATAGGGGGGGGGGAGCAGGCACTGGGGCATATACCCGGCACTGGGGACATATACCTGGCACTGGGGGGGCATATACCCGGCACTGGGGGCATGTACCTGGCACTGGGGGCATATACCCGGCACTGGGGGGGCTTATACCTGGCACTGGGGGGCATATACCCGACACTGGAGGCATATACCTGGCACTGGGGGGAAGCAGGCACTAGGGGGAAATATCTGGCACTGGGGGCATGTACCTGGCACTGGGGGCATATACCCGGCACTGGGGGGACATATACCCGGCACTGGGGACATATACCTGGCACTGGGGGGGCAGATCTGGCACTGGGGACATATACCTGGCACTGGGGGGCATATACCCGGCACTGGGGGCATGTACCTGGCACTGGGGGCATATACCCGGCACTGGGGGGGCTTATACCTGGCACTGGGGGGGCATATACCCGACACTGGAGGCATATACCTGGCACTGGGGGAAAGCAGGCACTGGGGGGAAATATCTGGCACTGGGGGCATGTACCTGGCACTGGGGGCATATACCTGGCACTGGGGGGACATATACCCGGCACTGGGGGCATATACCTGGCACTGGGGGGGCAGATACCCGGCACTGGGGGCATATACCTGGCACTGGGGGGGAAGCAGGCACTGGGGGGGAATATCTGGCACTGGGGGCATATACCTGGCACTGGGGGCATATAACTGGCACTGGGGGGGCATGTACCTGGCACTGGGGGCATATACCTGGCACTGGGGGCATATACCTGGCACTGGGGGGGAATATCTGGCACTGTGGGAGAATATCTGGCACTGGGGGGGCATATACCTGGCACTGGGGGCATATAGCTGGCACTGGGGGGGCATATACCTGGCACTGGGGGAATATACCTGGCACTGGGGGGGCATATACCCGGCACTGGGGGCATATACCCGGGACTGGGGGGGCATATACCTGGCACTGGGGGGGGGGGAGCAGGCACTGTGGGGGAATATCTGGCACTGGGTGCATATACCTGGCACTGTGGGGGAATATCTGGCACTGGGTGCATATACCTGGCACTGTGGGGGAATATCTGGCACTGGGGGCATATACCTGGCACTGGGGGGGCATATACCCGGCACTGGGGGCATATACCTGGCACTGGGGGGGGAAGCAGGCACTGTGGGGGAATATCTGGCACTGGGTGCATATACCTGGCACTGTGGGGGAATATCTGGCACTGGGTGCATATACCTGGCACTGTGGGGGAATATCTGGCACTGGGGGCATATACCTGGCACTGGGGGGGCATATACCCGGCACTGGGGGCATATACCTGGCACTGGGGGGGGAAGCAGGCACTGTGGGGGAATATCTGGCACTGGGTGCATATACCTGGCACTGTGGGGGAATATCTGGCACTGGGTGCATATACCTGGCACTGTGGGGGAATATCTGGCACTGGGGGCATATACCTGGCACTGGGGGGGCATATACCCGGCACTGGGGGCATATACCTGGCACTGGGGGGGGAAGCAGGCACTGTGGGGGAATATCTGGCACTGGGTGCATATACCTGGCACTGTGGGGGAATATCTGGCACTGGGAGCATATGTGGCACTGGGAGCACGGCCCTAGCAACAAGCACTACCCCCTAGCAACGAGCATGACACCCAGTGCATGAAACCCCTGGCAACGAGCATGACATCCTGGCACCGTGCATGGAACCAAGAGCATGAAACCCCTGGCAACGAGCAGGTAATTTAAGAGTAATTAGAAGCCTTACTGTAGAACTTAATGTGTAATGGGCATTACGGTGTGTGGCATAATGTATCACGGACATTGCAGTGTGTGTCATAATGTATCTGGCATTACGGTGTGTTGTAGACTATGTCACGGGCATTGTGGTATGTGGTATAATGTCTCAGGATCATTGTGGTGTGTGTCATACTGTGTCACAGACATTGTATGTGCTATAATGTATCAGGGGCATTGCAGTGTGTAGCATAATGTATAACGGGCATTGCGATTCCTGTCATAATGTGTCACAGGCATTACGGTGTGTGGCATAATGTGTCGGGGGCATTACGGTGTGTGGCATAATGTGTAGGGGGCATTACGGTGTGTGCATATTGTGTCATGTGCATTATTGTCAGTCATCGCAAAAACGCGCTATGGCGCGTATTTTACCCAGAAACAGCCGCCCGGGACTCACATTTAGAAGATGAGCGGGTCCCACAGGACGCGCTCATCTGAATATGTGTTTGCATGTGTTAAGCCTGTCAGCGGAATGCAGGAGGTGACTGGCTGTTTCCTCGGCCAATCACCTCCTGTAGTCTCCATCCAATTACAGCCTGCAGCATCTCCCGCTTTGAATCCTGCTCCCCGCCAGCACATGAATCTGTGCTGCAGGGCTGACAGACTGGCCCCGCTCATCCGGCTCCACTGCCGCTCTCCCGCCAGCACCCTCCTCTGCGACTGGGAGTACAGCTCCGGATCTGCCCGCCGCCACCCCCCTACCCGGGACCCGCTCAACGCCCCACCGAGACCCGACAACTACCTTCCAGCAGGAGCCGGCCGGGCTGCGCAGCTCCCGCTGTAGGTAAGCAGTAGACAGTGCTGCATCGCCCCGCTTCACCTGGAGTAGCTGGTGCAGATGCGGGATGTCCGGGGGCTGCAAGCTCCGTGTGTGCAATGTGAGGCCGCTCAGAGTGTCAGGGCCTCACTGACACCATTTTTCTGACAGCACAGTGCAGTGAGTGCACTGGCACAAGTAGCCAGCCGGCGCAGCAGCATGAAGGAGCTATCTGTGAAATCGCAAGCAGAGGCTGGCAAGAAGGAGCTCCTCCGATCGCTTCCCCTGACGGGCTGGCCACTGCTAAATATACCAGTAATCAGTACAGCTGTGCAGTGACACTGACTTTCCCATTGCACCTGGGGCTCCACTACTTTACACAGTTGGAACTGATTATCGGTATATTTAGCAGTGGCCAGCCCGTCAGGGGAAGCGATTGGACGAGCTCCTTCTTGCCAGAGAACAGCCTCTGCTTGCGATTTCACATAGAGCTCCTCCAGGCTGCGGCTACTACAGGCGCAGGCTGGCTACTTGTGCCAGTGCACTCACTGCACTGTGCTGTCAGAAAAAATGGTGAGTGTCAGTGAGTTGCTGCTGGGGGCGGAACCACTTGTGTCAAACGGCCCCTTCGTGCAACTGGAGGTGATAAGTGAGTGGTTACTGCAATGTGCCTCAGTGCTCTACCAGGCGCATTGTGTATAATAACGTGCTCTACCAGGCGCATTGTGTATAATAACGTGTTCTACCTGGCGCAATGTGTATAATAACGTGTTCTACCTGGCGCAATGTGTATGATAACGTGCTCTACCTGGCGCAATGTGTATGATAACGTGTTCTACCTGGCGCAATGTGTATGATAACGTGTTCTACCTGGCGCAATGTGTATGATAACGTGCTCTACCTGGTGCAATGTGTATAATAACGTGCTCTACCAGGCGCAATGTGTATGATAACGTGCTCTACCTAGTGCAATGTGTATAATAACGTGCTCTACCAGGCGCATTGTGTATAATAACGTGTTCTACCTGTCGCAATGTGTATGATAACTTGCTCTACCTTGCGGCAATGTGTATGATAACTTGCTCTACCTAGCGGCAATGTGTATGATAACATGCTCTACCTGATGCAATGTGTATGAGAACTTGCTCTACCTAGCGGCAATGTGTATGATAACATGCTCTACCTGGCGCAATGTGTATGATAACGTGCTCTACCTGGTGCAGTGTGTATAACGTGTTCTACCTGGCGCACTGTGTATGGTAACGTGCTCTACCTAGCGGCAATGTGTATGATAACGTGCTCTACCTGGTGCAAAGTGTATGACGTGCTGTACCTGGTGCAAAGTGTATGACGTGCTGTACCTGGTGCAAAGTGTATGACGTGCTGTACCTGGTGCAAAGTGTATGACGTGCTGTACCTGGTGCAAAGTGTATGACGTGCCGTATCTGGAGCAAAGTGTATGACGTGATCTACCTGGATCAGTGTGCATAGGAGGTTCTACCTGGTGCAATGTGTATAAGCGCCACTACTGTGTGGTGTAATGTGAATTGACACTATTATGTGGTCACGCCCCTTCCCTATGAAGCCACTCCCCTAAAATTTTGCGGCGCGCCTGCGGCGCGCACTACCTGTTCTTTATGGTCTAAGTGGTCTAACACCAATTCACTTTCTGCCTAAGGGCACCAAAATGTCTAGTTACAGCTCTGGTGCAGGGTGTCCTGCATGCTACACAGCCCAGCAGCATTGTCACCCCATCCCCCCCATCTTGCAACACTTTTGTAGTGTCCAAACAAGATTAAAATTAATAAGAACCTTCATTCCGATGGGACCCAGAAAAAGACCGGTAGGACCCCAATTTTTAAAAGTGAAGGGTCCCTGGGACCCACTTTTTTTTTGGCTCAGCGCGATCACTGATTGTGTGTGGAATAATGTCTAAGGGCCATTGCAGTATGTGGAATAATGTATACTGGGCATTACTATAAGGAGGAAAAATGACAATTAATGTAAGGGGCATGAATCAGGATTATTTTTCTTTCCTGTGGTGGCCAACGTCTGGGCGTGCAGGTTGCAAAACTGGGGTATACGGTAGTCTTTTCCTGCAATGCCACGCCCTCCACGCAATGCCACGCCCATTCCGACAAAGCCACACACCCTTTTTGCCCCCGCGCGCCTGCGGCGCGCGCATTTTTCTACCTTTGCTAGTGCCAATTACGGGGTGTATGGGGGGGGGGGGGGGGGCGCCGAAGGATTTTTTGGCTTGGGGGAGAAAAATTTCTAGTTACGCCACTGCTGTAGTCGATGTACGGCCGCAGGCCACCGTCTTTCTTCTTAACGAAAAAGAAGCCTGCGCCAGCTGGAGAAGAGGAAGGTCGAATAAAACCCTTCGCCAGGTTCTCCTTGATGTACTCCTCCATGGAATGCGTCTCTGGAAGGGACAACGGATAAGTTCGGCCTCGAGGTGGAACCTTCCCTGGGATGAGATCAATTGAACAGTCCCATTCTCTATGAGGAGGAAGGATATCAGCGGAGGCTTTACTGAACACATCCGTGTAGTCTTGATATGGAGGAGGTGGAACATCAGACGACCTGGGGGAGGAAGAACAAACAGGAAGCACTTTGGACAAACAGGTCTCAGCACAGGAGGGACCCCATGCTAGTATCTGCGTAGTCGTCCAGTCAATCGATGGATTGTGAAGACGGAGCCATGGAAGGCCCAAAACCACTGGATGTGTGGTTCTTGGAATCACTAGAAAGGAAATAAATTCTGAATGAAGAACTCCTACTCTCAGACGAACTGGTAGAGTCCTTAAAGAAATAACTGCGTCAAAAATCTTACTGCCATCCACGGCAGTCAAGGAAATAGATGAAGGAAGCCTCTCGGTGGGTAGGGACCACCGTTTAACATAAGCTTCGGTTATGAAATTCCCAGCTGCTCCGGAATCAAGGAGGGCAATGACGTTCCTATAACGTTGAGCAATTTGAAGTGAGACTGGGAGATTACAATCATGAGGAGATGGAGAGGAGACCATTACTCCTAGCCGGCCCTCTCCTTGGCGAGCTAGGATTTGGAGTTTCCCGGATGTTTGGGACAGGCATAGATAGCGTGAGACGGAGCTGCACAGTAGAGACAGAGAGACTCAGAGAGACGTCTTCGGCGCTCAGCGGGAAATAGAGGGGAACGACCAATTTACATGGGCTCATCTTTGGATGGAGACGGTTGACGAGGAGTAGGAGCAGAAGATTTTGGAATGGATGATCTTCCTCGCTCAGTTGCTCTTTCTCTGAAACGTAGATCAACCTTTGTGCATAGTGAAATTAGCTCATCCAACTTAGAAGGCAAGTCTCTGGTAGCTAATTCATCCTTGATGCGTTCTAATAAGCCATGCCAGAATGCAGCATACAGGGCCTCGTTGTTCCATGCCAGTTCGGATGCCAGGATTTTGAACTGTATAAGATACTGTCCCACAGTATCTTGTTCCCTGGCGTAAACGGAGAATCTCAGATGAAGCAGAGGTTACCCGGCCTGGCTCGTCGAAGATGCGCCTGAATGTAGCTACAAAGTCAGTATAGGAAGACAGCAGGGTATCAGACTTCTCCCATAAAGGTGATGCCCAGTCAAGGGCTGAGCCACTAAGAAGGGAAATAATATAGGCAATTTTAGTAAGGTCACTGGGGAAATTGCCAGGTTGTAGCTCAAAATGGATTTCACATTGGTTGAGAAATCCCCTGCAGGATCTTGGAGATCCGTCAAATTTTGCTGGCGTTGGAAGATGAAGACGTGGAGTAGAAATGGGTAAGGTGGGTGGGGTTACAGCTGGTGTCACTGTGGTGGACGTACCGGACGTGCCAGGTCCACGGAGGGTTGTTTGAATCCCATCCAGTCGGGTAGAGAGATCCTGGAGACAGCGGATGATGTGGCCTTGTGCAGCCTCCTGATGTTCGAGTCTGGCTGCCAGTTCTTGCATCGGCCTGGCCGCTTGATCCTGGTCTCCGACTGGATTCATATGGTCAGTGCTTACTGTCACAACTGAGGGTTTAGGCTGACAGGAGGAAGCCTCAGTTGTAGGGGCTGAAATGAAATTAAACTTGGGAGGTTTAATCAGACCCCTGGACATGTAAGTGTAGAAGGATTACCCGAAGGTGTGACCATGACAACCAGATTAAAAGTCAATAAAAGCTTTATTAACAGACTCCGTGTTGAAACAACAGTATTCACAGTTGATAATAAGCAGTGGCAAATAATACAGTTCCTGGATCACTATAACCATAGAAGGTATCACAGAGCACTGGTAGGTTGAGGAACAGATGTTAAAGTCCTTTGATGGAAAACCTTACTAGGCCTGGCTGTAGTAGGGAAGATAGCCGAGGAACACGCCAGTAGAAGTGTTAGATGAAGTTGGTAACTTGAACAAACTGTTGTAGATACTGGATGGAACCAGCCAGGTGGTAGAGACACGGAGTGGATGCTGAATGGAATCAGCCAGGTGATGAAGACACGGAGTGGATGCTGGATGGAACCAGCCAGGTGATGAAGACACGGAGTGGATGCTGGATGGAACCAGTCAGGTGATGAAGACACGGAGTGGATACTGTAAGATGCTAGGGAGCGTGGAAACAGAAGAGTTGAAAAGAGGTTACCGTTGGTTGTGGATACTGCTGATAAGTAGGGATCCGCTGGAACAACACCGGCACTTTGAGGGAACTGGATACTGCTGGAAGCTGACCGCTGGAAGCAGATGGGATAATAGCTGGAAGCTGGAATAGCCACGGAGGACTGCAGAGTCAGGCTGCACCGCAGGATGGAAGGCAAGTGCGGGTCTCTTAGTGGATGCTGGAGACAGGAGCTGGAACCTGGAGAAACAACCATAGGAGAGAGAGACTGGAACTAGGTTTGACAATCAAAGCACTGACCATTTCCTGGTTCAGGCACAGGATACTTATACCTGCTGCAGGGCAGGCATTGGCTGGCCAATCATGCAGATTCACAGTGCAGCGGATTGGTGGAGATTGAACATGTGACTGGAACAAACATGGCTGCGCCCATGTTAGTACTGGAGGGAAAGTTGGTTTGGAAAACCATGTGAAAACATAGCAGCAATGGCGGCGCCGGCCGCGGAGGACAGGAGACGCCAAACTGACAACTGCACACTGAGACACATGGGGGACAGCGGAGGCCGCGGCAGGCATGGGGCACCACTCTGACAACCTGCATACTGGAACACAGGAGCGGCGGCGGAGGCCGCGGAGGACGGGAGACGCCACACTAGATTCAAACATGGCGCCGCTGTGACAGCATCTCAGAGTGACAGGAGGGATATGCAGAGTGTGGACATCAGTAACACAGATGAGATCCGGCCCTGGAACGCTGAGCCAGCTTCAGGAGGCATCTAAAAGGCAAGTAATGGCGTCCAGATACCCGGATCGTGACAACATGGGCTCGACTCTCCCAAGGTTTCATTGACAGCCTGAGTGTTTTCTCCCAGTTCTTGCATAGCTGCTTACTATCCTTTCAGCCCGATAGGAGATCAGTTTAGATATGAATTTATTACTGTGCTCCGATACATTTGTGTCTTCACTGGCGGATACTAAAAACTTTTGTTTCATCTCTTCCAGACAGAACACAAGGTCTCAAAGGATAAACTACAGTTGTGTAGGACAAGGGTCAAATACTTAGGACGTAGTACTGGTACATGATTTGATAGTTCATGCACCACATGCCGTATCAGTACTTCAAAATTCTGCCCGAACCCGGTATGTCTCATCAGCACGAGGGAGCTGTCACTGATGACACCAGTATATTACTGCATGTTCCTTGTAATGTACAAAGGGTGGAGGATGAGAACACTGGTGAAGGAAAATTTTGTATGGACACTGATATGCATAATTGTGTGGAATATCTGAATCAGACTTTTACTATGAGACCAGACATAAGTGACAGCCCGTCAGTGAACGCAGACCTGATTTTTTTTCTTCTATACTGACGGTAGTTACCACAGACAGACAGACTTATGCTCAGGATATGCTGTTGTAGATGACCGAGGTATTATAGAAGCTGAAACCTTTGGGCAGACCACATGCAGCACTGGTCGCTGAGCTGGTCTAACTGACCAGGGCATGCGAGTTGGCAGAAGATACGTCAGCCAATATATATACCGACTCTAGAGATGTTTTTGGAGTGATGCTCATGGTACTCTACATTGCAAACACACTACAATTAAATTAAGATGCAAATTTGTGTTCCCTACAGGAAAAGGAGGTCTGGAAGGTGAAGGGGTATGGTCAGGAGTCCTCAGGACTCTGGAGAGATGGACAAGGTAAGCCAGTAGCCCCCAGGGCGTATATCCCAAGCCTAGCTGAGGCGGCACATGGTCTGACTCACCTAGGGTAAGGAAGGTATGTGCAAATTGGTAAGAGCTTACTGGCGTGTACCAGGGTTCTCTTGCCAGGCAAGCAGGAAAGCAATGACCTGTCTTACTTGCATGAGGAAGAACATTTGGTAAGGTAGTACCAACAGAGCCATCCCATATTCCTCCTGCAGATGGACCTTTTCAAGATGGACCTTTTCAGGTAATACAAATTGACTTTGTACAATTAACACCCTGTAGGAATTTGAACTATGTATTGATGTGCACTGATGTTTTCTCAAACTGGGTAGAGACATTCCCTGCTGCTACAAATACTGCTGTGTTTACCGCAAAGAAAATTGTGCAGAAATTTGTGTGTAGATATGGGATCTCTAGGAGTAGGAGCAAAGTGATAGATGGGCAGCACAGACGGTGTAATGGTTAGCATTACTGCCTCATAGCACTGAGGTCATGGGTTCGATTCCCACCATGGCCCTAACTGTGTGGAGTTTGTATATTCTCCCTGTGCTTGCGTGGGTTTCCTCCGGGTACTCCTGTTTCCTCCCACAATCCAAAAATATACTGATAGGTTAATTGGCTTCATACAAATTAACCTGTGTGTGTGTGTGTGTGTGTGTGTGTGGTAGGGAATATAGATTGTAAGCTCCACTGGGGCAGGGACTGATGGGAATGGCCAATATACTCTCTGTAAAGCGCTGCGGAATATGTGTGTGCTATATAAGTAACGTAATAAATAATAATAAATAAGTAATAGCTGAAACTGGACTATTGTGGTCATAGACACTGCCATTAGTGTTATGTAGTTATGTAGCATCAGAACCACTCCCGGATCCCCACTTAAGTAATCACCCTCTTTGAAATTTTTTTTTTTTTTTTTGGAAGACAACCTCATGTTATGATCGATCCACACCATGATCTGAAATACACCAATGAGGTGACAGTACAGTACTGTACTGTCACCTCATTGGTGTATTTCAGATCATGGTGTGGATCGATCATAACATGAGGTTGTCTTCCAAAAAAAAAAAAAAAATTTCAAAGATGAGCCAGCATTTGAGAACTTAGCTAAAGAACTTGAAACTGTTGATTCCTGGTATGCCAACTACTAACTGGCTTGATTGTGAACCAAGAGACTGTGTGATTATTCTTACACTCAGGTTGCCTAATAGAAAGGTGGGAAGGACCGTATCAAGTTTTGTTGACAGCACTATTCCAGTGAAAGTAGCCGAGAGAGACTTGGGTCCACGATTCCCATTGCAAGAAAGTCGTTAGTCCAGAAGGAACTCGTAAAGGGAGTGAAATCGCAGAAATATCACTCGAGAATCTGTTCCGTGAAGACTGAGAGGCAGCACTGTTGAACACTACTTGAGCGTACTAAAGGATTACAAAAAGACCAGTCGTTGTAAGATGGATTTGCTATAAGCAAGATTTGTTTTGTTCTATCTTTCTTTTTTTTCCGTTGACAAACATTTTTTTCAGGACATTCTATTTTTGTGAGGTTTCCTGAGGAGTCGAGCGTGGGACTGGAACTGGTTCTGGAAAAAGGAGTGATGTCTTTATAGGATCCCAGGATCAGCCTATCACTTTGTTTAAAGCCAGAGTATGTTATCCAGGAAGGATACTACCTGAAATAACAACCCTTGTTCAATGATACAATCAAGAAATTGAAACAATGTTCAGGGAGTGATAGGACTATATACCATGAAAATTTTATATGTCTCTTTCACGACTTGTTTAGTGTTTTCTCCCTCTACCCAACAAAACCTCTATTGAATCCGATCATCATTGTACAAAGACGTAGGTACATGTATGTATGCAATGGACATTCGGATCAGACATGGGCTATAGTACTGTCCCAGCATACTCTATAGGTTGAATGTCGTCCCACATCCAACAAGTGGTCTCACGACCACCAAGCACATATAGAGGATGTCTCGTCTTCTTCCCTGTCTTCCCCAACTATAGTCAATGACTGATTTGCTAAATGGATACGTACGAGTGTGTCTAGGTCACCAATTATTGTTTGAAATATTTTAATTATGTTTAATGTGACAGTTATGATAGTTTTGTTGACTATCAAAGGGTGGACTGTCGAAGTCGGAAAAAGAAGACAATACAAACTACACACAGATTAGCGCTTCTCGGTGGTGGCGTAAGGATGCAATTGGCGTATATGGATGCACCATGTTTCTTTACCGTACATCATGTATAGAGTCGCACGGCGTGCGTGTTGCAGCATGGTGGGTGTATATACGGTAAAAGGCGCAATCACTGAGAAACACCATAAAGATGCACACATACACATTTGATACAACACATAAAATACACATAGACAAAACATATCTAGCACCAGACTTGTATTATATTGTATTTATATAATAGAGGTAAAACCAGATATATATGTATTATTGGGACGGAACAAGTTTATTATATCATGCTTAGTGTCAAAATGGTCAGGAGAATGTGTGGATTAATTTGATAGCTATGGGTAAATTGTAGCACATTGCAACAATTAGTTATGACCACATGTATAATTAAATATAAAGTCACATTCTATGAGAACGAAGGACTTTCTGAGAAAACGTGTGCAGAATCCCAATGGTTAATCCCTGTATCTACATCTTGAAACTGGACATTGCTTACATATGAACTGACCAATAACACACAATGAATGAAAAACCTCCTTTTCCTGGACCAATGGAAGGAGACCGAAACCAACAACCTGTTAACTCCCACTGTTTGATATATGCAGTTTTTTTATGTCATAGTTAGTTAGTAGCTGAGAGGAAGAAATGGAAGAAGGTTATATGGGATAGGGTGATGTATACTGGCTGCAACTGCTTATGTTATTGTAACTCTGTACCACTCACCTAGGCTTATACATGTTATACTGAATGATATACTGTACATATGTTATTTTGTATGCATAACTTTTATTATCAAATACATATATATATCTCTTAGCATTGGACTTCAGTAATACAATGTGTGCGACTATTTGCTTTCTCTTAAGGGACATAGGCCCTCATTCCGAGTTGTTCACTCGCTAGCTGCTTGTAGCAGCATTGCACACGCTAAGCCGCTGCCCTCTGGGAGAGTATCTTAGCATAGCAGAATTGCGAACGAAAGATTAGCAGAATTGCGAATAGAAATTTCTTAGCAGTTTCTGAGTAGCTCCAGACTTACTCAGCCATTGCGATCAGTTCAGTCAGTTTTGTTCCTGGTTTGACGTCACAAACACACCCAGCGTTCGCCCAGACACTCCCCCGTTTTTTCAGACACTCCCGCGTTTTTCCCAGAAACGCCAGCGTTTTTTCGCACACACCCAGAAAACGACCAGTTTCCGCCCAGAAACACCCATTTCCTGTCAATCACACTCCGATCACCAGAACAATGAAAAATCCTCGTTATGCCGTGAGTAAAATACCTAATTTTTGTGTAAAATAACTAAGCGCATGCGCTCTGCGAACCTTGCGCATGCGCAGTAAGCGACTAATCGCAATATAGCGAAAATCAGCAACGAACGAACAACTCGGAATGACTCCCATAGTACTGCGATGTTCAGCACACTATTATCGTATTTGGTAATAAGATGCACCTTGCGTCACAGTATATATTGACGCTGGCATTTAAATGTTTATTTAAAATAATGGAAATTCACAGTTTGTACACACTATTGTTCTCCCAATTATTGGCAAATCAGGCCAATAATTGTATAGTGTGTACTTAGCTTAAGGATTTGTTATAGAATAAAAGGTGTCATTAAAAGACTGTTAACACAATACTACCAAAAAGAAAGTGTGGTGTTACCTCAGCAAATTCAACTGAGAAAAATGTGGTAGAGCAACTGTACCCTCATTGTGATGAATCATATACTGACTGATAACCAACCATCTTTGTTTTTTCCTCTCATCTGGTACTCTGAGTTTAATATAATATGGCTTTTTTCAGCTTGGTAGATATTACACAGTGACTTTCCACTGTCAACCCCACACTATAAGAATACCTTGGTTGCTAAAAAGGGTTCATACAAAAGGTGGAGCAAGGTGATTTTTACAGTTGTTAGGAAATCAAAATACATTTGCTTCATCTGTTTACATATTTTGAGTTGTGGATCCAGCTGTAAGTCAAAAAAATGGTTGTTAACAGGTAATCTGCTGGTTCACCGTCTATCTGCTTAGTTGATTTTCTCTTTAACCCATTTGTATGTTACCAACAAATGTCATCTAGACCTCATTAGATTTATGATGCAGGTCCATCTGGTTATTCAAGTGCACTAATTCTGCAATTGGCAGTAGTTAAATAATTATAACAGACTGCTATTCATTACTGTGATCATTTTCACTAATTAGGCGTGTGGTTGAATTAGATGGGTGTTTAGTAGTTTAAGAAGATTGCTTGGACACTTTAAGAGATACGTATTTAGGGAAATTCAGTAGGGGACTTAACTGTGATATAATATGAGGGAGACAACAGAAGGTTATTGATAATGGAGCACAAAACGCATATTATATTAATAAAACATAGCCTTTATTGCTTCCTTACAAAAAATATCCCAACTTATGGGCAAAGACACAGTGAAATATAGAGGTTAAAACTTAGAAGTAATTGACACATATACAGACATTTGTGAGAAAGTAGGAAAAAAGTGATTTTAAAAAAAAGCTAAGTCCCTTACAGTATTTGGTGCTGCACTGTACACAGAATACTTTGTGTTGGAAACCTATGTAATTCACAATGCATATACAGTTGTTCACCAACAGATAGTATGATGAATAAAAATATATGTAAAATTAATTGTCTGGTATTGACTTTTGATAACTGTCTTTGTGGTGTCCTAGTCTAAATGTTTAGGTTGTTAAATAATGTTTCACTCTCTAAGCAGCTTCATCATGGCTGACGGTTCAGCCATGACGAAGCTGCTTAGACAGTGAAACGTGCACGTAGTGTTTCTAGCAAGTCCACCATTTGTCCAGCTTTCATGTGCATTCAATTACCTGTACAAGTTGAATATGTGTGACTACCGATATTATGTAATGTTCTAGCGAACCATCTGTGTATATATTAAGACTGTGTAGCCTACTACATGAGTCAACTCAGCATATAGATTCATTGCTAGCAAATAAAGGAGGAGCAGGGGCATCTGGCAATCAGCTGCCAGAACAATTTCCATATGGAAAGGGCCCCCTTATTACAATGGATTAGGAAGTGTGAGCTATATATGACATACAACAGAGTATCACTGATAATAATTAATAATAATAATAATAATTTAATTTATGTAGCGCTCTTTCTCCAATAGGACTCAAGGACTGCCACTAAATTACTGCCACTTCTCCCCTGAGGTAGGATTGATCATTAATGTCTGTTCCCAGTAGACCAATAAGGAGAACCTAAGGGAGCAAACAGCATTATACCACTTTCAGATCGCAATGCCGGGTCCCACCTGGGATTTAGAACTGGGTCCTTCCCGGGTGGATCCTGGCATTGGACCCTACACATCGCCATCCTGACCCGGGAATATGTCTGGTCGGGTTGCCATCCGGGGGCAGGGATGGAGCCATCATCGGGGGCGAAGGCGGCGTTGGGAGATGACATTGTCTCCACGACACCTGTCCCTATAGATACCGGTTCGCATCGACCCGGGTAACCCATTCACACTGCGCCTGACCCAGGAATAACCCTTCTTATAACCCGGTTTGAATTACCTGGTCAGGTTACCTGGGATTTCTGGAGTGACCCTTTCACACCACTCAGCGACCCGTGTCGACCTGCCAATATACCGGGTCGATACCGGGTCATTATATATATATATATATATATATATACACACTGCTCAAAAAAATAAAGGGAACACTTAAACAACACAATGTAACTCCAAGTCAATCACACTTCTGTGAAATCAAACTGTCCACTTAGGAAGCAACACTGATTGACAATCAATTTCACATGCTGTTGTGCAAATGGAATAGACAACAGGTGGGAATTATAGGCAATTAGCAAGACACCCCCAATAAAGGAGTTGTTCTGCAGGTGGTGACCACAGACCACTTCTGCTTATTGCACGCCTGACCTTTTGCTTTACCTGAAGGACGAAAGACACAGAAGGAGCTGTATTAGACAGGCAGGCAGTTTTGGCAGTAGCCAAGTCAGCCACTATCTTATTTAAGTCCTCCCCAAACAGAATATCCCCCTTGAAAGGGAGTACATCCGGGGTTTTTCTAGAGTCAATATCCACAGACCAGGATCCCAACCACAATATCCTGCGAGCCAGGACTGACGTAGTAGAGGCCTTAGCTGCTAGGATACCAGCATCAGAAGCCGCCTCTTTAATATAGCGAGAAGCTGTGACAATATATGACAAGCATTGTCTAGCATGGTCAGAGGAGATTTCAGCCTCTAACTCCAAGGCCCATGCTTCAATAGCCTCTGCCGCCCATGTAGCTGCAATAGTGGGCCTTTGTGCAGCACCCGTGAGGGTGTAAATCGCTTTTAGACAACCCTCCACACGTTTATCCGTAGGCTCTTTTAGAGACATAACGGTAGTGACAGGTAGAGCTGAGAAAACCACCATCCTAGCCACATGTGAGTCTACTGGAGGAGGCGTTTCCCAATTCTTAGACAGCTCTGGCGCGAGGGGATAGCGAGTCAGCATCTTCTTTTGAGGCACAAACTTCGTACCCGGGCTTTGCCAGGATTCCTGACGTATATTAGGTGGTCAGAGTGAGGTAAAACTTGTTTAATCACCTTCTGACGCTTGAACCTATCTGGTTTCTTAGGAGCAACGGATGGCTCGGGATCATCCGTAATCTGCAGAATTAACTTAATAGCCTCCAAAAGATCAGGAACATCCACATGTGAACTACCCTCCCCATCAGCAGTATCTGAGTCAGAACCTGTGGGGTCAGTGTATGTGCTGTCTTCATCAGACGAGGTGTCAGTGACAACAGTGGATTGTGATGAGACGAGCGCTCGCTTAGAGGACCTCTTGGACTTAGGCGAGCGTTGGTCAGACTTTTTAGTAGTCAGGGACTGGTTCAACTTCTTTAATTGAGCAGATAAATCGTCCGCCCACGGCGGGTTAGTTGCAGGGACCACATACGGTTGTACCGGCACTGGGGATCCCATAGGGGGTGTTAGTTTATGAACTAGCGTATGCAGAAGCGTGGAAAAAGCGGCCCACGGAGGGTCAGTATGTGCCTCAGTTGCCACAGTCCCACTGGGGGGCAAGGAGCCCCCAGAACCAGAGCCCACAGCTGCTATATTCTCCTCATATGTGCCTGTGGCTTCAGCAACACCAGCAGTGTGTTCCGCCTCAGAACCATTACCCACTAGATCACCAGGGCATGGGCGCAGGTCAGGTTTTCTGCTAATAATTGTACTGTATTACCTCATACTGCAAGTTATATCATGTCTGCTTCTGAGGGTAACGGTTCTGGGGCGGAACACACTGCTGGTGTTTCTGAAGCCACAGACACATATGAGGAGAATATAGCAGCTGTGGGCTCTGGTTCTGGGGGCTCCTTGCCCCCCAGTGGGACTGTGGCAACGGATGCACATACTGACCCTCCGTGGGCCGCTTTTTCCATGCTTCTGCATATGCTAGTTCATAAACTAACACCCCCTATGGGACCCCCAATGCCGGTACAACCGTATGTGGTCCCTGCAGCTAACCCGCCGTGGGCGGACGATTTATCTGCTCAATTAAAGAAGTTGAACCAGTCCCTGACTACTAAAAAGTCTTACCAACGCTCGCCTAAGTCCAAGAGGTCCTCTAAGCGAGTGCTCGTCTCCTCACAATCCACTGCAGTCACTGACACCTCGTCTGATGAAGACAGCACATACACTGACCCCACAGGTTCTGACTCAGATACTGCTGATGGGGAGGGTAGTTCACATGTGGATGTTCCTGATCTTTTGGAGGCTATTAAGTTAATTCTGCAGATTACGGATGATCCCGAGCCATCCGTTCCTCCTAAGAAACCAGATAGGTTCAAGCATCAGAAGGTGGTTAAACAAGTTTTACCTCACTCTGATCACCTAGTGCACAGGTTCTCAAACTCGGTCCTCAGGACCCCACACAGTGCATGTTTTGCAGGTCTCCTCACAGAATCACAAGTGACATAATTAACTCCACCTGTGGACCTTTTAAAATGTGTCAGTGATTAATTAAAACACCTGTGCAGCTGCTGGGTTACCTGCAAAACATGCACTGTGTGGGGTCCCGAGGACCGAGTTTGAGAACCACTGACCTAGTGGATATACGTCAGGAACCCTGGGAAAACCCGAGTACGAAGTTTGTGCCTCAAAAGAAGATGCTGGTTCGCTATCCCCTCGCACCAGAGCTGTCTAAGAATTGGGAAACGGCTCCTCGAGTGGACACACATGTGGCTAGGATGGTGGTTTCCTCAGCTCTACCTGTCACTACCGTCACGTCTCTAAAAGAGCCTATGGATAAACGTGTGGAGGGTTGTCTGAAAGCGATTTACACCCTCACGGGTGCTGCACAAAGGCCCACTATTGCAGCTACATGGGCTGCAGAGGCTATTGAAGCATGGGCCTTGGAGTTAGAAGCTGAAATCTCCTCTGACCATGCTAGACAATGCTTGTCATATATTGTCACAGCTTCTCAATATATTAAAGAGGCGGCTTCTGATGCCGGAATCCTAGCAGCCAAGGCCTCTACTACGTCAGTCCTGGCTCGCCGGATATTGTGGTTGAGATCCTGGTCTGTGGATCTGGACTCTTGAAAAACCCTGGAGGTACTCCCTTTCAACTGAGATATTCTGTTTGGGGAGGACTTAAATAAGATAGTGGCTGACTTGGCTACTGCCAAAACTGCCTGTCTGCCTAATACCGCTCCTTCTGTGATGAAGGCTAAAGGTACGTTCTCTCGCCCCTTTCGTCCTTCAGGTAAAGCAAAAGGTCAGGCATACCATAAGCAGGCCCGCACTTCCAAACCTCGTAAGCCGAAGCCCAAAAGAGCCTGGGCTGCCCGTCAGCCAGCTGCCAAGACCGATAAGCCTGCCGCATGATGGGGCGGGCCTCCCCCTGGGGGATCCCAGGGTGAGGGGTCGGCTTCTAGGGTATTCCCAAGAATGGTTGAAGACCACTTCAGATGCCTGGGTACGGGAAGTCGTCACTCGAGGTTACGCCATAGCCTTCAAAAACTGACCCCCTCATCGATTTTGCCAGACAGACGTCCCTTTGGACCAGACAAAGGCAAAAACTCTACACTCGGTGGTACAGACCCTCCTGGATACAGGAGTCGTAGTACAGGTGCCTCTTGCTCAGAGGAGCCAGGGGTACTATTCTCCGCTGTTTCTAGTCCTGAAACCGAATGGGTACTCCCGGCCCATTCTCAACCTCAAGGCATTTAACAGGTTTGTGAAGATTTCCAAGTTCCGTATGGAAACCCTTCGCTCTATAGTTCTGGCCTTGGAACCTGGGGACTACATGGTCTCCCTGGACATACAGGATGCTTACCTGCATATTCCTATAGCAGTGTCACATAAACAATACCTGAGGTTTGCTATTGGCAACCTCCATTACCAGTTTCGGGCATTACCTTTTGGTTTAACAATGGCTCCGCGAGTCTTCACCAAAGTTATGGTGGTGATGACGGTGGTACTCCGCCGTCAAGGGGTCAGGATACTGCCGTATCTGGACGACTTGATAATCCTGGCAAATTCCCCAGATCTTCTCCTACGTCATCTGGATATGACGGTCCGGTTTCTACAAGCCCATGGGTGGCTCATCAACTGGAAGAAATCCTCCCTGGTCCCTGCTCAGAGCATGGTGCACCTGGGAGCGCTGTTGGACACTCACAACCAGAGGTTGTTCTTGTCTCAGGAGAAAGTCCTGAAGCTACAGGACAGGATTCGTTGCTTCCTTTCTCGTCCGCAAGTGTCGATACATTCGGCAATGCAGGTGCTGGGCCTCATGGTATCAGCATTCGACATGGTGGAGTATGCTCAATTCCATTCTCGCCCCCTCCAGAGGCTGATTCTAGCCAAGTGGGTCGGCCTGCCTCACCGGATCAGATCTCACATGATCTTATTAACTCTGGAAGTCCGTCTGTCGCTGCTTTGGTGGCTACGGGACCAACAATTGTGCAGGGGTCGTCCCTTCTGGTATATCCAACTGGGTCCTGTTGACGACAGATGCCAGTCTAAGAGGTTGGGGCGCGGTGCTGTAGCAGCACTCCCTTCAGGGTCGGTGGACCAGGGAGGAATCTCTCCTCTCGATCAACATTCTGGAATTGCGGGCGGTCTTCAATGCGTTGAACCTGGCCCAGCATTTAATTCAGAACCGTCCTGTTCAAGTACAGTCGGACAACGCCACCACAGTGGCTTACATAAATCATCAAGGCAGCACTCGAAGCCGTTTGGCAATGAAGGAAATGTCACGGATTCTACGTTGGGCGGAACGCCATCTACCGGCCATATCGGCAATATTCATTCCGGAAGTCCTGAATTGGGAAGCGGACTTTCTCAGTCGTCAGGATGTGCATGCCGGCGAGTGGGGCCTCCATCCAGAAGTGTTTCAACTCCTCATGGAAAAGTGGGGTCTTCCAGATGTGGATCTGATGGCGTCTCGACACAATCACAAGGTTCCAGTCTTCAGAGCAAGGACAAGGGATCCTCAAGCAGCATTCGTGGATGCGCTAGCGGTGCCGTGGAGGTTTCGGCTGCCGTACGTGTTCCCTCCGGTGTCACTCCTGCCCAGGGTAATTCGGAAGTTCAAGCAAGAAAAAGGAAATCTGCTTCTCATAGCTCCGGCGTGGCCCAGACGGCACCGGTTCTCAGACCTGCAGGGCCTGTCATCAGAGCGTCCAATTCTACTTCCACAACACCCAGACCTCCTCGTTCAGGGCCCCTGTGTCTACCAGGACCTAGCCCGGCTGTCTTTGACGGCGTGGCTCTTGAAGCTTCTGTCTTGAGGGCTAAAGGTTTTTCTGAAGAGGTCATTTAAACTATGTTGCGGGCCCGAAAACCGGCTTCTGCTCGGATTTACCATAGGGTCTGGCATTCCTACTTTGTTTGGTGCGCATCTAACAATTATGACGCTTCCAAGTTTAGTACAGCCAAGCTTTTGGCTTTTCTACAGCAAGGCCTAGAGTTAGGCCTGCGTCTGGCCTCCCTCAAGGTTCCTATTTCTGCCTTGTCGGTGTGGTTTCAGAGAAAAATTGCGACTTTGCCTGATGTTCATACTTTCACTCAGGGTGTGTTGCGTATCCAACCTCCCTATGTCCCGCCTGTGGCTCCTTGGGACTTGACGGTGGTTTTGGAGGCGTTGCAGGAACCTCCATTTGAACCCCTTGGTTCAGCTGACCTTAAGTGGCTTTCCTTTAAGGTGGTGTTCTTGCTGGCTATTGCCTCTGCTAGAAGAGTGTCGGATCTGGGTGCCTTGTCTTGTAGTTCCCCATATCTGATTTCTCACCGTGACCGGGCGGTTCTTAGGACTTGTCCCGGATATTTACCTAAGGTGGTTTCTTCGTTCTACCTTAATCAGGAGATTGTGGTTCCGGCCTTTGTCTCTCCTGATTTGTCTCCCAAAGAGCGGTCTTTGGATGTGGTACGGGCACTCCGTATCTATGTGAAGAGAACTGCTTCTATTCGAAAATCTGATTCTCTATTTGTTTTGTTTGGATTTCACAAACGTGGCTGTCCTGCTCACAAGCAGACCCTGGCCAGATGGATTAGAATGGTGATTGCACATGCTTATGTGAGGGCTGGTCTGTCAGCTCCTGCTCACATTACGGCCCATTCTACTCGGTCTGTTGGACCTTCTTGGGCAGCCCAATGTGGTGCGACCCTTGATCAATTGTTCAAGGCGGCTACGTGGTCCTCCGGGAGCACGTTCATAAGGTTCTATGCCTTCGATACTGCCGCTTCCCAGGATGCTTCCTTTGGACGCCGGGTTCTTGTGCCCGCTACAGTGCGTCCCCTCCCATAAGAAACTGCTTTAGGACATCCCCATTGTCCAATTCTTGTGGAGCCCAGTGTACCCCGCAGCAGAAAACGAGTTTTATGGTAAGAACTTACCTTTGTTAAAACTCTTTCTGCGAGGTACACTGGGCTCCACAAGGCGCCCACCCTGACGCACTTAGCTTCTTTGGGTTGGTATGGCATTAGCCGCTGACACTTCTCTTGTCGTGAGAGTGTGGTGTATGTGGCTACTAACTGTTGTTGTCTCTTTTCCTGCTACTGCATTGGGCTGGTTAACTCAAAACTGAGCTCCTGTGCTGGGAGGCGGGGTGATATAGGAGGCGGCGCTGTGCATTCTGGGAACAGTCAAAGCTTTGAGCCTGTTGGTGCCTCGGATCAAGATCCTACTCTACACCCCATTGTCCAATCCTTTTGGAGCCCAATGTACCTCGCAGAAAGAGTTTTAACTAAGGTAAGTTCTCACCATAAAACTCGTTGTTTGTGTATGGGCCCCTGTATATTGTCAGTATATGCATGTGTATGAGAATTCGGACAGAATTTTAAATTGCAATTTAAGGGGCACATTTTTTTTATTTGCCCTGAGTGCCTTTAACCCTACTTCCCTCTTCCTGTCACCCACTACCTCCCTGTCACCCACTATCTCCCTGTCACCCTCTATCATACTGTCACCCAATGTCTCTCTGTCACCCACTATCTCCTTGTCACCCTCTATCACCCTGTCCCAGTCACCCGCTATCTCCCTGTCACCGTCTGTCACCATGTCCCAGTCACCCACTATCTCTCTGTCTCCTCTGCCTCCCCAGTCACCCACTAACTCCATGTCACTCACTGTCTCTGTTACCCTCTATCTCCCTGTCACCCACTATCTCCCTGTCACCCCTGCATCCCCAGTCACCCACTATCTCCCTGTCACCCTCTCCCAGTCACCTCTATCTCCACGGGGATAGAGAGATAGTTAGGGCCGGTGGTGTAGTCCAAATTTGATCAGAATGTCAGTTTGGGCGCTATCGTTCACGCAACGCAAGCCATGCATCGGTAATGAGGTCATTATGTCAACCCTCTTTTCATCTCCTTAGGGGAAGTTTATTAAAATTCTGATTAAGTAGTTTTCCTATTTCCCACCTGAAGAATACCTACAGATGGAGACGCACTCATCTAGTGTTGCTCCATCACAGACGTGCAATCCCGGCAGGACTAGGCGATCCGGCGCCTAGCCATGCTACGGGAGTGCACGGAGAAATCCCATCAAAGTGAATGGGGCATGTGCGCGTGGCACAGACATGCGCCCTGGCACAGACGGGGCCACGATTAGCGTGGCTCCATCTGTATCTTACATTTCATATTCCTAGCATATCGTGTTGTAAGAGAATTAGCGATGTGTCAGTGAGTGAGTGAGGGCTTTCGTGTGTATGTATATACTGTATATATATATATATATATATATATATTTCTGCAGCGGGGTACACTGGTATTCCACAGGGAATAACATCGGGGTGTAGAGTAGGATCTTGATCCGAGGCACCAACAGGCTAAAAGCTTTGACTGTTCCCAAGATGCTCAGCGCCGCCTCCTCTATAACCCCACCTCCATGCACAGGAGCTCAGTTTGTAAGTTGGTGTAAGTTGGTGCCTGCAGTGCAGGCAGCTAACAGGCAGGGCTGTGCCAGCAGCCCTAAGAAGACCTATTTTAAAGAAGTTAGAAGACTTCAAAGGTTGCAGCAGAGGCACTCTAGTGCTAGATATCATTCTGATATCTCCAGCTGCAGCTCCATAACCTCCCCCAATGGCGCTGTATACTCCCATGTCCCTGGTTGCCGGGTACTTTCAGCGGAGGCTCCGGTTCTTCACCCAGGACACACACACTAACTGAAGTTCTCAGGGATCGCGTGGCTGCACTAAGGGAGGAGGAAATCGCGATCCGGCGTGGCCATTAGGAGGCGGGCCGCGCGCGCTGGCGTGGACACTGTGGTCATACAGGGACCCCACTAGACCACCGGGGCAAGGGCACAGGTCGGATTAGGCTATAATCCATTTTATTAAGGCCTGCTGCACCCGGTGGAAGTCCAGCAAGGGGATAAGGCTCTGGCCTATCGACCCTCCCCCAGCCCCTGGGCACCATTTAGAGTAAATGTTCCCGCCCTGGAGCTGCATTACACAGCTGCGCTGATTCTGGGACTGCTGGGTGATGCCTCCTCTGTAAAGCCGCCTGCATTATCAGTGCTGTGCATTTACAGGACACTTAAGTATTCTACGTGTCATTTAGACAGTGTTAGTTAAGAATAAGTGCATGCTTCAGGGTTATTTCGTACAAGTACTCTGTGATATTCATCCAGTTTTACTGTGCATTGATATATCTGTGTATATACATAGCCTTACTCAGTAATAGTATTGCTAGTCCAGTGCAGTTTTATTGTTTGTCATAATTCCTGCATTGTACACGTGTACGTGTGTGTGTGTGTGTGTGTGTGTGTGTGTGTGTGTGTGTGTGTGTGTGTGTGTGTATATAGCTGCTGGGTGATCTCTACTCCGTGTATCTCACTCCTACTGCTATCCCTATATTCTGTAACCTGAGGGGGCTCCGTGCGTCAGGGTTATTAGATAATATAGGTATTTCACAGGATATACGTATTTTGTATTTTTATCTGTGTTTTTCAGTCACATTTTACCTCAGAAATCCTCTGTTTGTGCTGTCACACTGCACAGAGGGTTTGTGTTAGGTATTCTATCTCCTGATATTGTACTGTGTCACCCGTGGTTTACGCTTTCATATTATGTCAGCTACAGGGGGTGATGGCTATGGGACTGATTCCGCCGTGTGCGGTTATGATGTCCCAGATGCATTTGAGGATAACATGGATGCAGAGGGTTCAGGTTTTGGGGGTTCTGTACCCCCCAGTCAGTTTGTAACAACGGGGGCACATCAGGGCCCGCCTTGGTCTGCCTTTTCTAATTTACTGACTACGCTGGTAACTAGACTTGCGCCCCTTATGGTAACTAGACTTGCGCCCCTGTGCGTTTGCCCCTGCGAATTGTTGATCGTCATACCGAAGCAGATGCTTACAGGAAATTGCAGGCACTTGAAATGAAAATTGTTGGGGATAAAGGGTATACGTGGTATAAATACAGTCTCAACTGCACCACATCCCATTAGAATCTCTGCCTCAATTATATTTATATGCAGACCAGTCACTTTAAGCAGGGTTCTGTTGCACAACACCAACTTTCAGTGTGCCGGATGGCATGTCTGTTTTTTCCTTTATTGCGCCTCTCCCTGATGTCACATCGAGATCATACATACCTCAGTTTATTTCTAGGTCATTAAGCTATACAATAGTAAAAACATGATCCAAATTCATCCAGTAGTTTTTGGTGTGATGCCGGAACGACTTCTACTATGTAGATATCACAGGCGCTGTTATGGTTTGTTTCTCAGTAGAGCTGCTGCTGTAAGGAGATAGTCACTCTCCAGAATAACCAATAAATTGAAGAAGAACTAAAGCAGCGCTTGTATGTGTGTTTTATTATATCAATGATAGATGTAGTACTGTATACACTTTAAAAATTACATATAACACTTAATGCATAAAAACAACAGTAATAGTACGTGATAAAATTCCCAATTAGAGCAGTTTCTCACCCACTGGTACTATTCAATAGCTGAATTAGTCCTTCTTTAGATGCCTGTTCCTTTGTTGCTCAAAATTCCAAAAAGGTGTGTTGTTATTGATTTTTGTATTCCAACATGTAAGAACTTGCCTTTCTGCGGTATGTCCCTTTGTAGTTACCGACAGAGGAATGCTCTCCTAGGCCAAATGCAGATATAGGCTGGAGTCCTCAGATCAATCAGGGTTTGGGGCAGGTTTCTGTTCTATTGGAGTGCTCTTCCCTTTGGATCAGTGAGGAGCTGTCTCAGGCAGAAGGAATAGGTAGGTGTCCTGTGGGTAGGTGTTCAACGTGTTTCGCTGCTTCAACTGGCAGCTTTTTCAAGGTATTGCTCTCTTGTCCGGGTAGGCATATTTATACCCCTCTTAATTGATTGCTCATTAGCATACATGATAATTAAGACACACATGAATCAAATCATAAGATTGCTAGTATGGAGGCAGACCCATTTAAAAAAAACTTTTTAGTGGTTAATTTAAAAACTCATTTTTATTAAGGATACAGTGATTTAAATACCTTAGACAGACTGTGACTCCCTCTTTTTCACCAGCTTTTCTGGTCACGTGATCATAAAAGCATGTGACCAGGGATTTGCTTATGCTTATTGGGTGTAGTCCGGTCACATGACATTAGAACTAGTAATTTTGATATTCATTGGGCCAGTAGCGATCACGTAATGGGAAGTATAAGGACACAGTATTCATATACACATACTAAGGGGCATGCTTTGTGTTATTAGAACCCAGACTTATAGCTGAATATTTGTTAATTAGCCATCGCCTGTCACCTGATCAAAGCCTCAGTGTATTTCTTCCACCGGGCTCACTGCCCGTACCTCCTCCCTGAGGTCTCCGGTCACGTGACTTGGAGGCGGAGTCACACTCACTTCTATGCATTTGATCATGTGTTCTGTCACATGATAGGGTTGACCAATAGGAGGATGAAGAGACCCCAAACCGCAATTGATCTGAGGACTCCAGCCTATATCTGCATTTGGCCTAGGAGAGCGTTCCTCTGGCGGTAACTACAAAGGTACATACCGCAAAAAAGCAAGTTCTTACGTGTTGGAATACAACTATCAATAACAACACACCTTTTTGGAATTTGGAGTGACAAAGGAACAGGCATCTTGACAGGTTGTCAGGATTCTGATTTAGTCTGTTCCCGGAGGAGGCACTAGTGGGTCAGTGTTGGAATGACGTATGAAACGTGGAGACTGAATAAAGTCCTGTGCATATGCGCTAATGTTTAATAAACACAAAAGTCACAGAACAGTAATATAATAATAGATGGTACGTAGCATTGGCAGTAGCAGAAATGAAATGATAAACGGTAACTGAATCCAAGGTAATGATAAAAAGTCTTTGGCAACACAGATATATCTTGGTGATAGGTTGATGGCTGAATGCAGAAGGTTTAAAGCAAATAAAGTCTCTGACAACAAAACGTGAAAATAACTTGATAACTGGATGCAAATGGTTTTAAGCAACATAAAGTCACTGGTAACACAAATGTGGAATAACCTGGTAGCGGGATGTAAACGGATTTGTAAATAATAATTGAAACAAAGCAAAACTCCGGTAACGTGGAATAACTTGATAAATGCAAATGGTTTGGAAAACAGAACTCCGGTAATACTTGCAAAAGCGCAGTCTCTGTAACATAAAATATATGGAAAAAGACAGTATACACTATCAAGGGAGCGCTTAAATCGTATTGGATTTTAAATATATTTATTTTATTTTGTTCATATTCCTTTTATAACATAAAACATAAAACCATATGTAGATACAAATTGATATATTCAAATAATCCGATCCACATGCAATATCCACATACAAGAACTCCTATACTATTGCCCTTTAAAAATAATAAAAAGTGTCCATGAATTGTCTTTTGTATATATACTTAATAGCAATTGCTACATGAACAGCTGTTCCTTGTAAGTACCGGAATGTAAAGTGCAGTTTATTGATTTTAGCCACTTTAATCCAATTAGTAGAGTTTATCAGGGGGAGAGCGCTGTGTATTGTGCTGTCCACATGCTGGGGTCGTAGCATACCGCTGTGGACAGCACAATACACAGCGCTCTCCCCCTGATAAACTCTACTAATTGGATTAAAGTGGCTAAAATCAATAAACTGCACTTTACATTCCGGTACTTACAAGGAACAGCTGTTCATGTAGCAATTGCTATTAAGTATATATACAAAAGACAATTCATGGACACTTTTTATTATTTTTAAAGGGCAATAGTATAGGAGTTCTTGTATGTGGATATTGCATGTGGATCGGATTATTTGAATATATCAATTTGTATCTACATATGGTTTTATGTTTTATGTTATAAAAGGAATATGAACAAAATAAAATAAATATATTTAAAATCCAATACGATTTAAGCGCTCCCTTGATAGTGTATACTGTCTTTTTCCATATTGTTTACCTTGGGTGATACAGTGTCACCAGTGGGAGACGCAGGAATCCTTCTTGGATATTTTTATATATATATATTAATCTTTTTTTGGTGGTAGCAAGCGCTGTGTTTTAGTATAATATATTGTCTGTAACATAAAAGCTCTTTAGCCAATCAAGGCCCAGGCAGGAGACAGTCCTAACTCAGCATGCTTGTTAAGTGCTGGATGCAATGCACAGAATGGAATGCTGGTAATAAGGTGCACAAGTTAGACAATGAATAACACCTGAGGAGAGTCTCTTACTGCTGATGAACTGTGGCAGGCTGTGGCTGGAGTCTGGAGCAAGCAGGAGAAATGCAGAATGATGAATGGAATGAAATGATGAGAGGAACCACGGGGAACCACTGGAGACTGGGACACGGGGAGCCACTGGAGACTGGAACACGGGGAACCACTGGAGACTGGAACACGGGGAACCACTGGAGACTGGAACACGGGGAACCACTGGAGACTGGAACACGGGGAACCACTGGAGACTGGGACACGGGGAACCACTGGAGACTGGGACACAGGGAACCACTGGAGACTGTGACACGGGGAACCACTGGAGACTGTGACACGGGGAACCACTGGAGACTGGAACACGGGGAACTACTGGAGACTGGAACACGGGGAACCACTGGAGACTGGGACACGGGGAACCACTGGAGACTGGGACACGGGGAACCACTGGAGACTGGGACACGGGGAACCACTGGAGACTGGGACACGGGGAACCACTGGAGACTTGACACACCAAATGTGACTCGTTGTCCAAGGCGATGAGAATGAGCCAGGAACTGGAGTTTAGACCCCTTGCTCTGTGATGATTGGATGAATCTCTGTGAGAACACACTCTCCAGGATTGAGTGCCCAGATCAGCTGAGAGTTAACTGGAGCTGGTGATTAACCAGGAGAATAATTCTGTAGACAGTTAATGCAATGCACTGCTGGTTGCTGGCTGGGATCAGTAGTGCACCGGGAGTTAATGCTGTTTAACTAGAAGCACTGTGTACTCCAGGCTGCTGGCTGAAACCAGTGGTTACCAAAAGATTGAACTGGTTAGGTGGAGCACAGTGAGCTGCAGGAGACTGAAGACTGGAACTGCTGGGACCTGTAGTTCCACAGGTCCAATTCACAGGGAATACTCTGAAAACAGAGGACTGAAGCCAGGAGACGCCTGTTCACTGGAAGTGATGCAATGGAGAATGCGGATTCCTGACACATCTTAAGAAGGACTAATTCAGCTATTGAATAGTACCAGTGGGTGGGAAATTGCTCTAATTGGGAATTTTATCATGTACTATTCTGTTGTTTTTATGCATTAAGTGTTACAGGTTGAGTATCCCTGATCCAAAATTCAAAATCTCACATTTTTGGGTCCCCTACTGAGATAATGACATATATATATTATATTATGGGTATATATAGATATATTATATAGATATATAATATAATATATAGATGTATGTGTCATTATCTCAGTAGGGAAACCAAAAATGTGGGATTTAGAATTTTGGATAAGGGATACTCAATCTTATATGTCATTTTTAAAGTGTATACAGTACTACATCTATCATTGAGATAATAAAACACACATACAAGCGCTGCTTTAGTTCTTTTTTAATTTATTGATGCCGGAACGAACAGACAGACAGACAAAAAAAAAGTAATTTCCATAGTACATGAACAGTCCCCAGAAGTATATTTCTCAAACAAAATACTATGTATAGATACGACCATTACAGTTTTATTATATGTATAGAAAAGGAAATAAACCCTCAACCCTATCACCATACCAGTATTTATCTGGATCCAGTTCTCTTAAAAGTAATTGGGCCATAGGGGTTTCCCGAGCTGATCTCTGGTAGATTAAGCATTCCCATCAATAGGCACTATTAAGCAAAAATACTCAGGTGGGGACACTGGGCCTGATTCGTGTTTGCAATTAAAGCAACAAAGCATGCAACTGTGCAAAACCATGTTGTACTACAGGGTGGCCAGATGTAACGTGCAGAGAGATTTAGATTTAGGTGGGGTGTGTTCAAGCTGAAATTTTAATTTGTAGTGTGAAAATAAAGCTGCCTGACATTTGAGGACTACATGCAAAAGCAGCCAGCATTTTCCCTGCACAGAAACAATAGAAATGTATTTGCTCCCCTTGGATGGCAACATGGTTTGTTCCAGACTCATAGGTCCTAATTCAGACCTGATCGTAGATGTGTGAAAAAATGCACACAGCCACCACATCCCACCCTGCAAACGGTCCAGATACGCCTGCGTTGTCTAGACTGCGCCCACCCAACGCCGTCGCAGCGCCACCCCAACACTGCTGACGTGCCCGAGACTGCCCCATGACCGCCTCTGCCTGTCAATCAGGCAGAGGTGATTGCACAAGTGAGATGCCTTTGCCTGTGCTCTAGAATTCTAATTTTCAGCACCCTTTTAGTTTTTCCGACGTATCTTAAGCCACAAGGGCATGTTAGAATATATATACAGAAATTTGTATTGCAATTGATGAAGGATCGAATGATGTTAGGACATGGGTTATTACAACCAATAAAAGATTTTAAATTTCTTTCTGCCAGAGTACATATCTTACAATTTCCACAGTGATAAAACCCTTTAGGTGGGGTCAAAAAGTGGTTGGTCTTCTCACTCTGTACTGTGGTTAGTTTGCTTTTAGAAATTATCGATTTGACAGTCCTAGCTTTCCTATAAATAATGTCTGGTTTATTGGGAAGTTCTGGACCAAGAATCGGATCTAACTGCAGTATATGCCAGTTCTTCTTGGCAATTTTTTCTAATTCTCTGAAGCCAGTACTGAACTGTGTAACTAGTGGGCAGAACATTTTTTCCCCCTGTTCATCCTTTTTCTTATAATTCACAAGTTCATCTCTCTCCTTATTCCTGGCCCTTACCATTGCTTTATGTGTTAATTCCTCAGGGTACCCTCTCTGTAGAAATCTATTAGTATAGATTTCTGCCTGTTCGTCAAACTTCGTCAAACTGGAACAGTTTTTCCTTAGCCTTATATATTGAGAGTAAGGAATATTTTCCTTCCACCTAGGAAGGTGGCAGCTACTAAACTCAAGATAACTATTAGAATCTACTTGCTTGAAGAATGTAGATGTTTCAATCCCTACTGTGTTGCCAAAGTTCTCAGTAGACAGTACTAGATCTAAAAATTCCAGTCGGTTAGGATGAAAAGTGCCAGTAAATTTTAGATTGAAGGTATTTACATTAATTTTGGCGAGGAACTCGTTCCACTCCTGTTCACTTCCATTCCACACAATCAGTACATCATCTATATATCTTTTATATAGGACAATGTTAGACCTGAGCTCATGAATGAGAGTCTCAGTCTCCCACTGTCCCATATAGATGTTGGCAAGGCTTGGAGCACAGATACTGCCCATCGCTGAGCCCCATATCTGTTGATACCAGTCATCCAGGAATGTAAAATAATTGTATTTAAGCACGAAACCCAAACATTGACAAATTAACCTACATTTAGTCTCACTTATACTTAAATCCTCCTTGAGTTTAAGTTCAACGGATAGAATCCCTTTGTCATGTGGTATAGACATTTCTGAAGCCGTCATTTGACAAACTGTTAAAAGAACCACCTGAAAAAAATATATGGTTATGAGAAGCTCTGTTGTTCAAATTGCAGCCCTACTGACCTATAAAGGCCTATGATGGTAATAAAAAATTGTCTCAAAGCCAATTTGCAACCGTGGTTTGGTTAAATGGTGGTTACTGGAAATTTTGGTGAACAGGCTTGCACACCACCTACATTTCATAATATGGAGAAATTTAAGAGTAGAACAAGGGTATGCAGAGGCCCCACTGAGAACATGGCTCCCAAGCCAGAAGTAAATGTTTCACCACACAAACCTCCTGTATCTTTCTGAGCAGGTACAAAATGATCAGTGTTTAGGCTACAATGACCACAGGTTAATTCCAGTTTGTGTTCTCACTAATTGAGTATCCAAGCAGGAGCAGATTGGCCATAGTTTTCTATGGTAGGCGAATGACCACTAATGCCTTTTTTTAAAATCGTGTAATGAAACAGTCATATTTACTGTCGACAAAGAAACGACTCGCTAATGCCGATGCCTGGATTTTGCTTCTTGTCACCAACTGTGATTTACGACTGGGGAGCTTTCTGGGACTGTGAAAAATGAAGAAAAAAAAACATGGATATTGGTTAAGTGACACCATTGCCCACTCCATAAAGACGCTTGGCATCAGGGTAAGAATGCAATTATTCCCCGCATAAGCCCTAATTCCAACTGCGTAACTTTGGCAAAGGAAACATTCAAGAGAGGTGGAACATAGCGCCGAACATTTTATGATACAGAGCAGGTGCTCTCCATCTTATTAACATCACAAACAGGTTAATACACGGTGCCAGCAATAATTGGATGTGAGTGACGAGCATAGCATATGCAGGAGCAGTGCTCTCCCCTGCAGAAAGTGTTCAGACAGAAAAGGAAAACTTCCATTTAAAAATCAAAGGGACATACACATACTGTATATATTGAAGTCCCATTTCACATAATACCTGGAAGCTCTGTCCAAATAATTCCTACTAAGGACTATTACAGTAAATATTTGAAGGGTCGGTGACAAGCAGTGGTAATATTATGTGTGTGGTGTACAGTGATTTTATGTATGCTTGTGTTTTTAATAAATTTCATATCTTTGTGGTGCTCTATGTTACCTGTACTCTATATCTGTTATTTATTTACTGTAATGCTATGTTTTGTCTCCCTGTACTGTCCTTTGTACGGCGCTGCAAAACACATGTGGCGCCTTATAAATAAAATGTAATAATAATAATAATAATCTTTTATATATTGTATGATGGTTGATAGTTAGGTGTGTGGTTAACATACCGCCCGTCAGGATCCCACATGTCGCAATACCGATGCCGGGATCCCGACTGGGGTACTATTCCATTTCCAGAATACCGGCAAGGTAGGTGATTCCCCTTCTATTCCCCTTCTGACACCCATAGAGGGAGAATAGAACCTGTGCTGAGCGAAGCTCGCCACTGAGTCCGCAAGGAGCTTCGCTGCACTTGCCTCCCTGCCGGCATACTGGCGCACGGGATGCCGATGTTGGTATCCTGATATTCGGCATCCCGTGCGGTGGTATCAAATACCAATCCCGGTATTTAAATATAGGCATAGGCATTGAATGGGAGCAGCTTTTGCATAGGCATTGAATGGTAGCAGCATTTGGAAGGCATGCTGTTCCTTGTAGTGCTACTAGGAGATCCTGGGGGTGGCTCCCAGGTAAGTTAGCCCTCTGTCGTCTGGATCCGTTTTAGTATGAGCCTTTATCATGAGGCCTTACTGTAGATAAATCACATGGCCCTATGTGGGCACTGCCATTATGTAGTGTTAGGACTGTTTATCATGAGTTTGCATGCCTCTGCGATTCAACCTATCATATTGCAAATTTGTGAAAACAGGATTCTTGCGATAATTCTTGCCATTAAAATCCAGAGAAAAGTGTAGGAGAAAATTAGAAAATCTTCCTGTACCCCCAAAAAAGCTTAACTAAGATAGGAAAACAGTACTGATGTATATAAGTGGTCATAATAAAAAAAAAATTGGGGTACTTAAATTGGGTCAAAGGGCTGTTAAATGCATTTTTCCTAAAAATTGGGGAAATTATAGAAATAAGAGTTTTTAAGCTAAATAAGTGCTCAAATTAAATTTGGGGTACATACAAATGGGTATAAGTATGTATTTGGGTCATTTTAAGCTACTTTAAGAAAAAAAAGAATTATCTCACCTGCAAGCCTAAAAATACTTGTCCCACACATAAAGCACCCCCTGAAATACCTGTCCCATACCTTGTACACCACTTTCCATCACTTTGCACTTTTTTATCCCAAAAATTACATCATTATTTGCTAACTAAAAATAATTAAAAGCTTCTAGGTGCCTAATTAGTGGGTGTCTCGGGGTTCTGTACCAAATCCTGGCATTTTTACCTTAAAATAGAGTTGGTGAAGTGAAATTACTGGTAAACCTATGGAGAATTATCACCAATAATTTTTTGCAGACAATTGAATAGGGGCTTTTTACCGCAAAAATGACATTTTGCAGTCAATTTAATTTCCCCCATAGGTTTAAAAATAAAGTAAATTTCTAGCTATTTTAATCACTGCTTCTCCATTTATTCTATATACAGTAGAAAAAACTAGAAAATGGTAGTGTGAGAGAATTTAAGATTCTGCAGAGATTGTAACATAAGGGAAATTCAGGAATTAAACACTATGCCTGAATTTCGTAGCTGTGTTTGAAGCTCCTCTTACAGTGCTCTGTTATAGCATCAGCTATAGATAAGACTATCCATTTAAAAACACACCCTCCTGAATGTTTGTGGGTTAAGAATTTTAGTTTTTAGGTAGTCAAGTGTTCATCTCATCATTGTTCTACTAAAAAAGAACAGTGCCATAGGGGGTAATTCCAAGTTGATCGCAACAGGAATTTTGTTAGCAGTCGGGCAAAACCATGTGCACTGCAGGGGAGGCAGATTTAACATGTGCAGAGAGAGTTAGATTTGGGTGTGGTGTATTCAATCTGTAATCTAATTTGCAGTGTAAAAATAAAGCAGCCAGTATTTACCCTGCACAGAAATAAAATAACCCACCCAAATCTAACTCTTTCTGCACATGTTATATCTGCCTCCCCTGCAGTGCACATGGTTTTGCCCAACTGCTTACAAAGTTCCTGCTGCAATCAACTTGGAATTACCCCCATAGTTACCAGCTTTACAAAATGTATGGATACAGTCTCATGCCTTAACAATATGTGCCTATTTTTCAATACTGACAAATAAGTTAAAGGGGCTGTACAATAATAAAATCAACACTCTTATGTAGCAAATATGGGGCATCTCCCTGACAATCACCAACCCACCCAGCCATTTACCTGAAGCCAGGAGCCAGTAGTGTTTGCAATCAGTTCAGTTTTACTGCAGAACACAGCTTACCATTGCAATCTGGCTATTGTGACCTTTAAGATGCCTCGAAGTACAGTGTCCTCCAACAATGTGAGTCTTGACCTGATATAGTGTGTTGGTTCTATTTTACTGCATGGAGGGGCAGAATGTGTTATGGTTGGATGTCCAGACGGTCCCTTTAAGATTAAAGATAAGCATTTAATAAACAAATAATAGAATCGCATCATATTTAGTAAAAATATAACCAAAGTCCATGTAGACTACATCTCCCATGACCAGCATAGATGCACCTTTCTAGTAGGAACGTACCTGAAATGCATCAATACTTCACTTTTACTCTGTGTGCATAACATGCACATGATTATTATTATTTTTTTATTATTATTATTTTAATTATAATATCTTGTGCACCGCTATCATAGGCAAATGCAGGGAGAGGGGATTTCCAGTTGTCCGGAAAGCCCCCTCCTCTTGGCAACTGGCTCAAATTATGAAATCAATAGTATACAGTATAATACGATTACTAGAGCTGCCACCAGATCATACAGTTTAAGGGATAGAGCAGAACTGCTGCACATTTCCAGTGGTAGCTGCTGCACATGCCTGGTGGTAGTAGTAGCTGCTTCTGTGGGTGAATCTAAGTCCTCAATCGGTGCACTGTACCAGAGAATAGCTACCAGGAAGAAGAGACAAACTCCTTACCATGAGCTGGGAGAATGTGTGCTTAGAAAGTGCAGAACTGGTTCTATTATGGTTGTGTATTTATTTTAGTATGTTTAAGCTTTTCCTGACCACTTATCTTATTTATATTAGTTAAATATGTTTGATACAGGGGTATATTCAATAAGAGTCGGGTCCATTCCGACATGCAGTTGTCGGAATGGACCCGTCAACCCCTATTCAAAAGAGCGGCCAAATCCGACCGTCGGATTTGGCCACTCCCGGTGTCCTGTCCTGCTGCTGCTGCTGTCAGCAGCGGGGGTAGCTGTCAGCGGCGTCGGGGGAAGGGAGCTGTCAGCGGCACCGGGCGTCGGGACGTGATGTCTGCGGCGCCGGGGGGGGGGGGAGCAGCGGAGGAGACGGAGCGGGACCTCGCTTGCTGGAGCCGGGTGGACGCTGCCGCTGAGTTCCTGCTCTCCCCGCTGCTTCCCCGTCTCCTGCTGTCAGCTCACTCATCTCAATCCCACTTTTTTTTAAGTTGGATTGAGATTGTCGGAAACAGGGGTAAAACCTGTCGGGTTTGGCCCCGCTTCTGACAATGCATGCCGATCAACGTGCATTCCGACAGAACTCCGACAAGTCAGGTTTCCCGACTTGTCGAAATAAATGGGGCCGTAATGAATAGGTCGGAACCCCTTCTGACCTAAAACTGTAGGAAACTGCCGTCTTTCTGACAAGACGGCAGCTTCCGACAGTTATTGAATATACCCCTCAGCCTATAATATAGACCATCTATAGTGTTAATTATTATACTATATTCCGTACACTATCCAGTGTATAAAAAGACCAATGTATACATTAATGACCAGGGCCGGAGCAAGGTTCCCCCAGACTCCTGCATTTGCTCCAATGTTCTGCAGATTGGGAAAATTGTAGATTGCATTTGGAAACCCGCTCTAGAAATCCTACATTTGCCACTGCCTATGTAAGATTTTGCCGTGAATGCAGGCTACTGAATCTTATGTGTTAAGGGGGTACTCATGGAGCGATAATCTAAGCAATCTGACTAGATTGCTTAGATTTTAAGCATGATCGCTCCGTGTGTACCCCCCACAGCGATAGCGATGCACAGCCCCGCGCATCACTATTGCTGGTGCTAGATTGGCCTGGCCTGCTGGGTGAAGTGAGCAGAGCCCCTCCCCCCTTCCCGTCTCCCCCTGCACGCTCAGCACACATCATGCTGTGCTGAGCAAAGGGAGAGATGTGTGCTGAGCGGTTTGCTCAGCACACATCTCTCCCCTGATCTGCCCATGCATACGGGCCTTTACACTATGATAACATACACTGTTACTCAACTTGTACAATTGAATGTGATACATTGTGAAATATGTGGAACTGTTGCATTTACAATCTACTTGGATCCACTTAATGGTGATTGTATAATGTGCTTAACCACATTTCATTAGCATGATATCACATTTAGAGGAGCTGCACTTAGTACAAATTCATGTGCATTTTTTTAAATATGATTTTGCAGTTTGTGTTTGGAGAAGAATCTCTTCAATATAATACAATTCTATGCTGGGTATTTTTCTTTAACAACGGTATTGGTTGAAGTTTTATGCGGTAACTATTCGTTGAGATTATGGTTTTCGATTTAGAACTACTTACTGTGCATTATGGGCAAATTCTTGGTACACTGAGCTCAATAATGTCATAGTCATCAAGCAGGCTGTCCTTATTCTCATATTTCTGCTACCATGAATATTGATCCCCTGTGTGTTATTTATGTTTAGTGATGTGTAAAATCTATGACAAATTTCAGCTGAATAAATGTGTATGTTTTATGAAAAATGTTTCTACTCAGTCTTCCGCAATATGTAGTCACCCTAATGCCAAGTAATTACTATTCTAAATAATTACCATTAACACATTTAATAAAACATTGTGAAGTCAAGTGAAGGGGATTTTTTTATATAGAATTTTTTTTGTAGGTGCATGTATTTCCTTTGTGACTAGATCATTATACTCTGTCAGACACAGCATCTGGTTTAATGCTCTGAAATATATCTTGTCACGTGCGTGCTAAAATGGGGAGTGTGCATAATTCAGGCCATTGTTTGCTAAAGTCTAGACTATGAAATTCACTGAGCATCTCATTAAAAGTAATTTAATGGCATATATCAAAAAAATGTATTTAATTTCTATAATGGACAGTTCAAGCATTAAGCTTTGAAATACCATAAGCAAGGGAAGGCATAAGATGAGCTTAATGGCTTATCCATCTATAAATTAATGTGTCAGGTCATTTTCACTCCATGAGTATCTTAAACAAATTGGGTGCATATAAACTATTAGATGTTAATAGCTCCATGGGTTTTGAACAACATCAAACATTTACATGTATGTGTCAAGACACAGACCATTAAAAATGAGGTATTCTGTATGTTTTTTTTTCTCCTAAAAAATACAGGCAAGACAAAATAAAATAAATAAAAAAATAAAAACACAGAAAAAGTGTTAAGATTACAGACAACTGGACTGAAAATACCTTTTTCCAAGGACAAACCTAGTCAGTGCACATTCTATGGTTCATGCCCAAGGCTGCCAAAACAGGGGGGCTATACAGTTGTGGTCACACCACCTCCAGTGATGTAGTCATGCGTACCATGACCATGTCTTCTAAATACCAGGTCCAATATTTTTCTGACACCTTTATACGTACCTACAGTATTCTCCTGGAGATACAGACTAGGGGCCTCATTCACCTTAGCCAGCTGATGCAATTGCATTGGGACAGTTTTAGCCACAGTGCGCGTGTGCAAGTCCCATTCTGCTCTCACAGCGGCCAATGCAATCACATCACATTGATGCAAATGCCTCTGCCTGATTGACAGGCAAACGCTTTTGCGGGGCGGCGACACGATGTTGCGGGGGAGGCGATGCAGCAATGGGTGGGCATGTGGGCGGGTTCGGGGCAGCTGCATGATGTCACATGCGGCCGTGAACAGGAAAATGGCAGCCAGGTTGTGGAGGCAGGGGGCTTGACTTATTGTGCAATCTGCTGCTCTTCCATATATGCTGCCATATGGAAATGCAAAATTATTCCCTATGGGTTTTTTTTCGGAACTTAATGTCTCCAGCTTTTTAAATTGTATTTTTATGTGTGTCAAGTGAATAGCCATCTACTCTAATACTGCATTTATTTGGCTTGTCTGTCAAACCAGGTACACACGCATCTGTTGGCTACATCTGTACTGCATGGTTGTCAGCCAACATGTCTTGCTTTATGCTGCATCTGTCTCTTACTAACTCACTTCAGTTCTAGTTACTAGTAAATAGTATTTGACATTCAGTAGTGTCCTGTTCATCCTAACTCTGCAATACCCTGTGATAATATCAGTCTCTATTATTTGAAGTGAAACACCTGAGTGTATCCAATTAAGCACATCTAGCTCTAAGGCAGGAGTGGGAAACCTCCCACCCGTGGGCCTTATACATCCCGGGAAAGCATTTGGTCTTTACTGGGGCCCTGCCAAGGTAGCTGCAGAGTGTAAAGCCGCCCACCGTGCACGGCATCATAGGAGATGTCGTTTTCTCACACTGTGCACTGTATACAGTGTACAGTGTGAGAAAACTAAACCTTCCATGATGCTATACATGGCAGATGACTCTAGGCGGTGATGTGAGGCAGCATTGGAGCGAGATCTCAGCAGAGAAAAAGTGAACAAGAGAAACATCTGTTCACTGGAACAACTGTGACATATCCTCATAAATTCCCCCTTTGGGACCCCACGCACTGTTGCTGGAAGGTAGGAACTTTTGCTGTGTAGGATACTGTTTGTAGCCGTAGCCTTTCTGTACAAGTCCATGGTAATTCTACCATGTCCCTCTATGTTAATTGTTAGATCTAGGAATGTTATTGATGTTTGGCTCATTTCTGATGTCAATTTCAGATTGAGCTCATTCTGATTCAGAGTATTAATGGCATTTTCCAGATGCTTTTTCTCCTTCCCACAATATCATGATATTGTCTATGTAACGGAACCATCCTATTACATGATCTGTATATCCATCATTGTTGTCTGAAAATACGAATTCCTGCTCCCACCACCCAAGGTATAGATTGGCGTACGTGGGCGCACATGTTGGCCCATTGCTGTACCTCATGTCTGGAGGTAAAACATCTCATTGAAAATGAAATAATTTTTGGTTAAAATACATTCCAACAGTTTTATCATGAATTCATCAAATTTGCTGTTATTTCTCATGCTCAAAAAATATTCCACAGCTCTGAGTCATTTGTCTTGGTTTATGCTGGTGTATAATGACTCCACGTCACATGTGCAGAGCCATGTATCAGATGTTACAATTAGATTTTCCATTTTACCTAGGACATCCAAGGTATCCCTGGTATAACCTGGTAATTCCGTAGCAATGTTTGTCTACAAAAACACTAGTCTTTTCTTCAAACCCCCTATACCTGGCACTACAGATCTTCCGGGAGGTTTTAGGGGATTTTTGTGTATTTTGGACAAGGCATAGAATGTAGGTACCTTTGGATTCTCTACCCACAAATAATCTTTTTCTCTCTTTGTGATAATCGGCTAATCATACTTTCTTTCAATCAGATGTAAATAATTTTTCAGAAAATTGGCTGTGGGATTAAAGTTCATCTTCCGATAACACGATTCATCATTCAATTGTTTCATAACTTCTTCAAGATAGAGATCCTTCCTCCAAATTACAACTTTCCTACCTTTGTCGGATGGTTTTATGTCTACGTCATTCCATCTTTCTATTTCTTGGAGAGCTTTAAATTCCTCTTTGGTTAGGTTTGGGTGGAGAATTCTTCCTTGTTTGTTACAAAGTTTGTCTAAATCTTTGGATACCATAAATATTTTGACTTGTGGGCAGATATAACAGGGGAAAAAGCTTTTTTTTTTTTCCTGAGTCCTGTATCCTGATGGTCTCCTGAATGGCTTTGTTCTCTTGTAGTAGGTCTTCTGGGGGCACTAATAGCCTCATTTTCCATTTCTCCTATGTTAGTGCATGCATTTGAGATTTGATTACCCCTTTTGCTGAAAAATTTAAGAAGGCTAATGTGTAGGTTGATACAAATATAACAGAAAAAAGCACAGACTGTGCAGGCAATCTAGCCTTTCATAAGTTTAAAAGGTTTACAGGAAAAATAACAGCCGGAGATTTTAATAGTTTTATTATCACATTCTGTTTTTTCTACTACGCTATTTTTTAATATTTCACATTTTTTCTGAAATAATTTTAATGTATACCAATAACAAGTCATTTTAATATTTTATTGGGTTCCAGTGTGCACCCTGAAAGATGTTTCCTAGACAGAGGGGGCACATGGGTAGATCTGGAGGACCAGGATGAGAAGGCGGCCATTGGAAAAGAGAGGTGCGCCAGAGAGAGAGAGGTAGACAAGTCGTGGAGTATGGTGAAGAATGGGGAAGGGGGGGGAGTGACAGCACTGTCACAGTCCTTTCCGTATTGTGCATCGTGACACCAAGCAGAAGAGCTGAAGGCGCCGGTGTTCCTGATGTCGCAGAGGCGGGGGAGTGGGCATTATCTGATGCAGCAGAAGCTGAGCAGAGGCTGAGTGTCTGGGTCCGGCTGTAGCAGCGGTGAATAGAGCCGCCCAGTGGGAGGAGACTCCGACCTGAAGCGCCGCCGTGTCTTCTCCAATCCTGGCCTCGGCTGGAGCAGCGGTAAATACAGCCACCGAGCGGGAAGAGACTCCGGCCTGAAGCACCGCCCAACCTCCCTTGTCCCGAAGGAGGTTGGAGCAGCAGCAACTGGAGCTGAATAGCAGGAGGAGACTCCGGCATAAAGTGCAACTCTTCGACAGCATAGTCACTGTTGGCTGTCACAGTGAAACAGAGTAAACCGTGTGACCAAATCCATAAAAGTAGTCTGGGGGGATAGAGGAGCTAACCAATAGCCCCTGTAGCAGCACAGGATTAACTGCATATGGGACTGACATATAAAGCATTTAGCATACTTGTATAAGGTGTCAAGATAGTGATGGGATAAAGGACATTATAGTGTTCAGAGGTCATAGATACTTACCATCACAATATACCCCATGTATCTATCATAGAGAGGACATTAGAAGGTATTCCACCTGTAATAAAGTACAGCAAAACCCATTATTACTTAACCACAGAGAGTTGCGATAGCTACCCAAGAGAGGACATTTTACAGTGATATTACATACCAACCTCAAAGACTGCAGGAAGTACATCTGGAACCCAAACCCCATGCATTAATGACAGGTACTGAGTAGATTGTGCGAAAGGCCTATTGCCACATTTTACACTAGAAAGTCCATAGACACTCAACCAGATTGGATACAAATTATCACTTTGTTGATATTTAGGGCTATGAATTTCATCCTGATACTTGCCATAGAGCAGAGGTTAATGGGAGAGAGACTTCACATAACCCAATCGTCACTAGTGAAAGGCCATAGGACCTCAAAGGAACATCATTGATGTTAGTAGGGAGAATATCCCAAGGGAACTATTTCAGCGCACTGAACCACATATATTTGCAAATATATAAAATACTGTAGGGGTAGGTTAGTTTGGGGAAGGGGCCGTATAGATGATAAGATTGTAATGGTATATTACATGTGTAATTGTATGTGTACACAAGAATGTTATGAAAAGGGTTCCCCTGTTGACGAAAGAAGAGGAGTAAAGTTATAATGTATTCCAATGTGTGTTAAGTTACTTGTCACATAAGTGGCAGCAGCAGAGGAAGAAGGAAAGATGCCAAGTTATAACACCCACATACACACCCTCTGTAAGATAACCCAGGTACCACCCACGTGAGAGAGACAGTGTAATACTACATCATAGGGTTTCTCAAACCTCCCCTACACTACTTTCATTGCATCGTGGTACAAAGTGGAGGCACTAATGCTAATACACCCAGTGGAAATGCGGGTTACATTTTTAAATACAGGATCACAGTCACAGGCTGAGACACAGCTCAAATATGGCTGTGACACACCTGGTTCTTGCTGCCACTCCACGTTACCTCCCACAAATGGCTTCTGCCTGTCAATCACTTTGTGAATAAATTATTTCTGAAACCACCATTGCTAACGACGCAAGCGCAGTTGGTTGATAATCGCTCACCTTTGTAAATATCAGCATTGTGTACAACTCTGAATCAGGCCCAATGTACTGAAGTTAAGCTAGGCACACTGTCACCGAGCAGGGACCCCACTAGACCACCAGGGCAATAGAATACAGGTTGGGTGTACTAACACCCCATTTAATAAGGCTCGCTAGTACCTAGGGTGGAAGTCCAGCATAGGGGAGCAGGCGCTTCATCTATAGCCTCTCCCCAGCCCAGGGCAACATCTACTGTAGATTTTCCCACCCTGGAGCTGCCTCACACTCTCCCTCACTCCCTGACTGAGACGCAGGGCGCCATCTTATAAGTATAGTTGCGGCTAGTCTCTGGGACTGCAGGGCAAGGTCTCCCTTGTAAAGCCGCCTGTATACAGTGATGTGCCTTTACAAACACTTGAGTATTCTGAAACATGTCTTTATACAGACAGCATTAGTTAAGAAAAAGTGTACCTATTACAGGATATATTGTACAAGTATTCTGATATATACTGTACCTCCGGTCTAGGACTGTGCTGTGATATATATATATATATATATATATATATATATATATAGTGGAAAGTCGGCGGCACTCAAAGAAATATGGCAAACACACATAAGTGCTGAGTGTCTGTGTTTGCCATATTTCTTTGAGTGCCGCCGACTTTCCACTACAAATTGGAATACCCCGTGCTGGGGACTCCTACGGAAGGCACCATCATCTTGTGAGTTTAACATTGGGAGTGCTGCCTACTCGGACTCTATATATATATATATACATACATACACACTGCTCAAAAAAATAAAGGGAACACTAAAATAACACATCCTAGATCTTAATGAATGAAATATTCTTATTAAATACTTTGTTCTTTACATAGTTGAATGTGCTGACAACAAAATCACACAAAAATTATCAATGGAAATCAAATTTATTAACCCATGGAGGTCTGGATTTAGAGTCACACTCAAAATTAAAGTGGAAAAACACACTACAGGCTGATCCAACTTTGATGTAATGTCCTTAAAACAAGTCAAAATGAGGCTCAGTAGTGTGTGTGGCCTCCACGTGCCTGTATGACCTCCCTACAACGCCTGGGCATGCTCCTGATGAGGTGGCGGATGGTCTCCTGAGGGATCTCCTCCCAAACCTGGACTAAAGTATCCGCCAACTCTTGGACAGTCTGTGGTGGATGGAGCGAGACATGAAGTCCCAGATGTGCTCAATTGGATTCAGGTCTTGGGAACGGGCGGGCCAGTCCATAGCATCAATGCCTTCGTTTTGCAGGAACTGCTGACACACTCCAGCCACATGAGGTCTAGCATTGTCTTGCATTAGGAGGAACCCAGGGCCAACCGCAGCATATGGTCTCACAAGGGGTCTGAGGATCTCATCTCGGTACCTAATGGCAGTCAGGCTACCTCTGGCGAGCACATGGAGGGCTGTGCGGCCCCCCAAAGAAATGCCACCCCATACCATTACTGACCCACTGCCAAACCGGTCATGCTGGAGGATGTTGCAGGCAGCAGAACCTTCTCCTTGGTGTCTCCAGACTCTGTCACATCTGTCACATGTGCTCAGTGAGAACCTGCTTTCATCTGTGAAGAGCACAGGGCGCCAGTGGCGAATTTGCCAATCTTGGTGTTCTCTGGCAAATGCCAAACGTCCTGCATGGTGTTGGGCTGTAAGCACAACCCCCACCTGTGGACGTCGGCCCTCATACCACCCTCATGTAGTCTGTTTCTGATCGTTTGAGTAGACACATGCACATTTGTGGCTTGCTGGAGGTCATTTTGCAGGGCTCTGGCAGTGCTCCTCCTGTTCCTCCTTGCACAAAGGCGGAGGTAGCGGTCCTGCTGCTGGGTTGTTGCTCTCCTACGGCCTCCTCCACATCTCCTGATGTACTGGCCTGTCTCCTGGTAGCACCTCCATGCTCTGGACACTACGCTGACAGACACAGCAAACCTTCTTGCCACAGCTCGCATTGATGTGCCATCCTGGATGAGCTGCACTACCTGAGCCACTTGTGTGGGTTGTAGACTCAGTCTCATGCTACCACTAGAGTAAAAGCACCGCCAGCTTTCAAAAGTGACCAAAACATCAGCCAGAAAGCATAGGAGCTGAGAAGTGGTCTGTGGTCACCACCTGCAGAACAACTTCTTTATTGGGGGTGTCTTGCTAATTGCCTATAATTTCCCCCTGTTGTCTATTCCATTTGCACAACAGCATGTGAAATTGATTGTCAATCAGTGTTGCTTCCTAAGTGGACAGTTTGATTTCACAGAAGTGTGATTGACTTGGAGTTACATTGTGTTGTTTAAGTGTTCCCTTTATTTTTTTGAGCAGTGTATATATATATATATATATATATATATATATATATCTGTACATATACTAGTCTAGTGCAGTTTTATTGTCATAATTTTCTGCATTGCCTGTGACTGTGTGTGTCTGTATCTGCTGTGTGGTTTCACTTTCAATGTTTCCCAGATATATCTATCACTATATTCTGTACCCTAAGGGACTTGGTGCGTCAGGGTCATGTATATAGTACGTCACAGTATTTACCTATTACGTGTATTCTACTATGTACTCAGTCACATAATACCGGATTTATTCACTGCTGTTGTGTATTGTGTCTACAGCTACATACTAATGGATTTATTTGCAGGTATTGTACTCTGGCTTTATCATACTAATTCGCTCTGTTGTTGCATTTGTGTACAATGTCTAACAAGAAGGGCAGTAAATCTGTGGATGCTCTTCCATCATGCAGAGTATGCCCCAAAGATTTACCAGAGGGGGAAGCTGTGTATGATGGTCTGTGTACTATGTATCATACATCTCCCAGTCAGTCCGCAGCTCCTGTAACCAATCAGGAGCCACCCTGGGTGGCGTTCACAAACCTACTGGGTACTCGGGTGGAACACCTTACGCCCACTATGGGACCACCTGTGCCATTACAGCCACAAATTGTCCCTATGGTTAATCTGCCTTAGGCGGAACATTTGTCTAACCAGTTGCAGTAATTAAATCATTCCTTGGTCAGAAAAAAATCTACTCTAAGTCACTCTATTGTCTCTGGGTCATCTAGGCAGGCTGCTTCCTCCTCACAATCCACAAATCTCTCAGATGTTTCATTTTAAGAGGAGGGGGAGCATACTGTCCTGTCAGACACTGAATCAGGTATTTCTGATGAGGATTCTCCATTGCAAACTGATGTTCCTGCCCTTGTGGTTGCTATTAAGCAAATCCTACAAATCAATGTTGATGAGGATTCCACTACTGTGGCTGAGAAAACTGATATGTTTAAACAGCAGAAAGTGGTTAAAAATATATGACCACATTCTGACCATTTGGTGGACATCAAGCAGGAGCCCTGGTCTAATCCAGGAAAGAAATTTCCTCTGTCTAAACGGGCCTTGGCTCGCTATCCTCTCCCTTCAGAGTTATGTAACAAGTGGGAAAATTCACCGCCGGTGGATTCTCATGTCACCCACCTAATGGTGTCGTTCACTCTGCCTGTCACCACTGTCATTTCACTGAAGGAACCGACAAACAAGCGTGTGGAGAGATGCCTGAAATCTATTTACTCCCTTACAGGTGCTGTACATAGGCCCACTATTGCAGCCTCTTAGGCTGCAAAAGGAATTGAAGCATGGGTTCAGGCATTAGAGGAAGAGCTGCCCGAGGATATATCTAACAATGCCAGACAATACCTGTCTCACATTACCACCACCACCTATTACATTCATGAGGCGTCCTCTGACGCGGGTGTGTTGGCATCCAAGACATCGACTACGTTTGTCCTGGATCACTGTATTCTGTGGTTGAGGTCATGGAAGGTGGACCTAGACTCCAAAGGGGGACATTTTGTTTGGGGAAGACCTAATAAAATTGTGTCTAAATTGGTAGATGCTAAGACTGCCTTTCTCCCAAATACTAATCCTTCTGCACAGAAGGCTAAAGGTACCACTTTTCATTCCTTTTGACCTCAAGGGAAAGCAAAAGGTCAGGCATACCCGAGACAATCTCGTGCTCCCAAAACCACAAAGCCCAAGGCAAAGCAGTCCTGGGCAGCCCGTCAGCTTGCTTCGACAAGCTAGCCATATGTCAGGACAGGCCTCCCACTGGGGGACCCCAGGTTGGGAGGCCGACTTCCGCAGTTCACCCAGGTCTGGTTAAAGACCACTTCAGATGCATAGGTGTCTCTCATGGGTACGCATTCTCCTTCAAGAGACGTCCCCCTCGACAATTTTGCACTACAGTTATCCCTTCGGATCCGTTAAAAGCGCAAGCTTTGCAAAAGGTTGTGAGTTTGTGAAGATATTTGAAAGAGAAAAGAGAGACTCTGTGTTGGGGCACTTTTAAAATAAAACTTAACTTTTAATTAGAATATGATAAGATTATGGTACACCGACAAACACACATATAATATTTTGGGAGAAGGTCATAAAGGATTTTAACCTCTCTCCACTCGTATCTTTTGAATCTGGAGACAGATTCTAAATTAATGAGAAAAAAAGATTATGAATAGGAGTAACAATTCTCCAATTAATATCGGTATCTAAGGTGACAGTGACACCTACGATGAAAATATCAGAAATTCAGTTTCAACATAACGAAGAAAATTCCAACATGTGTCACAACGGCATTTGATATAAAAATTTAGACTCGGAACTTTGGTCCATTAACCAATGCCTATTGTGTTAACGTATCCTGGTATCCTGGTAGGGGTTAAACTGCTATTGCTAGGTTTCTGGTCAACATGTACAGTGAAAGAAAAAACTCTATGTGAGTCTAGGATCAGACAGATTGAAAGAGGAATATAGATATGAAATCAGTAAGGCTATTTAACATGTAACCGTTCATTCCCCCTCACGTTCATATAGTTAATTGTAGCCCACTTCAAACCTGAACCCAGCCGCATACATAATTAAGACGCGACGGGTCCCGCGCCACTTCCGGGTTTTGAAACCGGAAGTGACGCGTTACTATGAAGTGACGCGTCACTGAGTAGTCCTTCGATCTAAGGCCTTCCGGTCACGGAGCCTCTGCCCCGATCGTGGCCTTAACATCCAGGCCTAAGCATTCATCTTTCCCCACCCACACCCAGCTCAGCTTAATCCAAAGCCCTTATAGCTATACAATGCTGTGAATGCAGTGTTCATGAAATATAGTGACACACTTGGAATAAAGTTATGTAACAACAAAGTTGGTTCTTAATAATACCCTATGAATACAGTGATACATGCATAATGAGCTATAATTTAGTTTCATTGATTAACATGTTCCATTTGATCTCAGTTTGCTGTTGACACAGCTGTGTAGATACTGGGAGTTAATACCCAGGCGAAATAGAACAGTAAAAGGCACACAAATCTGTGTAAATACTATCTTGTTTATTATTCTCAAACTCCAAATATATTTTCTTGATACATTTAGGCTGTGGATGGTAGAGTATTTAACTCATACAAAGAATCTATAACCAATACTTACATTATAGAGGACACTGGGAGCCGGAAATTTTTCAGTAGTTGCCAATTGTGGTTTCACTAAGTAGTACTGAATTGATCTATTCACATGTACATATAACAGATTTACCTGTCAATTGAATAGTTCTCAAATAATTTGTAATCGGTAGTCTTTGCATTCATCGGAGTGGATTCATTTTAAATCTTATCACCTTTCTATCTTAGAGCACTTTATTCTACTTAATTCTATATCTAATTTTAACCATATATTTCGCTATGCTGACCGATTCACGGCCTCTTAATGTGATAATAAAAGTTATATTTTAATTTATTCTCTGTGCACCTTACCAGTACAACCCCATTCTCTTTCTTCTATATTATGTGTTGCTAATTGGTTGTCTTAGGTAGCACCCCCAAGATTTATGTATATGAAACTTTAAGTTATATTGGGGTCTTTGTTAGTGATTCATTTCACTTTATCATCCTTTAATAGAAATTTGAGAGTGCAGATCTTTTCCCAGTTCTTGTTGTTTAAGTAGAGCTACCCAGAGAGCTGAAGGGAGCTTCTATGCTCCTTGACTAAGAAGTAATGTTCTGTCAGGAGTTTGTGGCGGGAACTGTCATGTGGAATTGGATTACAGAGGTGTGCTGAGCTGTTTATAACCCATTCTGTTCAATAAACAACTGTTGGTTTTTCATCTACCACCGCGCCTTAGTGATTTGGAACCTGGTATCTTCACAAACTCACAACCTTTTGCAAAGCTTGCGCTTTTAACGGATCCGAAGGGATAACTGTAGTGCAAAATTGTCGAGGGGGACGTCTCTTGAAGGAGAATGCGTACCCATGAGAGACAACTTCTCGCACCTATGCATCTGAAGTGGTCTTTAACCAGACCTGGGTGAACTGCGGAAGTCGGCCTCCCAACCTGGGGTCCCCCAGGGGGTGGCCTGTCCTGACATATGGCTAGCTTGTCTTGTTTAGAAGCAAGCTGACGGGCTGCCCAGGACTGCTTTGCCTTGGGCTTTGTGGTTTTGGGAGCACGAGATTGTCTCGGGTATGCCTGACCTTTTGCTTTCCCTTGAGGTCAAAAGGAATGAAAAGTGGTACCTTTAGCCTTCTGTGCAGAAGGATTAGTATTTGGGAGAAAGGCAGTCTTAGAATCTACCAATTTAGACACAATTTTATTAGGTCTTCCCCAAACAAAATGTCCCCCTTTGGAGTCTAGGTCCACCTTCCATGACCTCAACCACAGAATACAGCGAGCCAGGACAAACGTAGTCGATGTCTTGGATGCCAACACACCCGCGTCAGAGGACGCCTCATGAATGTAATAGGTGGTGGTGGTAATGTGAGACAGGTATTGTCTGGCATTGTTAGATATATCCTCGGGCAGCTCTTCCTCTAATGCCTGAACCCATGCTTCAATTCCTTTTGCAGCCTAAGAGGCTGCAATAGTGGGTCCATGTACAGCACCTGTAAGGGAGTAAATAGATTTCAGGCATCTCTCCAAACGCTTGTTTGTCGGTTCCTTCAGTGAAATGACAGTGGTGACAGGAAGAGTGAACGACACCACTAGGTGGGTGACATGAGAATCCACTGGCGGCGGTGTGTTTGACTTCTTTGTCTTAGGATCTTACAGCATTGGAATACAATACATATTCTAATCAAGGTGATTACATCAGCCAGAGAACCACCCTGTCTGGTCAGCTCACTGTTGGACAATAGGGAGTAAACAAAAAGGGACAATGCTACCTTATATGACTCACCCTCTGAGTGTCCACTGTGGTATATGAAAACAATAGGAAACTAGGTTTAACATAAATACATTGGGGGTCATTCCGACCCAATCGCTTGCTGCAGTTTGTCGCAGCGCAGCGATCGGGTCGGAACTGCGCATGCGCCAGCGCCGCAGTGCGTCGGTGCATGCTAGCTTTTGTTACCTAGCGATTGCCTCTGAGACAGAGGTGGTCACTAGGCAGGAGGGGGCTGAACGGTGGCATTAAGCCGCCATTTAGGGGGAGCGGTCCGGCCAACGCTGCGCTGGCTGGGAGTTACTCCTCAAATACAAAGGCATCGCCGCTGTGTGATGCTTTTGTATTTGTGCGGGGGAGCAGGCACTGACATGCGGGGCGGACTAGCCCTGTGCTGGGCGTCCCCCCGCATGTCAGAGTTAACGATCGTAGCTGTGCTAAACTTAGCACAGCTACGATCAACTCGGAATGACCCCCATTATCTAAAGGGTAACAGATAACATAACACAATTGCATATATTAACAATATTAAGGTTGATTTAAACAGTATATTGGTTGAGCAGTAATGTACATGTTATGGAGAATGAGCAAACAGATTCATTGAATGTATAGGGATATGGGGATAAAATGGGGATAAAAAGTACATATTTGACATGGGAAATGAGGCACAGCTATAATAATTGTCGCAGACCATTAATTTCCTCACAAGTTCTTTCCTGAATACAGGAGTTGTAGTGCTGGTTTCTCTGGCCCAGAGAGGCAGAGGTTACTACTCATTCCTGTTTCTAGTTCCGAAACCCAATGGGTATTTTCGGCCAACACTCAACCTCAAATCACTGAACAAGTTTGTGAGAGTGTCCAAGTTCTGCATGGAAACACTGCGCTCAATTATACTGGCTATGGAACCCAGAAACTATGTGGTATCCTTCGATATACAAGATGTGTACCTGCATATACCTATTGCCATGTTGCATCAGCAGTATCTGCGGTTTGCTATTGGCAACCTCCACTATCAGTTCCAGGCTCTGCCATTTGGACTGGCTATGGCTCCTCGGAACTTCTGCAAGGTCATTGATCGTAATGACGGCCTATCTCCATCGCCAGGGAGTCAGGATCCTGCTGTATCTGGATGACTTGCTGATTCTGGCAAACTCCCATGATGTCCTCCTCAGTCAACTACAACTGACGGTAAGCTTCCTACAAGCCCATGGGTGGTTCATCTATTGGAAGAAATCCTTGTTGGTCCCAGCTCAGAGCATGGTGCACCTGGGGGCACTCCTGGACACCCGCAGTCAATGACTGTGTCTATCTCCAGAAAAAGTCCTGAGACTTCAAGACAGGATAAGATTCTTCCTTTGTCACCCTAGAGTGTCGATACACTCGGCGATGCAAAAACTTGGCCTGATGGTGTCGGCATTCGACATGGTAGAGTATGCTCAATTTCATTCTTGCCCTCTGCAGAGGTCAATCCTTCCCAAGTGGGATGGCCTACCTCATCGGATCAGATCTCACATGATCACTTTGATTCCAGAGGTTTGTCTTTCACTGACCTGGTGGCAGGACCAGCAATTGAGCAGGGGCCGCCCCTTCTGGATCCTGACAGGATCCTGCTGATAATGGACACTAGTCTGAGGGGATGGGGTGCAGCGTTGGAGTAACAATCCTTTCAGGGTCGCTGGACCTAGGAGGAGTCACTCCTCCCAATAAACATTCTGGAGTTGTGGGCAGTGTTCAATGCATTGACTCTCTCCCTGCCTCTGGTACAGAACAGGCTGGTTCAAGTACGGTCAGACAATGCCACTATGGTGGCATACATAAACCATCAAGGCGGCACTCAAAGCCGCATGGCTATGATGGAAGTGTCAAAAATCCTTTGTTGGGCAGAACGCCATCTACCAGCAATATCAGCAGTGTTCAATCCGAGCATCCTAAACTGGGAAGTGGACTTCCTCAGTTGCCAGGATGTGCATGCCGGAAAGTAGAGTCTTCATCCAGAAGTCTTTCAACTCCTAGTGGACAAGTGGGGCCTACCAGACGTAGACCTGATGGCATTTCGGCACAATCACAAGGTTCTGGTCTTCGCATCAAGGACCAGGGATCCTCAATTAACATTCGTGGATGCACTGGCAATTCCATGGAACTTTCGGCTGCCCTATGTGTTCCCTCCAGTGTCACTCCTGCCCAGGGTCCTGCGGAAGTTCAAAGAAGGAGGAGGATTTCTACTTCTAGTTACTCCAGCGTGGCCCAGATGGCATTGTTTCTCAGACCTGCAGGGTCTATCGACAGAGCATCCTCTTCTACTTCCTCAGTGCCCAGACCTTCTCGTACAGGGCCCTTGTCTTTTTCCGAACCTGGCCAGGCTGGCTTTGACCGCGTGGCTCTTGAGGCATCACTCCTGAGAACCAAAGGATTCACTGAGGAGGTCATCCAAACTATGTTAAAAGCATGCAAACCGTCATCTGCTCGGATTTATTACAAGGTCTGGAATTCTTACTTCACCTGGTGTGCTGATAAGTATTATGATGCATACAGATTCAGAACTTCCAGAGTTCTGGCTTTTCTGCAAAGAGGCCTGGACTTTGTCTGGCCTCCCTCAAGGTTCACATATCTGACATTTCAGTAAGGTTTCAGAGAAAAATTGCGTTTATACCTGACGTTCATACATTCACTCAGGGTGTCCTATGGATTCAGCCTCCCTATGTTCCTCCTGTGGCTCCATGGGATCTGTCTGTTGTCTTGAATGCCCTGCAAGAGTCTCCATTTGAACCTCTTGAGACGGTGGACCTTAAATCACTCATGGCCAAGGTCTTGTTTTTACTGGCTATTGCCTCTGCAAGAAGGATGTCGGAGTTAGGCACATTGTCCTGTTGTCCATCCTTTCTAATAGTTCATCATGACCGGGCAGTTCTTAGAACTCACCCAGGTTAATTACCTAAGGTGGCGTCATCTTTTCACCTTAACCAAGAGATTATGGTTCTGGCCTTTATCTCTTCTGATTTGTTCTCCAAAGAGTGGTCTTTGGATGTGGTACGGGCTCTCTGTATGTAAGTGGAGAGAACTGCCTCTATCAGAAGGTCAGATTCCCTTTTTGTTTTGTTTGGTTTTCACAAATGTGGCTGGCCTGCGACTAAGCAAACCTTGGCTAGATGGATTAGAATGGTGATTGCATAAGCTTATGCGCAGGCTGCTATTAATGGCCATTCTACTCGGTCTATTGGACCTTCTTGGGCGGCCCACCGTGGTGCGTCCACAGAATAATTGTACAAGGCGGCTATGTGGTTCTTTGTGAACATGTTTATTCATCTCTATGCCTTTGATACTTCCGCCTCCCAGGATGCTTCCTTAGGACGCTGGGTTATCATAACCGCTTAGGCGCGTCCCCTTCCTTGAGGAACTGCTTTAGGACATCCCTGATGTTTACCTGTGGAAACCAATGTAACCTGCTGCAGAAAAGGAGAGTAATGGTAAACTTACTGTTGTAAACTCTCTTTCTGCGAGGTACATTAGGTTCCACAGGGCGCCCACCCTGACGCACTTAGCTTCTATGGGTTTGTATGGCATTAGCTGCTGGTCCCTTCTCCTGTCGTGAGAATGTGGTTCTATGTGACTAACATCTACCTTCTCTCTTACCTGCTCCTGCATTGGACTGGTTAACGAAACTGAGCTCACAGTGCCTAGAGGCAGGGTTATAGAGGAGGCCCCAATGCATCCTGGGACAGCCTAAAGCTTTAGCCTGTTGGTGCCTCTGGATCAAGATCCACTCTGCACCCCAATGTTTCCCTGTGGAACCCAATGTACCTCGCAGAAAGATAGTTAACAATGGTAAGCCTACCATAACTCTCTCTTTTTTTTTTTTACTTGAATATTACACAGCACTTTAAAGAGAATAATGATTGACATCATTGCCTGTCCCAGTAGCTTACACACTGTTGGTCTGATTAAGAGATGAAAGAAAACCCGCTACACAGTTGAGCAATTATCATCCTACTGCACGTGTCTACATTGCACTGCACATGTGCTGCAATGGTCTTACGATGGCGGATGCAGAGAATATTTAGTTGCAAAGTGATTGACATTCAGGGACCATTTAAGAGAGTTAATGTGGGAGTAGCAGTAAAATGCAAATGTGTTGTAACCAGGGGCGTAGCCAGAACATGGTGGGCCCCATAGCAACATTTTGAAGGGCCCTTGTGACAATGCTTCTAGAGAGAACTCTTTCTGCAGCAGTTGTTAATGTCATGACCCATAGCAGTGCCCTAGCTCACATTATGTGTCATTTCTAGGGCTGCCAGTACACATTATATAACACAGTACCCCAATTCACATTATGACATACAGTGTCCCCAGCTCATATTACAGTATGTAACAGTATAGTACACTCCAGTTCATTTATTACCACATTATAAGTAACAGGTCCAGGGGCATACCAAGATATATTTTAGGCTACCAAAGCAATAGTCTTTTAAGGGCCCCTATGTATCTACTGAACCAGTGGTGAAAAATGTATACAACACACAGGACTGTGACAGGGAAGGTGGTCCCCTCTCAGCTCTGGGCCCCATAGCAGCTGCACTCCCTGCACCAATGGTAGCTACTAGAGATGAGCGGGTTCGGTTCCTCGGAATCCAAACCCGCCCGAACTTCAGGTTTTTTTACACGGGGCCGAGCGACTCGGATCTTCCCGCCTTGCTCGGTTAACCCGAGCGCGCCCGAACGTCATCATCCCGCTGTCGGATTCTCGCGAGGCTCGGATTCTATCGCGAGACTCGGATTCTATATAAGGAGCCGCGCGTCGCCGCCATTTTCACACGTGCATTGAGATTGATAGGGAGAGGACGTGGCTGGCGTCCTCTCCGTTTATAGAGAAGAGAGTGAGACTAGAGTAGAGAGAGACACAGTATTTACTTTAGTAATTTTGGGGAGCATTAGGAGGAGTACTACTACTTGCTGAAGTGATAGTGTGACTGTATATCTGACTTGTGGGGGAGACAGTGGGGAGCAGTTAGAGTCTGAGAGCAGGAGTACATATTTTAACGTACAGTGCACACTTTTGCTGCCAGAGTGCTACACTGCCATTGTGACCACACTGACCACCAGTATATATTGTGATTGTCTGCTTAGGAGTACTACTTGCAAGTTGCTGATAGTGTGACCAGTGACCTGACCACCAGTTTAATTAATCACCACCAGTTTAATATATATATATATATAATTGTATATAATATATATATAATTGTATACCACCTACCCGTGTTTTTTTTTTTCTTTCTTCTTGATACATACTACTATAGTAGCTTACTGTAGCAGTCTGCGGTGCTGCTGAGCTGACAGTGTCCAGCAGGTCCGTCATCAGTCATTACATAATAAATATATATACCTGTCCGGCTGCAGTACTAGTGATATTATATATATATATATATTAATTTCATCTCATTATCATCCAGTCTATATTAGCAGCAGACACAGTACGGTAGTCCACGGCTGTAGCTACCTCTGTGTCGGCAGTCGCTCGTCCATCCATAATTGTATACCACCTACCCGTGTTTTTTTTTTCTTTCTTCTTGATACATACTACTATAGTAGCTTACTGTAGCAGTCTGCGGTGCTGCTGAGCTGACAGTGTCCAGCAGGTCCGTCATCAGTCATTACATAATAAATATATATACCTGTCCGGCTGCAGTACTAGTGATATTATATATATATATATTAATTTCATCTCATTATCATCCAGTCTATATTAGCAGCAGACACAGTACGGTAGTCCACGGCTGTAGCTACCTCTGTGTCGGCAGTCGCTCGTCCATCCATAATTGTATACCACCTACCCGTGGTTTTTTTTTTTTCTTTCTTCTTGATACATACTACTATAGTAGCTTACTGTAGCAGTCTGCGGTGCTGCTGAGCTGACAGTGTCCAGCAGGTCCGTCATCAGTCATTACATAATAAATATATATACCTGTCCGGCTGCAGTACTAGTGATATTATATATATATATATTAATTTCATCTCATTATCATCCAGTCTATATTAGCAGCAGACACAGTACGGTAGTCCACGGCTGTAGCTACCTCTGTGTCGGCAGTCGCTCGTCCATCCATAATTGTATACCACCTACCCGTGGTTTTTTTTTTCTTTCTTCTTGATACATACTACTATAGTAGCTTACTGTAGCAGTCTGCGGTGCTGCTGAGCTGACAGTGTCCAGCAGGTCCGTCATCAGTCATTACATAATAAATATATATACCTGTCCGGCTGCAGTACTAGTGATATTATATATATATATATATATATATATTAATTTCATCTCATTATCATCCAGTCTATATTAGCAGCAGACACAGTACGGTAGTCCACGGGGCTGTAGCTACCTCTGTGTCGGCAGTCGCTCGTCCATCCATAATTGTATACCACCTACCCGTGGTTTTTTTTTTCTTTCTTCTTGATACATACTACTATAGTAGCTTACTGTAGCAGTCTGCGGTGCTGCTGAGCTGACAGTGTCCAGCAGGTCCGTCATCAGTCATTACATAATAAATATATATACCTGTCCGGCTGCAGTACTAGTGATATTATATATATATATATATATTAATTTCATCTCATTATCATCCAGTCTATATTAGCAGCAGACACAGTACGGTAGTCCACGGCTGTAGCTACCTCTGTGTCGGCAGTCGCTCGTCCATCCATAAGTATACTAGTATCCATCCATCTCCATTGTTTACCTGAGGTGCCTTTTAGTTGTGCCTATTAAAATATGGAGAACAAAAATGTTGAGGTTCCAAAATTAGGGAAAGATCAAGATCCACTTCCACCTTGTGCTGAAGCTGCTGCCACTAGTCATGGCCGAGACGATGAAATGCCAGCAACGTCGTCTGCCAAGGCCGATGCCCAATGTCATAGTACAGAGCATGTAAAATCCAAAGCACCAAATATCAGTAAAAAAAGGACTCCAAAATCTAAAATAAAATTGTCGGAGGAGAAGCGTAAACTTGCCAATATGCCATTTACCACACGGAGTGGCAAGGAACGGCTGAGGCCCTGGCCTATGTTCATGGCTAGTGGTTCAGCTTCACATGAGGTTGGAAGCACTCAGCCTCTCGCTAGAAAAATGAAAAGACTCAAGTTTGCAAAAGCACCACAAAGAACTGTGCGTTCTTCGAAATCCCAAATCCACAAGGAGAGTCCAATTGTGTCGGTTGCGATGCCTGACCTTCCCAACACTGGACGTGAAGAGCATGCGCCTTCCACCATTTGCACGCCCCCTGCAAGTGCTGGAAGGAGCACCCGCAGTCCAGTTCCTGATAGTCAGATTGAAGATGTCAGTGTTGAAGTACACCAGGATGAGGAGGATATGGGTGTTGCTGGCGCTGGGGAGGAAATTGACAAGGAGGATTCTGATGGTGAGGTGGTTTGTTTAAGTCAGGCACCCGGGGAGACACCTGTTGTCCGTGGGAGGAATATGGCCGTTGACATGCCTGGTGAAAATACCCAAAAAATCAGCTCTCCGGTGTGGAAGTATTTCAACAGAAATGCGGACAACATTTGTCAAGCCATGTGTTGCCTTTGTCAAGCTGTAATAAGTAGGGGTAAGGACGTTAACCACCTCGGAACATCCTCCCTTATACGTCACCTGCAGCGCATTCATAATAAGTCAGTGACAAGTTCAAAAACTTTGGGCGACAGCGGAAGCAGTCCACTGACCAGTAAATCCCTTCCTCTTGTAACCAAGCTCACGCAAACCACCCCACCAACTCCCTCAGTGTCAATTTCCTCCTTCCCCAGGAATGCCAATAGTCCTGCAGGCCATGTCACTGGCAATTCTGACGATTCCTCTCCTGCCTGGGATTCCTCAGATGCATCCTTGCGTGTAACGCCTACTGCTGCTGGCGCTGCTGTTGTTGCTGCTGGGAGTCGATGGTCATCCCAGAGGGGAAATCGTAAGACCACTTTTAATACTTCCACCAAGCAATTGACTGTCCAACAGTCCTTTGCGAGGAAGATGAAATATCACAGCAGTCATCCTGCTGCAAAGCGGATAACTGAGGCCTTGACAACTATGTTGGTGTTAGACGTGCGTCCGGTATCCGCCGTTAGTTCACAGGGAACTAGACAATTTCTTGAGGTAGTGTGCCCCCGTTACCAAATACCATCTAGGTTCCACTTCTCTAGGCAGGCGATACCGAGAATGTACACGGACGTCAGAAAAAGACTCACCAGTGTCCTAAAAAATGCAGTTGTACCCAATGTCCACTTAACCACGGACATGTGGACAAGTGGAGCAGGGCAGGGTCAGGACTATATGACTGTGACAGCCCACTGGGTAGATGTATGGACTCCCGCCCCAAGAACAGCAGCGGCGGCACCAGTAGCAGCATCTCGCAAACGCCAACTCTTTCCTAGGCAGGCTACGCTTTGTATCACCGGTTTCCAGAATACGCACACAGCTGAAAACCTCTTACGGCAACTGAGGAAGATCATCGCGGAATGGCTTACCCCAATTGGACTCTCCTGTGGATTTGTGGCATCGGACAACGCCAGCAATATTGTGTGTGCATTAAATATGGGCAAATTCAAGCACGTCCCATGTTTTGCACATACCTTGAATTTGGTGGTGCAGAATTTTTTTAAAAACGACAGGGGCGTGCAAGAGATGCTGTCGGTGGCCAGAAGAATTGCGGGACACTTTCGGCGTACAGGCACCACGTACAGAAGACTGGAGCAACACCAAAAATGCCTGAACCTGCCCTGCCATCATCTGAAGCAAGAAGTGGTAACGAGGTGGAATTCAACCCTATATATGCTTCAGAGGTTGGAGGAGCAGCAAAAGGCCATTCAAGCCTATACAATTCAGCACGATATAGGAGGTGGAATGCACCTGTCTCAAGCGCAGTGGAGAATGATTTCAACGTTGTGCAAGGTTCTGCTGCCCTTTGAACTTGCCACACGTGAAGTCAGTTCAGACACTGCCAGCCTGAGTCAGGTCATTCCCCTCATCAGGCTTTTGCAGAAGAAGCTGGAGACATTGAAGGAGGAGCTAACACGGAGCGATTCCGCTAGGCATGTGGGACTTGTGGATGGAGCCCTTAATTCGCTTAACAAGGATTCACGGGTGGTCAATCTGTTGAAATCAGAGCACTACATTTTGGCCACCGTGCTCGATCCTAGATTTAAAACCTACCTTGGATCTCTCTTTCCGGCAGACACAAGTCTGCTGGGGTTCAAAGACCTGCTGGTGAGAAAATTGTCAAGTCAAGCGGAACGCGACCTGTCAACATCTCCCTCTTCACATTCTCCCGCAACTGGGGGTGCGAGGAAAAGGCTCATAATTCCGAGCCCACCCGCTGGCGGTGATGCAGGGCAGTCTGGAGCGACTGCTGATGCTGACATCTGGTCCGGACTGAAGGACCTGACAACGATTACGGACATGTCGTCTACTGTCACTGCATATGATTCTCTCCCCATTGAAAGAATGGTGGAGGATTATATGAGTGACCGCATCCAAGTAGGCACGTCACACAGTCCGTACTTATACTGGCAGGAAAAAGAGGCAATTTGGAAGCCCTTGCACAAACTGGCTTTATTCTACCTAAGTTGCCCTCCCACAAGTGTGTACTCCGAAAGAGTGTTTAGTGCCGCCGCTCACCTTGTCAGCAATCGGCGTACGAGGTTACTTCCAGAAAATGTGGAGAAGATGATGTTCATTAAAATGAATTATAATCAATTCCTCCGTGGAGACATTGACCAGCAGCAATTGCCTCCACAAAGTACACAGGGAGCTGAGATGGTGGATTCCAGTGGGGACGAATTGATAATCTGTGAGGAGGGGGATGTACACGGTTATATATCGGAGGATGATGATGAGGTGGACATCTTGCCTCTGTAGAGCCAGTTTGTGCAAGGAGAGATTAATTGCTTCTTTTTTGGTGGGGGTCCAAACCAACCCGTCATTTCAGTCACAGTCGTGTGGCAGACCCTGTCACTGAAATGATGGGTTGGTTAAAGTGTGCATGTCCTGTTTATACAACATAAGGGTGGGTGGGAGGGCCCAAGGACAATTCCATCTTGCACCTCTTTTTTCTTTTTTTCTTGTTTGCGTCATGTGCTGTTTGGGGAGTGTTTTTTGGAAGGGCCATCCTGCGTGACACTGCAGTGACACTCCTAGATGGTCTAGGTGTTTGTGTCGGCCACTAGGGTCGCTTATCTTACTCACACAGCTACCTCATTGCGCCTCTTTTTTTCTTTGCGTCATGTGCTGTTTGGGGAGTGTTTTTTGGAAGGGCCATCCTGCGTGACACTGCAGTGCCACTCCTAGATGGGCCAGGTGTTTGTGTCGGCCACTAGGGTCGCTTATCTTACTCACACAGCTACCTCATTGCGCCTCTTTTTTTCTTTGCGTCATGTGCTGTTTGGGGAGTGTTTTTTGGAAGGGCCATCCTGCGTGACACTGCAGTGCCACTCCTAGATGGGCCAGGTGTTTGGGTCGGCCACTAGGGTCGCTTATCTTACTCACACAGCTACCTCATTGCGCCTCTTTTTTTCTTTGCGTCATGTGCTGTTTGGGGAGTGTTTTTTGGAAGGGCCATCCTGCGTGACACTGCAGTGCCACTCCTAGATGGGCCAGGAGTTTGTGTCGGCCACTAGGGTCGCTTATCTTACTCACACAGCTACCTCATTGCGCCTCTTTTTTTCTTTGCGTCATGTGCTGTTTGGGGAGTGTTTTTTGGAAGGGCCATCCTGCGTGACACTGCAGTGCCACTCCTAGATGGGCCAGGTGTTTGTGTCGGCCACTAGGGTCGCTTATCTTACTCACACAGCTACCTCATTGCGCCTCTTTTTTTCTTTGCGTCATGTGCTGTTTGGGGAGTGTTTTTTGGAAGGGCCATCCTGCGTGACACTGCAGTGCCACTCCTAGATGGGCCAGGTGTTTGTGTCGGCCACTAGGGTCGCTTATCTTACTCACACAGCTACCTCATTGCACCTCTTTTTTTCTTTGCGTCATGTGCTGTTTGGGGAGTGTTTTTTGGAAGGGCCATCCTGCGTGACACTGCAGTGCCACTCCTAGATGGGCCAGGTGTTTGTGTCGGCCATTAGGGTCGCTTATCTTACTCACACAGCTACCTCATTGCGCCTCTTTTTTTCTTTGCGTCATGTGCTGTTTGGGGAGTGTTTTTTGGAAGGGCCATCCTGCGTGACACTGCAGTGCCACTCCTAGATGGGCCAGGTGTTTGTGTCGGCCACTAGGGTCGCTTAGCTTAGTCATCCAGCGACCTCGGTGCAAATTTTAGGACTAAAAATAATATTGTGAGGTGTGAGGTATTCAGAATAGACTGAAAATGAATGGAAATTATGGTTTTTGAGGTTAATAATACTTTGGGGTCAAAATGACCCCCAAATTCTATGATTTAAGCTGTTTTTTAGTGTTTTTTGAAAAAAAACACCCGAATCCAAAACACACCCGAATCCGACAAAAAAAATTCGGTGAGGTTTTGCCAAAACGCGGTCGAACCCAAAACACGGCCGCGGAACCGAACCCAAAACCAAAACACTAAACCCGAAAAATTTCAAGTGCACATCTCTAGTAGCTACGCCCCTGGTTGTAACCATTTTCTGGGTTATGTCTCAGCTGGTGACTGAAATCCTATATGCAGGTGCAATGACCCTGGTGTTTTACTTCCTGTGTCCATGACTGATCTGTGATGGATGCTGGGTCTTTACAGGCAGCCGCTGGGATTTGCAAAGCCGCTGATGTGTGCCTCAATACAAATCATCTGCTTACGGGATCACAGCTGCAATTGCATTAGCGTGCATCCCTGAATCAGGCTCTATATTCCTTCCACATGTACACATGCTTGCTTTAGGGCAGGCCTGGCTAACCTGTGACTCTCCAGCTATTTTGAAACTACAGCATGCTTGACCAGCTGATCATTGGGAGGATATGCTGGGACTTGCAATTAGAGAGACACAGGTTGGCCAAGCCTGCTCTAGGGTGCTTTAACCTGCTCAGGGCTGTTACTAGAAAATTTGGCTCCCAGTGCGAGCATTAAAAAAACATGCGCCCCTCCCAGACATTCAAAAATGCGCTCCCCCATAGACATAAAAACACATATTTTGCGCACGCCAAAGATGCGTGTGCTCCCGGTGAGGGTGTGTGGCCTCACTAAAATGGGTGTGGTGTCACTAAAATGGGCGTGGCTTCACAGGAAAAGACTACCTTACACCCAAGTTTTTGACCCTGCAACAACAGACCCGGCCACCACAGGAAAAAAACAAAACATTCCACTATATTAAGCCCCACACAGTAATGCACCTTGCACCAAATTATGCCCCATTCACCATATTATGCCACACACTGCAATGCCTGTAAAACATTATGCTCTACAGTAAAGCTTCTCATTACTTTTAAATTACTTGCTTGTTGCCAGGGGTTTCATGCACTGGGTTTCATTGCCAGGGGTTTCATGAGCTAGGTGTCACGCTTGTTGCAGGGGTTTCATGCTCTGGGTGTCACGCTCATTGCCAGGGGTTTCATGCACTGGGTGTCACGCTCATTGCCAGGGGTTTCATGTGCTTGGTGTCATGCTTGTTGCAGGGGGTTTATACTCTGAGTGTCACGCTCATTGCCATCAGTTTCATGTGCTTGGTAATGCTCATTGCCAAGGGTAATGCCCATTGTCAAGGGTGTATAGGTAATGCTTGTTGCCAAGGGTATTGCTTGTTGGCAAGGGTGTATAGGTAATGCTCGTTGCCAAGGTAATGCTCTTTGTCAAGGGTGTATATGCGCTGGCAGTGTATATGCTGATCTTCTACTCCCCCTCCTCCCACTCATAGTACTCCACTCGGGGAGGGGGGGGGCAGAGTTTTGCGAAATTACATGTTTGCAAAACTCCACTTCCTGAGCAGGTACTAAGGAAGAGGGAGGAGAGGGAGCCATAAACTGCTGTGGTGGGTGCCCCATGCGATCGCATGGCTTGGCCATCACAAGAAACAGCACTGAACCTGCTAGTATTTTTTTGGAATGTGGGAGGAAAGTGGACCATCCAGAGGAAACCCATGCAAACTGAGACAACATGCACAGATAGTGTCCTGATTTTGCCTTAGAAATGATTGTCAGTTTAAAAAAAACTTACGAGTTCAGCCGGAATCCCGGAGCTCTGGCCATCTTGCACTTCATTACATCCGACTCCTGGTGTTGCTCAGGGGTGGATTGGGATGCCAGATGCTCCCAATGTCCACTCAGTGGTTGCCTGTCATTCTGCCACTGGCTGGCTACCATGATCATAACTCAGCTCCTATCCAGAAGCTTTAACTTTCATGCAGAAGCTCACTGACGCAAAATAAACATTGCCGACGTGGGAGCTGCTGCGCATGCCTAGCCGCAGCAGCCCCTCCCATAAGCCTTTGTGGAACCCATCAGTCACCACTGATGACTTGCCTCTAGCTCTGTCAGTCAGCAACAAGGCAGCAGCCACAGCAGCAGCCAAGAACAAGAGCCAGTGGTGGACAGCCTGCCAATTTTGACTGCTTCACAGTAATTGTGTGACAGTTTAAGAGTACACCCTCCTGCATCCATATTTTGTATTCAGTAAAATGTGTGATAACCGGCCTGCCTGGTGGCAAGAAAATAAATTTTATATATATATATATATATATATATATATAGCTTGTCATGAACCTGACTGTATGTCTCCTATTCTGTGGCTTGCCTCAGCATATCCTGTTACCTGCATATGCTTCAGCTCAGCATGAAGACAGCAAATCTGCGTTGCTTACCCTTGAGTAACCAACTGAGTAGGGATTCCTATGAGTAATCAGTAATCAGCTGTGAGCAGCATTTGCTTCTTCACTGTGTTCAGCTCTGCGGAGTTTAGGCCTAAAAGTCAACATCCTCTGTTAATTTTTAGAAGTTCAGGCTTCAGTGTTTTTCCGGCCTGCTGGCCTCACTCCACATCAGAGCCTAACCTGGAGTACTGACTTTACATAGTCTGATCACCTGACCATGAGATATCCAATCCTGTGCCAGCCTGAGACTCCCTGAATCACCTGACTCTATTCACCAATGACCAAGGACCAAGAGGTATAAGTAGAGAGACCTGAATTTCAGAAGCTGCCAGTTCCTTGAGTCACACAGCTCAGTGGGAGCTTAGAAGCTGAGCTCCCTATGAGATAACACTAATTACCTTATTTCCTGTAAAATTCTGGTGTTTTGCTACCCAGTCCGAATTACCGATGTGTTACCAGTTATATCCGGTATCAACCCGGATTACAGCGCATTACCAGTTATACCGGTACCCAGCCTGGTTCACAGTGCACTACCAGTTATACCGGTACCCGGCCCAGTTCATAATGCTTACCCAGTTATGCCGGTACCCAGCCCCGTTCACAGATCACTACCAGTCATATCCAGTAACTAGCCCGGTCCTAGTGCTCCGGTAATCAGCCCGGTTCAAGCACGCCGGTAACCAGCCCGGTTCTCAGTCTCACCAGTCACCAGCCCTGTCCATAGTGCTCCAGTAACCAGTCCAGTGTAGGCACGCTGGTAACCATCCCAGTTCCAGTCCGGTTCAACGTCTTCAGCTCTCCTCCCAGATATGCGTAACTCCAGATAACCTATTTCATAGTTAAAAGTGGGAAAGTGTGAAGAAGATGGCGCTACCAAGGGGATGAGGATGTAAAAGTGGGGCATTAGAAGCAACCTTAAAGTACTTATCTGGTGTGTGCACCTTTCCTCCAGAGAAGGTCTACTTCTGGTATGACACTCGCGGGTACATGAAAAATATAAACATGAAGAAATCCACAATGTGTAGTAATATCTTAAGTGGCATCTCAATGTATCGTTATATGTTTCAGTAATCCTATAATGGTATACACCAAAGAGGCATTCCTAACTTACAAGGTAAGTAGGTTTGATAAGCATATAAAGGTATCTTTAGGGCTCAATATGAAAAATATCCATCTATTTCCAATGGTGACAATGTGTATAATATTCTTCTTAATCAACACACCTGACTTACATGGAGATGGGCATGTTGACACATATAAAGGTATCTTTAGATTGGAAAGGAGTTGGAATCGTACCGAAATTTACAATTCGGATTGCGTGGTTCCACACATAGAGGTATCTTTTGGGTGCCCAGAATGATGCAGGATCAGTGTGTATAACATAAACAAAATGTACTTATTGCACACAATAACATAAAATACAAATAAAACTTTAAAACAAAGTATCATTCAGGGGAAGTGCCTTCTTCCTCAGAAGGTGAGAATCCACAGAAATTTAGAAGGGAGCAGTGAGTGGTCCGGATAAAACTGCCATGATTGTCAATAATATAAAAAGCTGATCCAAAAAAAGACCAGGATATTAGTGGTCCTACCTTCCTCTGGAGTCTGTTACTGTCCACCTAACTGATACCTCCTCTGCCAATGCGTTTTGAGTACAGGGACTCTTTATCAAGGCTCAGTGGTGTCCAGCCAGTGTACTTCTATTTATATTACAGGGGAATGAGTCATAGTGATGTCACTTCCAGTTCCGCTATGTCCAGAAATGTGGAGACCAAAAAAGCTAAAAAACATACATAAAAAAGTTTATAATGTAGAGAATCCGTACAGGTGATCAACAATTCATCTAGGTGGTGTAGATCCCCTTACAACGCTAGTTCAGTGGCCGTAGAACATGAATAACCGGGAGGCTGGAAGTTGTCATTGCACGCTGAGGTGTCTGGAAAATATAATTTATATTCATCATGACGTAGTCTGGGATCCCAGTGCCAGAAATCATCATGGCTTACCTGTGGTGTTGTGGGAATTGTGGTCCTAAATGGTGACAGGATTGTAGTTAAATAACTGGTGTTAAAACCAAATTTTGTCCATCTGTAGCCAGAAATCCCTAATCGTGGAGAGAACGGAAATCGTCACCACGCGCCGAGGTTTCTGGGAAATGTAGTCTGGTTGGATAATAGTTCTAGATCCTGATGCCGGAAGTTGTTATGGTCCTGCTTAGGATTTATGAGTAATGTACTCCTTAATGGCGACGAGGTTGTAGTCCTCACATTAACAGTATTAAAAAACATATTTTTCATCTACATTAGGAATAATAGTGTCTTATTCCCTCTTAGTCTTGTCAATAGATGATGTCAGAATTATGGTTTACAGCAATTTTAGTGTGGAGCCAGAAATTGATGTTGACCGCAAAGGAGCTTGGAAGTGTAGTCCAGTTAGAAGGTAAGAAAAAAAGCATATCTTGTGAAGTGAATATGTGTCTTTATCCTGATGAACTGTGTAAAAGTTTCAAAGGTTCAAACATTGACCTAAAAATTAGCAAAAAAACATTTTATAGAAGCATAGGTGGTCACCTTGCTAGCTAAATAAATAAAGTGCAGGGTATTATAGCACTATTGAGCTTGGTGAAATATTATTATAAGCAGAAGTGATTTGGTGAATTTTGTAGATCAAGAAGGATATTGGTTTAAGGAAAAGAGGGGTGCAGGACATTAACTGATTAGAGGAACCATTTTAGTTCAAAGTCCTGGTTCAGTCCAGTGGGGTTCAAGGTTTTTAAAGTAAATATAGACTTCATTTCTGATATAGCTAAAAAAAAAATCTATATTTTTGTCTTTCCATGTTGATTTGATATGTTTTATCTCCAAGAACCTTTTGATGTGTTGAGGGGAGCATTTATGCTCTAATTTAAAATGGTTAGATAGATGGTGTGTGTCCAGACACCTTCTGATGTTACGTAAATGTTCACTCATTCTGGTTTTTAGTGGTCGTGTAGGTCTCCCTATATAACAGAGGCCACATGACCACTCTATTAGATATACCACATTGGGAGTGTGGCAGGTGATAAAATCCCGTATTTTGGCCCTCATTCCGAGTCGTTCGCTCTGTATTTTTCTTCGCATCGCAGCGTTTTTCTGCTTAGTACGCATGCGCAATGTTCGCACTGCGACTGCGCCAAGTAATTTTGCTATGAAGATAGTATTTTTACTCACGGCTTTTTCTTCGCTCCGGCGATCGTAGTGTGATTGACAGGAAATGGGTGTTACTGGGCGGAAACACGGCGTTTTATGGGCGTGTGGATAAAAACGCTACAGTTTCCGGAAAAGACGCGGGAGTGGCTGGAGAAACGGAGGAGTGTCTGGCCGAACGCTGGGTGTGTTTGTGACGTCAAACCAGGAACGACAAGCACTGAACTGATCGCAGATGCCGAGTAAGGTTGAAGCTACTCAGAAACTGCTAAGTAGTTTGTAATCGCAATATTGCGAATACATCGTTCGCAATTTTAAGAAGCTAAGATTCACTCCCAGTAGGCGGCGGCTTAGCGTGTGTAACTCTGCTAAAATCGCCTTGCGAGCGAACAACTCGGAATGAGGGCCTTTGAACGATGTTCCATTTACTGTGACTTCATATATTTGCTGTTCTGTTCTTTGATGTTCTGACATCCAAGACAAAGTCCACAGTGGTGGAAACCTTTTGTTCTAAAAAGGTTCCTAGTGGGCATAGGTAGGGTGCTTTTAACTAGATGGTTTTTCAAGTTCTTATCTCTCCTGTAGATGAAACTTGGTTTTGTGGGTAAGATATCACATAGAATTGGGTCTTTGGTGAGCAAATGCCAATTTATTTATTTTTTAAACACAATTTTATTGAGAATATCACCAAAATATAAAAGCATACAAAATGTACCAAGAAGCCTGGTCAGTTAAAATACAAACAAAGTTGTGATAAGGTATAACATCAATAGGTTGGATCCAATTTTAAAAATTTAGAGTAACAAAAAGGATGTCTCACGGCGAAGGTGTGGCAATCCATCAAAGAGAACTGTAAACAAAGGGTGGAAGAAAGAATAACAGTTGGAGAGACAAAAGAGAGAAGCAGGGAGAAGAAGGAAAAATAACAAATCGAGAAGGAGGAACGGGAAAGGGAGATAGAAGTGGAGGGGTGGCCTCCAGACTCAAGAAGTTGAGAGGCATCATGTTTAGTTTATCAGGGTACAATTGGGGAGGAAGCCTGTTGGGAGGTTAGCCAGGGAGACCAAACTTTATCAAATAGTTTAGAGGAATTACGTATAACAGCAATCATATATATACACATACCAAATTCGGGAGTTAGGCTCTTCCAGTTTATTGCAATTTGACATGTCATAGCAGAGACTACATGCCGAAACAGTTTATGTTGGTGTCGATTGAGGTTAGGGAGAGTCAAAGGGAGCAGAAAATACTGGGGATCAGGAAAAATAGAAGTCTCAAGTAGATGCGAGAGCAGGGTAATAAGCTCCTGCCAAATGTAAATAATTTTTGGGCATGACCACCAGATGTGCAAAGAGAGCTTACATCTGCACAACCCCTCCATCACCTATCCGAGGTATCAGGGAATAAGGTCTGTAAACGAGATGGAGCATAGTACCAGCGGTAAAGCAATTTATAAATATGTTCTTTGATTTTGACACAAATTGAGCTAGAAGTGGCATTATCCCAGATGTCAACCCAATCCTCATTATCTATAGCATGTCCCAGATCCCTATCCCATGCCAGTTCATGAGGAACCGGGTCGGGATAGAGTCATCACTAAGCAAGGCATAGATGTCGGAGATTAAGCCCTTAGTGTTGGAACGTTTCCAGCTTATATATTCGAATCAGGACAGTTTTCTATTACGGAGAGTTGAGGTGATTGTGGAATGGAAGTGCCTAATTTGCAGATAGTGAAAGAAATCCGTTTTTGGAATGAAGTCTAATACGAGGGCGTTTACGGTTCCATATAAAGTAAGAAGTTTGCGTTGTGAGGGTTTAAAGACATAATGAGGGATGTACAGTATATCGGAAGGGTCTGAAACAGGTATAAAAGTCGAGGGAGCACACTCATCTTGACAGAATTTATTCTGCCTATCCAAGAGATATAGTAGTTGGACCAGTCCAGTAAATCATCCTTGATTTTGACTAATAAGCGGTAAAACGATCTGGGCCAGGGCTTTTCCCACAGGGAGTGGCTTTTATATCCTCTTCTAATTCAGGCAAAGTAAAAGGTTTCTCCAATTCTACACTGTCCAGTACTGAAAGCTTATGGAACACGCATGGATGGTGTAATGGTTCGCATTACTGCCTCACAGCACTGAGGTCATGGGTTCAATTTCAAGGTAAATTGGGGCAAACCGGAATATTAAAATTATTTTAGTACACTTACTTTTTTTGTGAATATCTAAATTCAGATATTGTTGCTAATGTACCTATATAGAAACATAGAATTTGACGGCAGATAAGAACCACTTGGCCCATCTAGTCTGCCCCTTTTTTTATCCTTTAGGTAATCTCAACCCTTTTATATGTCTGCTATCTATGTCTGGGGAAGACTGTGTATGAGCATTGTGGATTACAGACTGCACATTTAGGGGTATTCAAGATGGAGAATGAATTTAGGGCCCATTCATTATGCTATGTAAAAATGGGCCAACATACTTGAAAGCTAACATATTCTTTATACAAATTTGAATGTGGTTTCATTGCACTTTTTATGCTTTTCATAGTTTACAATATAATCCATTGTACTGGTAGCATGTTACTGCACAAGAAATTTGAAATGTGTCGGTAATATTTGAGAACACAATGAGGAGGTAGAAAAGTTAATTAACAGGGAATAGGTGTAAAAAATCTTGGTTATGAATTTTAGACATATTTTATCTATGACATGAAAACATACTGTTGGTTTGTCATTATCTATTTCCCAAACTGAACCTGATTTCGAAACAGTTTGTAGTACAGCATGTTTTTCTTCTGTAGCTAAAGTTGGCAATAAATACAGACTTTGCTATAGTAGAACCACCTGATTTTCTTTAGACTTGCACAAAGAGAGACATATAATACAATTCTTGCTTTACATAATTGAATCTATGAAATTGTATTAATACTTTAGTTTAATTTTTCATTAATAAATTCTATCATCACTTCCTATTGTGCAAATACAAATAAATGACAAGAACTTCAAAATGGGTTCAACTTCAATAATTTGTGCTTGAATTACACATTGTGATAAAACCTGCTTTATATTATTTATTGCCCATTGCTGATCTGGAGGTATTTTTTGTTTATATAATATGTTAAAGTAAAGTGTATTAGAATGGCCCTGGAATGCGTGAGATTCGTTCAGTCAGTAATGGTTTGACACTACTTTGACTAATGGGTCATTAGCTGCATCGGGGAGCACCACAAGGAGGTTTGGGCTCTGCTGCAGATAACCTGTAAGTCCTGGTACCCCAGGCAAGCACCAAGTGGGACTATAGGTTATTGGAAGGGAGACATCAGAGGATATGAGGTATGGCTGATATTACAGGCATCAATCCAAGTATGTTCTTTGTGGCCATAATCCTTCCAATTATTTAGAATGTTTTCCTCAACAGATTCTGGAATCTATAATTTATTTAACCTCAAGTTCTTTTTTCTTTTCAGCAATCACTTATGAAGGAATTCTGATAGATGTGGAAAAGTAGTTAATGACCAAATTCTTCAGCAAGGATACACAGAAAGAGTTTGGTATATGAAGGGAATAGGGCAAAATATGCTTGTATTTATCAGATTCAGGACTCAATTTTAAAAGGTTAATGACTTTACGTTTCAAAGTCGGACCAAACAGGAAAAGATTCTTGGCTCTCCAAGATTGGTGTGCAGGCTCATAATATTGACTATTTTATGCCAAAACCCCCAGATATGATGTATAATTATTACATTTAATATAATTCTAATGGTTGTATGGTGCACCTGCTCACTTTTTCTATGTGGCCATGAAAGTTTCCCAAGAGGATGCATTGGTGTGGCTATGTTGCTTGAAGACAATCAATAATGGGTGGCATCTAGAGAGACTCTTGACCCTCAGTAAAGGGAAAAGAGAAAGAAAAGGCATCTGGAAATCTCCAAAAAGGATTTCCATTCTTCTAGACTCAGGGATATAGCCATGAATTCATTGTGTCATAAAGTACTGTATTATTCCCTTCAGAAGATATACATTTCTTTGAAAATAACCAATACGAATACAAGATCCTATCAGGGATTCTCTGAGAAAGGATAGTGCCAGTACCCACAGATGATGCATCAATTTCCAAATAGATAGGAAGGAAAGTTTCAGGTTGTCTGAGGTATGGAAAGTAGGAAAAGCCTTCAACAGTTCTTAAAAGACCTTGATGGCTTTTGGAGACCATATTTTAGATATGACTTGCTTTTTAGTGAGAGAGGTGATAGAATAAACTAGAGGACTATATCTTCATATAAATTGGTAATAATAATTACAGAGTCAAAAAACATTGTTAGGCCACATTCAAATCCGGCAGTTGCGGACACAGATGATGCATCAATTTCCAAATAGAAAGGAAGGAAAGGTTCAGGTTGTCTGAGGTATGGAAATGTAGGAAAAGCCTTCAACAGTTCTAAAAAGACCTTGATGGCCTTTGGAGACCATATTTTAGATTTGACTTGCTTTTTAGTGAGAGAGGCGATAGAAAAAACTAGCGAACTATATCATTATATAAATTGTCAAAAAACATTGTTAGGCCACATTCAAATCCAGCTGCTGCGGCCAATCTAAAATGGCTTATACTTTCACTGAAACTGTTTCAGACACAATATAGTCCAGGAATGGAATTTTCTCTTTTTCAAGGTACTTCTCTAGTTACAATATAACGTGCTTTTGTAGATGAGCAAGAGCTACAGAGACCTAGAGATAAGTGAAGGTCCTGGAAGAATTCCTAAATATCATTTAAAAAGACCACAACTAATTGATACAGTAAGTCTCAAAACATATAAATTACAAAATTTTGCTACACAGATGCAACATTACAGAGCCTTAAGGGCATAGCAACGTTTTTGTGTTAAAAGTAATCTTCTAAAGGTTGCCACGGGGCCCGAAGGGTGGTGCGCTCGCCGCTGTGTTTCCGGCTGTCGGCATATCACACTGAATCCACCCTAAGCCTCATGTATTTCTTTATTACAAAGAAGAAACTGGTGACAGAGGATTATAGACCCCCAGAGTTCCAGAGGTTTTTTTTTCATGTATTCAGATATTTCCTGCATCATAAGGAGATAAAGGATGTAGACTTGCTCTCAGTGAGGTACCTTTTTCCAGGAATTAGGTCAATAGGGCAATCCCAATAAAGATGAGGAGGAATAATCTCTGTTTCCTACTAAATAAATAATGGAAGCTTTGATTTTTTGGTGGACATTTGCAGTGAAGGCAATCTCCGAGAATGATAAATCAAATCGAGTTTTGGGACATATGTGCATGCATGACCTGGCTGGCCGTCTCACATATGGGCAGTTGAACAGAAAGCCAAGGCTTTGACTTTCAGTTGAGGTGTACTGTGTGCGTGCGTGCGTGCGTGCGTGTGTGTGTGTGTGTGTGTAAAATATTGTTTTAAAACAAAACCATTTTTTTACTTTAAATCATCTTCTGCTATCACCAACCATCTAGAAACACAAGCTATGTTGTGATACATCAAAAACAATCTAGAAAGATGGTTGATTCATTCTTCTACCTCTCCAGGAGACAGTGTTGTTGTTTTTTTCTTCTTCATTTTTTTCTTCTTCATTTTTTTCATTTATTATCATGGTTTGAATGAATTGCAGTCAAGAACCGGTATACTCTTCCATTGATCTCAGAACTGTTTGATCAAGTAAAGGAAGCACTGTTTTTACAACACTTGATCTCTGAGATGCCTAAAACCAGATCCGTATCTGACAAGGAAACAAACGGAAAACATATTTTAACACTCATGGCAGTCACTATGAGTATCTTGTAATGCCCTTTGTTCTCTGTAATGCTCCAGAACTTTTTCAAAAGTTTGTTATTGAAATTTTTTTGACAGGCTTTGCAAAAATGTGATGGTGTATCTGGATGTTATTCCTATTTTGTCTAGAAATTTAGTGTTCTATCAAACAATATTACATATCTGACTTCCTTATGAAGAAGCGAGCAGCATGCCCTTGTAATGTAAGTTATTAATTATAATTTGTTGGACTCCTTTGTCAGTACCAGAATAACCACAGTTGGAATTAGTTCTGCACAGAATCATTTCCTCTAACTAATGACATTCGGACCGATTTTGATTCAGACCTATTTACGCATTTTTGGATATCTCCATCATATTCTGAATTAAACAGAATTTGGCTGGATCTGATGTTTTGTGAAATTGGGCATTTGGGGAGAGAACTGAGCAGCAACAGTGTAATAACACGGATCCATGCTGACTTGTGAGAGTGTCATGGGAGTGTTGTGGGCATGTAGCTAAGCCCTGTGTGATTGTAAGTCATGAACACAGGGAAGAGAAGTATGTTTCTGATGGATCTCTTACACCGAGCATGGGGCTGGTGCAAGTACCAATACTAATGATGGCAGTTAGCGTAAAATCAGTGCATTACCTCTTGGCAGACTCATAGATCTCTTCATTAGCTCAACATAATCTCCTATTAGCATAAGGTAGTAAATCTGGCTTCCGCAGCTGTCCGTAACTGCATCCACTTTGCTGCGATTCAGAATCCGCTCAATTGTCTGTATCTTGGATAAGATGAAATCATTTGCTTATACCAGAAATCACATTGAACTTATTTTAAGCAAATAAATTGATATTATAAAAGAATGAAATCTGGAGGACATAATTAATTTCATGATGATGGGAAAACCAAGTTATCCGATTAGGAAAGAAAAAGTTGGAACTTGTACCTGAACCACTCATCTGAAATTTAAGTGACATACTTCTCATTTTCCATTCTAGTTTCAACTACACCATAGAGACACCACCCCTGGTGGTGCTTAATTCTAACCCCACCTTCCTGTAGCCTAAAACTAACCCTTCCCACCCCGCAGTCTAACCCTAACCCTCCCCAGGGGTGCCAAAACCTAACCCACCCTCCCTGGAGCCTAAACCAACAGTCGTGTAGTTTGGGATACAGGCGGTCGGGATTCTGGCACCAGGATTGTGATCGTATTCGGGATGCCGATACTGGCATTTCCAACAGTGTCGGGATTCTGGCGTCAGTATTGCTGACCGTTAGGATTTTGTCCGGATTCCATTAAATATACTCATCACTCCCAGGGCCAGCTCTATCATTAGGCAGCTGCTTAGGGCACCTGGATCTGGGGGCCCTAAAGAGTCCCTAATAAGAGATCTACAAAGTTGGGAGGTATGAGTGACCAAAACAGCTACAGTAGTTCATAGAAATAATAATGCAATGTAGTTGCAGTGTTTCTGGTCAGAGATTAGGCAAGCATAGTATCTGTTTTAAGCAACACATTCTTTCAGTATATTGGGTTTATAAATTTGTGTCCAGATGCTGCATACTGTTGCAGACTGAGCATGAAGGTATTGCTGCTCTCCTCCGCAAACAATAAGTGCAACTATAAAAGTGGAGAAATCGGAAAAGTCAGACTGACTACGAAAATCCAACCTCCATCCACTTTGAACCATTACTAACATTAAAGTAAATGTTTTTGTGTGCTTCTCATAAAACAATGCTTAGTTTCGCCTCATACAGTAGTTATCTGATAGATTGGGTTGTGTTTTAATATTGCCTTCATTGTAAAAATCTGTTTAATATAGTGTAGCAGGAGTCTTGCTAGAATGTGCTCTGCTACAAAAATTCCACCAGCGACCGACTCCAGGCTTGTGCAAAAACAACAAATACCTTTTATTCAGGTAGCTCAAAAACAAAGATATACATAAAACAAAGATCACTGTCTTGAGTATAAACTACCAGGGAGGTTAGGCCCTGCCTCACTCCCTCTTACTTAATAAGGAACCCTTCAGGTCCCGGCATCCTTACACTAGTGGCCCATCCCACTGTCCCTAGCAGGACTATCACCTGGACACTAACTGCCTTCAGGAGCCCTGACTCATGGGAGAGACTCTGCTTTAAACCCAGCACCCAGGTGCTGGCTGATGAAGCATCTTCTTGGGCTAAGAAGCCTATAAGACCTGGTCTGGGCCAAATGGATGGGAACCCGGTCCATCCACACTTCCCATCCACACCCAGGACCCTGTGAGTAGCTTACAGGTGGCAAAGTACCTCTCCTGCCACAATACTTAAATTGTGACAGTTATTTTGTGATAACATTATGCTTACTGTCTGTAATTTAGCTGCTATTGCTTATTGGTAATATTTGTCAAATCTCCCTGACTCTCTGAAATAGTGGTGAAAGAGTAAAGCAATTGCATACGTGTTGCAATACATATTGATATGATAAACATTCTTTTATATTTATTAATATGGCACTCAATATGATGTTACTACTTGTATAATATTTAATATAATGAAAGCCACCTACTGTATATTCTAAGATTTATATATGTAATCCGACTCAAGCAGTGTAGAGGAAGAGAATGACAGTACTCAGCAAAGTAATGTTTGGAGATCTTTATCAACAAAGTATTTTTGCAACGTACAAACTAAAAAGAGCTTTACAATTAGTAATGCAGAAAGTGAGGCATTAATGGATGGTTTACTTCATCAATATGGGGCTTACTTTGTAACAGATATAGCCCTGAAAACAAAGAAGTAATATGGCAGACAAGTGACTGTACCTGGCAGATGCAATAGACATTAATATGTTTGCAAAAAACACTCCTGCAAAGTAACACTGAAATAAAAAATGGCATTAATAATCAGCATGCCAAAACTGCAGGTGGCGATCCAACAATCCATATCAAGATTGCAGAATGGGAATTAAAACTAAGAAATCATATTTCACTCAACTCAGTAATTGGCATACCCGGTGGAACAGACACAGCATCTGAAACAGTTCAAAAAAAACATTATTGTAAAAATGTACTAATAATAATAATAATAATAATAATAATAATAATGTTGTTATTTTCAATTATATGTTTTATACATTATTTCTGTTACAGAAGCAGGCAACTTGTACTTGGATGCAGAAAGAAGAACTCTACATATCTATTACAGAGCAATCCTAATTCAGGTAGGAATTTAGGGCCTGATTGAGACATGGACGCTAATTCAGTTGCAAGTGTGATGTTTTCATCTTTGCAACTGCTGATATCAGCAAGTGAAGTTGCCATCTAGAAATGAAAAGAGTTGCCCACAGAAGCAATCACAACTCATTTGCTATTGTGCACACATATGCAGCCTATAAGCAAGAACAAGGAACATCAATTAGGGCTTAAGGGTAGTCGTATGGGTACGCAGACTGGACATGGCCATAGCACAGTGGTTCTCAAACTTTCTTGGTTCAGGGCACCCTTAGGGTCTGAGACCTTTTTCATGGCACCCATAGGTGCCAGCGGGGCAAACTTTGAAATGTTATGCTTTTTTGGAGTTTGGGACATAGGTGTCAGACCATAGTCCCCATTGATAATAATGGGAACTGTGATCTTCAGTGTGCATGAGCCTTCTGCCATGCGCAAGCCTGACCCTTCCAGCATTGTACTCGAAGAGGAGGCTCCTTCCACCATTTGTGCGCCCTCTGCAAATGTGGGGATGAGCAGCACATGCTGACATAGAAAATGAGGATGCTTCTGTGGAAATGCACCAAGATGAGCAGTATATTTATGTAACTGGCACTAATATGGATGTCGATGATGAGGATGTTGCTGAGGATTTATTTTGTGTAAATCAGGCACCAGTGGAAGCAGTTGTTGTCCATGATATGAAAAAGCCTATTGTCATGCCTGTGCAAAAGACAAAAAACAAATAACCTTTTCTGTGTGAAATTATTTCTACCCAAATCCAGACAACAATTGTCAAGCCATCTGTACCCTTTGTAAAGCCATAGTAAGCAGAGGTAGAGACCTTAAACATCTAGGAATCTCCTCCCTGTCACATCACTTGCAGCGTATTCATCAACATTTTTGACAAATTCAAAAACTTTGGCTAAAAACTTAACAACAACCAGTCCTGCATCATCTAGCTCCCTTATCTTTGTTAGATCCAAGCACCTGCAATCTCTGCCACCAACACCTTCATCGTCAATATCATCAATCATGTATAGAAGTAGTCCTGCATCCAATTTCATAAGCATGACTGACTCCTCTCCTATCTGAGCTTCCTAAGAAGGATTCTTGAATGCTACGCCTGTTGCTGCTGCTGTAAATGGATCTTCATCCCCGAAAGGGACCAGGAAGACTACTTGTAATAGTTTAACAAAACACTTGATTGTTAAACAATCCTTTGCAAGGGGGAGCAAGTATAACAGTAGTCACCTTGTTGCACAGTGGATTACTGATGCCATAACACCTATGCTGGTTTTATATGTGCGTCCAGTATCCAGTATTAATGCAGTGGGTTTTAGACAGTTAATTGAGTTCCTGTGTCCCTGTTACCAAATGCCATCTAGATTTCACTTCACTAGAAAAGCAATTCCCAGTATGTACAAGGATGTTAAAAAAACCTTAAATAGTGTCCTCCAAAATTTCATTGTACCCACTGTCCACTTAACCATAGTTATGTGGACAAGCAGAACAGGACAAACTAAAGATTACATGACTATGACAGCCTACTGGATAGGTGTATTGCCTTCAGCGGCACCAACAGCAGCAGCATCTTACAAATACCAGCTCATTCAGAGGCAGTCTACTCTGTGTATCACTGGTTGCACTAAGAGGCATACCGCTGACAACCTCTAAGAAAAACTCAGGGAAATCATTGCAAAATGGCTTACCCCATTTGGACTCTCCTCAGGATTTGTGATTTCAGACAATGCCACCAATATTGTGACAGCATTATAGCTGGACAAATTCCAACACATCCCATGTTTCCCTCCCCTATTTATTTGGTGGTGCAAAATCTAAAAAAATAAATTACAGGGCCATGCAGGAGATGCTCTCTGTTGCCCGAAAAATTTCAGGACATTTTCAACATTGAGCAAGTGCATGTCAAATATTGCAGCGCTTACAAGTACTGGTGAATCTGCTCTGCCATCAGCTGAAACAAGATGTAGTAAGTAGTTGAATTCTACCTTTTATATGCTTCAGCGGATGAAGGAGCTGCAAAAAAAAAACATCCAAGGCTACACAATGACATATGACATAGGGAAAGGAGGGAGAATGTACCTTACTTAAGCGCTGTGGAGAATACTTTCTGTGTTATGCAAGATTCTCAAACCTTTTGATGTTGCCACATGTGAAGTAAGTTCATACACTGCCAGCTTGAGTCAGGTAATTCCTCTTTTTAGACTTTTAGAAGAGCTGCTGAGAAACTGAAGGAGGAGCTGAAACAAAGCTATTCTGCTAAGCATGTAGGACTTGAAGATCAAACCCTTCATTCATTTTGCCAGGATCCAAGGGTTATCAATTTCTTGAAATCAGAACACTGTATTTTGGTGACCATACTTGATCCTAGGTTTAAGTCACATGTTGTGTTTTTCTTTCCAATAGACACAAATCTGAAGAGATGCATAGAGCTGTTGGTGGGTAAATTTTCAGTACAAGTAGAAGGTGACACAGCAACATCTCCTCCTTTAGTTTTTCGGCAACTTTGGTTGCCAGGAAAAACGAAATTTTCCTAAGAGACCAACTGGTGGTGATGCAGGTCAGTGAGCAAAAACTTTTGACATCTTGTCTGGACTGAAGGGCCTGCCTACAATTAGTAACATGTCTACCATAACTGCATATGATACGGGATACGGTCACCATTCAAAGAATAGTTGATGATTATTTTAGTAATGGCATCCAAATAGGCATGTCAGGCAATCCATTTCACTACTGGCAGAAAAAAAAGGCAATTTGGATGCCCTTGCACAAACTGGCTTTGCTTTAATACCTAGTATTAGGGACCCCCAGTGACGGAGAAGCCTTGTCGATCGGCCTGGGGGCTTAACCCTATATCTGCAGATATATGCAACTAAGATCTCCGTATTACAGTATCTGACTATTATGTAGTAATATTTTTCACTCGGTGTGCATTAGGGAACATATTGTTTTTTCCTACACAGAATTACCCCTCCCTTTTAGCACCTGAGTGACATCACTATCTGATTGAGCAGCTCACCATTTTGTGCATTGTATTTAGAGAGGTATGGATGGGTCAGCATTAGGAGGGATTGCTGACTCCAGACTGCCATAGGAGAAGCTAGGGGTATCTCCAGGTGAGCTGGCTCTCAGATGCTGTAGGAGCCATTACCATGTGGCCTTACACTGGGAATTTAACCCAGACATATTTGTAATTATTTATGGGGTGGGTGTGGGGTGCGGTGGCCCCTGTGTCGGTATGGCTGGGCTGCTTCAGGTCGGCACACCCTAACACTTTATTAACACTTATGATTTTCCCTATCACTCTGTATATATTTTTGTATTATTTTAATCACACCCCTTACATAGCACTTCTGTGCTTCTTATTAACCCTTATTAACTTTCACCTGTGTGCTGACCTGGGGTAGCCGACCTGTGCCGACGTTATGGGGTCCTGCACCCCGGACCCATACCTAGTATTAGGGACCCCCAGTGATGGAGAAGCCTTGTCGATCGGCCTGGGGGCTTAACCCTATATCTGCAGATATACGCAACTAAGATCTCCGTATTATTTGACTATTATGTAGTAATATTTTTCACTCTGTGTGCATTAGAGAACATATTGTTTTTTCCTACACAGAATTACCCCTCCCTTTTAGCACCTGAGTGACATCACTATCTGATTGAGCAGCTCACCATTTTGTGCATTGTATTTAGAGAGGTATGGATGGGTCAGCATTAGGAGGGATTGCTGACTCCAGACTGCCATAGGAGAAGCTAGGTGTATCTCCAGGTGAGCTGGCTCTCAGATGCTGTAGGAGCCATTACCATGTGGCCTTACACTGGGAATTTAACCCAGACATATTTGTAATTATTTATGGGGTGGGTGTGGGGTGCGGTGGCCCCTGTGACGGTATGGCTGGGCTGCTTCAGGTCGGCACACCCTAACACTTTATTAACACTTATGATTTTCCCTATCACTCTGTATATATTTTTGTATTATTTTAATCACACCACTTACATAGCACTTCTGTGCTTCTTATTAACTTTCACCTGTGTGCTGACCTGGGGTAGCCGACCTGTGCCGACGTTATGGGGTCCTGCACCCCGGACCCATACCTAGTATTAGGGACCCCCAGTGACGGAGAAGCCTTGTCGATCGGCCTGGGGGCTTAACCCTATATCTGCAGATATACGCAACTAAGATCTCCGTATTATCTGACTATTATGTAGTAATATTTTTCACTCGGTGTGCATTAGGGAACATATTGTTTTTTCCTACACAGAATTACCCCTCCCTTTTAGCACCTGAGTGACATCACTATCTGATTGAGCAGCTCACCATTTTGTGCATTGTATTTAGAGAGGTATGGATGGGTCAGCATTAGGAGGGATTGCTGACTCCAGACTGCCATAGGAGAAGCTAGGGCTATCTCCAGGTGAGCTGGCTCTCAGATGCTGTAGGAGCCATTACCATGTGGCCTTACACTGGGAATTTAACCCAGACATATTTGTAATTATTTATGGGGTGGGTGTGGGGTGCGGTGGCCCCTGTGTCGGTATGGCTGGGCTGCTTCAGGTCGGCACACCCTAACACTTTATTAACACTTATGATTTTCCCTATCACTCTGTATATATTTTTGTATTATTTTAATCACACCACTTACATAGCACTTCTGTGCTTCTTATTAACCCTTATTAACTTTCACCTGTGTGCTGACCTGGGGTAGCCGACCTATGCCGACGTTATAGGGTCCTGCACCCCGGACCCATACCTAGTATTAGGGACCCCCAGTGACGGAGAAGCCTTGTCGATCGGCCTGGGGGCTTAACCCTATATCTGCAGATATACGCAACTAAGATCTCCGTATTATCTGACTATTATGTAGTAATATTTTTCACTCGGTGTGCATTAGGGAACATATTGTTTTTTCCTACACAGAATTACCCCTCCCTTTTAGCACCTGAGTGACATCACTATCTGATTGAGCAGCTCACCATTTTGTGCATTTGCTTTAATTAAGTTACCCACCTTCCAGTGTGTACGCAGAAAGCGTTTTCAGTGCAGCCTGTAACATTTTTAGCAATCAGCATAGGCGGTTACTTCCGCAAAATGCGGAAAAGATAATATTCATCAAAATGAATTACAAATTCCACGAGAAATACCTTTACCAGCAATTACGTCCAAGAAATATAGAGGTGCCTTTAATGGTGGATTACAGCAGGGACGAATTAATGGTGTGTGGAGAAGTGGATGTACACATTGATGGGGGTGAGGAATTGGATGATGATGATGATGGCAACATCTTCCCTATGTAGAGACAGTTTGTGTACATAGAGACCATTGGCAGTTTGTTTTGTGGGGACCCAAACAAACCAATAATTTCAGCCACAGATAGCAGTCCCTGTCACTGAAGTGATTTGTTTGTTAAACTGTGAATGTCCAGCTTAATATATACAGCATAAGGGTGGGTGGGAGTGCCCAAGGACAATGCCATCTGGCACATCTTTTCTTTGCATTATGCGCTGATTGAAGCATTGTTGACTGTCTTCTTGTGTAGATGGCAAACATTTTCATAGTACATTAAACTGCCACCCTGTCTGTACTGTTCTGCAGTGCCACTCTGTTTCATAGATGTGCCATGTAGGAGGTTTAAGTGCCACATGTTTGCGACACCCACTTATGTCGCTTAGCTTAGTCATCCAGCTACCTCGGTGCAACCTTTTGGCCTAAACTGAATAAAAACAATATTTTGAGCTGTGAAGTGGTCAAACATGACTGTAAATTAGTGAAAATTAATGTGTTTGTGGTTAATAATACCGTAGGAACAAAAACAGGCCACAATTCTGTGATTCCAGCTGTTTTATGATTTATGTTTAAGAAAAAATACAGATCCAAAACCGAAACCAAAACTTAAACCCGCAATGCGGATTTGGCAAAACCAAATACAGATCCAAAACACGAAGGGGATACAGATTCAAAACCAAAACCCATGATGCGGGTTTGCGCACATGTCTAGTTGAAATATGACATTACATTTTATAAACACATTTTGTAAACAACCCAAAAAAGCACTTTACCTATGTACCTACCCTAATTAATACCCAATTAAAACCATTAATACTTTTTTTTATAAATATTACCACCTCTAATACCTGAATTAATTCTGTAAATGCAAATCATACATGCCTACCCTTTTCGGAACTCGCGGGAGTTTCACGATTTTTCAGGGGAGTACCCCGCACCCCCAGAAGAATAGATGACCATCCCACATCATTGGCCGCTTCCTAGTGAAGCGGAGAAGAAAGGCAGTAAAACACTGTAATTGCGTCGCCGAGTGGAGGGGCAGGGTTTAATTGTGTCACTAAGCCCCACTCTGCGGTTTGCGGACCCGCGAATCGTGCCATTTTACCCATGGTGGGGGTGGGTCCTAATGATGCTGCAGCCCGGTCCTGCCCCCCAAAGTGGTTAGCAGCATCTCCTCCCGGAGAGGAGACCTACAAAGTAGGCAAGTATGATGCAATTGTGTATATTATTTATAAATGTGTCAAGAAATTAGTAATGTGTGTATACTGTTAAATGGAATAATTAAACAATTTAACTTATAACCTTATCTACATTCATCTATATATGAATATATTTATGTATACATAGTACATACATATATAAATACATATACAGATACACAAAGCGTCAAATTGAAAATGTTTTTTAACCTTCTGGGAAAAAAAATGACTCCACATTTATGAAAATATACTAGTTTTAAACTGCAGTCCTCAGTGTCTGCAGCTCACATAGGACTGTTCTACGGAAATTGGGATCACTGTAGTCCCTCTGTTCATCTGCATCTACATAGTGGTGATAATGCTGATTTAGATTACCTTATAACTTTACAATAATGGGTAAGAGACACAGTACGCAATTGGCGTATGGGGTACCGTAAGGGTACGTAATTAGCATAGCATACGCTAGGCCGTGATCGAGACGCACATGCGGCACACTCGCTCACAGCTTAATGCGTGGTGTCGAGCACGCTATAGGCGAGCGACAACCGTAATGCTACGCTATCAGCGCAGCGGACGCTCGAGACCACGAGGAGATCACGAGTGGCTCTGACGCTCACAAGATGACACACAGAAAGGGTATTCTTATACTGTAAACCTTGTACTGAAACACTGTAGCGATATAACGCTGCTTAACCTTGTTAACACTAAAGCTGTTTGAGCGATCGAGATGCCCCTATTACTCTCTGCAATGTAATGAACACACAATACCGTGCTAAGGATCCAACACCTTTACTAACAAGCTTTTAGTTATATTGGAAAGGGGTAAAACAGTTTACAAGTCATACACTACATACTAACATATAATTCTAACAGAATATCTAGACAGAAATATACAATAACGTTACAGTCTTAAACTAAACAGAGAGAGAGAGAATGTGGCCAATACAAACAAAGAGCGATATAATCACAGAGAATTACTTACACACACACTGGGAACGATCGCAGCGCAGCCTGGTACCAGCCCCGAGTTTGTCAATATGAAAACCGTTTGTGGAGAGAGTGGGAGAGCTGTTCAGGCTGGCTGACCTTATATACACTGAGTACAGTATACTACAAAGGGACCTACAATCTCATTGTTCATTGGACACAGGAATGTCTCCTCGCATCATATCAAAAGGTCATAGGTTAGTTTGAACAGGTGGGCTGTGACTATTACAAACAGCTCAGGTGGGTGGGAATCTCCGGATTCCCGCCGCATGGATAATGAACTGCAAATATAGAATATGTCCAGAAACTACTAATGGTCATAACTACATGCAGGAGCGATTAATCTTTACCTAACCAACACCGGATTATTGCTATTAAAATACTCTTCAGTTAGGTACCAGACACAGCTGTTCAACCTTAATCAGACCCTTTGTACCACGTAAAGAGGGATTCCCAAGTCCGTGAACAAGTCACATTAACCAAACTTACAGTTATCATTAAGGGGAACATTATCTATAAAACGAGCTATTTGGTTCTATTATTAAACGATTGAGTCGCCCGCTAGACGCACACAAAGTCTACCGTAAATGCACATACCACGCGCTCGAGCGCATGGCCGAGGCGCCATCACGCGGCTGCGTGTATCCGCACGCACGGGAGAGAATGTGCACGTGCAGCAGGCACGCGCATGAGGTGCATATATGGCAACGTGCAGCGTGATATTTTTCTGACTTTGACAGTCCACCCTTTGGCAGTCACCAATAACTGCCACTTCCTGAAAACAGTTCAAACAGAGAAAAATATATGTCATGTAAAAATACATTTCTATGATTGGGTAAGGGAGAAGAGAAGAAGGTGGGAAAAAGGTATGACCTAGTGAGATAGTAGAAGCATGTATGTATGAGTCCATGTTTGAGGGGTCATGTATCATCGTGCCGTATGTGTTTTAAATCAAGCTTCGAGGTATTGCGAAGTATACATTTGAATTCCTTCTTATCCCGTGGTACGGGTCTGTGGATGGGCTGTCAAACTTTACCGAGCTCTTTTCGGCTTTTGGTTGCAACAAAATGGGGGAGCACATTTTAGTTGATGATACATGAATGGGGGGGATATGTGGGTGCTGATATCTGTGCCTATATTCCCTATCGACTATGTGTGTCATTACCTGAGGGTTGTAGAGGTGAAGATAAGAAGCAATTATGGTAAATGCAGTCGTAAACTATGTGAGTTTAATGTACATTTGTTGATTGAAGTCTTGTCTGGTGTCTTGTCTTGATGTACATGTTGACTGTAGTCTCTTTGGGCTTTTGCCAAAATGCGAGCAAAAAGCTTTCTCAATGTCCATAGACTTACAAAAGTGTTGGGCTATCGTAAAATTTTAAAATCGCTAGGGATATTGGGGGTCTATGGCATTGTCCATCAATGGTCTGTGTAAAAGGTTGTCAAATTCTTCTTCCAAGCGGATGTCTTTGTACCTTGGAGGAAAACAAAGGAGAAACGGGTGAAAGAAACGGACCGTGGAATCACATTTTCATCACAACATTGTCTCAATGGTTGGGTCGTAAATCAAACCAGTCGTTGTTATTACAGTATCTTCACTTCTTAAACTCATCACTCGGGCGCTACGTTTACACTTTGTTAAAACCCGAACGCATCTAAATATCAGACCGACCAATATGATGACACCCAGAATACACAAAAGAAATTTCCCTACATCCATGATAATACCTTGGGCCCATTCTCCTAAACCAGAGAACCAATTTTGTGGGTTCAACCATGACACCCAACTGGTCAGCTCATTACCCACAGCAGCCAGGGTGAGATTGTGTTTCCTTCGGAACTCCCATTTTAATTGTAAAATGTCATCCATCTTTTGGTCTATGACCTCGGCTGGGTCCTCCGTGCTGTTTGTAATGTACGTGCAGCACTTTATTCCATACTGAGTCGCTAGGGTAACACAATACCCGCCTGTCACAGCCGTGAGATAATTGAGAATCCTCCTATGCTGAACCAGTTCTGTTTTGTAGGCTTGTAACTCTTTCCCAGTGTACCTGAAGGTGTCGTCATACATTTCGGTGAAATTGTCTAATAAATTTGCAAGCGCAGATATATATTTATAATTTATCACTCCTCTAGCGGTACGAGTGATATCTAACGTGAGTAGGAATTGAATCCCGGTGGATTCATGGATCAGGTCAGAGGCTGAATGCTCTGTTCTTTCTATCAGGTGCCGTTTAACGATGTGTTCGTAATGAGTGTGAGTATAAGGAGCTTGGGCACCACGGTGAATATCTTTCATTTTAGGGTGGGATACAGTCATTACCTCAGGCAGTACTTTTCCAATATAACATAACCCTTCTGAGTTTGGGGCAAGCCACTTATACGCCTTCCTCCCGCATATGAAATATGCATCATCGGGGAGAACATATGGGACGGAGTGTGACATAACCATATTACAAATTTTCCATGTGAACTCTCCTAGCCCTAATTCTTCCATCTGTTTAGTACACGTATCAGTTTGTACGATCTGTGCACAGTATCCTGGTGATACTTCTCCAACTCGCATGATCCTACTTCCTAAGGTGTACCTATACCGAAAGAATTTCCTATGGTCGGCTATCTGGCGTATAAGTTCTGTGTCTATGGGCAATCTGTCGGCTCTATGTGAGAATGTCATGGTTTGATTACTCCATGACACTTCCCAATTTCCCGGCTTTCGGGGATTGGAAATGTTAAAGCACACTAAGGACCTATCCACATGATATTGGTGGAGCTTCAAACTAGGAGGACTAGAGATATTAAACCTCTTGTCCACCGGCCTCCCACCATTTAGCTCAAGTACCTCTCCTACCGTTAAAGGGAATGGTACTAATCCTGATTTGCTATGGCCTTGAGGTACTTGAGAGCATACCCAACAGTCTGTCTGATTTAACACTTTACCCACTAAGGAGTGATAGTCACTCAATGGATGCCGGTCCATGTGGACATTAAAACTGGACTGACATTTCTTTATGCACCCATCCTCAACTATATTGTCACAATGCCTACAGATGCAGTTCTCTTCAGCTAACAATCCTTCACAATTCCTTCTATTGTCAATGCTACCAGATCGTTTTCTGATACTCGCCTTTACTCGGAGATTATGTTGTTCTTGGAAATCTACGCCTGCATCCTGGTCATCAGAACCCATTCCTGATCCTTTCTCGACTTCCATGGTACTCTCACCGAAACAGACTGCTCTGGTCAACATCATGGTCAACAGGAAAATCCGGATCACAGTCTCTTGGGGTAAGTCCATCTTTGAGGAGTAAAAGGAGGAAAATAAGAAGGGGGAAAGGAAATAGGAGGGAGGTGGGAACTGGAGAAAATAACAAATGGGAAAAAGAAATCTGGCTCGACAAGCTTCCGGTCTTGTTATTCTCAGCGCTCAGGTGTCGTCTCAATCCTCCCTGAACAGACACTCTAGTGATACAACCTCTACCGTCTGTTCTTTATCACGGGACCTCTCTGGGTCAGTGACCTTTTTACAATGAGACGAATGGACCCAAGTCTCTCTCTCGGCAACCTTCAAAGCAGTTGTGCTGGTCAATAAGACTTGATATGGTCCTTCCCATCTGTCAATAAGGCAACCTGAGCGTAGAAAATTCCGTATCATTACATAATCCCCAGGTTCAATGTCATGACAATTACTGTCTGGCAAATCAGGAATCACCAACTTTAGATTATCATTCTGATTCCTCAATTGCTTACTCATCTTAACCAAGTACTTTACTTCATTGTTACATTTCAAATCATCCTGGGGGTTAATCATAACATGGGGTTGTCAACCAAACAGAATTTCAAAAGGAGACAGATTAAGAGGGGACCTGGGAGTGGTTCTGATGCTGTATAATACGATTGGCAAAGCTTCAGGCCATAACAGTCCTGTTTCAGTCATTACCTTGCTCAATTTATTTTTAATAGTGCTGTTTACTCTTTCCACCTTCGCGCTCGCCTCGGGGCGGTACGGAGTGTGCAGCTTACTATTAATTCCCATCAACTTACACATTGTTTGAAAGACTTCACCTGTAAAGTGGGTACCCCTATCACTTTCAATTATTCTAGGGATACCGTACCTACACACAAATTCCTGCACAATTTTCTTTGTAGTGAATACAGCGGTATTTGTGGCCGCAGGAAATGCTTCAACCCAATTTGAAAATACATCAATACAGACCAAAACATACTTTAATTTCTACAAGGTGGCAATTGTATGAAATCAATTTGTATCACCTGGAAAGGGCCATCTGTTGGAGGGATATGAGATGGCTCTGTCGGTATTGCTTTTCCGATATTCTTCCTCAAGCAGGTGAGACATGTCATCGCTCTCTTACCCGCATGGGAAGAAAATCCTGGGGCGCACCAATAAGCTCTTACTAGCTTACACATTCCTTCTTTGCCTAGATGAGTCAGCCCATGTGCTGCTTCCGCTAGACTTGGAAGGTATGCTCTTGGTGCCACTGGTTTACAATGTCCATCTGTCCAGAGTCCTGAGGACTCCTGGTCATATCCTTTTGACTTCCAAACTGCCTTTTCCTGTGGGGAACACAAATTTTGCATTTCACACAATTTCTGTGTGTTTACAGTATTAAATACCATCAGTCGTGTACTGTCTGTCTGTATGGGGTTACTAGCTGCTGATTTAGCAGCTTCGTCTGCTCGGCTGTTACCAAGTGATACCGGGTCTTGGCTATATGTGTGTGCTTTACACTTGATAACAGCCACTCTGTCGGGTTCCTGTATCGCTGTTAGAAGCCTTTTGATGTGAGCTGCATGCGCTACCGGTGTACCAGCTGCCGTCATGAAATTTCTGAGGCGCCATAGGGCTCCGAAATCATGGACTACCCCGAAGGCGTACCTAGAATCTGTGTAGATATTGGCTGACTTGCCCTTAGCCAATTCACATGCTCTGGTTAGGGCAACCAGTTCAGCAACTTGTGCTGAGTGAGGTGGGCCTAGCGGTTCTGCTTCTATGGTACCTTGGTCATCTACGACTGCGTATCCAGTACACAAGTCTCCCGAGTCCGTCTGTCTGTGACAACTACCGTCAGTGTAGAAGGTAAAATCTACATCTTCCAGTGGGTTGTCACAGATGTCAGGCCTTGCCGTGAAATTTTGGGTCAAATATTCCATACAATCATGTGTGTCATCCTCTGTATTAAATCCTCCTTCACCATTATTCTCATCCTCCACCCTTTGTGCCTGTCCAGGCACACCTGGGAGATAGGTTGCAAAGATTTAATGCGCTGCATCTCCTTATGGTGATGTTTACGGGGGCCATCAGTGCCAATTCCCATCTTGTAAGCCGCGCTGATGAGACGTGTCTGGTTTGGGCAGAATTTAGTAAGGCTGACACTGCATGTGGTGTATGGATTGTGAAGTTGTGTCCTAGCACTACGTCTTCGCTTTTTGTAACTAGCAATGCTATCGCTGCAACGCTTCGCAAGCATGTGGGGAGGGATCGCGCTACCGTATCTAGCTGAGCGCAGTAGTAAGCTACCGGCCTGCTGGCATCACCATGCTTCTGGGTTAGGACACCTGCTGCGCAACCAGCACTCTCTGTTCCGTACAGCTCAAAGGGTTTCCCATAGTCAGGCATACCTAATGCCGGTGCCTGTGTTAGGCACTGTTTTAGTCTTTCAAATGCCATCTCGGATTCGTCCGTGTGCGAGATCCGATCAGGTTTACTTGATGAGACCATCTCCTGCAAAGGTAGGGCTAGTATGGAAAAACCTGGGATCCAGTTACGGCAATACCCACACATTCCTAAAAACATTCTAATCTGTTGCTTGGTTTGTGGCAGGGTCATGTCACGAATTGCTTGAATTCTATCAGCGGTAAGGTGTCTCAGTCCTTGTGTTAGACAGTGTCCCAAATACTTCACACAAGTCTGGCATAATTGTAACTTGTCTTTGGAAACCTTGTGTCCTGTGTCTGAAAGATGAGACAGGAGCTGTTTCGTATCTCTCAGGGACGCTTCCAATGAATCTGAACACAGTAGTAAATCGTCCACGTACTGTATCAATACTGATCCACTCACTGGTTGGAAAGACTGTAAACAATCATGCAGGGCTTGTGAGAAAATACTTGGACTGTCTATGAAACCTTGGGGTAAGCGAGTCCATGTATATTGAACTCCTCTGTATGTGAATGCAAATAAGTATTGGCTGTCAGGGTGCAGGGGTACCGAGAAGAAAGCGGAGCAGAGGTCAATCACAGTGAAAAATTTGGCAGTGGGAGGGATTTGCATTAGGATGACAGCTGGATTTGGCACTACGGGGAATTGACTCAACTATTTTGTTGATCCCTCTTAGATCCTGCACTAATCGGTAGCCCCTCCCCCCACTCTTTTTAACAGGGAAGATGGGACTATTTGCAGTGCTGGACGTCCTTACCAGAATGCCCTGTTGTAGCAAGCGCTCTATTACAGGGTAAACTCCTAACTCCACCTCTGGCTTCAGAGGATATTGTGGGATTTTTGGAGCTATCCTACCATCTTTTACTTGCACAACTACTGGGGCTACATTTGCCATCAATCCAGTGTTTTGTCCATCTTTGGTCCAAAGTGACTCCAGTATCTGGGAAATCATTTCTTCTACCTTGGACGGACACCTATTTACAATAACAGTGTGTGACATTAATCTTGTTGGGGAGTCTAGCATATCTTGCGCTTCCTGAGCGTGGTTTTCGGGTATATCCAAGAACACACCTTCAGGAGTACAGTATATGACGCATCCCATTTTGCACAGTAAATCTCTCCCTAAGAGATTAGTCGGAGCCGATGCAGCCAGCAGGAAAGAATGCTTGGTATGCAAAGGCCCTATCGTAATCTCTGCGGGTTTGCTTAAAGGGTAGTGCTGTACTACTCCTGTTACTCCCATGGCTGGAATTGTTTTACCAGTGGTTCTCATGCCCACGGTCGAATTTATCACTGACTTGGCCGCCCCCGTATCTACAAGGAAATTTAGAGATTTACCAGCTACATCAATTGTAACCTCGGGTTCACTTCCAAGGTTCGCAATTAATTTCACTGGCTGTAGATTACAGGTGTGGCCTCGCCCCTATGGTGCGTGGTGGCCTCCCTGTATTGTGCTGGCAGCTATTACCTGTGAAGGGGGTAAATGGGATCTATCAGTGACTTGCCAGTCTCTTTTTGGGGGATACCTTTTTGTTTCCCCTGCGTGTGGCTCATAACTCCGTCTCTGCGGTCCTTGCTCCCAATTTCGTGTGTTATGTCGTTGTCTAGGGGGTTGGTATGATCCTTGTGCATTCTTTGATTTACAGTCTCGTGCAAAATATCCCTCTTTATGACAGTAATAACAAGTTACCACATTTGACTTACCCACAGGGGTCGGAGATTTATACAGAGATGGCCTTGTGGTTAGGGCCTGTATACTTACGGCCATTAACTTATCACTTTGTGACTCCCTGTGTCTGGTGATATTCCGTTCATGATCAACAGCAGCCTCTCTCAAAGTAGCCACCGACAGACCTCGCCAACATGGTTGGGTGGTCTGTACCCTTGTCTTTAATACTTCTTTTAATCCTTCCATTAACACAGATACTGCTACTGCTCTATGATTTACATTTGTCGAAATATCTTCTATGCCTGTGTACTTAGCCATTTCCTGTAGTGCCCGATGAAAATAATCAGCAGCTGTTTCTCCCTCCTTTTGTTTGATGGTAAAAATTTTATTCCATTTGGCAACAGCTGGAAAATACTCTTTTAATTGTAAATGTATTCTCTTTACATTATCTTGATTGTACACATCCGTATGGGGTACATCTTCATCTAATTTACAGTCAGCTAAAAATCTTGCTGAGTCGACATTGGAGGGTAAACATGCCCTCAGCAATATCTGCCAGTCTTTGTTATTGGGCTCCACAGTATTTCCTAGATCTCTAATGTATTTCTGACTAGCAGCTAGATCTTTCCTAGGATCAGGGAATTCAGACACCATTGTTCTTAATTCCATTCGGGAAAAGGGGCAGTGTATGGCGATGTTTCTGACAGGAGTGATTCCTGAAGTATCAGTTTTCCCATTTGGCACTGCTATTACCCTAACGGGATTAAGTCCAATAACATCCTTCTGAGTAGATTCTACAATATGTGGTGAAATGGTTTCAGCATAGTGTATGGTGCCGTACTTACCAGATGATACGACCTCACCTGTCCCTCCGCTAGGGGGGCTTTGACGCTAATCTTACGGGTTGGGCCGTGCCCACGGTTGTTTCTGCTGTGGTGGCTGCTAGAGAGAGTGCCGATATTGTTGTTGGCTCATCCTCTTGATCACACTCCTGGGGAAAGTTTAAAACAGGGTACAGCTTGCACGGGTTAGTATTTGCATCGATAATCTTAGTCACATTATTCTTAACATTTATACAGTTACTAAGTGCATGTTTATCATTCACCAGTGTGCCATTCTCTGTGACCACCTGCTCTCCTGTTATGTATGGTGGCGGTGGCGCCGTGGCTATCAGTTTCTTGATAGGGTTAGATCCAGCCGCCTGAGCCAATCCTCTCTGTATTTCACCCTCCTGCTGTCATAACTGTAAATAGTCATAATGTTTGATTCGTCTCTTTGCAGATTTAATGAGACATATCCTTCTCCTTAGATTTTGCAACACATCTGGGCTAAAACTGCCTACCCGTGGGAACTTTTCCCCATCGTGCACAGTCATTCTTTCCCATTCATCACACAAAACCTCTGTGTGTGATCCGTTTTTCTCACACATTACATACCTTGCCGACCCGATTGGTCGGTTTATTAAGTCAACCCGAACCGAGGTTGATCGCCCCCTACCTGATCAACTGGCCCCCATCCTTGCAGGTGTTGCTTTCACTACCTCTGACCTTCAAATCAGGGTCTTCAGCAAACCCTTACAAAACCAAGATGTCCGGGGTAGGCTGGCGGCGAAGTTTACAGAGTACTCCACTCACTCGCCCACGTCGACCAATACGCCCACACACTGCCTTAGCGCTGGCGTACTCAACCTAGGGCCCCTGCGACCTGAACCTCTATTTACTGGAACATGTGGATGTGATCCGAAGAGCAATTAACCCTTTCCAGTAACTATTGGTTGTTGGATAGTTCCCAAGTGACTAGCGAACTTCCCTTAAAATAAAAAAATATTACACAAATCACGTTAGAATGTACAAATAGCGTTTATGACCCCTCTAGCGTACGCAAATGGTACTGGGTCAAGTTACTAACTAATGCACACAATTACGTGCGGTACAATCGTTCTGCACATAAGCAACTAATCTTATGTGCGGAGCGACCAGTGGAATCGAAAATTGTGGCTGCGAATTCCTTCAGCCTGAGCTTAATGGCCTATATGGGTACCGCACCAACCCTTACTGGTGTTGTGCTACTCTTTATCTATAGCGGACTTCTTAGTCTGCTGTACCTGAACCTCCTGGTCTGTCTGGACCTCCTGGTCTGTGCTACAGTAGACCTCCTGGTCTGCTATACTCTAATGCTCTTTTTTAATGTTTAACAAGGGATGCCTCCCAAGCCACCATGCAGTCACTTACACGTATGTACCTTCACGAGAACTCGATTTCCTTTGGTTCAACCCCAAAAATTAGAAACTTATATATATATGTATACACACTCTTTCACCTCATATACACTTTACTTTCGTTTCTGCGCAGAAATCCCTTTCATTCAGTAACACAGTCTAGTCCAGATGGGTTGCAAATTAGAGAAGGGTCTATTAGCTTAAAATTTTGGACACTGAAATTGACTTGCGCTATTTATCGCGTTGCCTCCTTTTCGCCTGTTTAAAATAATACTATCGTGTGATTTGTATTATGTGGGCGTACCCAGATGCTCCGTTGCGTAATATACGCTCCGTGCGTCGACCCTTGCGTCGCGTACACTCGTTCTGCCCCTTTGTTAGAGACACGCGTACGCAGGCCAGACACGTCCACAGTAACACAGCTAACACGTTTATCAATGTAAATGATATTTAGCTATAATCATTTACCGAACACCACACAGATTCCACTGTATCAACCTTTAACTAGGCCAGGCTGTGTGCGTGTTTTTATAATTACTCCTTTAAGTATTAATTTTAACTTTTAACTACCAATAGCAACAAATCTTTCTCAGCACGTTATCAATTGTGAAATGGCAAACAGGAAGGTGATATGTGAAAATACACAAATGAAAAAAGAGATACAGTTGTGTGTGTGCGTGCGTGCATACGCAAAACAGAAATAAACAGTCTTAAAAAAAACAATAGCGTATTGTTCTTACCTCCGGTTCCGGATCCCACCAGCACTCCTTCAATCTAGCGAAGCAGATGCTTATCTAGTCAGCACTACTGTATCCCGATACGAAGGGATACTTCCTTCCCGCCCTTGCTGACGGATAACGTTTGTTTTCGCTAGTGCGGATATGTGGAGGACGGACGAGCCGCCAATTGATAATGCTGATTTAGATTACCTTATAACTTTACAATAATGGGTAAGAGACACAGTACGCAATTGGCGTATGGGGTACCGTAAGGGTACGTAATTAGCATAGCATACGCTAGGCCGTGATCGAGACGCACATGCGGCACGCTCGCTCACAGCTTAATGCGTGGTGTCGAGCACGCTATAGGCGAGCGACAACCGTAATGCTACGCTATCAGCGCAACGGACGCTCGAGACCACGAGGAGATCACGAGTGGCGCTGACGCTCACAAGATGACACACAGAAAGGGTATTCTTATACTGTAAACCTTGTTACTGAAACACTGTAGCGATATAACGCTGCTTAACCTTGTTAACACTAAAGCTGTTTGAGCGATCGAGATGCCCCTATTACTCTCTGCAATGTAATGAACACACAATACCGTGCTAAGGATCCAACACCTTTACTAACAAGCTTTTAGTTATATTGGAAAGGGGTAAAACAGTTTACAAGTCATACACTACATACTAACATATAATTCTAACAGAATATCTAGACAGAAATATACAATAACGTTACAGTCTTAAACTAAACAGAGAGAGAGAGAATGTGGCCAATACAAACAAAGAGCGATATAATCACAGAGAATTACTTACACACACACTGGGAACGATCGCAGCGCAGCATGGTACCAGCCCCGAGTTTGTCAATATGAAAACCGTTTGTGGAGAGAGTGGGAGAGCTGTTCAGGCTGGCTGACCTTATATACACTGAGTACAGTATACTACAAAGGGACCTACAATCTCATTGTTCATTGGACACAAGAATGTCTCCTCGCATCATATCAAAAGGTCATAGGTTAGTTTGAACAGGTGGGCTGTGACTATTACAAACAGCTCAGGTGGGTGGGAATCTCCGGATTCCCGCCGCATGGATAATGAACTGCAAATATAGAATATGTCCAGAAACTACTAATGGTCATAACTACACGCAGGAGCGATTAATCTTTACCTAACCAACACCGGATTATTGCTATTAAAATACTCTTCAGTTAGGTACCAGACACAGCTGTTCAACCTTAATCAGACCCTTTGTACCACGTAAAGAGGGATTCCCAAGTCCGTGAACAAGTCACATTAACCAAACTTACAGTTATCATTAAGGGGAACATTATCTATAAAACGAGCTATTTGGTTCTATTATTAAACGATTGAGTCGCCCGCTGGACGCACACAAAGTCTACCGTAAATGCACATACCACACGCTCGAGCGCATGGCCGAGGTGCCATCACGCGGCTGCGTGTATCCGCACGCACGGGAGAGAATGTGCACGTGCAGCAGGCACGCGCATGAGGTGCATATATGGCAACGTGCAGCGTAATATTTTTCTGACTTTGACAGTGGAGAAATGGGATAAGAAAGATTTTTATTTATACATATTTTTTTGTTTGTTGTGGCTTACAAAAAAATACCTCCTCCTCTTCCTAATGCTTCTACAGGTCCTGCTTCTGCCTTTTCACCAAACCCAGAAATTGATGAATGGGAAGAGGAGGACAAGTCAGGCGGCTGAGGTGGGGCAGAGCTAGAGTAGGTAGGGGACTGGTCAGGGGGTTGAGGTGGGGACGATCCAGAGTGGGTAGGGGACTTGATCAGGGGGTAGAGAAGGGGATGTGCCAGAGTAGGTAGGGGACTGGTCAGGGGGTTGAGGTGGGGACGAGCCAGAGTGGGTAGAGGACTTGATCAGGGGGTAGAGATAGGGATGTACCAGAGTGTGTAGGGGACTGGTCAGGGGGTTGAGATGGGGAAGAGCCAGAGTGGGTAGGGGACTGGTCAGGGGTTGAGGTGGGGCTTGGTCTGCAGGTGCAGAGTTGGTGGGTGAGGAACTTAATTGCCAATGGCTTCTATTCCTTTGCGGGGGTTGGGGGAGGGGGGGGGGGTGCAAAGCACTCCCTTTATATAGTATTTTAGTATATTATTATAAATATTTTTTCAACTATAATAAGTAATAAGGAAAAGTCTGACAATGTCTGAGCAGTTTTGCAGGTAAAACATTGTCAGTTAAGCGATTAATATGGCTGATATGTCCACTGGTGTAGATATAGTACAGTATGTCATCATATTGATGTTTTCTCTATAGTAATAGTTATACACCTAGTGTTGTTACTCTCTTGAAACATGCAATGGCATAGTGCTGGCCTACCTATCTCCTGGAAACTTTTATTTAACCTAACTCATTTGAACAGTGAAAGAACCTAACCTACTCCTTGACAACACAGAAAAGGCATTTGTGTGGTGAAGTGACCCCTTTTTTATAACAATGGATTCCACCCCTGTGTGCATGCGTATGCTAGCATATACATGGTCCCAACATTGCCACATGCATTCGCAAACATTGCACAATATAGTGAGTATAGGGAGTTACAGGAAATCCTGTAGTACTTGTTTGATGCCCTGAGTGACCATGACGAACAGCAGGGGGATGTTGGCAGTGCAGAAGTTTCCAATCATACATCCTCAACTAATGTGGCTACCAGAGAATCAGACAGCAGCACTACTGAGTCATGTGTTGAATATGGTCCCACAATAACAGCCACATTTACTGAGGAGGAGATAAAAATCTTCATTAAGGAGGCAATGAAGAGATTCAACTCTGGCAAGACGGACATGAGTGAAAAGCAATATGCAAGGAGTTGGCAACAGATCACTCGTGCAGTAAATAATGTGGCACAACACATTACTTACATATGGGTATATTCAATAACTGTCAGAAGCTGCCGTCTTGTTGGAAAGATGGCAGATTTCGACAGTTTTAGGTCAGAAGGGGTTCCGACCTATTCATTATGGCCCCATTTTTTCAGACAAGTCGGGAAACCCGACTTGTCGGAATGCACAACGCCGTTCAGCGTGCATTGTCGGAAGCGGGGCTAAACCCGGCAGGTTTTAGCCCCGTTTCCGACAATCTCAGTCCGACTTTAAAAAAAGTCAGATTGAGATGAGGGTGCTGAGAGCAGGAGATGGAGGGACGGGGTGGGGGGAACAGTGGGGAGATCAGGAACCCAGCGGCAGTGTCCACCTGGCTCCAATAGCAAGGTCCCGGCCGTAGCAGGAGGATGGGGCACCACCTCCGCTGATGGCAGCATCCACCCAACTCCAACAAGCGAGGTCCCGCTTGCTGGAGCCGGGTGGACGCTGCCGTGAACCTCCAATTACGCTGCTGCAGCCGCTGCTCACCCCGTCTCCTCCTCTCCTCCCCCGTCTCCTCCTCTCTTCCGCTCCATTTCCTCCTCCTCCGCTGCTCTCCTCACCGCCGTAGACATCTCCCCCTCCCTTCCCACAGCAGCCACTGACAGCTCCCCCCCTCCCCCCAGGCACTGCTGACAGCTCCCCCTGCTGCTGCTGTCAGCGCAGCCGGCAGCCGCTGACAGCAGCAGCAGGACAGGACACCAGGAATGGCCAAATCCGACAGTCTGATTTGGCCGCTCTTTGAATAGGGGTTGTCGGGTCCATTCCAACAACTGCATGTTGGAATGGACCCGACTCTTATTGATTATACCCCATAGACGGTAAGTTGATTTAAAGAAATACATATTTGTGTTTTTCTTCACACTAAATTAATAATATGTACAGTACCAGTCAAAAGTTTGGTCACACCTTCTCATTCAATGGTTTTTATTTATTCTAATTATTTTCTACATTGTAGATTAATACTGAAGACATCAAAACTATGAAAGAACACATATGGAATTATGTTGTAAACAAAAAAGTGTTAAACAAATCAAAATATGTTTTATATTTTAGATTCCTCAAAGTAGGCCCCTTTTGCTTTGATAACAGCAATGCACACTGTTGGCATTCTCTCAAACTGTATTCATCTATTTACTTTCATCAATGAAAGGGAAGGTAATGTGTGTTGAACTTTTTAGAAATGAAATGTTTCACATTTTTAGAAACTTATTGGTGGTATTTTAATATATTTTGGAGGCATGTTAAAAAACAAAAAAGTAAAGAATTCTAAAGCCAGCATCCTATTAGTTGTGATCGTATTTTCACCTGATAAAAAACGGCCAAATGGTCATTATCCCACTATCCAATTATAGGCCATTTTTATTGACCGAAAAGGACCCGCAATTGTGCAATAAGACATGGGATCCAAGGATAAGATCCCGATCCCATGTGTTATTGCGACTCTGAGGGCTGCTTATCACGGATTATTCTTTGGGTGCCTGAAGCATAATACTCAATAAATGCTGGTTTACAGGACTAACTGGACAGCCCCTGCTGTATCCATTAGCTGCGGTAAATGGTTAATTTGTATTTTGAGACAACTGTGTTTGTGTGAGTTTATATTAGAAACACACAGAAATAATATTACAGGTTGAGTATCCCATATCCAAATATTCCAAAATACGGAATATTCCGAAATACGGAATTTTTTGAGTGAGACTGAGATAGTGAAATCTTTGTTTTTTGATGGCTCAATGTACACAAACTTTGTTTAATACACAAAGTTATTAAAAATATTGTATTAAATGACCTTCAGGCTGTGTGTATAAGGTGTATATGAAACATAAATGAATTGTGTGAATGTACACACACTTTGTTTAACGCACAAAGTTATAAAAAAAATTGGCTAAAATGACCTTCAGGCTGTATGTATAAGGTGTTTATGTAACATAAATACAGTCTGTGCTTAGATTTAGGTCCCATCGCCATTATATCTCATTATGGTATGCAATTATTCCAAAATACAGAAAAATCCAATATCCAAAATACCTCTGGTCCCAAGCATTTTGGAAAAGGGATACTCAACCTGTATATGTGAAATTCAACAAATACCTGAATTATTTACACAAAAAATGTAATGCAAATAGTAGCATTGCCAGCACAGGTTTACTGGCGTTTAATAACAGAACGAACAAAGCTGCTAATAATTGCAGTTCATTCACAATGACCATCGATGAGAGCATAACATTGATGTATTGGTTTAATATTACTTTTTTTTTTGTTACAGACAGCATCAGTAGGCATGTCTGTGCAGCTTACCAGACACTCTTAGAAAGTGCCTCAATAGATAGGAGAGCCTGTCTGGACCTGGGTATGGGATGGACTACTTTGGATGTCGGCCTGCTCACTACAGTGCAGCAGCCTATGGGTGGCAGGTTATGGAGTAGGGACCAGTCACAGCTTCAGAACAGGTCAGACTCTGTATACCAGCGGAGATGGGCAGCAGAATGTGATGGCTCACTGCCTGACATGGCAGGATAGTGATGGCTCACTGCCTGACATGGCAGAGTAGGGACCAGTCACAGCATCAGAGCAGGTCAGACTCTGTATACCAGCGGAAATGGGCAGCAGAATGTGATGGCTCACTGCCTGACATGGCAGGATAGGGATGGCCATGTTGTGTTAACCATTGATGGTCTCCATTGATGGTACTATTGGCTAACCTCAATAGTGTGAACTATCAATGGTTTCACCAACCAATGGTCACTTTTCAATGGGCTGCAGGCCAGTCAGAGCCCAGGGGCATGGCTTCACAGATGCTTCAGTGGGTGGAGCTAGGCTGTGTGTCCCTTACTTACAGTAAATCCACAGTGATGTCCTTTGTGACACAGGACATCACTGTGGATTTACTATAAGAAAGGAGATGAGTATCCTAATGATCTGTACATGTGAGTCTATTAAGAATTATTAGAAGGACTATATAATCTGCCATTGTCTTGTATTGGACACTTATAATTATTGAGACTGCATGATTCTACAGTAACATTAGATATACACTGCAATTAGTGTTACAAGAAATTCTCTATGCTATTATTGTGTACATCAATTGTGACTAATTAGCTCCCGGGAGTACTACTTGTATTTTTATTAGAGATGTGCACCGGAAATTTTTCGGGTTTTGTGTTTTGGTTTTGGATTCGGTTCCGTTGCCGTGTTTTGGATTCGGACGCTATTTGGCAAAACCTCCCTGAAAATTTTTTGTCGGATTCGGGTGTGTTTTGGATTCGGGTGTTTTTTTACAAAAAACCCTCAAAAACAGCTTAAATCATAGAATTTGGGGGTAATTTTGATCCCATAGTATTATTAACTTCAATAACCACAATTTCCACTCATTTCCAGTCTATTCTGAACACCTCACACCTCACAATATTATTTTTAGTCCTAAAATTTGCACCGAGGTCGCTGGATGACTAAGCTAAGCGACCCAAGTAGCCGGCACAAACACCTGGCCCATCTAGGAGTGGCACTGCAGTGTCAGACAGGATGGCACTTAAAAAAATTAGCCCCAAACATCACATGATGCAAAGATAAATAAAAAATAAAAAAGAGGTGCAAGATGGAATTGTCCTTGGGCCCTCCCACTCACCCTTATGTTGTATAAACAGGACATGCACACTTTAACAAACCTATCATTTCAGCGACAGGCTCTGCCACACGACTGTGGCTGAAATGACTGGTTGGTTTGGGCCCCCACCAAAAAAGAAGCAATCAATCTCTCCTTGCACAAACTGGCTCTACAGAGGCAAGATGACCACCTCCTCCTCATCCTCCGATTCATCACCCTTTTCACTGTGTACATCCCCCTCCTCACAGAGTATTAATTCGTCCCAACTGGAATCCACCATCTCAGGTCCCTGTGTACTTTCTGGAGGCAATTGCTGGTGAATGTCTCCACGGAGGAATTGATTGTAATTCATTTTGATGAACATCATCTTCTCCACATTTTGTGGAAGTAACCTCGTACGCCGATCGCTGACAAGGATACCGGTTGCACTAAACACTCTCTCGGAGTACACACTGGAGGGGGGGGGGGGGGGGCAACTTAGGTAAAATAAAGCCAGTTTGTGCAAGGGCCTCCAAATTGCTTCTTTTTCCTGCCAGTATATATACGGACTGTCTGACATGCCTACTTGGATGCGGTCACTTATATAATCCTCCACCATTCTTTCAATGGTGACAGAATCATATGCAGTGACAGCAGACAACATGTCAGTAATCTTTGGCAGGTCCTTCAGTCCGGACCAGTTGTCAGCACTTGCTCCTGACTACCCTGCATCACCGCCAGCGGGTTGTTTTGGAAATCTGATCCTTTTCCTGGCAGCTCCAGTGACGGGAGAAAATGAAGGAGGAGCTGTTGGCGGGTCACGTTCCGCTCGACTTGACAAGTGTCTCACCAGCAGGTCTTTGAACATCTGCAGACTTGTGTCTGCCGTAAAGAGAGATACAACGTAGGGTTTAAACCTGGGATCGAGCACGGTGGCCAAAATGTAGTGCTCTGATTTCAACAGATTGACCACCCGTGAATCCTGGTTAAGTGAATGAAGGGCTCTATCCACAAGTCCCACATGCCTAGCGGAATCGCTCCGTTTTAGCTCCTCCTTCAATCTCTCCAGCTGCTTCTGCAAAAGCCTGATGAGGGGAATGACCTGACTCAGGCTGGCAGTGTCTGAACTGACTTCATGTGTGGCAAGTTCAAAGGGTTGCAGAACCTTGCACAACGTTGAAATCATTCTCCACTGCGCTTGAGTCAGGTGCATTCCCCCTCCTTTGCCTATATCGTAGGCAGATGTATAGGCTTGAATGGCCTTTTGCTGCTCCTCCATCCTCTGAAGCATATAGAGGGTTGAATTCCACCTCGTTACCACCTCTTGCTTCAGCTGATGGAGGGACAGGTTCAGGAGTGTTTGCTGCTGCTGCAGTCTTCGGCACGCGGTGGCTGAATGCCGAAAGTGGCCCGCAATTCTTCTGGCTACCGATAGCATCTCTTGCACGTCCCTGTCATTTTTTAAATAATTCTGCACCACCAAATTCAATGTATGTGCAAAACATGGGACGTGCTGGAATTTGCCCAATTGTAATGCACGCACAATATTAGTGGCATTGTCCGATGTCACAAATCCCCAGGAGAGTCCAATTGGGTAAGCCAATCTGCGATGATGTTCCTCAGTTTCCGTAAGAGGTTGTCAGCTGTGTGCCTCTTATGGAAAGCGGTGATACAATGCGTAGCCTGCCTAGGAACGAGTTGGCTTTTGTGAGATGCTGCTACTGGTGCCGCCGATGCTGTTCTTGCTGCGGGAGGCAATACATCTACCCAGTGGGCTGTCACAGTGATATAGACCTGAGTCTGCCCTGCTCCACTTGTCCACATGTCCGTGGTTAAGTGGACACTGGGTACAACTGCATTTTTTAGGACACTGGTGAGTCTTTTTCTGACGCCTGTGTACATTCTCTGTATCGCCTGCCTAGAGAAGTGGAACCTAGATGGTATTCGGTACCGGGGACACACTTCCTCAAGAAATTCTCTAATTGTCTGTGAACTAATGGTGGATACCGGACGCACGTCTAACACCAACACAGACTTGCCAGTGACATGGCCTGCAGGACAATTGGCGTTCCTGTCTAAGGGGGAAATTGACATTGAGGGAGTTGGTGGTGTGGTTTGCAGGAGCTTGGGTACAAGAGGAAGAAGGGATTTAGTTGTCAGTGGACTGCTTCCGCTGTCACCCAAAGTTTTTGAACCTGTCAATGACTTCTGATGAATGCGCTCCAGGTGACGTTTAAGGGAGGATGTTCCTAGGTGGTTAACGTCCTTACCCCTACTTATTACAGCGTGACAAAGGCAACACACGGCTTGATACCTGTTGTCCGCATTTCTGTTAAAATAATTCCACACCGAAGGGTAAGGACGTGATTTTTTTTGTAATTTGACCAGGCATGTCAATGGCCATATTCATCCCATGGACAACAGGTGTCTCCCCGGGTGCCTGACTTAAACAAACCACCTCACCATCAGATTCCTACTTGTCAATTTCCTCCTCAGCGCCAGTAACACCCATATCCTCATCGTGATGTATTTCAACAGTGACATCTTCAATTTGAATATCAGGAACTGGACTGTGGGTGCTCCTTCCAGCACTTGCAGGGGGCGTGCAAATGGTGGAAGGCGCCACCTCTCCCCGTCCAGTGTTGGGAAGGTCAGGTCGCAACCGACACAATTGGACTCTCCTTGGGGATTTGTGATTCAGAAGAACGCACAGTTCTTTGCTGTGCTTTTGCCAGCTTAACTCTTTTCATTTTTCTTGTGGGTGGATGAGTGCTTCCATCCTCATGTGAAGCTGAACCACTAGCCATGAACATAGGCCAGGGCCTCAGCCGTTCCTTGCCACTCCGTGTCGTATTGGCAAGTTTACTCTTCTCCTCAGATGCTTTTAATTTCGATTTTTGGGTCATTTTACTGAACTTTTGTTTTTTGGATTTTACATGCTCTCTACTATGACATTGGGCATTGGCCTTGGCAGACAACATTGATGGCATTTCATCGTCTCGGCCATGACTAGTGGCAGCAACTTCAGCATGAGGTGAAAGTGGATCTTGATCTTTCCCTATTTTATCCTCCACATTTTTGTTCTCCATCTTTTAATGTGTGGAATTATATGCCAGTAATATATCAGTAGCAATGGCCTACTGTACCGTACTGCTATATATATATATATATATATATATATATATATATATACTGGTGGTCAGCAAAATTCTGCACTGTCCTCCTACTATATACTGCGCACAACTACAATACCGGTATTTAAGTGCTCCCATCACCACGCCAGTAAGCTCCGCCTACTTCCATATCCAGGTCACCATACAGACCAGCTCGGGTTGCAGGGCTGTTACCATAGTAACTTAACAAATCACCACAGCTGTGTGTTACGAAAATACAAACAGATATACACACCACACAATTAGAAAGACAAAAACAATTAAAAACGACAAGCTGAATATGAAAACCGCAACAAGTTACATCATATCAAAAACATTGTTATCATGTTACTTATTCAGTATCTTAAGCTATAGCTAATATAATAGCATACTCTCAAATAGATGTAACAAAATTGAAGGAGCAACTAATGTGTCAAAAAATTCCATATCGTGAAGTACATTAAATGTTACAGATTATACATCATGAAAAACAATACTAGTCTGATTCAATTGAAAACCTGTAGGCCCAATGTCTCATTCAAGCCACGGGGAACCAATGTATCTAGACGCATAATCCACTCACATTCCCGTTGTAACAGTTTTACAGACCTGTCACCACCCCTATTGAGCGGCGGCACATGATCTATAATACGATATCTCAGGGTAGACAAATTATGTTTCGCCTCAGCGAAATGGCGTGCAACAGGCTGTACGCTTGACCCAGAGTTCAATGCTGCCCGTATGGCAGCATGATGTTGTGCCATACGTTCTCGGAAAGTGACTTCTGTCTTGCCTATATATACCTTTGCACATGGACATGTGATGGCATAGACAACAAAACGGCTCGTGCACGTAAGCCGGTGTCTTATGTCAAATTTCTGGCCCGTGAACGGATGATGAAAACTCGGGCCCGTCTGTAAAAACCCGCAGGTGGTGCAATTCGGGCACCTAAAACAACCATTTCTAGGTTTGCCCAAAAAGCTCCAACCCACGGGTTTGTTCATACCTGATACGTCATTACGTACCAGGTAATCCCTGAGATTCTTGCCTCTTTTATAACATATCATTAATGATTTATGCTGAAGGGCCGGAAGGTTTTTATCAGATTGAACTACTGGCCATAAAGCTTTCGCTTTTTTATTAGTGAGCGAACTCATATGTGTGTATCGATTACTCCACATATGCCGATTAGAACAATTGTCCTTTTTCTTGGACGCCAGTAATGCATCAGAAGATACTGCCATGGCCTTGGTTTTCGCCTTAATCAAATCATTAACTCCATAACCTCTCTTTAAGAATTTCAAAAACATAGAATCTAATTGTCTTTCTCCCATCTCTCTATTGGTGGAAATACGTAACGCTCTCAAAAATTGTGAATAAGGGAGGGCATGTTTCAGAGGCTCTGTGTGGGCACTGGTGGCTAATAGCAGGTTATTTCTATCAGTAGGCTTAGTGTACAACGCCGGACATAGCTTGCCTTCACATTTGGTCAAAGCTACATCCAGAAAATTAACACTATTACCATCCAATGTATAAGTGAACTTCACTGGGCTGTCACTGGCATTATGGGTTACCATGAGCGATGTGAATTCATCCGCTGTGCCTCCCCATATTATCAACAGATCATCTATGTATCTATAAAATGCTAAGATTTTATCAGAAACACAGATGTCTGAAAAAAATAAATCCCGTTCAATCTGGAACATGTAGGTATTGGCGTACGATGGGGCCATGTTGGACCCCATCGCACACCCCGATGTTTGTAAGTATGTCTTACTATCATAGAGAAATTAATTTCTTGTCAGTACCAATTCCAAAAGTCTCATGAAGAAATCAACAGGAGGACCTTGAAACAGTACATTGTCCGAAATCAACTCTCGTGTAGCCTGTAATCCCGCACCGTGTGGGATGCAGGTATACAGGCTACTTACGTCAACAGAGCACAACAAACAGGTATCAGGTAGCTCAGGTAACCTTTGTAAGGACAATAGCAACGTATTGGTAGCCTTCAAATACGTTGGTCTTGCCTGTACACACGGTTGTAAAATTGCGTCAAGATAGGTAGCAACAGGCTGATACAGGGACCCCCTAGCAGCGATGATGAGTCGCCCTGGCGGTTGATGCAGATTTTTGTGGATCTTAGGAATCATATATAGTAATGGTACAATGGTATATTGAACCATTAATGCGCTCTTAATATCACTAGAGATCCACCCCTGTGCGTGAGCTTCACTCAACAGGTTATAAAGTTCATTCTTAAATGTAACCGTGGGATCAGTATCTAACAGGCGATACGTTGATGTATCCTTCAATTGGCGCTCAACTTCAAGTTTATAATCACTGAGATTTAACACCACCAACGCCCCACCCTTATCCGCCTGTCGAAAAACAATGTCATCATATTTACGCAAATTACTCAATGCAGTGCGTTCATCCCTGGACAAATTCCAAAACTGTGGTTTCTTGGCCAGGGGGGACTCACAAACCTCCTTGTCTAGCAACCTAGTGTATGTTTTGATAGAAGCATTGTTACTAGCTGGGTCAAATTTAGAACGAGCCTGTAATTTGAGCAATTGTGGGGGTAATGTCGTGGAACTAGGAAGTTTATTGCCAAAGAACTCTTTAAGTTTTAAGCTACGGTTAAGCTGGTATGATTCAATTTTCCAATGTATTGGATCAAAGGGTACGGTCGGGACAAATGATAACCCTTTACGTAAAACACTAAGCTCATTCTCTGTCAAGATTCTATCAGATAAATTATAGACTAGGTCTTTCTCGCCTTTGGGGGTTTCTTGCTGTTTGCTTTGCCTTTTGTTGTGCCCACCTCTGCGGGTGTACCTGGATTTAGGTCTAAAAAATGGGCCCTAGTATGTGGCCCAGATTATGGATTCTTAGCACCCCTACCTCTACTCTGACTGGAATCGTTATCACTCTCAGTTGTACCAGTATCGTCCGACCTGTCACCCCTTTCTCTATTCCAAGTGCGCCTAAACAAAGGACGTCTATCATTGCTAGGGTAAGCCCCACTCAACCAAGGGTATACACGCTGTTGGGTATAATCCATGTCGACCTTCCTCCTTTTGTCGGCTTTAAATTTACCAAGTTCATTTTTATAAACCTCAAGCTGAGAACTCAGTTTTGTAATCCAATCAGTTTGCTTGTCAGCAGATAATGTAGCTAAGTGATTTACTTCAAAAGTAGCAATCTTGTCCTTAATACAAGACATTTCACGTTTAGATTCCAAACCCGTGGGTGGGAGCTTTTTGGGCAAACCTAGAAATGGTTGTTTTAGGTGCCCGAATTGCACCACCTGTGGGTTTTTACAGACGGGCCCGAGTTTTCATCATCCGTTCACGGGCCAGAAATTTGACATAAGACACCGGCTTACGTGCACGAGCCGTTTTGTTGTCTATGCCATCACATGTCCATGTGCAAAGGTATATATAGGCAAGACAGAAGTCACTTTCCGAGAACGTATGGCACAACATCGTGCTGCCATACGGGCAGCATTGAACTCTGGGTCAAGCGTACAGCCTGTTGCAAGCCATTTCGATGAGGCGAAACATAATTTGTCTAACCTGAGATATCATATTATAGATCATGTGCCGCCGCTCAATAGGGGTGGTGACAGGTCTGAAAAACTGTTACAACGGGAATGTGAGTGGATTATGCGTCTAGATACATTGGTTCCCCGTGGCTTGAATGAGACATTGGGCCTACAGGTTTTCAATTGAATCAGACTAGTATTGTTTTTCATGATGTATAATCTGTAATATTTAGTGTACTTTATGATATGGAATTTTTTGACACATTAGTTGCTCCTTCAATTTTGTTACATCTATTTGAGAGTATGCTATTATATTAGCTATAGCTTAAGATACTGAATAAGTAACATGATAACAATGTTTTTGATATGATGTAACTTGTTGCGGTTTTCATATTCAGCTTGTCGTTTTTAATTGTTTTTTGTCTTTTTAATTGTGTGGTGTGTATATCTGTTTGTATTTTCGTAACACACAGCTGTGGTGATTTAAGTTACTATGGTAACATCCCTGCAACCCGAGCCGGTCTGTATGGTGACCTGGATACGGAAGTGGGCGGAGCTTACTGGCGTGGTGATGGGAGCACTTAAATACCGGTATGTGTATGTTGCTTTTGTAATTGGCTTGATAAAAGCGCTGAACGGCGCTGAAACGTTGCCCTAAACAGCCGACTTGTGTCATCTTTACCTTAACCTTGGAGTGCCGCCAGTGGAGGGATATATTACGTGGAGCCGTGCAGGCTGTCATGTGGAAGGCACCGGGTGCAGTAATTGATCTATGTCAGCGGAGTGCCGGAGTTGGAGAAATATATGTGTCACTGGTGATCAGGTCAGTGCGGGAGCAGATTCCTAGTATCTGATTGCAAGTTATTCTCAAGGCACCCAGACAAACATTTGTTTTCAGCCATCAAGCTTGTTTGCTGCCGTCTAGCTGTACGAAAACTGCGGCATTGAAGTGAGCATATTCAGTGTGTTTTGCATTAAAGAGCACTTACATTACATACAGCTGTGGCCGCTGCTGCCTAGATGCTGTTGAGTTTTGAGACTGCCTATTTCCATATGCTGTGCTCTATTCCAATGTGAAACTCAAGGAGCCTGCTTATTTAAAATTTTCATGAGACCCTTAGCGGGCGTAGCTGTGGCCATTGTTGCCTGGATGTTACAATTAAATTACACTGTGGAACTTGAAGAACATTACATAGTACGAGTGTAATTTTATCCAAGTATACTCACTGTTTAGAACGGTTGATGACCATCCAATTATTATACGAGACTGTCGGTGATTATAACTGTCCCATGGGGAGGTTTTGATTCTATCTGTGTGAAATCGTATACAGAGTGAGCAGCTTTGGTGTATTCTTGCACTTTGGAGTACTTCTAATACATACAGCAGTGGCCGCCGTTGCCTAGATGCTGTTGAGACTTTGAGACTGCCATATTGCATACGCTGTGTTTTATTTCAGTGTGTAATTAAATGAGCCTGCTTATTCAGATCTTGCATGAGATATACAGTGGGAGCAGTTGTGGCTGTTCGCTGCCTGGATGCTGCAACTAAACAACACTGTGGAACTGGAAAAACATTATATGATATAAATGCTGTTTCATTCTAATACACATATGCTGTTGCAGAGGTGGTGACCATTCAATTATTATACGAGACTGTTGGTGATTATAAGTGTGACTGGGGGAGGTTCTGTTGCTATTCATGTGAAGCCATATACAGTCAAGTTGTGAATTGACGTTCTGTGCACATGTGTTTGTAGGCTTAATTTTGATTTCTCTTATGAGCAAATTATTGGCATGTTTGAGGAATATCTATGGTTTTTATAGAAATAATTGCAACTGCTCCAGCCTGGTGGTTGTCTAGTGCTAAGAGTACCCCCGTTATTTGTGGACTCCAGTAATGTATGTGGATTTGACTCGACTTTGATTACTGAATTTTCATCTTCTAAAAAATATTTTTCTCTTGGCTTTGTTTAGTGAACACTATTTGATTTTCTGTCTACGGTGTCACGTGAAGTGTTTGGACACATTACGATATCATTATGGCTAAAGATAACGTTGAAGGTCTACATCAGCGTATAATATTGGATCCTGGTGCGGTCTTTAGCTACTCTGATTCAGAGGCAGAGGCAATTTTGTATGCTGATGAATTCAAAGACAAGTTAACTGTGTCATCTACCAATGATTTGTTTAATGAGCTATTACACCTTAAGAAGAAAGAGACAGATTTTTTATACCACGGGATCACTTTATCTAATTATTATAAGGACAAACGCATCCCACGTGGGTTTAGGATTAAGAACTCACCCACGATTGGGAGATTTAAAGTTGAATTTTGCAAAAAATGGACAGCCATTTTAAATAAGTGTTCTTTTGATTTATTATTATTAGTTATTGAAGAATCTAAACGTGAAATGTCTTGTATTAAGGACAAGATTGCTACTTTTGAAGTAAATCACTTAGCTACATTATCTGCTGACAAGCAAACTGATTGGATTACAAAACTGAGTTCTCAGCTTGAGGTTTATAAAAACGAACTTGGTAAATTTAAAGCCGACAAAAGGAGGAAGGTCGACATGGATTATACCCAACAGCGTGTATACCCTTGGTTGAGTGGGGCTTACCCTAGCAATGATAGACGTCCTTTGTTTAGGCGCACTTGGAATAGAGAAAGGGGTGACAGGTTGGACGATACTGGTACGACTGAGAGTGATAACGATTCCAGTCAGAGTAGAGGTAGAGGTAGGGGTGCTAAGAATCCATCATCTGGGCCACGTACTAGGGCCCGTTTTTTAGACCTAAATCCAGGTACACCCGCAGAGGTGGGCAAAACAAAAGGCAAAGCAAACAGCAAGAAACCCCCAAAGGCGAGAAAGACCTAGTCTATAATTTATCTGATAGAATCTTGACAGAGAATGAGCTTAGTGTTTTACGTAAAGGTTTATCATTTGTCCCGACCGTACCCTTTGATCCAATACATTGGAAAATTGAATCATACCAGCTTAACCGTAGCTTAAAACTTAAAGAGTTCTTTGGCAATAAACCTCCTAGTCCCACGACATTACCCCCACAATTGCTCAAATTACAGGCTCGTTCTAAATTTGACCCAGCTAGTAACAATGCTTCTAACAAAACATACACTAGGTTGCTAGACAAGGAGGTTTGTGAGTCCCCCCTGGCCAAGAAACCACAGTTTTGGAATTTGTCCAGGGATGAACGCACTGCATTGAGTAATTTGCGTAAATATGATGACATTGTTTTTCGACAGGCGGATAAGGGTGGGGCGTTGGTGGTGTTAAATCTCAGTGATTATAAACTTGAAGTTGAGCGTCAATTGAAGGATACATCTACGTATCACATCGCTCATGGTAACCCATAATGCCAGTGACAGCCCAGTGAAGTTCACTTATACATTGGATGGTAATAGTGTTAATTTTCTGGATGTAGCTTTGACCAAATGTGAAGGCAAGCTATGTCCGATGTTGTACACTAAGCCTACTGATAGGAATAACCTGCTATTAACCACCAGTGCCCACCCAGAGCCTCTGAAACACGCCCTCCCTTATTCACAATTTTTGAGAGCGTTACGTATTTCCACCAATAGAGAGATGGGAGAAAGACAATTAGATTCTATGTTTTTGAAATTCTTAAAGAGAGGTTATGGAGTTAATGATTTGATTAAGGTGAAAACCAAGGCTATGGCAGTATCTTCTGATGCATTACTGGCGTCCAAGAAAAAGGACAATTGTTCTAATCGGCATATGTGGAGTAATCGATACACACATATGAGTTCGCTCACTAATAAAAAAGCGAAAGCTTTATGGCCAGTAGTTCAATCTGATAAAAACCTTCCGGCCCTTCAGCATAAATCATTAATGATATGTTATAAAAGAGGCAAGAATCTCAGGGATTACCTGGTACGTAATGACGTATCAGGTATGGACAAACCCGTGGGTGGGAGCTTTTTGGGCAAACCTAGAAATGGTTGTTTTAGGTGCCCGAATTGCACCACCTGCGGGTTTTTACAGACGGGCCCGAGTTTTCATCATCCGTTCATGGGCCCGAAATTTGACATAAGACACCGGCTTACGTGCACGAGCCGTTTTGTTGTCTATGCCATCACATGTCCATGTGCAAAGGTATATATAGGCAAGACAGAAGTCACTTTCCGAGAACGTATGGCACAACATCGTGCTGCCATACGGGCAGCATTGAACTCTGGGTCAAGTGTACAGCCTGTTGCACGCCATTTCGCTGAGGCGAAACATAATTTGTCTACCCTGAGATATCGTATTATAGATCATGTGCCGCCGCTCAATAGGGGTGGTGACAGGTCTGTAAAACTGTTACAACGGGAATGTGAGTGGATTATGCGTCTAGATACATTGGTTCCCCGTGGCTTGAATGAGACATTGGGCCTACAGGTTTTCAATTGAATCAGACTAGTATTGTTTTTCATGATGTATAATCTGTAACATTTAGTGTACTTCACGATATGGAATTTTTTGACACATTAGTTGCTCCTTCAATTTTGTTACATCTATTTGAGAGTATGCTATTATATTAGCTCTAGCTTAAGATAATGAATAAGTAACATGATAACAATGTTTTTGATATGATGTAACTTGTTGCGGTTTTCATATTCAGCTTGTCGTTTTTAATTGTTTTTTGTCTTTTTAATCGTGTGGTGTTTATATCTGTTTGTATATTCGTAACACACAGCTGTGGTGATTTGTTAAGTTACTATGGTAACACGCCCTGCAACCCTAGCCGGTCTGTATGGTGACCTGGATACGGAAGTGGGCGGAGCGTACTGGCGTGGTGATGGGAGCACTTAAATACCGGTATGTGTATGTTGCTTTTGTAATTGGCTTGATAAAAGCGCTGAACAACGCTGAAACGTTGCCCTAAACAGCCGACTTGTGTCAGCTTTACCTTAACCTTGGAGTGCCGCCAGTGGAGGGATATATTACGTGGAGCCGTGCAGGCTGTCGTGTGGAAGGCACCGGGTGCAGTAATTGATCTATGTCAGCGGAGTGCCGGAGTTGGAGATATATATATATATATATATATACTGGTGGTCAGCAAAATTCTGCACTGTCCTTCTACTATATACTGTGCACAACTACAATGCAGCACAGATATGGATAGTATACTTGACGACACAGAGGTAGAGCAATGGACTACTGTACCGTACTGCTATATATATATATATATATATATATATATATATACTGGTGGTCAGCAAAATTCTGCACTGTCGTCCTACTATATACTGCGCACAACTACAATGCAGCACAGATATGGATAGTATACTTGACACAGAGGTAGAGCAATGGACTACTGTACCGTACTGCTATATATATATATATATATATATATATATATATACATATATATATATACTGGAAAGACGTGCGGCACTCAGCACAATGAAAACATCAAGGAGTCAGAAATGTGTAGCAATGTTTCAGTGCATCCAGGTTGATAAACCTGACGACAGTGCGGATGCACTGAAACGTTGCTACACATTTCTGACTTCTTGATGATTTCATTGTGCTGAGTGCCGCACGTCTTTCCATTATATCTCACTGCATGTGTGAGGGCACCGGCCGAAGCTACGCCTGTTATTTGGAGTGCCAGATTCCCTTCTGTGTATATATATATATATATACTGGTGGTCAGCAAAATTCTGCACTGTCCTCCTACTATATACTGCGCACAACTACAATGCAGCACAGATATGGATAGTATACTTGATGACACAGAGGTAGAGCAATGGACTACTGTACCGTACTGCTATATATATATATATATATATATATATATATATATATATATATATATATATACTGGTGGTCAGCAAAATTCTGCACTGTCCTCCTACTATATACTGCGCACAACTACAATGCAGCACACATATGGAGCGTTTTCAGGCAGAGAACGTAGATATTTGCAGCACACTGAGCACAGATATTTGCAGCACACTGAACACAGAAACTGAGAGAACGCAGCCACATCCTCTCGCTATGATCTCCAATGCACGCGTGAAAATGGCGGCGATGCGTGGCTCTTTATATGCAATACAAATCTCGCGAGAATACGACAGCGAGATGATGACGTTCGGGCGCGTTCGGTATGGATGCATAGTATACTTGACGACACAGAGGTAGAGCAGTGGACTACTGTACCGTACTGCTATATATATACTGGTGGTCAGCAAAATTCTGCACTGTCCTCCTACTATATATTGCACACAACTACAATGCAGCACACATATGGAGCGTTTTCAGGCAGAGAACGTAGATATTTGCAGCACACTGAGCACAGATATTTGCAGCACACTGAACACAGAAACTGAGAGAACGCAGCCACATCCTCTCGCTATGATCTCCAATGCACGCGTGAAAATGGCGGCGATGCGTGGCTCTTTATATGCAATACAAATCTCGCGAGAATACGACAGCGAGATGATGACGTTCGGGCGCGTTCGTGTTAACCGAGCAAGGTGGGAAGATCCGAGGCTGGCTCAGACCCGTGTAAACCACGTGAAGTTCGGGGGGCTTCGGATCTCGAGGAACTGAACCCACTCATCTCTAATTTTTATATTTGATTTTTAATAAAACATACATTTTCTATTTTATTGTCATGTGGATTGTGCCTTCCTGAAGCGCCAGGTATAGCATTTTTTAAAGATTACCTCAGTTTGGGAGGTTAGACACACCTCCAGCTACATTGGCTGCATCAGGAATCAGGCTTTCCAAAGTTTTCTCTTCTGTGCAGATATTAGCGCCGCAGGGTTAAATTTCCTTTAGCCCAGTCACAGTGGTGGTGTCCTCTGCTGCTATATGTCCTGTGCTGCTGTATAAGTCCAGTCCATAGCAGTGGTGCTGTGTTGTCCTGCATCAGTCCAGTGGTGGTGTCCCTGTGCAGCTGTATATGTCCAGTGGTACTGTTGTATATGTCCAGTGATACTGCCGTATATGTCCAGTGATACTTCCATATAAGTCCAGTGGTACTGTTGTATAACTCCAGTTATACTGCTGTATAAGAAAAGAAAAGATTACCAGCGCTGGCTGATCATGTATATAATGAAACAATCTAGTAACCAAAAGGCTTAAATATAAAATATCACATTTATTTTACAAATGTAAATGAATAAATTGAACAATAAAATTAAATAATTAAAATAAAAATAAGAATAAAATTGTGTATAAGTTTTCAATAAAAATGCCACAAGGTGCCTGAATTATTGGAAAGTCCACATTAGGCAATTGATTGACACTCAAAAGGGACCTTGATCACTGGAGATGTCCATCACTAATCGGTTATTAGTGCATAAACCGAAATATTGCAGATGTGAGGTAGTTACCAGTGATCCTTGGAGCAGATAAAGTCCACCTGTAATTAGCTGGATCAGTTGTCCTCTTTGGCATGGAGGGATACGTCCAGAATGGCGGGTACTGCTAGAAAAATGTCCCAATTGTTGTAATGCCGAGTGTCAGGAAAGCCAGTGGTGCTGATGAATATCAGGACAAAATGGTAGCTCAACGCGTTTCGCTGGTTTTAAATGATCCAGCTTCCTCAGGAGCACCTGGACATCTCCAGTGATCAAGGTCCCTTTTGAGTGTCAATCAATTGCCTAATGTGGACTTTCCAATAATTCAGGCACCTTGTGGCATTTTTATTGAAAACTTATACACAATTTTATTCTTATTTTTATTTTAATTATTTAATTTTATTGTTCAATTTATTAATTTACATTTGTAAAATAAATGTGATATTTTATATTTAAGCCTTTTGGTTACTAGATTGTTTCATTATATACATGATCAGCCAGCGCTGGTAATCTTTTCTTTTCTTGTATTCCACTTTTTAGGGACTTACCATCCCCTTACCAGCCGCTATTGATAGCGCACCCATTTGTTCTTCTCTTTATATTTGATACTGCTGTATAATTCCAGTGATACTGCTGTATAATTCCAGTAGTACTGGTGTATAAAAACCACAGAGAGAAGCGCTGTCACTAAAGTATTAATATGTTTTATTAAAAATGACCTTATTCATATATAAAAATTATGAGAAAGCCTAAACATCCTGTGACTTTAAAAAATCTTTTAGCAGCAACACATCAAAACATGTAACAATTTGTATTCCTCACTAAGGTCTCCTTTGGAACAATGTATCAATCTACCCTTTATATAATGTATGGTAACTCTTGTGATTAACAGGAATTCCTTAGAATAAGCTCCACGCGTGGGCTGATTGAAACACTTGAAACCATATATTGGTAGAGGGTTTAAAAGTTCATCCGTGATGTATATAGGGATTATTCACATTGATGTCATCCGCTCCATTATTTGTGAAATCCCTATTTAGCTCTTATTTCTCAATAATGCCGTCCAGAATTGACCAGCTTTTCTTATGAAGCTTATAATTGCACAATAACAGATTAAGCATGTGACGCTATTTTGGAGTCTGTTATTATACTTAACCCAACTTATGCAATGGGCAACAATTGTGTTATGTCCGTAGGGCGCCGGCTGCCCGCTCTGGGACACTGCAATAGAATGTGCAGGGCTTGTGGGAAATAATAGATATAACGCTCACAGTCTCATTCAGAACGGCATGAAAATTAAAAAGCTATAATGCTCTCTCACCACTTTCCATCAAGCTTCACCTGGAGCACACTGCTAGCTGTCATAAGCTGAATCTCCGTTTGGTGCGGTGAGCCAAATGCCGAACAGATGCTGGGTGAGGCGCTGAGCGGCGGATGCTGTCGGAGACGTGCTGCTGAAATCAGTCTCTGTTCGTGATGGTTAGCTGGATGCCAGGCAGAATGTCGGGCAATGTAGTCAGACGGATTGCTTGACGCGTTTCTCAGCCTCAATCCTGGGGCTGTTTCCTTCAGACTCTTCTAAAAACAACTACAGGGATGTATTGTTTGTCTTAATATTGTATTCTTACAAATTTTATTGTTAGAAAGTGCCTTCCATTTAAGTCCTACAAATTGTTGTGTAATGTGTTATCAAGTTTAGAACATTTGGTGAGGTTCCTCTGTGGTGAATTAAAAGGGGCTGCTTGTAGTGCGCAAGTTGCCAGGGATTCTCAAAAATTCACTACTACTTCAGCTAAGCTTGCGAGGAAGATGAAATATGACAGCAGTCATCTTGTTGCACAGCGGATAACTGAGGCCTTGACAGCTATGTTGGTGTTAGACGTGCGTCTGGTATCTGCCATTAGTTCAGTGGGACTTAGAGAATTGATGGAGGTAGTGTGTCCCCGGTACCAAATCCCATCTAGGTTCCACTTCACTAGGCAGGTGATACCGAGAATGTACAGAGACATCAGAAAAAGTGTCCTCAGTGTCCTAAAAAATGCAGTTGTAACCAATGTCCACTTAACCACGGACATGTGGACAAGTGGAATAGGGCAAACTAAGCACTATATGACTGTGACAGCCCACTGGGTAGATGTATTGCCTCACGCAGCAACAACAGCAGCGGCACCATCTCGCAAACGGCAACTCGTTCCTAGGCAGGCTACGCTATGTTTCACTGCTTTCCATAAGAGGCACACTGCTGACAACCTCTTACGGAAACTGAGGGACATCATCGCACAATGGCTTACACCACTTAGACTCTTCTGGGGATTTGTGATATCGGACAACGCCACCAATATTGCGCATGCATTACATCTGGGCAAATTCCAGCACGTCCCATGTTTTGCACATACAATTCATTTCGTGGTGCAGAATTTTTTGAAAAATGACAGAGGCGTGCAGGAGATGCTGTCGGTGTCCCGAAAAAATTGCGTGCCACTTTAGACATTCAGCCACCGCGTGCCGAAGACTGGAGCACCAGCAAACACTCCTGAACCTGCCCTGCCATCACCTGAAGCAAGAGGTGGTAACGAGGTGGAATTCAACACTCTATGGGGGTCATTCCGAGTTGATCGCTCGCTAGCAGTTTTTAGCAGCCGTGCAAACGTTATGCCGCCGCCCACTGGGAGTGTATTTTAGCTTAGCAGACGTGCGAACGAATGTATCGCAGAGCGGCTACAACATTTTTTTGTGCAGTTTCAGAGTAGCTCAAAACCTCCTCAGCTCTTGAGATCACTTCAGACTGTTCAGTTCCTGTTTTGACGTCACAATGCCGCCCAGCGTTTGCCCAGCCATGCCTGCATTTTTCCTGACACACCTGTGTTTTTCCGAACACTCCCTGAAAACGATCAGTTGACACCCAGAAACGCCCACTTCATATCAATCACACTGTGGCCACCAGTGCGACTGAAATGCTTCGCTAGAGCCTGTGCAAAACTACATTGTTCGTTGTGCTCGTACGACGCGCATGCACATTGCGCTGCATACGCATGTGCAGAAAAGCCATTTTTTAGCCTGATCGCTGTGCTGCGAAGAACTGCAGCTAGCGATCAACTCGGAATGACCCCTTATATGCTTCAGAGGATGGAAGAGCGGCAATAGGCCATTCAAGCCTATACATCCACCTACAATATAGGCAAAGAAGGGGGCATGCACCTGACTCAAGTGCAGTGGAGAATCATTTCCATCTTGTGCAAGGTTCTCCAACCCTTTGAACTTGCCACACCTAAGTCAGTTCAGACACTGCCAGCTTGAGTCAGGTCATTCCCCTCATCAAGGTTTTACAGAAGCAGCTGGAGAAATTGAAGGAGGAGCTAAGACGGAGCGAGTCCACTAAGTATGTGGGACTTGTGGATGGAGCACTTCATTCGCTTTGCCAGGATTCAAGGGTGGTCAATCTGAGCACTACATTTTGGCCATTGTGCTCGATCCTAGGTTTAAAGCCTACGTTGTATCTCTCTTTCCGGCAGACACAAGTCTGCAGAGGTTCAAAGACCTGCTGGTGAAAAAATTGTCAACTCAAGCGGAACGTGACCCGTCAACCGCTCCTCTTTCATTTTCACCCGCAACTGGGGCTGCGATGAAAAGGATAAGATTTCCTAGCCCACCCGCTGGCGGTGATGCAGGGCACTCAGGAGTGAGTGCTGCCATCTGGTCCAGACTGAAGGACCTGCCAACAATTACTGATATGTCTACTGTCACTGCATATGATTCTGTCACCATTGAAAGCCTGGTGGAGGATTATATGGGTGACAGCATCCAAGTAGGCATGTCAGACAGTCCGTATGTATACTGGCAGGAAAAAGAGGCAATTTGGATGCCCTTGCATAAACTGGCTTTATTTTACCTAAGTTGCCCCCCACCCTTCCAGTGTGTACTCCAAAAAAGTGTTTAGTGCAGCCAGTAACCTTGTCAGCAATCGGCGTAGGTGGTTACTACCAGAAAATGTGGAGAAGATGATGTTCATCAAAATGAATTATAAATTCCTCCAGGAAGACCGTTACCAGCAATTGCCTACAGAAAGTACACAGGGACCTGTGATGGTGGATTCCAGTGGGGACAAATTAATACTCTGTGAGGAGGAGGATGTACACAGTGAAAGGGGTGAGGAATTGGAGGATGAGGATGAGGTCGACGTCTTGCCTCTGTAGAGCCAGTTTGTGCAAGGATAGACTGATTGCTTCTTTTTTGGTAGGGGCCCAAACAAACCAGTCATTTCAGCCACAGTCGTGTGGCAGACCCTGTCGCTGAAATGATTGGTTTGTTAAAGTGTGCATGTCCTGTTTATACAACATAAGGGTGGGGAGGGCCCAAGAACAATTATTTTCTTCTTTGCATCATGTGCTGTTTGGGGACTAGTTTTTTTAAAGTGCCATCCTGTCTGACACTGCCGTACAACTCCAGGGGTACTGCCGTATAAGTCCAGGGATACTGCCATATAAGTCCAATCCTATGGTGCTGTCTTGTACTACATCAGTCCAGTGGTGGTGTCTTGTGCTGCCATAAGTCCAGTGGTGGTGTACTGTGCTGTATATTATTTACTCCAAATAAAAGGGTTTTATACATTACTTATATTATTATCCAAATAATTTTTACAGGGTTTGCCCTGTGTGGTGTAGGGATACGCTCACCTGTTCTGAATATTATTATGTTTAATATCTCCAAATAAAAGGGTTATTATCCAAATTAATTTTACAGGCTTTGCCGTGTGTGTGTGGTTTAGGGGTACGCTCTCCTGTGCCACCAATATTGTGCGTGTTTTACATATAAGCATATTCCAGCACGTCCCATGTTGTTTGTGCTGCACACTTGTGTCGCTTAGCTTAGTAATACAGCTACCTCTTTGCACCTCTTTTTCTTCTTTGCATGATGTGCTGTTTGGGGTCTAGTTTTTGAATAGTGCCATCCTGTCTGCCACTGCAGTGCCACTCCTAGATGGGCCAGGTCTTTGTGCCGCACATTTGTGTTTCTTAGTTTAGTCATACAGCTACCTCATTGCACCTCTTTTTCTTCTTTGCATGATGTGCCCTTTGGGGCCTAGTTTTTGAATAGTGCCATCCTGTCTTACACTGCAGTGCCACTCCTAGATGGGCCAGGTGTTTGTGCCGCACATTTGTGTCGCTTAGCTTAGTCATACAACCTTTTGGCCTAAAAACAATATTGTGAGGCGTGGAGTTGTTCAGAATAGACTGGAAATGAGTGGAAATGAATGTTATTGAGGTTAATAATACTGTAGGAACAAATTTACCCCCACAGTCTGTGATTTTAGCTGTTTTTGAGTTTTTTTCAAAAATAATCCAGACCCAAAACCAAAACCAAAATACGAAAGGGTGGTTTTGGCAAAACCAATTGTCGAAGTCAAAAATATTACATACACACCAAATACAAACTCCAAACAGATGGGTCACTGTACGTGAGCATACACGCAGCGTGCACAGCAATATATGGTAGCATACGCATTCACAAAGACAAGCCACAAAGATATATTCAACACATATTTCATACCACAGATAAATTAAACATGTCCAGCACCAGACATTATAATGTATTTATATAAGAGAGTTATAATATCATATACATATGTATTATTGGAACAGAACAAGATAAACATATCATGCTTAGTGTCAAAATAATCAGGGGAATGAGTGTGTTAATTTGATAGCTGTGGCTAGATTGTAGCACATTGCAACGAGTAGTTATGATTAAATGTATGAATATGAAGCCACATTCTAAAGTGAACAAAAGAATCTCCTGAAAGAAAGCATGTGGGCAGGAAACCAGTGGCTAACCCCTATGATGTTATCTTCAAGGCTGGACGTTGCTTGCATATGAACTGACCAATGACACATCATGAATGAGATATCTCCCTCCCCTGGAGCAATAACAGAAGACTCAGTCCCAGACATGTACTTCTCCCCCAATACACAGTATATAGGTGATTTCCCTCACCCAAGAACTTCTGTTTGCTGTTGTTTAGTTGCTGTTGAGGCAGAATCAAAGGTGGAGAGGACTGGGCATTAAGGGACATGGTAAAGTATGCTGGCTGTAGCTGTAATGGATTCTTTTGTAACTACAACTGCTTCTTGTGTAATTGTAACACTGTAACCATATATATACTGTACATGTGTTATATTGTATGCATACCCTTTTAATATCAAATATATACATCTCTGAGCAATGGACCTCAGCCACGTGTCCCCAGGATACCATCCACCAACGCGTTTCGATAACTTCTTATCTTTTTCAAAGATAACAAGTTGAAAAAGATAACAAGTTATCGAAATGCATTGGTGAATGTTATTCTGGGGACACGTGGAGGACTCACCTGCCGTTAATGACTACTCCTGGGGACGCCTGGTTGTTTTACATTAAAACGTGCATTTGTCTACTTCTATCTGTAGACCAACGAATTTGGTGAGAGTCCACCTGTCTTACTCTTTTAAATTGCTGTATTAAATTTTTTTTATGGTATTACACTATCGAGCCCTTCTTCATTCACATATTCCTCGTGCATGAGCTGATCAGGAGAGGGAGTATACTCTACAAGGATTGGAGGGAAGATAAACTTCCTGTGAGTCGGTGATCTGCGCCTCATACAATAAATATTGTCTACCTTGTGTAGACCGCCTCATTTGGTACGAGTCCATGCTGGAAAACCCATTTGGTGTATTGCACCTATGTTCCATACAGTGTTAAAAAATGAAAAACACATGCATAGTGTAAGGTTAAGACATCACTAGATTTTTGACGTTAGGTAGCCTCTTGACAAGTCCCTGAGAAGCGCTCGTGAATTGGTGTGGTAACTTTTTTCATTTGTTTTGCAATTTTAAGTGTTGGTGACACTTTATACCACTATATCCAGGCTGCATGTTTTGGCGCATGAGTGTATGATCAAGATCATTGTTTTGTACAGAGATAGGGTAACCCCCGGGTATTTCTTTTAATTACTACATAAGTATTAATTTCTAGTAATGCCCTAGTCTAGATAAGCTCGGAAATGGTTGTTGGACCATGTACAGACCCTTAATACGGGATAAGAAGGATTGAATGAATACTTCGCATAACCTAGAAGCTTGTTGTTGTTTTTTTTTTCAGTACTGGAAAATTCTCTGTCAGGACAAGACCACTGGTAAACACTAATTCGGCAAAAGGGAGGAATGAGAGAAGTGCAACATTACCCTTTAACAAAACCTGCTGAAGTTATGATTGGGCCTCTATAATGCTAAACCCTTTTTCTTTTCCTCCTAGCAGCAGTGGCGCCTGACTAACTTAATCAACAGAGATTTTGTTATGTAAATTGAAATGTGAAATACATATATTGTACTCCTGCTTAAAAAGTACAAGGTATGTTAGATACTCCTCAAAGACTAATGTTGCATTCCACTGTTCTAGATTCATGTTCATCACAGGTAGAGGAAATTATCTCACAGATACCGGGTTCCCTATGAACTAAGGTTGGACAGGATACTGGATTGATGGAGGATGAGAATACTGGTGAAGGAAAATTTTGTATAGACACTGATATGCATGATGGTATGGAATATCTGAATCAGACCTTTACTACGAGACCAGACATAAGTGACAGCACGTCGGTGAACGTAGACCTGATATTTTTTTTCTTCCTTTTTCCCTCTTTAGATGTTTTTTTTCTTTTTTTTTTAGTTATGCTCATGGTACTCTACATTGCAAACACACTACAATTAAATTGAGATGCAAATTTGTGTTCCCTACAGGAAAAGGAGGTCTGGAAGGTGAAGGGGTATGGTCAGGAGTCCTCAGGACTCTGGAGAGATGGACAAGGTAAGCAAGTGGCTCCCAGGGCGTATCTCCCAAGCCTAGCTGAGGCAGCATATGGTCTGACTCACCTAGGGTAGGGAAGGTATGTGCAAATTGATAAGAGCTTACTGGCATGTAAGCAATGACCTGTCTTACTTGCATGAGGAAGAACATTTGGTAAGCCATCCCATACTCCTCCTGCAGACGGCCCATTTTCAGGTAATACAAATCGACTTTGTGCAGTTAACACCCTGTAGGAAATTGAAATATGTATTGGTGTACACTGATGTTTTCTCAAACTGGGTAGAGGCATTTCCTGCTGCCACAAATACTGCTGTGTTTACTGCAAAGAAAATTGTGCAGAAATTTGTGTATAGATATGGTATCCTTAGGAGTAGGAGCAAAGTGATAGCTTGAAACTGGACTATTGTGGTCATAGACACTGCCACTAGTGTTATGTAGCATCAGAACCACTCCCAGATCCCCACTTAACGAATCACCCTCTTTGAAATTTTTGTTTTGCTTTTTTGGAAGACAACCTCATGTTATGATCGATCCGCACCATGAACAGAAATACACCAATGAGGTGACAGTACAGTACCTTATTGAGATGAGCCAGCATTTGAGAACTCGACAAAAGAACTTGAAACTCTTGATTCCTGATATGCTAACTACTAACTGTCTTGATTGTGAACCAAGAGACTGTGTGATTGTTCTTAAGCTCAGGTTGCCTAATAGACAAGTGGGAAGGACCATACCAAGTTTTGTTGACAGCACGATCCCAGTGTAGCCAAGAGAGAGACTTGGGTCCACTATTCCCATCGCAGGAAAGTCGGTAGTCTGGAAGGAACTCGTAAAGGGAGTGAGATTGCAGAAGTATCACCCAAGAGTCTGTTCCGTGAAGACTGAGAGGTGGCACTGTTGAACACTACCTGAGCGTACTAAAGGATTGCAGAAAGACCAGTCATAGTAATGGATTTGCTATGGGCAAGATTTGTTTTGTTCTATCTTTCTTTTTCTCGTTGACAAACATTTTTTTTCAGGACATTCTATTTTTGTGAGGTTCTCATGAAGATTCAAGTGTGGGACTGGAACTGGTTCTGGAGAAAGGAGTGATGTCTTTATAGGATCCCAGGATCAGCCTATCACTTTGTTAAAGCCAGAGAAAATCAAAGGTCCAGTAGTTACAGAGTTCGGAGGTAACGTGATAGGCTATTGTCTGAGGAATACTGTATTTTGTAGTTATTGTGACCCTATAAACGAAGAAGAGTGCATCCAGAGATGTCAGTCTAGCAATAAGACAGCATTTGACAGGCATCCCTTGAGTGATTACCACTCACTAGTGGGTAAGGTCTTAAACCAAACGGAATGTTGGATGTGCTCACAGGTACCTCTAAGACAAAATAATGCAGGATTAGTGCCATGTTCTTTAGAGTTAGCTAAGGTACTTGAATTACACAGGGGGGGGGGGGGGGCGGTGGACAAGGATTATAATATAACTAGACCCCCTAGTCTTAAGATCCACCGGCACCATAGATAAATCCCTGGTGTGTTTAAATCTCACCAATTTCAGGAAATCTGGAAATTGGGGGGTAATCAGGAACAATCAGACAATGGCTATTTACACATAGCAGATATAGAGCTCATTAATTTATATGGAAGAAAACTTTATGTGCGGCTCTCCCCAAACTCCGAAGGTTTATGTTATCTAGGAAGGACACTACTAATAACCTTTGTTCAATGATGAAACAGACCTAGCATACGTTCCAGAAATGTAAACGATGTTCAAGGAGTGATAAGAATATATACCATGAAAATTTTATATGTCTCTTTCACGATTTGTTTGTGTTTTCTCCCTCTACCCAGCAAAACCTCTATCGAATCCGAACATCAGTGTACAAAGACGTAGGTACATGTATGTGTGCAACGTTCATTCAAATCAGACATCATAGGCCATAACACTGTCCCAGCATACTCCATAGGTTGAATGTCATCCCACACCCAACCAGTGGTCCCGAGATCGCTAAATGCATATGGAGGATGTCTCGTCCTCCTCCCTGTCTTCCCCAAATATAGTTAATGTCTGATTTGCAAAATGAATACATACGTTTGTCTAGGTCACCGATTATGTGTTTGAAATATTTTTTTGTAATTATGTTTAGTGTGACAGTTATGACAGTTATTGTCTACTGTCAAATGGTGGACTGTCGAAGTAAAAATATTACATACACACCAAATACAAACTCCAAACAGATGGGTCGCTGTGCGTTAGCATACCTGCAGCGTGCACAGCGATATATGGTAGCATACGCATTCACACAGACAAGCCACAAAAATATATACAACACATATTTCATACCACACATAAATTAAACATGTCAAGCACCAGACATTAAAATGTATTTATATAAGAGAGTTATAACAACATATACATTAGAGATGAGCGCCTGAAATTTTTCGGGTTTTGTGTTTTGGTTTTGGGTTCGGTTCCGCGGCCGTGTTTTGGGTTCGACCGCGTTTTGGCAAAACCTCACCGAATTATTTTTGTCGGATTCGGGTGTGTTTTGGATTCGGGTGTTTTTTTCAAAAAACCCTAAAAAACAGCTTAAATCATAGAATTTGGGGGTCATTTTGATCCCAAAGTATTATTAACCTCAAAAACCATAATTTCCACTCATTTTCAGTCTATTCTGAATACCTCACACCTCACAATATTATTTTTAGTCCTAAAATTTGCACCGAGGTCGCTGTGTGAGTAAGAAAAGCGACCCTAGTGGCCGACACAAACACCGGGCCCATCTAGGAGTGGCACTGCAGTGTCACGCAGGATGTCCCTTCCAAAAAACCCTCCCCAAACAGCACATGACACAAAGAAAAAAAGAGGCGCAATGAGGTAGCTGTGTGAGTAAGATTAGCGACCCTAGTGGCCGACACAAACACCGGGCCCATCTAGGAGTGGCACTGCAGTGTCACGCAGGATGTCCCTTCCAAAAAACCCTCCCCAAACAGCACATGACGCAAAGAAAAAAAGAGGCGCAATGAGGTAGCTGACTGTGTGAGTAAGATAAGCGACCCTAGTGGCCGACACAAACACCGGGCCCATCTAGGAGTGTCACTGCAGTGTCACGCAGGATGTCCCTTCCAAAAACACTCCCCAAACAGCACATGACGCAAAGAAAAAAAGAGGCGCAATGAGGTAGCTGACTGTGTGAGTAAGATAAGCGACCCTAGTGGCCGACACAAACACCGGGCCCATCTAGGAGTGGCACTGCAGTGTCACGCAGGATGTCCCTTCCAAAAAACCCTCCCCAAACAGCACATGACGCAAAGAAAAAAAGAGGCGCAATGAGGTAGCTGACTGTGTGAGTAAGATAAGCGACCCTAGTGGCCGACACAAACACCGGGCCCATCTAGGAGTGGCACTGCAGTGTCACGCAGGATGTCCCTTCCAAAAAACCCTCCCCAAACAGCACATGACGCAAAGAAAAAAAGAGGCGCAATGAGGTAGCTGACTGTGTGAGTAAGATAAGCGACCCTAGTGGCCGACACAAACACCGGGCCCATCTAGGAGTGGCACTGCAGTGTCACGCAGGATGTCCCTTCCAAAAAACCCTCCCCAAACAGCACATGACGCAAAGAAAAAAAGAGGCGCAATGAGGTAGCTGACTGTGTGAGTAAGATAAGCGACCCTAGTGGCCGACACAAACACCGGGCCCATCTAGGAGTGGCACTGCAGTGTCACGCAGGATGGCCCTTCCAAAAAACCCTCCCCAAACAGCACATGACGCAAAGACAAATAAAAGAAAAAAGAGGTGCAAGATGGAATTGTCCTTGGGCCCTCCCACCCACCCTTATGTTGTATAAACAGGACATGCACACTTTAACCAACCCATCATTTCAGTGACAGGGTCTGCCACACGACTGTGACTGATATGACGGGTTGGTTTGGACCCCCCCCAAAAAAGAAGCAATTAATCTCTCCTTGCACAAACTGGCTCTACAGAGGCAAGATGTCCACCTCATCATCATCCTCCGATATATCACCGTGTACATCCCCCTCCTCACAGATTATCAATTCGTCCCCACTGGAATCCACCATCTCAGCTCCCTGTGTACTTTGTGGAGGCAATTGCTGCTGGTCAATGTCTCCGCGGAAGAATTGATTATAATTCATTTTAATGAACATCATCTTCTCCACATTTTCTGGATGTAACCTCGTACGCCGATTGCTGACAAGGTGAGCGGCGGCACTAAACACTCTTTCGGAGTACACACTTGTGGGAGGGCAACTTAGGTAGAATAAAGCCAGTTTGTGCAAGGGCCTCCAAATTGCCTCTTTTTCCTGCCAGTATAAGTACGGACTGTGTGACGTGCCTACTTGGATGCGGTCACTCATATAATCCTCCACCATTCTTTCAATGTTGAGAGAATCATATGCAGTGACAGTAGACGACATGTCCGTAATCGTTGTCAGGTCCTTCAGTCCGGACCAGATGTCAGCATCAGCAGTCGCTCCAGACTGCCCTGCATCACCGCCAGCGGGTGGGCTCGGAATTCTGAGCCTTTTCCTCGCACCCCCAGTTGCGGGAGAATGTGAAGGAGGAGATGTTGACAGGTCGCGTTCCGCTTGACTTGACAATTTTGTCACCAGCAGGTCTTTCAACCCCAGCAGACTTGTGTCTGCCGGAAAGAGAGATCCAAGGTAGGCTTTAAATCTAGGATCGAGCACGGTGGCCAAAATGTAGTGCTCTGATTTCAACAGATTGACCACCCGTGAATCCTTGTTAAGCGAATTAAGGGCTCCATCCACAAGTCCCACATGCCTAGCGGAATCGCTCCGTGTTAGCTCCTCCTTCAATGTCTCCAGCTTCTTCTGCAAAAGCCTGATGAGGGGAATGACCTGACTCAGGCTGGCAGTGTCTGAACTGACTTCACGTGTGGCAAGTTCAAAGGGCATCAGAACCTTGCACAACGTTGAAATCATTCTCCACTGCGCTTGAGACAGGTGCATTCCACCTCCTATATCGTGCTCAATTGTATAGGCTTGAATGGCCTTTTGCTGCTCCTCCAACCTCTGAAGCATATAGAGGGTTGAATTCCACCTCGTTACCACTTCTTGCTTCAGATGATGGCAGGGCAGGTTCAGTAGTTTTTGGTGGTGCTCCAGTCTTCTGTACGTGGTGCCTGTACGCCGAAAGTGTCCCGCAATTCTTCTGGCCACCGACAGCATCTCTTGCACGCCCCTGTCGTTTTTTTAAAAATTCTGCACCACCAAATTCAAGGTATGTGCAAAACATGGGACGTGCTGGAATTTGCCCATATTTAATGCACACACAATATTGCTGGCGTTGTCCGATGCCACAAATCCACAGGAGAGTCCAATTGGGGTAAGCCATTCCGCGATGATCTTCCTCAGTTGCCGTAAGAGGTTTTCAGCTGTGTGCGTATTCTGGAAAGCGGTGATACAAAGCGTAGCCTGCCTAGGAAAGAGTTGGCGTTTGCGAGATGCTGCTACTGGTGCCGCCGCTGCTGTTCTTGCGGCGGGAGTCCATACATCTACCCAGTGGGCTGTCACAGTCATATAGTCCTGACCCTGCCCTGCTCCACTTGTCCACATGTCCGTGGTTAAGTGGACATTGGGTCCAGCTGCATTTTTTAGGACACTGGTGAGTCTTTTTCTGAGGTCCGTGTACATTTTCGGTATCGCCTGCCTAGAGAAGTGGAACCTAGATGGTATTTGGTAACGGGGGCACACTGCCTCAATAAATTGTCTAGTTCCCTGTGAACTAACGGCGGATACCGGACGCACGTCTAACACCAACATAGTTGTCAAGGCCTCAGTTATCCGCTTTGCAGCAGGATGACTGCTGTGATATTTCATCTTCCTCGCAAAGGACTGTTGAACAGTCAATTGCTTACTGGAAGTAGTACAAGTGGGCTTACGACTTCCCCTCTGGGATGACCATCGACTCCCAGCAGCAACAACAGCAGCGCCAGCAGCAGTAGGCGTTACACGCAAGGATGCATCGGAGGAATCCCAGGCAGGAGAGGACTCGTCAGAATTGCCAGTGACATGGCCTGCAGGACTATTGGCATTCCTGGGGAAGGAGGAAATTGACACTGAGGGAGTTGGTGGGGTGGTTTGCGTGAGCTTGGTTACAAGAGGAAGGGATTTACTGGTCAGTGGACTACTTCCGCTGTCACCCAAAGTTTTTGAACTTGTCACTGACTTATTATGAATGCGCTGCAGGTGACGTATAAGGGAGGATGTTCCGAGGTGGTTAACGTCCTTACCCCTACTTATTACAGCTTGACAAAGGGAACACACGGCTTGACACCTGTTGTCCGCATTTCTGTTGAAATAGTTCCACACCGAAGAGCTGGGTTTTTTGGTATTTTCACCAGGCATGTCAACGGCCATATTCCTCCCACGGACAACAGGTGTCTCCCCGGGTGCCTGACTTAAACAAACCACCTCACCATCAGAATCCTCCTGGTCAATTTCCTCCCCAGCGCCAGCAACACCCATATCCTCCTCATCCTGGTGTACTTCAACACTGACATCTTCAATCTGACTATCAGGAACTGGACTGCGGGTGCTCCTTCCAGCACTTGCAGGGGGCGTGAAAATGGTGGAAGGCGCATGCTCCTTACGTCCAGTGTTGGGAAGGTCAGGCATCGCAACCGACACAATTGGACTCTCCTTGTGGATTTGGGATTTCGAAGAACGCACAGTTCTTTGCGGTGCTACTGCTTTTGCCAGCTTGAGTCTTTTCATTTTTCTAGTGAGAGGCTGAGTGCCTCCATCCTCATGTGAAGCTGAACCACTAGCCATGAACATAGGCCAGGGCCTCAGCCGTTCCTTGCCACTCAGTGTGGTAAATGGCATATTGGCAAGTTTACGCTTCTCCTCCGACAATTTTATTTTAGGTTTTGGAGTCCTTTTTTTACTGATATTTGGTGTTTTGGATTTGACATGCTCTGTACTATGACATTGGGCATCGGCCTTGGCAGACGACGTTGCTGGCATTTCATCGTCTCGGCCATGACTAGTGGCAGCAGCTTCAGCACGAGGTGGAAGTGGATCTTGATCTTTCCCTAATTTTGGAACCTCAACATTTTTGTTCTCCATATTTTAATAGGCACAACTAAAAGGCACCTCAGGTAAACAATGGAGATGGATGGATACTAGTATACAATTATGAATGGACTGCCGAGTGCCGACACAGAGGTAGCTACAGCCGTGGACTACCGTACTGTACTGTGTCTGCTGCTAATATAGACTGGATGATAATGAGATGTAGTATGTATGTATGTATAAAGAAGAAAAAAAAACCACGGGTAGGTGGTATACAATTATGGACGGACTGCCGAGTGCCGACACAGAGGTAGCTACAGCCGTGGACTACCATACTGTACTGTGTCTGCTGCTAATATAGACTGGATGATAATGAGATGTAGTATGTATGTATAAAGAAGAAAGAAAAAAAAAACACGGGTAGGTGGTATACAATTATGGATGGACTGCCGAGTGCCGACACAGAGGTAGCTACAGCCGTGGACTACCGTACTGTACTGTGTCTGCTGCTAATATAGACTGGTTGATAATGAGATGTAGTATGTATAAAGAAGAAAGAAAAAAAAACCACGGGTAGGTGGTATACAATTATGGATGGACTGCCAAGTGCCGACACAGAGGTAGCTACAGCCGTGGACTACCGTACTGTACTGTGTCTGCTGCTAATATAGACTGGATGATAATGAGATGTAGTATGTATGTATAAAGAAGAAAGAAAAAAAAACCACGGGTAGGTGGTATACAATTATGGACGGACTGCCGAGTGCCGACACAGAGGTAGCTACAGCCGTGGACTACCGTACTGTACTGTGTCTGCTGCTAATATAGACTGGTTGATAATGAGATGTAGTATGTATGTATAAAGAAGAAAGAAAAAAAAACCACGTGTAGGTGGTATACAATTATGGACGGACTGCCGAGTGCCGACACAGAGGTAGCTACAGCCGTGGACTACCGTACTGTACTGTGTCTGCTGCTAATATAGACTGGATGAAAATGAGATGTAGTATGTATGTATAAAGAAGAAAGAAAAAAAAACCACGGGTAGGTGGTATACAATTATGGATGGACTGCCGAGTGCCGACACAGAGGTAGCTACAGCCGTGGACTACCGTACTGTACTGTGTCTGCTGCTAATATAGACTGGATGATAATGAGATGTAGTATGTATAAAGAAGAAAGAAAAAAAAAACCACGGGTAGGTGGTATACAATTATGGATGGACTGCCGAGTGCCGACACAGAGGTAGCTACAGCCGTGAACTACCGTACTGTGTCTGCTGCGACTGGATGATAAATAATGATATAAAAAATATATATATATCACTACTGCAGCCGGACAGGTATATATTATATAATGACGGACCTGCTGGACACTGTCTGTCAGCAGAATGAGTTTTTTATAGAATAAAAAAAAAAACACCACACAAGTCACACGACGAGTGTTTAACTTTTTCAGGCAATCACAATATAGTATACTATACTGGTGGTCAGTGTGGTCAGGTCACTGGTCAGTCACACTGGCAGTGGCACTCCTGCCTGCAGCAAAAGTGTGCACTGTCTAATTTTAATAATATGTATGTACTCCTGGCTCCTGCTATAACCTATAACTGCTCCCCAGTCTCCCCCACAATTAAGCTGTGTGAGCACAGTCAGATATTATACATAGATGATGCAGCACACTGGGCTGAGCACAGATATGGTATGTGACTGAGTCACTGTGTATCGTTTTTTTCAGGCAGAGAACGGATTATATTAAATAAAACTGCACTGGTGGTCACTGGTCAGTGGTCAGTCACTAGTAAACTCTGCACTCTCTAGTACTCCTAAGCTCCAGTAAATCAAGTGTCTCTGTCTCAATCTCACTCTCTCTCTTCTAATCTAAATGGAGAGGACGCCAGCCACGTCCTCTTCCTATCAATCTCAATGCACGTGTGAAAATGGCGGCGACGCGCGGCTCCTTATATAGAATCCGAGTCTCGCAATAGAATCCGAGCCTCGCGAGAATCCGACAGCGTCATGATGACGTTCGGGCGCGCTCGGGTTAACCGAGCAAGGCGGGAAGATCCGAGTCGCTCGGACCCGTGTAAAAAAACATGAAGTTCGGGCGGGTTCGGATTCCGAGGAACCGAACCCGCTCATCTCTAATATACATATGTATTATTGGAACGGAACAAGATAAACATATCATGCTTAGTGTCAAAATAATCAGGAGAATGAGTGAGTTAATTTGATAGCTGTGGTTAGATTGTAGCACATTGCAACGAGTAGTTATGATTAAATGTATGAATATGAAGCCACATTCTAAAGTGAACAAAAGAATCTCCTGAAAGAAAGCATGTGGGCAGGAAACCAGTGGCTAACCCCTATGATGTAATCTTCAAGGCTGGACGTTGCTTGCATATGAACTGACCAATGACACATCATGAATGAGATATCTCCCTCCCCTGGACCAATAACAGAAGACTCAGTCCCAGACATGTACATCTCCCCCAATACCGTCGACGTCGAAAATATTATTGTCACACGCACCAAGTACAAACACCACACAGATGGCCTCCGTGCGCATACATGTTCTGCCGTGCGTGCACATATTCGCAAGTTGCGTATGACCGCTCACGCGGCCCTGCGTATTAGCGTGTGGTATGAGTCATTACGGTAGCATTTGTATTCGCATGGAAATGCCACAAAGACATATCTCATATTTAATCCACATAGTCCAAAATTTACACATAGCCTACATGCACCACACCAGCAAGTTATACTTGTTTATAAGGTACAATAACAAAGGGATTCACCTTTACAGGATATGAGGGGACAGCATTAGGTTAGGAGGTGGTGTTTGGTATCCAGCTGTAGGGTATTTTAAGAGCAACATTCCGGTAGCAGTTTGCAGAAGATAGCACGCTCCTGCGCATAGATATGCGTAGGAACAGAATATTACTATTATACTGTATTCACTGTACTCTGATATTCGGAGGGAACCCAGTGGAGACCAACTGCAAGTGCACCTGGACCAGGCATCGCCCACCAATTCAAACCAACCTATTACCCCTCCTGTACTGCAAATGACCAGCCCTTTGACCTATAGGTGAAGAGATTACAGTTTCTATTGTATTATGTTTTAGCCAAATGTATAAAAAGCCAAGTTGCCTGGCCGGTCTCTCTCTCTGAGGGTCATCTTGCCTGATTGAGCACCGAGTCCATGTGGCGCTGGCGAAACAAACGTATGTACCATTGATTGTAGCATGTTCTCTTATTGTGATTGTATTGTTATTGTAACCCCCTTTTTGCAATTATATGTTGATGGGTCGGATCCCAGCATTTTAAATACAATTGGTGTTGTGTCTCTTTCCTGCTAAGGTTTAAAGTGTATTTCAGCCACACGTGTAGCTGCATTGTGCTTACAGTGTGTCGGTGTGTGTGTATGCTAAGAGAGTAAAAAGTACGTATGTTAAAGATTACATCCAGCAGCCATAGCTGCTCGAATTTCAGTGTAAAAGGTATTGCTTTTTCTGTCCTGTATGTAAATCAGCTTTTACAATACACAGTATATAGGTGATACCCCTCACCCATGAACTTCTGTTTGCTATTGTTTAGTTGCTGTTGAGGCAGATTCAAAGATGGAGAGGACTGTGCATTGAGGGACAGGGTAAAGTATGCTGGCTGTAGCTGTAATGGATTCTTTTGTAACTACAACTGCTTCTTGTGTAATTGTAACACTGTAACCATATATGTACTGTACATGTGTTATATTGTATGCATACCCTTTAATATCACATATATACATCTCTGAGTGTTGAACCTCAGCCACTGTGTGCGATTGCTTGTTTTCGCTTAAGGGATGTAGTGTTTGCGACGTACAGCGCACTTATGGTAATAAGATGCGCATTTCATCCGCAGCATATATTAACGCTGGCATTTTAAATATTTATTAGAAATAATCTGAACTTCTCACAATCCAGATCTGAAACACGAGTCTGGAACCAGAACCAAAACACGAAAAGTGCCCGCCGCACATCTCTAGTATTTATACACCAGTCCCTAAAGTATATTAGTTCTTTACACAAACCTGTATCTATAATTTCTTGGAAATATAGGCCTCTATTTACTACAATATGCATTTGCAGTGTGATATGCCTAAATTTTGGTTTGTCAATTTAGAAAATATCACAAGAATGTATCAAGATTTGCATGCAGGGAGAGAGCTTGCAGGTAAGCACTGTCCCTGCAAATCTTCTTCACATACTTTTCACAATACATGGCAGAATGTATTAAAATACATCGCCGCCCATCGCAGCGATGCTATTCGCATATGTACTAACATATGCGATTTACATCTTAATGCGGTATGCGAGCCCCCCCGCGATGTTGGCGGTGAGGTCTGCAGGGGTCTGCGGGGGTAAGACCTGGGAGTTGACGTGTGCAGTGAGTCCCCTGGCTCCTCCTCCTCCCCCCTGCATCCGGAAGGACAAATGGCTGTGCTGTGGGGGAGGAGGAGGGGGGCTTCACCAACTTACTGCCCACAGGTATGCCGTGGGGGATAGGTCGTCATGAGCAGCATGGGGCAGCGGCGGTAAGAAGCCCATAGGCTCCTTTAGGGTATCGCTATCAAAAGATGGTGATAACATCGGCGGCAAAAACACGGTGGGCAGGGGTTAGTACATATGAAAATGCGGTAAAACCCCTGAAAATGGGGATTTTACAGCATTTTCTCTTTAGTACATCCCGCCCACAGTGAGAAGGTGTCCAAGAAAATAGACCACAAGCTGATCACTGTAAAAAAAAAAAAAAATACCAGCACCCAGGGGTAATTGTTGCGTTCTCTCACCTTGTCAGCTGATCGCTGGGCTCCTGGTCAGTGACCCCGGTCAGCTACTCTATACTGTAAACTGAGATGCCGGTCTACAGCACTGTTGACCAGGGTCACAGCCAGGGGCGGATCTAGACTTTTCCTATAGGGGGGCGGTTTTAAAATTATTCCGGACTCCTCCCCCTTCCAGTTCACTAGGCCCTAGTGATACACCATACATGCACTACTAACACACACACACACACACACACACACTCACACGTGATACACACTACATAGATACATACATACAGCTCACTGCACGTCCCTGATACACACACACACACTACTAACAGACACTAGTGATACACAGCACACACTACTAACAGACACTAGTGATACACAGCACACACTACTAACAGACACTAATGATACACAGCACACACAAGAGTCCCGTCCATCCAGCCCTCCTCCTCCATCTGTGCCCTGGCTGTCCCCAGCACAGCACACCGGCCGCGCTCTCATCACCAGCCACTCGCCTCCTGTCATCTCCACGCCCCTCACCTGTCGGGCCCTCGGTAAGGAGTCGGCATCCATCCATGCGATTCCTGGTCTGGGGCTTGGCTGCGGGGTAGTCAGACATGGTGACGGCAACTCCTCCACGGCGCACAGAGAGGTGTGCTGCCGCCGCCGCCACAGTGGGTGGTTCCACGCGGCGCAGTCGCAGCTGCTCTGCATGAATGTGGCCAGCATGGCCAGGTCCCGGATGTCGCGCACAGCTCCCCTAACCTCTGGCTCTGCTGGCCACAGGAATAACAAGTGTGCGGGGATGGGTCGGTGTGTTACGGGGGGCGATCGCCCTCATCGCCCCCTGCTGGATCCGCCACTGGTCACAGCGCAGGAGTCTGGTGACCAGCTGACTGGAGGAGAGAGCTCACTGATTACTGGACACCTGGGTGAAGGTAAAGCTTTGTTTTTGTGGGCTTATTTTGAAACTTTTTTTTCAGAGTGATCAGATTATGGTCGTTTTTGCCACTCCGGGGGTTCGGGAGATGAGGGCTGCCTGCGAAGAGTGTTGTGGCTGCAGTACAGGCTCCTACACAGTGAAAGGAGCTTAGTGCTGCACATAATGTTACAGTGCAGCACCCGGCTCCAGACACTGAGCAGGAGCCGGCATTTCGGTATCACCCCTCAGCAGGTGACACCCGGGTGCAGGCCGCACCCCCTGCAACCCCCTTGTGACGCCACTGATTTCAAGTTGATTGCATTTCAGAATAAAACAATGAGGAATGTGATATACTAACTGAAAATATGAAAATTAAGGGACTTAGGGGTCTATTTACTAAGCCTTGGATGAATATAAAGTCGCTGGAGATAAAGTACCAGCCAATCAGCTCCTAACTGCCATGCCACAGGCTGGGTTTGAAAACTGACAGGAGCCGATTGGTTGGTCCTTTATCATCAGTGACTTTATCTCCATCCAAGGCTTAGTAAATAGACCCCTTGGAGTAGTTTTTCACAAAAACTGCTCCCAAAACCCTTTAATACATTCAGGTGATACTAAAATAGTGCAAAAACAGTCTTTTTCACATTATTTGAATAAAAGTAAATTTTTATAAATATGCCTGCTAGTGGCCTGGGCATTCTACCTGTTACATTCTTCATCATGTGGCTTGGTGCCTGACTGCACATTCATTCTCTGACCGCTGCCGCTACTGTTTGGGACTTGGATGGATGATCTTGTGTCCCAAACACTGTGTGTGCTGCCTCCCGCTTTAAGCACGCTGTTTCCTGATAGAGTTCAGCTGGATATTTCCTTTGTAATTCTCAATGATTACTACAGTGCCTACCCCTAAGATAATATTGGTGACACACAGTTGAAGATCGCTGGAACATTGTATGTTTTCCCTCTTTTGGTGACAAGTTACTGTGAGTTGGCTTTTTTTTTTTTTACCTAGGCTATCTCTTGGATCTAACTGGTGCTGGCATAGAATCACTCTCCAACATGCTGGAACACTGTTGTGACTGCTTTTATCTTTAATTGGACACTTAAATTCCTTGCTGTGGCGAGTGGAACGATCACCCGTTTAACTTTACAAATGAACACTTCTTGAAGGAGAGGCTGTCTTTAGTCATATACTATTTGTGCACAATGTCAGACTGAGGCATGAAGGGCCCACCGGGGGAATGCAGTGATAGGGGCCCATACTTAGGGGTCTGGCCAGCCTCCAAAGGGGGGGTGACAAGTAGAGATGAGCGGGTTCGGTTTCTTTGAATCCGAACCCGCACGAACTTCACTTTTTTTTTCACGGGTCCGAGCGACTCGGATCTTCCCGCCTTGCTCGGTTAACCCGAGCGCGCCCGAACGTCATCATGACGCTGTCGGATTCTCGCGAGACTCGGATTCTATATAAGGAGCCGCGCGTCGCCGCCATTTTCACACGTGCATTGAGATTGATAGGGAGAGGACGTGGCTGGCGTCCTCTCCATTTAGATTAGATTTAGAAGAGAGAGAGAGAGAGAGATTGCTGTGATACTGTAGATTAGAAGAGAGTGCAGACAGAGTTTAGTGACTGACGACCACAGTGACCAGTGACCACCAGAGACAGTGCAGTTGTTTGTTTTATTTAATATATCCGTTCTCTGCCTGAAAAAAACGATACACAGTCACACAGTGACTCAGTCTGTGTGCACTGCTCAGCCCAGTGTGCTGCACATCAATGTATTGTATATAAAGCTTATAATTGTGGGGGAGACTGGGGAGCACTGCAGGTTGTTATAGCAGGAGCCAGGAGTACATGATAAATAATATTATATTAAAATTAAACAGTGCACACTTTTGCTGCAGGAGTGCCACTGCCAGTGTGACTAGTGGTGACCAGTGCCTGACCACCAGTATATTAGTAGTATTGTATACTATCTCTTTATCAACCAGTCTATATTAGCAGCAGACACAGTACAGTGCGGTAGTTCACGGCTGTGGCTACCTCTGTGTCGGCACTCGGCAGGCAGTCCGTCCATCCATAATTGTATTATAATATATACCACCTAACCGTGGTTTTTTTTTCATTCTTTATACCGTCGTCATACTAGTTGTTGTTACGAGTATACTACTATCTCTTTATCAACCAGTGTACAGTGCGGTAGTTCACGGCTGTGGCTACCTCTGTGTCGGCACTCGGCAGGCAGTCCGTCCAACCATAATTGTATTATATACCACCTAACCGTGGTTTTTTTTTCATTCTTTATACCGTCGTCATACTAGTTGTTACGAGTATACTACTATCTCTTTATCAACCAGTGTACAGTGCGGTAGTTCACGGCTGTGGCTACCTCTGTGTCGGCACTCGGCAGGCAGTCCGTCCATCCATAATTGTATTATAATATATACCACCTAACCGTGGTTTTTTTTTCATTCTTTATACCGTCGTCATACTAGTTGTTACGAGTATACTACTATCTCTTTATCAACCAGTGTACAGTGCGGTAGTTCACGGCTGTGGCTACCTCTGTGTCGGCACTCGGCAGGCAGTCCGTCCAACCATAATTGTATTATAATATATACCACCTAACCGTGGTTTTTTTTTCATTCTTTATACCGTCGTCATACTAGTTGTTACGAGTATACTACTATCTCTTTATCAACCAGTGTACAGTGCGGTAGTTCACGGCTGTGGCTACCTCTGTGTCGGCACTCGGCAGGCAGTCCGTCCAACCATAATTGTATTATAATATATACCACCTAACCGTGGTTTTTTTTTCATTCTTTATACCGTCGTCATACTAGTTGTTACGAGTATACTACTATCTCTTTATCAACCAGTGTACAGTGCGGTAGTTCACGGCTGTGGCTACCTCTGTGTCGGCACTCGGCAGGCAGTCCGTCCAACCATAATTGTATTATAATATATACCACCTAACCGTGGTTTTTTTTTCATTCTTTATACCGTCGTCATACTAGTTGTTACGAGTATACTACTATCTCTTTATCAACCAGTGTACAGTGCGGTAGTTCACGGCTGTGGCTACCTCTGTGTCGGCACTCGGCAGGCAGTCCGTCCATCCATAATTGTATTATAATATATACCACCTAACCGTGGTTTTTTTTTCATTCTTTATACCGTCGTCATACTAGTTGTTACGAGTATACTACTATCTCTTTATCAACCAGTGTACAGTGCGGTAGTTCACGGCTGTGGCTACCTCTGTGTCGGCACTCGGCAGGCAGTCCGTCCAACCATAATTGTATTATATACCACCTAACCGTGGTTTTTTTTTCATTCTTTATACCGTCGTCATACTAGTTGTTACGAGTATACTACTATCTCTTTATCAACCAGTGTACAGTGCGGTAGTTCACGGCTGTGGCTACCTCTGTGTCGGCACTCGGCAGGCAGTCCGTCCAACCATAATTGTATTATAATATATACCACCTAACCGTGGTTTTTTTTTCATTCTTTATACCGTCGTCATACTAGTTGTTACGAGTATACTACTATCTCTTTATCAACCAGTGTACAGTGCGGTAGTTCACGGCTGTGGCTACCTCTGTGTCGGCACGCGGCAGGCAGTCCGTCCAACCATAACTGTATTATAATATATACCACCTAACCGTGGTTTTTTTTTCATTCTTTATACCGTCGTCATACTAGTTGTTACGAGTATACTACTATCTCTTTATCAACCAGTGTACAGTGCGGTAGTTCACGGCTGTGGCTACCTCTGTGTCGGCACTCGGCAGGCAGTCCGTCCATCCATAATTGTATTATATACCACCTAACCGTGGTTTTTTTATACCACCTAACCGTGGCAGTCCGTCCATAATTGTATACTAGTATCCAATCCATCCATCTCCATTGTTTACCTGAGGTACCTTTTAGTTCTGCCTATAAAATATGGAGAACAAAAAAGTTGAGGTTCCAAAATTAGGGAAAGATCAAGATCCACTTCCACCTCGTGCTGAAGCTGCTGCCACTAGTCATGGCCGAGACGATGAAATGCCAGCAACGTCGTCTGCCAAGGCCGATGCCCAATGTCATAGTACAGAGCATGTCAAATCCAAAACACCAAATATCAGAAAAAAAAGGACTCCAAAACCTAAAATAAAATTGTCGGAGGAGAAGCGTAAACTTGCCAATATGCCATTTACCACACGGAGTGGCAAGGAACGGCTGAGGCCCTGGCCTATGTTCATGGCTAGTGGTTCAGCTTCACATGAGGATGGAAGCACTCAGCCTCTCGCTAGAAAACTGAAAAGACTCAAGCTGGCAAAAGCACCGCAAAGAACTGTGCGTTCTTTGAAATCCCAAATCCACAAGGAGAGTCCAATTGTGTCGTTTGCGATGCCTGACCTTCCCAACACTGGACGTGAAGAGCATGCGCCTTCCACTATTTGCATGCCCCCTGCAAGTGCTGGAAGGAGCACCCGCAGTCCAGTTCCTGATAGTCAGATTGAAGATGTCAGTGTTGAAGTACACCAGGATGAGGAGGATATGGGTGTTGCTAGCGCTGGGGAGGAAATTGACCAGGAGGATTCTGATGGTGAGGTGGTTTGTTTAAGTCAGGCACCCGGGGAGACACCTGTTGTCCGTGGGAGGAATATGGCCGTTGACATGCCAGGTGAAAATACCAAAAAAATCAGCTCTTCGGTGTGGAGGTATTTCACCAGAGATGCGGACAACAGGTGTCAAGCCGTGTGTTCCCTTTGTCAAGCTGTAATAAGTAGGGGTAAGGACGTTAACCACCTCGGAACATCCTCCCTTATACGTCACCTGCAGCGCATTCATAATAAGTCAGTGACAAGTTCAAAAACTTTGGGTGACAGCGGAAGCAGTCCACTGACCAGTAAATCCCTTCCTCTTGTAACCAAGCTCACGCAAACCACCCCACCAACTCCCTCAGTGTCAATTTCCTCCTTCCCCAGGAATGCCAATAGTCCTGCAGGCCATGTCACTGGCAAGTCTGACGAGTCCTCTCCTGCCTGGGATTCCTCCGATGCATCCTTGCGTGTAACGCCTACTGCTGCTGGCGCTGCTGTTGTTGCCGCTGGGAGTCGATGGTCATCCCAGAGGGGAAGTCGTAAGCCCACTTGTACTACTTCCAGTAAGCAATTGACTGTTCAACAGTCCTTTGCGAGGAAGATGAAATATCACAGCAGTCATCCTACTGCAAAGCGGATAACTGAGTCCTTGACAACTATGTTGGTGTTAGACGTGCGTCCGGTATCCGCCGTTAGTTCACAGGGAACTAGACAATTTATTGAGGCAGTGTGCCCCCGTTACCAAATACCATCTAGGTTCCACTTCTCTAGGCAGGCGATACCGAGAATGTACACGGACGTCAGAAAAAGACTCACCAGTCTCCTAAAAAATGCAGTTGTACCCAATGTCCACTTAACCACGGACATGTGGACAAGTGGAGCAGGGCAGGGTCAGGACTATATGACTGTGACAGCCCACTGGGTAGATGTATGGACTCCCGCCGCAAGAACAGCAGCGGCGGCACCAGTAGCAGCATCTCGCAAACGCCAACTCTTTCCTAGGCAGGCTACGCTTTGTATCACCGCTTTCCAGAATACGCACACAGCTGAAAACCTCTTACGGCAACTGAGGAAGATCATCGCGGAATGGCTTACCCCAATTGGACTCTCCTGTGGATTTGTGGCATCGGACAACGCCAGCAATATTGTGTGTGCATTAAATATGGGCAAATTCCAGCACGTCCCATGTTTTGCACATACCTTGAATTTGGTGGTGCAGAATTTTTTAAAAAACGACAGGGGCGTGCAAGAGATGCTGTCGGTGGCCAGAAAAATTGCGGGACACTTTCGGCGTACAGGCACCACGTACAGAAGACTGGAGCACCACCAAAAACTACTGAACCTGCCCTGCCATCATCTGAAGCAAGAAGTGGTAACGAGGTGGAATTCAACCCTCTATATGCTTCAGAGGTTGGAGGAGCAGCAAAAGGCCATTCAAGCCTATACAATTGAGCACGATATAGGAGATGGAATGCACCTGTCTCAAGTGCAGTGGAGAATGATTTCAACGTTGTGCAAGGTTCTGATGCCCTTTGAACTTGCCACACGTGAAGTCAGTTCAGACACTGCCAGCCTGAGTCAGGTCATTCCCCTCATCAGGCTTTTGCAGAAGAAGCTGGAGGCATTGAAGAAGGAGCTAACACGGAGCGATTCCGCTAGGCATGTGGGACTTGTGGATGCAGCCCTTAATTCGCTTAACAAGGATTCACGGGTGGTCAATCTGTTGAAATCAGAGCACTACATTTTGGCCACCGTGCTCGATCCTAGATTTAAAGCCTACCTTGGATCTCTCTTTCCGGCAGACACAGGTCTGCTGGGGTTGAAAGACCTGCTGGTGACAAAATTGTCAAGTCAAGCGGAACGCGACCTGTCAACATCTCCTCCTTCACATTCTCCCGCAACTGGGGGTGCGAGGAAAAGGCTCAGAATTCCGAGCCCACCCGCTGGCGGTGATGCAGGGCAGTCTGGAGCGACTGCTGATGCTGACATCTGGTCCGGACTGAAGGACCTGACAACGATTACGGACATGTCGTCTACTGTCACTGCATATGATTCTCTCAACATTGATAGAATGGTGGAGGATTATATGAGTGACCGCATCCAAGTAGGCACGTCACACAGTCCGTACTTATACTGGCAGGAAAAAGAGGCAATTTGGAGGCCCTTGCACAAACTGGCTTTATTCTACCTAAGTTGCCCTCCCACAAGTGTGTACTCCGAAAGAGTGTTTAGTGCCGCCGCTCACCTTGTCAGCAATCGGCGTACGAGGTTACATCCAGAAAATGTGGAGAAGATGATGTTCATTAAAATGAATTATAATCAATTCCTCCGCGGAGACATTGACCAGCAGCAATTGCCTCCACAAAGTACACAGGGAGCTGAGATGGTGGATTCCAGTGGGGACGAATTGATAATCTGTGAGGAGGGGGATGTACACGGTGATATATCGGAGGGTGAAGATGAGGTGGACATCTTGCCTCTGTAGAGCCAGTTTGTGCAAGGAGAGATTAATTGCTTCTTTTTTGGGGGGGGTCCAAACCAACCCGTCATATCAGTCACAGTCGTGTGGCAGACCCTGTCACTGAAATGATGGGTTGGTTAAAGTGTGCATGTCCTGTTTTGTTTATACAACATAAGGGTGGGTGGGAGGGCCCAAGGATAATTCCATCTTGCACCTCTTTTTTCTTTTCTTTTTCTTTGCATCATGTGCTGATTGGGGAGGGTTTTTTGGAAGGGACATCCTGCGTGACACTGCAGTGCCACTCCTAGATGGGCCCGGTGTTTGTGTCGGCCACTAGGGTCGCTAATCTTACTCACACAGCTACCTCATTGCGCCTCTTTTTTTCTTTGCGTCATGTGCTGTTTGGGGAGGGTTTTTTGGAAGGGACATCCTGCGTGACACTGCAGTGCCACTCCTAGATGTGCCCGGTGTTTGTGTCGGCCACTAGGGTCGCTAATCTTACTCACACAGCTACCTCATTGCGCCTCTTTTTTTCTTTGCGTCATGTGCTGTTTGGGGAGGGTTTTTTGGAAGGGACATCCTGCGTGACACTGCAGTGCCACTCCTAGATGTGCCCGGTGTTTGTATCGGCCACTAGGGTCGCTAATCTTACTCACACAGTCAGCTACCTCATTGCGCCTCTTTTTTTCTTTGCGTCATGTGCTGTTTGGGGAGGGTTTTTTGGAAGGGCCATCCTGCGTGACACTGCAGTGCCACTCCTAGATGGGCCCGGTGTTTGTGTCGGCCACTAGGGTCGCTAATCTTACTCACACAGCTACCTCATTGCGCCTCTTTTTTTCTTTGCGTCATGTGCTGTTTGGGGAGGGTTTTTTGGAAGGGACATCCTGCGTGACACTGCAGTGCCACTCCTAGATGGGCCCGGTGTTTGTGTCGGCCACTAGGGTCGCTTATCTTACTCACACAGCGACCTCGGTGCAAATTTTAGGACTAAAAATAATATTGTGAGGTGTGAGGTATTCAGAATAGACTGAAAATGAGTGTAAATTATGGTTTTTGAGGTTAATAATACTTTGGGATCAAAATGACCCCCAAATTCTATGATTTAAGCTGTTTTTTAGTGTTTTTGGAAAAAAACACCCGAATCCAAAACACACCCGAATCCGACAAAAATAATTCGGTGAGGTTTTGCCAAAACGCGTTCGAACCCAAAACACGGCCGCGGAACCGAACCCAAAACCAAAACACAAAACCCGAAAAATTTCAGGCGCTCATCTCTAGTGACAAGCCTCCACAGAGGATTCATATACACAAAAGTCTTGTGCAGTGTAATGCAACATATCTACCACGTATAATTAGTGATGAGCGGATTCAGTTTTACTCGGTTCTCAATACGGCATCTTATTGGCTATCTAAAACACGTGACATCCGTGAGCCAATAAGATGCCATTTTGAGAACCGAGTAAAACCGAATCCGCTAATCACTACGTATAATACAAGTGCAGAGTCTGGAACCTGAAGAAGGAGTGGGCCCTAAGGCAGTGGGGCCCACCAGTGGTTTCCCTGGTACCCCTGTGGGCCAGTCTGACCCTATTGGTGATTATCTTACTGTATTGGGACATTATTGTTTATTATCAGTTTTTCATTGCCATACTATAGTTTTATTGTCATGTGATTTCATATATGTGATTTCATACATATCTTTACTATTGGTACTCTACAATATCTATAAAGCACTTACTGTATCTATTATAACATTGCTATTAGGGTTCTTATACTGACATTTTTTGTAACTTAATATTTCAAATTTTATATCCATTTGCGGTTTCATCCTGTCCGCCAGTTGTTGTTGTTGTTTTTTTTTTTAAATGCTAGTATTCTTTCTTACTGTTACTGCAATTTTTAAAATCTCTCAGGGAGAGATGTTTTTTTCAGGTGTTTTATGTCTTGAATTCATTATATGATTATTGTGACAGTTATTAGCAGCTACAATCTTTATAGATTTTTTTTTTTGAGGAACATGGATACATTTCTTAGTAAATCTATACCTTCTTTAGCCCCATGCTGAATAATTGCACCATGGTCATACCTAAATAAACCCCAGCTAATAAATGCTTGTCAATGCTCCCAACAAGAAAGCCCACAATTAGAGGTGTCTGCATTCCTGACTGGGGATGCCATAACATCTAATACCTCCGTGGCAACTATCTTATGATTGATGAACAATTTGAACAACTAATGCCCAAATTCTAAAAAAAATTGACTAGGGGAGGGTCACAGGCAGCCGCTGCGACCCGGAATGCAGCAGTTAGCTCACTGCCAGCATGCAGGAGCTGCACAGGTAGGTAGCCACTCGCCAGGTACAAAAGCATTGCCGCCGTGCAATGCTTTTGTACGTGTGTGTGTGTGTGGAGGGGGAGGAAGGGGGGGGGGCCTGACATGCGGGGCGGACTAGCCCTGTGCTGGTCAGAGTGAATGATTGTAGATGTGCTAAATTTAGTACATCTACGATCAACTCTGAATTAACTCTTAGTTACTTCCCAGAGCGTCTCCATGCAGTTCTTACCTTACAAGGTACACAATTTGGAGAGGCATCGTTGTCACAATAAGTTGTACTTTGTGAGGACACTGGAGCACATTAAAGAACAGCCCATTTTGACTGCCTTGGTTCTACTTTACTTACAGCCCTAAACATCCAAAATTAATTGGACGTTCCACGATACAGATTGAAAGAGCACATCACTTGGGTCAGATGTGTGCAGAGAGGGGTATTGCCAAGTCTCACCCTGCCACTGCCAAGTTTTTAGGCTGTCCAAGTAAAGAGAAAATATTGGCCACATATAAATGAATGAAATAGTTGGTTTATTATTGAAAAACATCAGGCACTAGGCACAAATAGAAGTGGTCGTTAGGCCTGAAGTCTCTGCCAAAATCGAAAACAAAGACTGTCACAGTAAGGATCAAGCACTAGACACATGCTTTGCATCATTCTGGGTGCTAGGCCTATGATACTAACCTTCCTGCACAGGACAAGGGGGGGCCACAGAGACAGTTCAGTTGCTCTTGGTGGCTAATTCAGATCTAATCGTAGCCGTGCAAAAGTTTGCATGGCTACGATCAGCCACCCTGACATGCGGGGGGACGCCCAGCACAGGGCTAGTCCGTCCCACATATCTGGCCCTCCCCCCACTGCATGGATGCGATAGCATCGCACGGCGGTGATGCTATTGCAAGCAGCAAGTAAGTCCCTACCTGCGCAGCAATGCGCTGGTAGGTGACTTTTTGCAGCATCCCGGGTTGCAGCGGCTGCGTGTGACATCACGCAGCCACCACGGCCCGCCTCTGCACGGTCCTGGCACGCCTGCGTTGCCCGGACCACACACCCAAAATGGCGGCTGAATGCCGCAGGCCCGCCCAGCGAGCGCCTTTGCCTGTCAATCAGGCAGAGGCTATCACTGGGCTGAGATGCCGATCGTATCTCTGGCATGCAGATGCGCGCTGCGAAAACGCACAGCAGCGATCAGGTCTGAATTAGCCCCTTGGTGTGGAGAAGTTTGCCTATATCCCACATCACATTAATGCTTAGGTGTGTACTAGTTGCAAAGGATTTGACCAACTCCCACTGATGACAGTAGACATGGCATACATGCATTTCTCTCTCCAGTGGTGACTCAAAGACATACTGTATCTGCCAGACCATTCAAAGAAAGTCAGCTGGCAAATAGAAGTTAATGTTGTATTTATGTATGGTATGGTAGTTATTATAGTATTAGTGCTACATTAAACTAGTGCTTGTTAGGGCCACTATTCTTACACTAGTTAGGTGTCTATTTACTAAGCCTTGGATGGAGATAATGTCGATGGAGATAAAGTACCAGCCAACCAGCTCCTTACTGTCATTTGTCAAACCCAGTCAGTGACATGTTAATTGGGAGCTGATTGGCTGGTACTTTATCTCCATCCAAGGCTTAGTAAATAGACCCCTATGTCACTTAGGGGGACATTTACTAAGCAGTGATAAGAGCAGAGAAGTGTGCCAGTGGAGAAATTGCCCCATCAACCAATCAGCAGCTCTGTATAATTTTATAGCATGCAAATTATAGATGTTACTTCAGTGCTGATTGGTTGCCATGGGCACTTCTCCACTGGCTCACTTCTCTGCTCTTATCACTGCTTAGTAAATGTCCCCCTTAGTTGGTATTTAGAGGGGTGACATATAAAGCAGCAGTTAGAAAAGGTAGGTGTGTGTCATGTCATTCCTCTATGGAGGGTGGGGCTGAATATGCATGGTAAAGGAATGCATGCATGATAGCAGCTTGGGTGCACACAATGTTTTGTCTCTGGCACTACAGGGTAGCGGCAGTCACATGAGACAGGAGACAGTGCAGGGCAAAGGCGTAACTAGACTTTTTGGTACCCTGTGCCAGAGAGAGAACTGGCGCCTCCCCCCATTTTTCATTTTTCTAATAGGGAAATAAGGTGCATGATATGTGGGGAGGCATGACAAGATGTATGCCAGAGAAAGCCCATGCTGATACCCTTCCCAAATTTTCATATATATGCACATACATTTATAGACCACTACAAGAACATGGGGCCTAGGGCCTAATTCAGACCTGATACAAGCAGTAAATTTGTTAGCTAATGGGCAAAACCATGTGCACTGCAGGGGGGCAGATATAACATGTGCAGAGAGAGTTAACAAATTTGCTGCTGTGATCAGGTCTGAATTAGGCCCCTAATTCAGATCTAATCGCAGCAGCAAAATTTTTCTGTAATGGGCAAAACCATATGCAGTGCAGGTGGGACAGATATAACCTGTGCAGAGAGAGTTAAGGCCCGTACACACTGGTCGATGTATCGGCCGTTCTCTTGAACGGCCGATACATCGCGGGACCGTCGGCCAGTGTGTACGGGCGATACGTCTGTGAACTCCGTCGTTCACAGACGTATCGCGTTGGCCGCGCAGCACAGCCGACAACCAATATATCTAACGATATATTGGCGCGTCGCTGTGTGTGTACGGGGCGGTCGTCCGACCGCCCGTACACATGCTGCGGCGGCCGGCGGTGATTGACAGCTGAACTGGGCGGGCGCGAGCGCCCGCCCGCCCAGTTCATGACGTCAGTCCCCCGACGGATCGGGCTGTGTGTATGCACAGCACACTGCCCGATCCGTACATAGATATATCTGCAGATCAATTGATCTGCAGATATATCTAATAGTGTGTACCCACCTTTAGATTTGGGTGGGATCTGTTCAAACTGAAATCAAAATTGCAGTGTAAAAAGAAAGCAGCCAGTATTTATCCTGCACAGAAACAAAAGAACCCACCCAAATCTAACTCTCTCTGCACATATCTAACCCACCTGCACTGTACATGGTTTTGCCCATTAGAGAAAAATGTTGCTGCTGCGATCAGGTCTGAATTAGGTCCATGGATTTGGACACAAATCCTTGTTATACCACATTCATGCACTTAACTTGAGAACTCATTGTTATTTAGTTACAATACCCTTTATTAAATAACATATTTCAATATGCTGCCATACCCAAGATTCAAACCTTTAACCTGTTGAATTCTACTCAAACACCCTACTCATTGAGCTATTTGATCCTGCATAAAAACTATGAACAGTATATGAAACTACTGGCAAGGGCGTAGCTACCATAGGTGCAGGCAGTGCAGCTGCTATGGGGCCTAGAGCTGAGAGGGTCCCACTTTCCCTGTCAAAGTTACATGTGTTATATACAGAGTGTAGCTCCCATAGGTGCAGGCAGTGCAGCTGCTATGGGGCCCAGAGCCGAGAGGGGCCCACCTTCCCTGTCAAACTTACATGTGTTATATACATTTTTCACCATTGGAGTGGTATGTAGGGGTCCTTTCAAACTTTTTCCTTGGGGCCTGCAATATATTTAGGTATGCCCCTGGACCTGCTCATTGTAGCATGGTATAAAATGAACTGTAGGTCATTTTAATGTTATATAATATGAACTGGGGCTCTGTAATGAGGCACAATATGAACGGGGAGCACTATATATAATAATGTGAATTGGGGGTACTGTGTGGCATAATGTGTAATGGCAGCTCTGAAATGTGACATACTGTAGGGTGAACTTAAGCACTACTGCGATTCATAAAAGAAAATAGGGCACTACTATGGGGCATAACATTAAATAAGGCTCTACTATGGTTCAGAAAATGAACTACTGTAGGACACTATTATATGGCCTAAAATTAACAACTGCTGCAGAGAAGTGTCTCTGTAGAAGCATTGGGATGGGGGTTCCTTCAAAATGTTGCTATGGGGCCCACAAAGTTCTGGCTACGCCCCTGGCTACTGGTACTTTGTAAAAAAAATAATCAGCATTGTAATTGAGCAGATCTATGTAGTGTGCAGCCACACATCCAATCCCTTGCAGTCACACAACATAGATCTGCTAAGTTGCAATGCTGATCATTTTTTCCACAGAGTACGAGGTAAGCTTCAAATAGTTAGATAATTCTAAGCTACAGAATTCTATCTTTCCATACAAGTGCAGATAGCTCAATGAATATATTGTCCAACTACAATGCCATAGGCAATGGGTTTGAATCCCAGGTATCTCAGCATTTTGAAATATACTAAAGGACACTGCGACTGAATAACAAATAAATCTCAAGTTGAGTTCATGAATGTTGTATAGGTATTAGAGACAGATGGGGTCAGGGTAGGAGATGGGCTTCAAAAAGGGGGGAAGCTGCAAGTGAAAGCAGTTAAAACAGATAATTGACAAGTGCCGCCAAGAGCACCCCCTACCCTGTTGCGCTATGTGCGTTGCCCCCCCCCCACCCCCTCCTCCACACACACATAGTTGCTGCCCTGGTGCAGTGTGCTCTCCTCTAACAATATCTAGGCCAGTTGTTTTCACACATTTTTTAATCATGGCGCCCTAGAGTATTAGAATTTTCTTCATGGCACCCCTAGGCCAAAAGTTTCTTATTGAGAAATTTAGAAATAAATATTACATTAAGTAAATTGTGTTTATACGTCATCCCTAGGATCAAATATGTGGTGAGGGACAAGATTTGCTTCTGTTTGTCTACATATTTTATGAATGACAGCCACCAGCACTGGTTTTTCCTATTACACTGACCATAAATAATTTGAATTGGTCCTTGACCACCAACCCAGGGCACCCATGCGAGTTCCCAGAGACACCCCAGGGTGCCACAGAACACAGTTTGAGAACCACTGATCTAGGGTATAAATCACCAGTTTTAAACTTGCTGTAAATCACCAGTCTTAAACTGGGCGGCTACTGCAGTTGGAAATACATACCTCCAAACCGGCTCGATTTCAGCAGGAAAGTCAATATTTAAAGAGACTGTTCTGTGTTCAGGAAGGGTTTTTTTGGGTATTCGCATGCAAAAAGTTTCCTTCTAAAACTGCTGAATGCAGGCATGGCCACATCCCACTGATGCAATCACACACCTCAGTGTCCTGGTTCTGAACTCCCAAATGTTGGGAGGCATCTGAATTTAATCTTGGATTTTGTGCGATCATCATTGGTGAGGTATGGTATTGATACAGAATGAAGCCTTACTGGTAGGAGGTTACCAGTCTCCTTTAGCATTTCTGATCATTCTACAAAATATGCAGAATGCTTATTTTCTTATAACTTTGATTTCTTAGATTTTTCTTCGAATAAACAAGGTCAGCACGTTGCAGTGATTATAGCATTACAAAATTAAAATGTTCAGTATTAGCCTACAAAAAAAGCTAAAAGCCTAGCAATCAGCAAGTTTATAAAGATCTACCTTAAAAGCATACAAATTGCAAGCTACCAAAAATGATTACTTAACAGCTCTGGTCTAAGTGTTTTATTAGCTATAAGGTATGCTTCAGCAGCCTTAATGTAGGATAAATGGTGTTGAAACATAAAAGTCAACAGTTATCTCCAGAAAACATTCATACAGTACATACTGTGGTTTTCTTTCACCTTTGACAACATCAATATGAATGGTACTGTTTTAATCATATAAAATATTGACCATTGCATTAACACATAGGGGCTTACAGTATTTAGTCAATAAATATAATATTCACTCTTGCAGTCCTGATAACCAAATAAAGGTGCCACAAGGGCTGGCCCAAGCCTAATTGTTTTGGTATGCAAATATATATTTTGGTGCCCCATAGTGGAATATATATAGGGGCGTGGCTTCATGGGGAAGTGGGGTGGCTACAGAATAGTCCATTATTCACATTACACCGCACAGTAGTGTCGATTATTCACGTTACACAGCATAGTAATGTCCGTTATCCACATTACACCACATAGTAGTGTCCATTATTCACATTACACCGCACAGTAGTATCCATTATTCACATTACACCACACAGTAGTGTCTATTATTCACATTACACTGCACAGTAGTGTTAATTATTCACATCACACCGCACAGTAGTGTCCATTATTCACATTACACCGCACAGTAGTGTCCATTATTCACATTACACTGCACAGTAGTGCCGATTATTCACACTGCAATGCACAGTAGTGTTGATTATTCAGAATACACCACTCAGTAGTGTCCGTTATTCACATTACACCGCACATAAGTGCCTCTTATACACATTGCCCCACAGTAGAGCTGTTTATACATGTTACACCTCTTATACACATTATGCCATGTTAGAAGCAGTGATATAAGGCTCCTACCATACTCATGTGGGAACGGAGTCTTAAAATAACTTTTTTCTTCAATTTTTTTCTAGTGCAGTTTCCCTGCAGGCAATGCTGGGTCCTAAAGCCATCCCTTCAGTCTTGTGCTGGTCACATGCAAGGAGGGCTGCCAAGAAGTTAAAGATCAGGAACCACTTCCAGTTCCTAGTACTAGTGCTGAAGCTGCTGCTTCCACCAGTCATGACATTGACGATACAATTCCATCAACGTCATCTGCTAAGGCCAATGCCCAATGTCATAGAGGGCATGTAAAATCCAAGAAGCAAAAATTAATAATCAGGAAAAAAAAGAGATTATCGTAAAATTGGCAATATACCATTCATGACACGAAGTGGCAAGGAAAGGCTAAGACCTTGGCCTATGTTCACGACTGGTGATTCAGCTTCTCATGAGGATGGAAGCCCTCCTCCCTCTCGAAAAATGTAAAAATATTAAGCTTGTTAAAGCACAGGAAAAGACAACTGTGCATTCAGAGATATCACAAATCCCCAAAGAGAGTCCAAGTGTGTCCGCTGTTGCGATGTCTCGGCCTGACTTTCCCAACACTGTATGGAAGGAGGAGGCTCCTACCACCATTTGCACACCCCTGCAAGTGCTGGGAGGAGCACTGACAGTCCAGTTGCTGATATTGAGATTGAGGATGTCACTGTAGAAGTACACCAGGATGAGGAGGATATTGGTGTAGCTGGCACCAAAAAGGAAGTTGACAATGAGGATTCTCATGGGGATGTGGTTTGTTTGAATAAGGCACCAGTGGAGAAAGTTGTTGGCCATGGGATGAAAAAGCCCATTGTCATGCCTAGGCAAAATACCAAAAAAGCCACCTCTTCGGTGTGGAATTATTTCTCCACAAATCTGGATAACAGGTGTAAAGCCATGTGTTACCTTTGTCAATCCATAACATATTGATAAGGATGTTATCCACCTAGGAACATCCTCCCTTATACATCACCTGCAGGGCATTCATCATAAGTCATTGTCAAGTTCAGAAACTTTGGGTAATAGCGTAAGCAGTCCACTGACACCTAAATCCCTTCTTCCTGTTGTACCCAAGCTCCTGCAATCTACACCACAAACTACCTCAACGTCAATTTCCTCCTCAGTCAGGAACGTAAGTAGTACTGCAGGCCACATCACTGGTATGACTGACGAGTCCAGAGGATCCTTGAGTGGGACGCCTACTGCTGTTGTTGTTGCTGGGAGTCGATAGTCATCCCAGAGAGGAAGTTGGAAGGCCACTTGCACTACTTTAACTAAACAATTGACTGTCCAACCGTCCTTTGCGAGGAAGATGAAGTATGACAGCAGTCACCCTGTTGCAAAGAGGATTACTGAGGCCATAACAACTATGCTGGTGTTAAATGCACATCCGGTATCCACAATTAGTGCAGTGGGATTTAGACAGCTGATGGACGCACTGTGTCCCCGGTACCAAATACCGTCTAGATTCTACTTCACAAGGCAAGCGATTCCCGGACTGTACAGGGACATTAAGAAAAGTGTCCTCAGTGTCCTGAAAAATGCGGTTGTACCCAGTGTCCACTTAACTACGGACATGTGGATAAGTGGAGCAGGGCAAACTAAGGACTACATGACTGTGGCAGCCCACTGGGTAGATGTTTGCCTTCCTCAGCAACAACAGCAGCGGCACCAGCAGCATCTTACAAATGGCAACTCGTTCCTAGGCAGGATTAATGCACCTGTATGCAGTCAAGGTACAGAAGCGTCCTTCCTCATTTAGCCTCCATACTTAATGAGTCATGATACACAGGGCGCATGAGATCCACCAACAATGAGCATTCCCCCCCCCCCCCCAAATGCATCTTTTTCACATTGCTGTGCAAATTAGATGCACAAGCAGAATTGATTACAATAATATGCAGCATGCCTATATTCTGTGTGTGACTGAATCTGTATATGAAATGCTATGTTAGTGTCTTCCACTGGCCCTGTAAAGGGGGGTACACACGGAGAGATCAGTGCTTAAATTCTAAGCAATCTGATTAGATTGCTTATAATTTAATCATGGAGCTCTCCGTGTGTATCCCCTACAGCGATAGCGATGTGCGGTCCCACGCGCCGCTATCGCCAGTGCTAGATTGGCCTGCATGCAGGCACAATCTAGCAGGTCACTCATTTCACCGCTAGGTGAAATGAGCAGCTTCCCCCCTCGTCTGCCCCCCTCCCTCAGCACACATCTCTCACCATGTGTACGGAGCTTAACGTAGCATTTCGTATGCAAATACAGCTGCAGTCGTACACAGAATATAGGCTGCATATCATTTTGATCAGCAAAGTCTGCTTGCTCGTATGTTTCATTTGCATAGCAATGTGAAGAAGACACTTTTTGGGGGGAAATGCATGAAAAATGCTTGGCTTTGGTAAACATGCTCATGACTAGGTACAACTAGATGAGCTGTTTACTGTGACTGCAGCAATGATGATGGAGGACACATCTGTAGTTTTTATAGCATTGCAGGCATGCCAAATGTCCTGGGTGCTATTGACTGCGCACACACAGTGGCCTGAGTTCACCTAGGGCCAGGTCACATGTCTTTTTAAATTGTCAACATGCTCATTTGGTATGTAATTAAGTTACCGGCAGTCGGGATCTCGGCAGTCACGATACCGACGCCGGGATCCCGACTGCTGACAATGCCCACAGCCTGAATCCCGGCTAACAGGGGCTATTCCCACTTGTTGGTGTCCACGACACCCATAGAGTGGGAATAGAATATTCTCATTTGACACACAATAAGCATTCCTACTGTGTGTATATCAACTTCTTTCTCATTAAAAATACCTCTGCTGGATATGTCAAAAATCACAATTCTCTGCTTCATTGTTAATTGTTCACAATCCTGTGTTTCAACATTTTGCTGACATGTGGTTACATTATCTGATCAATATGATGCATCTACACAAGTCAGATCATTTGCAATAAATTGACATGACTTTATAAAATCACATATAAATTCAACATCATGTTTAGCTTCTGTCTCACTGTTGTCACAGCTGCAGCTCTGTAAGGGGGAATCAGCCTCACCCTTCTCTTTGCAGCATGTTACAACTTCGCAAGATTTATCATCAGTATCTGCTTGTACAAACAAAATTTCTAAAGGGAGACTATTGGACAGAAGAACTGTATCATCTTGGTGTTCCTTATTCCCAACAGCAAACATTTCATCCTTTATTGCAGTGGTAGGGAAACAGGGGTAAAAATTTAATTCCTGGGGGTAATGGACGGTCGCGCTGCTGAGAAACAGCCCCGTCCTGCACCGGCCGGCTCGCGATGTGACGTGCTGATGTCACACCGTGCTCCCACATGCCCACCCTGCACTGTGCTCCTGGACATGGTGTGACGTGCTGACATCACACTGCGCTCCCTCACGCCCGCCTGTCCTGCTCTGTCCTGTCCTCCCACCCGCTAACTGTAACCCACCTGCCAAACGCTGGGGAGATCCAGACGCCGCCGCTGATCTGCTGAGAGGTGCCGGTAAGTAGTTTGCACCTACACTATACCACCAAAGATTTGGGATAGAGGGGTCAGGACAAGCCAGGAGCAGTTAACCCCTTGCTCGCCTGTCCATCAGTTCTGATTAGTTGAAAGGCAATCCTCATTACCAGCCTCATTAGTGTAAACAGTAAGTGAGTGGTGAGCGCCATTGTGAACAGTTCAGCACTGACCCACAGAACTACCTCACAGCTTTCCAATTCTGAGGACCCCTTTTCTTGAGCTGAGCCCAGCGATAATTGCCCAAGTTAATGATTCAGGCAGCAGTTGCTCTAAAAACATTAAGAGCACTTATATCAGAGGTCCTCAAACTCGGTCCTCGGGGGCCCACACAGTGCATGTTTTGCAGGTAACCCAGCAGGTGCACAGGTGTATTAATTACTCACTGACACATTTTAAAAGGTCCACAGGTGGAGCTAATTATTTCACTTGTGATTCTGTGAGGAGACCTGCAAAACATGCACTGTGTGGGCCCCCGAGGACCGAGTTTGAGGACCTCTGACTTATATCTAAGCGAACAATTAGCAGTTAATGCTTTGTCTTGAGAGAGGATCTTCAGTGTGGCTCAATACCGCTCCCATAAGTTGTCCCCTGGTTGGTCTATGCCAATCACTGCTGTAATTACAAGCAACTACATCATATATACAAAGTGACTTTTGTAGTTCATCTAGACTTACGCGTATGGACTTCTCTGGATTGTGTATAACTTTAAAGACTTTCTTTTAGTTACGTTTTTATCGCCACCCAGTGGCGCATTAATCCACTGTTTGAACCTTCCTGAACCCTCCTGGTTAAATGACATTCGGGTTTTCTTCTGTGTTCTGAAAAGCGCTTAAATTATATGTGATAACACTTATGCCTATTATGCAAATGATATGTGAAAACACTTATGCCTATTATGCAAATGATATGTGGTAACACTTATGCTTATTATGCAAATGATATGTGATGTTCCGCCATGTGCCCTCTGAAGTAGGGTTGACTTATTTAGCCGCCATCTGAATACGTTAAACGGTAACTTTTTTTTCTCCTGACTTAATAAAAGTGCTGTCACCATCCATTTGCATTTCCTTTATCCGTGGGGTCCTCCTTAGGGTGACTATTCTTCTGCCACAGGCTCCTGAGGAAGAAGTCGTGAGAGGTCTGAAAGCCGCAAGCGTCGTCTGGAGAAAGCAGGTATGACTCCACTCCCACACAGGGGTTCTATTACATATTTATTTATATAAGACTTTAACCTTTCATTTTGCTCTTTAAGTATGTCACTAACAAGTTTAACTTCCTCAACCTGAATCTGAAGATCATTAAAAGATTGAATGGTAAAATTCTGAATTTTACTGATAATTTTCTTCTATCTAAACAGAGATACAACCACTTTTTGTAAAAAAAATCATAAACAGTATCAGAATCACAACAAAAGTCAATTCTTTGCATAGCATCAACTGGATTCTCAACTTTTAAAGTCTGAATGTCTACAACACCCATCCATCAATGGTTGACACTGGCTGGGTCTCACAAACCATGATTGATGCTTGGAACTTTATTTAGGAGCTCCCCTGAACCATTTTTTAAACAAACTCATGTTAAAGACAGTCTTAATTTAACCCCTTGTATCCTGCCGATTACGCCAAAATGTTTTCGGTTGAAAAACTCAAGCGACCAGCAGGGATGTATCAAGGGGTCTGAGCGCCTCTGGCAAAGTAAGGAACTGGCGCCCCCCACCTCCTCCACCCAGTGACACAGAGCGGGGAGTTACAGATAGGCTGAGGTCAGGGACACAGAGAGAATTACGGGGAGGATGCGGGCAGGGACACTGAGAGGGAATTACAGGAGTGTATGGGCAGGGTCACTGAGGGGGCAGTTACAGGGATGGTGCGGGCAGGAAAACTGAGGGGGAATTACAAGAAGGATGCAGACAGGGACACCGAGGGGATATATGCACACATACATACAGTTAAAAAAACCCTCTCTAGGTGTAATGGCACTACATGTCCCAACAAATCCAGTTGACAAGGTGTGCTGGGACTTGTAGTTTCAACACAGCTGGACAGGCAGTCACTGGTCTAGATACTTCTCCATACAGAGCTCTTTGTTAACCTGTGATCCAGATTGCCAGGATAGACCATGCCGTGCAGCTACGGTACCGCAGAAAATGTACAGGTATGCTCATGCTGCACAGCTGTCTGGTGCTGATTGTAGGGGCTGGTGTTTGGTGACAGACCGCATGGGACCAATGAGAAGGGGAGCGGATGAGGAAGAGGAAGTGCCTCGCCCCTCCCCATACCTGGAAGTGCCCCGCTATATTCACCATCATTGTGACTGTAGTCACAGAGAGTGTCAGAGTGCAATACGCTTCTGAGAGTCCGGCAGTGGATGAGCACTGCTAAGGGATGTACTCAGTGAGAACTACTGTTGAGGGGGTGCCGTGGGTGGGGGAGGGGCTAGTGCGGTGGTGACGTGGGTGGGGGAGGGGTGGGTGCATGGGTGCTGCGGGTTGGGGTCCAGAGCCACCGAGGGTGGGGGAGGAGCAGTTGTGGGGGTGCCGCAGGTGGCGGAGGGATGGGTGCGATGGTGCCATGGGTGGGGGAGGGGCCGGTGTGGAGGTGCTGCGGTTGGGGGAGGGGTCCAGAGCCACCATGGGTGGTGGAGGGTGTGTGTGGGGGTGCTGCAGATGAAGCCCGGAGGTGCTGCGAGTGGGGGAGGGGCGGGTAATGCTTCACCTGCTTCTCCTCCTGGAAGCAGCTAAGTTGCTGTCCTCCCTTTGGCAGTGGCTCTCCTGGAGACTCGCACAGCAGCCAAGCAGCCAGTCACTATTGTTAGTGCCGGTATCCCAAGGCACCACATTACAGGTAAAAAGTTGCACTCAATAAACTATAGCTACCAGCAGCCCTTAGTGCCGGAATGCTTCGGAGCTAAGGGCTACTGGGAGCTATAGTTTCTTTCGTGCATCTACTTCCCTGTAATGAGGCGCGTCGGGACACCGGCGCTAACAATAGTGACTGGTTGGCAGAACTGACTGACTGGCTGAATCAATGTAAAAGGTGAGAGTGCTGTGCAGTGTCAGTGACACTGCACACCCACTGCACTGCACAGCACTGTCACCCTTTACATTGATTCAGCGTCCAGACGTTACCCTCCACGATATCACACACTCTATCCGTTACATTAGCCATCTCAGGGCTTCTAGGCCGGTAGTCTAATTGCTGTGTTGCAGAGTCAGCGCCTCTGGTGATCTTGGCGCGGCTGTGGCGGGAAGGCACTTCTGTGACATCACACGCAGAGGAGGCTCCGGGGCTCAGAGAGTATGCGGCGTAGGGAGAGCTATGAAAGCCTTCATACACTATGAAGCTATGCACCGCTTTCATACACATCTATGCCGATGGCAGCAGCAGCTTTTGTTCCACCTGCTAATCCTTTCCGCAAACCATCCGGTCGCGTGATCTGGAGTTCCGGAAGCAACCGGTTGCCAGGCGACGGAAGAAGCCAGAGACAGCGTAGAGTGGAAGGCGGAGGGGAAGGGAGAAGGTAAGTCCCTGAAGGAGGAGGAGAGGCACGGCCAGCCGCTCGGAGAGCTCCGGCCGGGTCCACTTCGCCTCCGTGACAGGCGCACACCCCAGGTCAGCGGCCCCGCAGAGCGGGCCTGATTCGGGCGCTCTACTGTGGGACGTGCTGCAGGAGGAATAGCGCCAGTCCGGGGTCCTTATTCTCCACTCTAACCAAAGCATACACTACCACTGTCAACTGTTCATCACTTCACAAGAGAATCCTTCACTTCAGAGCACAGATTAGCGGGACGCCGCAGGCTGTATAGACTTGTAAACCGTTTGGCCTTTAGTACATATTATCATTATTATTTTTTTGTGGCATTTTTCTTTTTCTTTTTTTCGACTTTAGAAAGATTACAGCATTTGTTCTTTCAATTGAACCTTGCACTTCAGAATTTAAGCTCAAACCAGGAGCGTGCCCCAATCACTGATTGACTTTTAAACCGAATTTATACCTTTTGGGAAAGAAAGTATCTCAGCATCTTAGAATAAACAACCTTAAGTATATTACCTGCTTTTTCATTATTGATTTTAGTTTCACTTTATAACTGTATCATTCACCACTACAAATAGGGTTTGAGCGCTGGTTCCCTGTGGATTTATCCACATCTGTATACTTTTGTTCCACCTGCGCCTCAGCTAGGGAGTGGGGATTGTTGATGCCGGAGGGGGCAGGCGGACTGGCAGCAGGACATCTATCTACAGCGCAGAGATTTGCTGCAGATGCAGTGGCACTGGCATACCCTCCAACTGTACCTTTTTGGTAGGTACAGTACTTTTTTTTATGGTCTGTACCGATTTTTGGCTCTCCAAACGTCCATTGAAAGTATAGGAAAAGGTGCGTGGCCATGCCACTTTAACCGAGACCACACCCCTTTTCGAATTTGGACTGATATTTATCTGTAAATTATTGGAGGGTATGTTGCTGCAGATGCAGTGGGCCTATTTTGAGGTGTGGACCTGGAGCTGCAGCTCCATCAGCCCCATTGTTAATCCTGCTCTGGGAACACACAGCAGCCAAAGGACAGAGCCTCCCATTGGATGTAACCTGTGTGGCAGGGCGTTTCTCGCCCAATCAGCTATGGACTGGGTGTGATAGTCCTGCTGCTAACCCAAAGAGAGCTCCTAGCCACACCCAGCGTTAGCCACACAGTCACAGAGTGGCAGATCTGGACTATTATATAGGAGATACTCAGCCAGCCTGAAAGCTGTGTATACTCTCTACTCACTATGTCTTTCATACTAGGTCAAAGGTGAAAGACAGCTGTGGATCTTAATGTGAGACTATATTTCTAACTGGTGCCTATATGTCTGCAAAGCACTAAAACTAATAAAAAGTACATATATAACGCAATGAGGTAATACATATACAAAATGGAGCTACACATGGACAAAATGGTGTCTAAAAAGTAGTTAAGTAAAGAATATCACCCCATACAAATACACATCTCATCAGCATGTTCTATAATGATCCTAGCAGGGCCTGATACAAAGACTATGCAAAACATGCATTATGAAAGTTTAATCAAGAAATACAAAAAACACCTCTGTGGGCTATGGGGCAACTTCAGTATTTATTTATTTATTTATTTATTTATTTATTACCAGTTATTTATATAGCGCACACATATTCCGCAGCGCTGAAGTAAGCAAGTAGCGATTCGTACGGAATATTTGCTGAGGGGCCGCGGGCACTTGCACAGCAGGCCCTACTGCACATGCACCCGCATTTTCCGATTGACAGGCAGAGGTGGTCGCGGGGCAGGAGGGGGTGGCAACGCTCCATTTTCTGGGTGGAAACGGAGCGTTGCGGGTGCGTGCCAGCCCAAACAGTGGGCTGGTACTCGCGGACAGGGGCGTGTCGGGAGCGCGGCTGCGTGACATCACACGCAGCCGCTGTGGTGACAGGAGTCATACTTAATTTCTGCTAACAAGCAGAAATTGCGTGCTGTTCGCAATTTCTGCTTGAAGCAGGGGGGAGTCGCCGGTCAGCATGCTGGGCGGCCTTGCCCAGCGCTGGGTGGCCCTCAGCATGCGTGCTAATGGTTAGAAAATTCTGCTGATTAGCAGAATTTGCTAACCTTACTGAATTGACCCCTATGACCTTATATAAAGTAGTGATGAGCGAGGTTCGGTTTTACTCGGTTTTACTACTCGGTTTTACTCGGTTCTCAAAACGGCATCTTATTGGCTATCCAAAACACGTGACATCCGAGAGCCAATAAGATGCTGTTTTGAGAACCGAGTAAAACCGAGTAAAACCGAATCCGCTCATCACTAATATAAAGCACAAGGTAATTAGTGTAAAAAAACACTTCAATCAAGCTCTGACCGGTTACTCTAGATGTCTTCTCCTGGGTCAAAAACTTGTAACAAAAGCAGAAAAAAGGCCCATTGTTGAAAATATGTTATTTTTTTTTTTAAAAAGGAAAGCCAGTACACTACAATACTATTACAGAATTCACGCTTCAATAATTGAGAATTTTTTTTTGTAGATTTAAAGCTACATTGAACTTTGCACAACGAAACTAGATTAAAACAGTATTACTGTACTTCACAAAATATATACAAATTAAGATGCAATCTGAAAAAAAACAAACAAAAATAACTCGCCATGCTGCCTGAGAGCATCCATGTTCTGGTCATGAAGACAGCTGCTGACCTCTGCAGAAATCAGGACCTTTAGTGGCTCCTCATACTCCATATAGACAGCTTCATATGGCGAGCCTGACCATGTCTACCATGCAGCTTTTGCGATGTTTCACCATTTTGGTCTTTACACGACTCGTGATATCTGAAAATCTCTTTTTACAGGTATCCTCAATACATTTCACAGGTCCTGCTGCAATCACAGCAGCCACAACACCTTATCAAATCTTGTTCTTTCTGCAAGATGGAGTGCGGGCAGCCTGAGTTCTAATAAGAAGTTTGTGGCGCTTCATGACCTCATGCACCAATGCTATATTTAAAAAAAAGTAGGACTTAATGTTACAGCCTATCTTGTTTTTGCCCCTCTGGCTGGGCAAAACATCACTAGCTATCCCTACTGTCTTTGTCATGGGGATCCAGACATGCTGCCTCCTCCACCTCACTCTCCAACAGCCCTTCCCCAGCCATAGACATACAGTACTCCTCTAACTATCCCTCCACAAACACTAAACACAAATGTATTTATTTTATTTATTAACAGTTTCTTACAGTATACAGTGCAGCAAATTCCATTGCGCTTTACAATTGGAACAACAGTTATAGAACAAAACTGGAAAACAACAGACAGACATAGAGGTAGGAATGCCCAGCTCGCAAGCTTAGAATCTATAAGGAAATTGGCATTGGCAGGGGCTGGCTGGCAACTTTCAGCCTGGGGTCAGACTCAACAAGTGGCCCAGCTTTTCTCAGGTAATGCAATGCAAAAATGGCCCTGGAACACTTAAATTGCACTGGCCCAGGGGGCAGATGGCACCCTGCCCAGCCAGCCCCTGGGCATTGATACACATGGATAAGTGCTACCCAGGGCCGTAACTACGTGTGTGCCAAGTGGGCTTGGCACACAGCGCAGGTGCCCTGAGGGCGCAACGGCCAGCGGCATGTAATGAGTCAAATTGACTCATTACATGCCACCTCTGTGTGCGCCGTGCGCGGCTGGAGGGAGAAGAGACCAGCGCCGGGTTCAAGGAGGAGTAGGGAGGGGGAGCAGGGAGCCGCAGCAGCGCTATTTGATTGGTAGTAAGCGCCGCTGCCGCATCCCCCTCTCCTTCTGTATTGGCTGCCCGGCGCTGCTATGGATGCTGGGATGCGGTTCCTTCATCCCAGCATCCATAGCAGCGCCGGGCAGCCAATACAGAAGGAGAGGGGGATGCTGCAGCCGCGCTTACTACCAATCAAACAGCGCTGCTGCGGCTCCCTGCTCCCCCTCCCTCCTCCTCCTTCTCATCTCACTGCCTGCACCGAGAGGGAGATGCCAGCACGAGGAGCCTGTCAGCGGGGAGAAGGTAAGTATATCCCTCTCTCTCTTTCTTTCTCTCTCTCAGGGGGACACCGTCTGCCGCAATGTGTAAAAAGGGGTCCTGGCTGCCGCAATGTATAAAAAGGGGGTCTGGCTGCTGCAATGTGTAAAAAGGGGGGGTCCTGGCTGCCGCAATGTGTAAAATGGGGTCCTGGCTGCCGCAATGTGTAAAAAGGGGGCCTGGCTGCCGTAATGTGTAATAAGGGGTCCTGGCTGCCGCAATGTATAAAAAGGGGGTCTGGCTGCCGCAATGTGTAAAAAAAGGTCCTGGCTGCCGCAATGTGTAAAATGGGGTCCTGGCTGCCGCAATGTGTAAAAAGGGGGCCTGGCTGCCGTAATGTGTAATAAGGGGTCCTGGCTGCCGCAATGTATAAAAAGGGGGTCTGGCTGCCGCAATGTGTAAAAAAAGGTCCTGGCTGCCGCAATGTGTAAAATGGGGTCCTGGCTGCCGCAATGTGTAAAAAGGGGGCCTGGCTGCCGCAATGTGTAAAGAGGGGGCCTGGCTGCCGCAATTTGTAAAAAGGGGGCCTGGCTGCCGCAATGTGTAAAGAGGGGGCCTGGCTGCCGCAATGTGTAAAAAGGGGTCCTGGCTGCCGCAATCTGTAAAAAGGGGGCCTGGCTGCCGCAATGTGTAAAATGGGGTCTTGGCTGCCGCAATGTGTAAAAAGGGGGCCTGGCTGCCGCAATGTGTAAAGAGGGGGCCTGGCTGCCGCAATGTGTAAAAAGGGGGACTGGCTGCCGTAATGTGTAAAAAGGGGGACGCTGTCTGCTGTAATGTATAAAAGGGGCTCTACCTGGTGTAGTGGCGCTACTGTGCAGCGTAATTTGAATAATGTAGACTACTGTGCACCGTAGTATGAATTGCTATTATTTTGTGGCCACGCCCCTTCCCCGTGAAGCCACGCCCCTATAAATTTTTTGCGCTCCTACGGCGCGCACTGCCCCTATCTTACATGGGGGGGCGCCACTGTCATTTCTTGCACACAGCGCTAAAATGCCTAGTTACGGCACTGGTGCTACCTATTTCATAATGTTCCAGCCAGACTGCAAAGGTTCTTAATGAGCTGTATGATATGGTCACTCATTAATGTGGCCTGGGGTCAGGATGATGTGAAAGTGAAGAAAGACAGAATATGTGAGGTTATGTATGGACTGTACAGAGAGTATGTAATTAGATAAGGAGTCATATAAGGTTATGTGGGTTTAAAATGACTAAAAGTCAAGAGACCCCACAAACCTCCACTCCCACTACACTAACACACACAAAGTAACACTAACAGGACTTAAATAAAAATAGACAAAGAGGACTGTGGCCGGAGAGACCCCAGCCCACGTGGACAATGGCGGCGCGTCACTGAAGGGGTTAACCCTCAGTAACCGGCACCATATTCAAGGACAATGGGCGCTTGGCGCCACTTTTAAACTGTGCACTGGTGCTAAACGCCATCTTTAAATGTAGTGTGGGTGCTAGGCACTGGGTATTTAAAAATATATTTACTACTGTGTTTTCACCAATGTTATATTTAATGCAAATGCCAGCACTTAGAAGGAATGTGTAAGCTGTGTTGGTTTTAAAATGCACTTACTATAGATGTCTGAATAATCATCTCCTGTCAGTAGGAAGTGGCATGCTAATGGCCCTGTCCTAGCAGAGAGGTGTGAATGACAAAACCTTTTGATGTGTAAAGATGCTAATCACGGGGTCTATGGGCTTGGGACCTGTTTCATGTACCTGATTTAATTGATATACGAACCCTGAATGGCAGATGCAGGAAGGAAGACTTTGTTTGTATTGTAGCCTTTCCTGTTGTAATCTCAAACACTGGGTTTGCCTGGAGATGTGAATGAGACAGAAACATTTGTATTTTGAAGCTATGTGATAAATTTATCAATAGTGAATGTTACTCTGATACCAAACGTTGTCTGGGTGACAGGAAGGAGGATATTGTTTTATTGCACTTATCCCCTTTTGAAATGTAATTTATTTATTGGTATTTTGTAAAATAACCTGATTGGTTGGAGAAGACAGGGAGGGCTTACCCCCCTGTGGTACTGTGTGGAAAATTGACATAAAAAGGAGGCCTGTGTGCCTCCAGGTTGTAGTTGTACCATCTTATTCTGCTGGAACATCTTGCTGTATGCTGTTGCCCCTAGCAATAGGGAAGAGTTCTCTTTAGAACTATTGCAAATAAATACCATTTGCCTCAAGAAGACTGCGTCATCTTGTGACCTACAGGGTTATGCCAAACATAGCCCCGTCCTCCGGCTGTCCAGGGAAGCACCTAACATCTCCAAGTTCCGCCTTCCGCCAGCTACCGGCAGAGGCCTAGCAAGTGGCTAGTGGGGATTCGTCAACACCACACAGGTGTGGTAAGGCAGTGCGTCGGCACATACAGAGCAGAACCGTGGTTCCAAACGCCACGGCAGGTTAGGAGTTTGGTGGTGGCAGCATAAACCTGCCCACAGCGCAGTGGGTGGAGTCAGTAACAGGCGGTTACTGACGGTAAGCGGGAATCCCCTATGTGGTCAGGCCTCGTGTGACCTAACCTTCCATTCTGTGCGCAGGAGACGGGACGCGAAAGCGGTGAGTGCTTTCGTACGGGACCATCCTGTCACAGAAATTGGTGGCATAGCGGTGGGATAATCCCAGGCGGCTTTTCATCACCCGATTGGAGAAGCCGAGTTACTCAGGAGAGGAGTAACTGCAGCGCAGGAGAACGCACAAGATGGCGGAATTCAGCGGAATGTCCAAGGGCGATCTGGAGATCGTGTGCCAGGAGAAGGGTGTGGATATCCCTTCCAACGCGTCCAGAAGCGTCATGAAGGCGGCGCTCAGGAGCATGGAGGAGTGCCATCGGGCGGAGGTGGAAAGTACTGACGGCGTCAGCATCGCAGAGGACGGCCCAACAGTGGACCTTCGTAAGGAACTGGTGAGACCCACAAGCCCCGCCCTCTCTCACAGCAGCAATGTTTCCCAGCAATCCCTAGCAGGGCCAGGATCCCAACGTCCCAGGGGGGGCAGTACGGATAGCCTAGCAGATCGGCTAGCGGAATTGGGGGAAAGGGCAACGGAGCAAGAGCGCTTGATCATCATCCAGATGTGGCGTGATGAGCGGGCACCACAGGCCGTGGTACCCCGGGAGCCATTGTCAGCTGTTGTACACAGATCAGGACGCATTCAGTTTGCCAAGTTTGCAGACAGTAATGGGGACATTGATGGACATTTACAAGTTTTTGAAAGGACTTGTAAACTACACGATTTACCCAAGTCGGAGTGGGTAAGACACCTTGTGCCCACTCTGCATGGAGAGGCATTGGAGGCCTATCGAGGAGTGGCCACGGAGGACTGTGGGGATTACGACGAAGTCGCGAAGGCCCTCCTCCAGCGATTCTTCATCACTCCAGAGTCTTACAGGAAGAAGTTCAGAGACTTGCCCAAGAATCCTAGCAGCACCCATGAGCAGTTCGCCACCCAGCTGCGGCAGTACGTGGTGAAGTGGGTGAAGGATTCTGAAGCCACTACATGGGACGCACTGATTGACCTGATCTGCAGGGAGCAGTTCTACCGCAGGTGCGCCCCAGAAGTGAAGGAGTGGGTGCTAGATCGGGAGCCACCCAGTTTAAAGATGGCTGCCCAGTTAGCAGACAAGTATGTGGCAATTCGGCCGCAAGGGCAGAAGCGTCCAGCCAGCAGCCAGCTCCAAAAGACTGCACCACCAAGGGGACCCCCCTCTTCAGCTCATCACCCCCAAAGACAAGCATCTTCCAACCCGGGTGCTCTTGGCCAGCAACCGCACCGCAGCGTCCCTGCAACTGATCAGAGATCATCGGTGCCACGACTGGAGAAGAAGTGCTATGGCTGTGGGAAAATCGGACATCTGAGGATGAACTGTCCTGCATCCCAAGCACCCCAGACTCGTGCCCCAAATCCGAGTGCTGGAGCCCGGCTCGCTTGTTTGACGAGAGGAGATGAGCCTACAGAGACTGTTCCCCCTCCAGTCAGTCCGATGGAGTGTGGCGAGAGACAGGTGCACTCTGCGGAGAGAGTCACCTGCATGGCCAAACAGCCCCTACACAACATGTGGAGGCACCTGCAGCCGGTCCACGTGGGACCCCTGCAGGGGGAAGGCCTAAGAGACTCTGGGGCCTCAATCACTGTGGTGAGCCCCCACCTTATAGATCCTGCTGCAGTATTGCAGGGTCGCACTGCCAAGGTCACCCTGGCAGATGGAATGGAGAAAGCGGTTCCCATGGCAAGAGTCTACCTGGACTGGGGAGCTGGACCAGAGTTGCAAGAAGTTGCCGTCATGGATGGTCTCCCAACTGATGTGGTCCTAGGAAATGATCTGGGTGGTGGGATCGTCACTACGTTTGTTGGCGCCATTCCCCGGAGTCAAGTTCCACAACCACCATTGACATCAGCTACTCCAGCACAGCCCAGCCTAGAGGAAAAGACTACAGCTGCTAGACAACTGCCAGCACAGCCAACCTCAGCATCAACCAGCCCAGAGGAAAAGATTACAGCGGCTAGATCGGCACATCGACCCCGCATGCCTTTTGCCTCTGGTATGCCTACGTCCCCTAGCAACGCAGAGGATGTCGGTCCCAGCTCGTTTGATCCTGTGGGGGTGCCCAATGATGCTCCTGACCCAAGTGGTTTGCCAACTCCGGCGGTGAGTATGAGAAACCACACTGACTTTTCCATGACTGACCCCTACCAGACTGACCCTAGTAGTCCCCACCTAGATCCCCCTGTAGAGTGTCCCAATTTAGGAGAGATTGAGGGCCACAGGCAGGAGTTTAGGGAGGCTCAACTCTCTGACCCATCCCCGAAAGGCATGAGGCGCCACTCTGGCAGCGGCCTTGACAGGGTTGGGGCGGGAAGTTTGACCTGGCAGGAAGGGTTAAGGTACAGGGTAGCCAGGAAAGTGGGAGGGGATAGACCAGATAGGGAATGTGTCCAACTGGTCCCCTTAGGGAACGTTCCTGCGCAACCGGTGTCGGTTGCCAGCGAAACCCCTTTGGACAGTAACCCGGAGACAGACCGTACCCTGAAGTGCCTGACACAGAGCTTACCCTGGTCTGAAATGTCGGATGACGCCCAGACCAACTGTAAGGCTGGTGCCATGCGTTGGCAGCTGGGGCACTCCAGCGGTTGTGTTGTCTCTGGGCCTCTGCCCATAGGAGAACCCTTGCAGCAAGTTGCTGTGGACATAGCAGGTCCCTTGCCTGTGCTCAGTAGATCGGGGAAGACACGCAGCCTCCCTGTAGTGGATGCCACACAGGATCCAGAGGCTGGTGGTCTGGCCGCCATCACTGTGGCACAGGTAGCGGATGAGGAGGGAAGAGTAGGCCTAGGTGACAGGGTAGGTTTCCAGAGTCATAGGTCGACAGAAGAGGATTGGAGGGCAGGTCTGAGAGTTCGGGCAGACAGTTGCCAGATAGGTATGACGGAGGTGCAGTGCCTGGGGCACCATGTGGGAGGAGACAGGGGTAGGCCCAAACCAGAGGGGGTGGAGGCAACCAGAGGCTGTCCCCGACCCACATCACCCAGACCGGTACTGACCTTAGAACCTGTAAGGCCCTACGGACACGTTGTCATTGACTTTAGTCCTGTAGTGAACCCCTTGACAGAGATGGCTAGGAAGGGCATTCCCAAGTCAGTGGACTTTGCACCCGCTTGCGAGTTGGCATTCCAGTCATTGAAGGAGGCTCGGGTACCCGCTCCAGTGCTGATGGCGCACATTCTTGACCAGGACTGTGTGTTACGAACTACTGCGCCACTGCACGGACTGGGAGTATACCGAGCCAGAAAGAGCCATATGGGCAGGAGCACCCTGTGGCCTGTTTGAGCAGTATACTGCTATTGTGGGAGGTGGGGTATGCCACAATTGGGACACCGTGGGTGGCACTTGTGTGTAACTGGCCCCCCACCGTGGTGACTTACCACCAACCTGTTAGGTGGCTGCAACCTACCTTGGGGAAATTGGACAGACTTTTGTGGTGGAGCCTTGAACTTGGACTTCAGGTGGACTATTTGAACATTGTGCACCCACGAAGAGAGGCCCACTGCACTATGGATGAACTGTCTAGGCCGGAGCCTACGCCCCCAGGTAGCGTCACCTTCAACCCCATTAAGGACTGCGGGACCAGGGACCAAATCGTTGGGACATGGGTCCCTGGTTGACCCGCTTGAATGGGGGGGAGGAGTGTGGCCGGAGAGACCCCAGCCCACGTGGACAATGGCGGCGCGGCACTGAAGGGGTTAACCCTCAGTGACCGGCGCCATATTCAAGGACAATGGGCGCTTGGCGCCACTTTTAAACTGTGCACTGGTGCTAAACGCCATCTTTAAATGTAGTGTGGGTGCTAGGCACCGGGTATTTAAAAATATATTTACTACTGTGTTTTCACCAATGTTATATTTAATGCAAATGCCAGCACTTAGAAGGAATGTGTAAGCTGTGTTGGTTTTAAAATGCACTTACTATAGATGTCTGAATAATCATCTCCTGTCAGTAGGAAGTGGCATGCTAAATGGCCCTGTCCTAGCAGAGAGGTGTGAATGACAAAACCTTTTGATGTGTAAAGATGTTAATCACGGGGTCTATGGGCTTGGGACCTGTTTCATGTACCTGATTTAATTGATATACGAACCCTGAATGGCAGATGCAGGAAGGAAGACTGTTTGTTTGTATTGTAGCCTTTCCTGTTGTAATCTCAAACACTGGGTTTGCCTGGAGATGTGAATGAGACAGAAACATTTGTATTTTGAAGCTATGTGATAAATTTATCAATAGTGAATGTTAATCTGATACTAAACGTTGTCTGGGTGACAGGAAGGAGGATATTGTTTTATTGCACTTATCCCCTTTTGAAATGTAATTTATTTATTGGTATTTTGTAAAATAACCTGATTGGTTGGAGAAGACAGGGAGGGCTTACACCCCTGTGGTACTGTGTGGAAAATTGACATAAAAAGGAGGCCTGTGTGCCTCCAGGTTGTAGTTGTACCATCTTATTCTGCTGGAACATCTTGCTGTATGCTGTTGCCCCTAGCAATAGGGAAGAGTTTTCTTTAGAACTATTGCAAATAAATACCATTTGCCTCAAGAAGACTGCGTCATCTTGTGACCTACAGGGTTATGCCAAACATAGCCCCGTCCTCCGGCTGTCCAGGGAAGCACCTAACGTCTCCAAGTTCCGCCTTCCGCCAGCTACCGGCAGAGGCCTAGCAAGTGGCTAGTGGGGATTCGTCAACACCACACAGGTGTGGTAAGGCAGTGCGTCGGCACATACAGAGCAGAACCGTGGTTCCAAACACCACGGCAGGTTAGGAGTTTGGTGGTGGCAGCATAAACCTGCCCACAGCGCAGTGGGTGGAGTCAGTAACAGGCGGTTACTGACGGTAAGCGGGAATCCCCTATGTGGTCAGGCCTCGTGTGACCTAACCTTCCATTCTGTGCACAAGAGACGGGACGCGAAAGCTGTGAGTGCTTTCGTACGGGACCGTCCTGTCACAAGGACATAAAACAAAGACAAAAAAAAACCTAGACAATAAGTACCAGGACAACATAATCACAATACTGCACAATAGTTTAAACTAATGAAAACACAATCGGAAGTAGCTTCCATGTTCACTTGTATTATGCAAACATGGACTGGACTTGACTATGCAATGTATCGGAATGTTTTGTCAGTCTCCACAAAAAAACATGACTCAAAATCACAAATCCATACGCAATTAGAATTAGTGATGAGCGGGTTCGGTTTCTCGGAAACCGAACCCCCCCGAACTTCACCCATTTTACACGGGCCCGAGGCATACTCGGATTCTCCCGTATGGCTCGGTTAACCCGAGCGCGCCCGAACGTCATCATCCCGCTGTCGGATTCTCGCGAGATTCGGATTCTATATAAGCAGCCACGCGTCGCCGCCATTTTCACTCGTGCATTGGAAATGTTAGGGAGAGGACGTGGCTGGCGTCCTCTCCGTTATTGTTGAACTTGATTGTGCACTATTGCTTAATTGTGGGGAGCAGCTGTATAATATAGGAGGAGTACAGTGCAGAGTTTTGCTGATCAGTGACCACCAGTTATCCGTTCTCTGCCTGAAAAAAACGCTCCATATCTGTGCTCAGTGTGCTGCATTTATCTGTGCTCACACTGCTTAATTGTGGGGACTGGGGAGCAGCTGTATTATATAGCAGGAGTACAGTGCAGAGTTTTGCTGACAGTGACCACCAGTATACGTTGTCTGCCTGAAAAACACTCCATATCTGTGCTCAGTGTGCTGCTTTATTGTGGGGACTGGGGACCACCAGTATAATTAATATTATATAGGAGGAGTACAGTGCAGAGTTTTGCTGACCAGTGACCACCAGTATATAATATATAGCATTACGGTACAGTAGGCCACTGCTGTACCTACCTCTGTGTCGTCATTAAGTATACTATCCATCTAGATTCTATACCTGTGGTGCATTTCAGTTGTGCAGTTTGCTGACACAGTGACCACCAGTATATATAGCAGTACGGTACGGAAGGCCACTGCTGTACCTACCTCTGTGTCGTCATTAAGTATACTATCCATCTACATTCTATACCTGTGGTGCATTTTAGTTTTGCAGTTTGCTGACACAGTGACCACCAGTATACTATATATAGCAGTACGGAAGGCCACTGCTGTACCTACCTCTGTGTCGTCATTAAGTATACTATCCATCTACATTCTATACCTGTGGTGCATTTTAGTTTTGCAGTTTGCTGACACAGTGACCACCAGTATACTATATATAGCAGTACGGAAGGCCACTGCTGTACCTACCTCTGTGTTGTCATTAAGTATACTATCCATCTACATTCTATACCTGTGGTGCATTTTAGTTTTGCAGTTTGCTGACACAGTGACCACCAGTATACTATATATAGCAGTACGGTACGGAAGGCCACTGCTGTACCTACCTCTGTGTCGTCATTAAGTATACTATCCATCTACATTCTATACCTGTGGTGCATTTTAGTTTTGCAGATTGCTGACAGTGACCACCAGTATATATAGCAGTACGGTACGGAAGGCCACTGCTCTACCTACCTCTGTGTCGTCAAGTATTCTATCCATCCATACCTGTGGTGCATTTCAGTTGTGCGCTGTATATATAGTAGTAGGCCATTGCTATTGATAGTTACTGGCATATAATTCCACACATTAAAAAATGGAGAACAAAAATGTGGAAGTTAAAATAGGGAAAGATCAAGATCCACTTCCACCTCGTGCTGAAGCTGCTGCCACTAGTCATGGCCGAGACGATGAAATGCCATCAACGTCGTCTGCCAAGGCCGATGCCCAATGTCATAGTAGAGAGCATGTAAAATCCAAAAAACAAAAGTTCAGTAAAATGACCCAAAAATCAAAATTAAAAGCGTCTGAGGAGAAGCGTAAACTTGCCAATATGCCATTTACGACACGGAGTGGCAAGGAACGGCTGAGGCCCTGGCCTATGTTCATGGCTAGTGGTTCAGCTTCACATGAGGATGGAAGCACTCATCCTCTCGCTATAAAAATGAAAAGACTTAAGCTGGCAAAAGCACAGCAAAGAACTGTGCGTTCTTCTAAATCACAAATCCCCAAGGAGAGTCCAATTGTGTCGGTTGCGATGCCTGACCTTCCCAACACTGGACGGGAAGAGCTTGCGCCTTCCACCATTTGCACGCCCCCTGCAAGTGCTGGAAGGAGCACCCGCAGTCCAGTTCCTGATAGTCAAATTGAAGATGTCACTGTTGAAGTACACCAGGATGAGGATATGAGTGTTGCTGGCGCTGGGGAGGAAATTGACAAGGAGGATTCTGATTGTGAGGTGGTTTGTTTAAGTCAGGCACCCGGGGAGACACCTGTTGTCCGTGGGACGAATATGGCCATTAACATGCCTGGTCAAAATACAAAAAAAATCAGCTCTTCGGTGTGGAATTATTTCAACACAAATGTGGACAACAGGTGTCAAGCCGTGTGTTGCCTTTGTCAAGCTGTAATAAGTAGGGGTAAGGACGTTAACCACCTCGGAACATCCTCCCTTATACGTCACCTGCAGCGCATTCATCATAAGTCAGTGACAAGTTCAAAAACTTTGGGTGACAGCGGAAGCAGTCCACTGACCACTAAATCCCTTCCTCTTGTAACAAAGCTCCTACAAACCACACCACCAACTCCCTCAGTGTCAATTACCTCCTTACCCAGGAAAGCCAATAGTCCTGCAGGCCATGTCACTGGCAAGTCTGACGAGTCCTCTCCTGCCTGGGATTCCTCCGATATATCCTTGAGTGTAATGCCTACTGCTGCTGGCGCTGCTGTTGTAGCTGCTGGGAGTCGATCGTCATCCCAGAGGGGAAGTCGGAAGACCACTTGTACTACTTCCAGTAAGCAATTGACTGTCCAACAGTCCTTTGCGAGGAAGATGAAATATCACAGCAGTCATCCTGCTGCAAAGCAGATAACTCAGGCCTTGGCAGCCTGGGCGGTGAGAAACGTGGTTCCGGTATCCACCGTTAATTCAGAGCTAACTATAGACTTGATTGAGGTACTGTGTCCCCGGTACCAAATACCATCTAGGTTCCATTTCTCTAGGCAGGCGATACCGAAAATGTACACAGACCTCAGAAAAAGACTCACCAGTGTCCTAAAAAATGCAGTTGTACCCAATGTCCACTTAACCACGGACATGTGGACAAGTGGAGCAGGGCAGACTCCGGACTATATGACTGTGACAGCCCACTGGGTAGATGTATTGCCTCCCGCAGCAAGAACAGCAGCGGCGGCACCAGTAGCAGCATCTCGCAAACGCCAACTCGTTCCTAGGTAGGCTACGCTTTGTATCACCGCTTTCCAGAAGAGGCACACAGCTGACAACCTCTTACGGAAACTGAGGAACATCATCGCAGAACGGCTTACCCCAATTGGACTCTCCTGGGGATTTGTGACATCGGACAACGCCAGCAATATTGTGCGTGCATTACATCTGGGCAAATTCCAGCACGTCCCATGTTTTGCACATACATTGAATTTGGTGGTGCAGAATTATTTAAAAAACGACAGGGGCGTGCAAGAGATGCTGTCGGTGGCCCGAAGAATTGCGGGCCACTTTCGGGATTTAGCCACCGCGTACAGAAGACTGGAGCACCACCAAACATTCCTGAACCTGCCCTGCCATCATCTGAAGCAAGAGGTGGTAACGAGGTGGAATTCAACCCTCTATATGCTTCAGGGGATGGAGGAGCAGCAAAAGGCCATTCAAGCCTATACATCTGCCCACGATATAGGCAAAGGAGGGGAATGCACCTGACTCAAGCGCAGTGGAGAATGATTTCAACGTTATGCAAGGTTCTGCAACCCTTTGAACTTGCCACACGTGAAGTCAGTTCAGACACGGCCAGCCTGAGTCAGGTCATTCCCCTCATCAGGCTTTTGCAGAAGAAGCTGGAGACATTGAAGGAGGAGCTAAAACAGAGCGATTCCGCTAGGCATGTGGGACTTGTGGATGGAGCCCTTAATTCGCTTAACCAGGATTCACGGGTGGTCAATCTGTTGAAATCAGAGCACTACATTTTGGCCACCATGCTCGATCCTAGTTTTGAAACCTACGTTGTATCTCTCTTTCCGGCAGACACAAGTCTGCAGAGGTTCAAAGACCTGCTGGTGAGAAAATTGTCAAGTCAAGCGGAACGTGACCCGTCAACATCTCCTCCTTCACATTCTCCCGCAACTGGGGGTGCGAGGAAAAGGCTAAGAATTCCGAGCCCACCCGCTGGCGGTGATGCAGGGCAGTCTGGAGCGAGTGCTGACATCTGGTCCAGACTGAAGGACCTGCCAACGATTACTGACATGTCATCTACTGTCACTTCATATGATTCTCTCACCATTGAAAGAATGGTGGAGGATTATATGAGTGATCGCATACAAGTAGGCACGTCAGACAGTCCGTACGTATACTGGCAGGAAAAAGAGGCAATTTGGAGGCCCTTGCACAAACTGGCTTTATTCTACCTAAGTTGCCCTCCCACCAGTGTGTACTCCGAAAGAGTGTTTAGTGCAGCCGCTCACCTTGTCAGCAATCGGCGTACGAGGTTACTTCCAGAAAATGTGGAGAAGATGATGTTCATCAAAATTAATTATAATCAATTCCTCCGTGGAGACATTCACCAGCAGCAATTGCCTCCACAAAGTACACAGGGACCTGAGATTGTGAATTCCAGTGGGGACGAATTAATAATCTGTGAGGAGGGGGATGTACACAGTGAAAGGGGTGAGGAATCGTAGGATGATGATGAGGTGGACATCTTGCCTCTGTAGAGCCAGTTTGCGCAAGGAGAGATTGATTGCTTCTTTTTTTGGTGGGGGCCCAAACCAACCAGTCATTTCAGTCACAGTCGTGTGGCAGACCCTGTCGCTGAAATTATGGGTTCGTTAAAGTGTGCATGTCCTGTTTATACAACATAAGGGTGGGTGGGAGGGCCCAAGGACAATTCCATCTTGCACCTCTTTTTCTTTAATTTTTCTTTGCATCATGTGCTGTTTGGGGACAATTTTTTTGAAGTGCCATCCTGCCTGACACTGCAGTGCCACTCCTAGATGGGCCAGGTGTTTGTGTCGGACACTTGTGTCGCTTAGCTTAGTCACACAGCGACCTTGGTGCGCCTCTTTTTTTCTTTGCATCATGTGCTGTTTGGGGACAATTTTTTTGAAGTGCCATCCTGCCTGACACTGCAGTGCCACTCCTAGATGGGCCAGGTGTTTGTGTGGGCCACTTGTGTCGCTTAGCTTAGTCACACAGCGACCTTGGTGCGCCTCTTTTTTTTTCTTTTTCTTTGCATCATGTGCTGTTTGGGGACTATTTTTTTTGAAGTGCCATCCTGCCTGACACTGCAGTGCCACTCCTAGATGGGCCAGGTGTTTGTGTCGGCCACTTGTGTCGCTTAGCTTAGCCATCCAGCGACCTCGGTGCAAATTTTAGGACTAAAAATAATATTGTGAGGTGTGAGGTGTTCAGAATAGACTGGAAATGAGTGGAAATTATGGTTATTGAGGTTAATAAAACTATGGGATCAAAATGACCCCCAAATTCTATGATTTAAGCGGTTTTTTAGGGTTTTATGTAAAAAACACCCGAATCCAAAACACACCCGAATCCGACAAAAAATTTTCGGTGAGGTTTTGCCAAAACGCGTCCGAATCCAAAACACGGCCGCGGAACCGAATCCAAAACCAAAACACAAAACCCGAAAAATGTCCGGTGCACATCACTAATTAGAATACATGATTTCATAAAACACGATCCACAGTAAATTTCCGCGTTTGATATGCCAAAACTCTCACGTCCATGTGAACCCCAGCGTGTTTTAAACTCAGACAAACATGAATCTTAGTAAATTTACCACTCAGTCTCTAGAAGTAAGTTAATAAAAGAATATGGTGCAAAATGACAGGGGAAAAGGGGGAGGGGATTATATTGCGCCTTCACCACACATGCTCCTGGAAAAGTGGCTCCTCCTATCTGCCCTGCTGAGATTGTGACATCATCTGGCAGCACCGTCTCCCCCTCGATGCCCAACCAGTCCTAGCTACAAAAGGAGGCAGAGAGGAGGAACAAGGTAAAGATGAGGGGAGGCCTTGCTGCCCTTACCCTACCTCTGGCCAGACCACGTCCGTGGATAATTTAGATTATGTGCTAAGAGCACAATTATCCACATTTCTGTGGGATCAGCTCCCTTCATTAAAGAGGAAAACAAGACCTGCACATTCTGCACCGGCATTAGGAATTTGGAATTCTGAGCTTTCTGGATTGGACAGCTCCAGGAGGAAAAATAGTCCAGGTTTTCTAGTTCATTCAGAGCCAGCAAGAAGTCAGAAGCAGGAGAGGAGTCCAAAACTCCCATACACCCACTACACAGGGCACTGATGTCTGTTAGAGGCCAGCAAGTAGGATGCAGTTTTGTAGTGCCAGGGACTGTGGATGTTGGCTGTGCCAGGAGAGTATGGCGGACGGTGGCTGCAGGTCATTGCAGCAAAATAACTGTTGAGTACAGGGAGCGCTAAGACATTTACTTTTATTTGTTCATTTTACGTTATGTATCTGTGTGACCAGGCCCAAGCCTGTGTATGTTATGTCCAGTGTCTGATACCAGTAAAAACACTGTGTTTTACTGAAAGACCTGCCTATGAGTCCTTATTTCAAGTACCTGTTTTACAATATATACTTTAAAATCTCTAAATCGCTGTGAATGTACTGTATGAAAAAAATATTTTACTACTGTATATAAAAATATATAACAGTATTAACAATAAAAAAAGTCACAAAAGACTTCAGAGTTATCAAATAGTAAAAATACACATACTCAGGAGATACAATGCCTTGTAGTATGTTAGACTCTTACCATAATTAAATTAAAATTTGTGGTCCCATGTGCAGTAAGAAGGTATGCATTTAAATATTTCTGGAAACCAGCGAGATTAGGTGGGTTGATGTGGTAATTCTGAAAAAAGATGGATGATAAAAGAACAGAATGTGAACTGATCTCCTCTATGACCAGGAGCGTAGCCTAAGCTGTAGGAGCACTAGTTTCTGCAGAAGCTGCTGTACCAAACCAGTTTCACATCCACTCTGGCTGGTTACTGGAGGACAGAGTTTTCAACAGTTTGCATCTCTGCAGTAAACTCGTCCACCTGCCATGGTTTGGAGGTGTGCAGCAGGGCCATAACTAGGTGTGTGCGGAGTGTACTCCACACACAGCACTGCAGGGTAGGGGGCGCTGTTGGCAGCACTTGTCAATTCTGAATTATCTAATTACTTTTACTTGCAGCTTCCCCCCTTTTTTGAAGCCCAGAATCTCCTGACTGCCCCTATCTCCTACCCAGTGAAGGATTTACCACAAAGCAACCAAAGCAGCTGCATCAGACCTTGCTGGTCCAGGGGGCCCTGCTGGTCCCACGGGGTCTGCTGACAAGGCTGTATTAAGGGCATTTCTAACAGACCGCAAAATTGTCGGAGAGTCGGGCTGGCTATATACTCCCGGCAGGCTGTCAGTGATTAGGTAGCTGCTGGGTGCTCCAGTGCATGCCTGTGTGTCTCTAGTCCTGCAGTACTGTGCATGTGACCAGCGACGACAAATGTGTGTATGACGTCAGATGCTTAAAGTGAGGAGCCAGGATGTAACTTTTATCTAACATCACCTACCCCACCGGCCACTATCAAGGCACAGGATCTTGCTTCCTACTTCAAGGAGAAGATTGATAAGATCCGAGATGAAATGGTATGCTCTTCGGCAGCCAGTGACCTGCTCCATTCTTTACCTGAACCCTCTGGTACTCTCTCTTCATTTGATCCCACTCTTCTCATCCTGCTTCTCTACTACCTCTCCTCTTGATCCTTTACCCTCACAAATAAGTAAAGCTCTGTCTCTGGTGCTCATCCCTACCTTAACTAACATCTGCAATCTCTCTCTCTCTACTGGTATTTTCCCTTCACTCTTCAAGCATGCAGTGATTTATCCCATTTTAGAAAAACAAAATTCTGACCCTAACGCTCTCTCAAACTACCGCCCTATCTCTCAGCTCCCTTGTCTCTCTAAGCTACTTGAGAGACTTGCCTACACTCGACTCACGCACTTTCTTAACTCACACACTTTATTGGACCCACTTCAGTCAGTCTTCCGTTCCCAACACTCCACAAAGACAGCACTGACTAAAGTAGTTAATGATTTGGTCACTACGATGTCTAAAGGCATTACTCACTACTTATTCTTCTAGATCAGTGGTTCTCAAACTCGGTCCTCAGGACCCCACACAGTGCATGTTTTGCAGGTAACGTAGCAAGTGCACAGGTGTATTATCTACTCACTGACACATTTTAAAAGGCCCACAGGTGGAGCTTATTATGTCATATGTGATTCTGTGAAGAGACCTGCAAAACAAGCACTGTGTGGGGTCCTGAGGATCGAGTTTGAGAACCTGTGTTCTAGATCTATCTGCTGCATTTGACACTGTTGACCACTCTCTTCTCATACAAACACTACAATCCCTAGGTCTTAAAGACACAGCCCTTTCTTGGTTCCTATCCTACCTATCTAATTCAGTGTTCGCTTCTCTAAATCTACCTCCTCTTCGCTACCTCTTTCATTTGGAGTACCGCAAAGCTCAGTCTTGGGTCCTCTGCTTTTCTCTATCTATACCTGATCTCTTGGTAAACTAATCGGCTCTTTTGGATTTCAGTATCATCTGTACGCAGATGATACTCAAATCTACCTATCCTCCCCTGACTTGTCCCTATCTGTACTGGGCCGTGTCACTGAATGCCTTTCTGCCATTTCATCCTGGATGACATCTCACCACCTCAAACTTAATATTTCAAAGACATAGTTAATTATATTTCCACCGGCCATTAGTAGGTACCAACCTGATATCTCTATCACTGTTGAATACTCGACTATCTACCCTACCCCACAAGCTCGCTGCCTAGGTGTCACCCTTGACTCCAATCTGTCCTTTGCTCCCCACATTCAATCTGTCTCAAGATCATGTTACATGCATTTGAAAAACATATCCAAAATACGACCATACTTTACACAAGACACTGCTAAAACTCTAATTCACGCTCTCATTATCTCCCGCATTGATTATTGCAATAGCCTCCTAACTGGTCTTCCAAAAATTAGACTCTCGCCACTACAATCTATTCTGAATGCAGCGGCAAGGCTAATCTTCCTCGTTAGACGTTCATCGTCTGCAGATCCACTCTGTCAGTCCCTCCATTGGTTACCTATATTCTACCGTATTCAATATAAAATACTTACTCTCACACAAGGCCATTAACCAAACTACACCAACGTACATCACTTCGCTTATCTCAAAATATCTCCCAACCTGACCTCTTCGCTCTTCACAAGACCTGCGTCTCTCATCCGCAATCATTACTCGTTCCCACTCACGATTGCAGGACTTTCATCGGGCAGCACCCACTCTGTGGAATGCCCTACCATGCACAATAAGACTCTACTGTAGTTTACAAACCTCGAAGCGTTCCCTGAAAACTCACCTCTTTAGGCAAGCATATCAAATTCCAGAACTGCCCACATAACTTTTATAAACCTTCCGATCAAATTGCATCCACTCTGCACAGTCCACACATATCCTTACGTCTTCTCATTCTTCAGTTTCCCTTCCTCTCGAACCCGGTTCATCATTGCTGTATGACCATATCATACAGCCCACCAAGAACCTTTGCAATCTGGCGGACAACTATGCAATAGATAGCACCTTTCCTTGTATATGCTGTACATGCCTATTTCCCTATAGATCGTATGCTTGCGAGCAGGGCCTTCTTACCTCTATGACTGTTTGTTATTACCCAGTTTTGTTATATCATTGTTCTTTCCAATTGTAAAGCGCAACGGAATTTGCTGCGCTATATAAGAAACTGTTAAATAAATACTTTAAATTCCAATCAGGCAGGGGTGGGGGGATGGGTGGACAGTATTGTTTAAAGTACAGTGTATAACATCCATCCTGCTACAATCATGGCTGGGGGGGAGGCACACACTGACTGGTGATATATCAGTATGCTATTATACTCTATGAGGTTCCTGCTACAATCAGTTGGGCACTGATATATAATCAATACAGTCACACTGACTGAGGGGGGGGGGGGGTAATAGTGGGTATTATAAGGGATGGGGGACCTGCTAGGTTGCTATAATCAGTAGGGAGGGGGGGAGCCACTTCCCTATATAATGCAGTCAACACTAATGTGATTGGGAGTAATAATAAGTGTTATAAGGTATGGATGCCTTCATTATGTATCAGTGCCCCCTCCCCCACTGATTGTAGCACGTCCCCCATCCCCTATTAGCAGGTCCCCCATCCCTTATCCATTATTGCACTTATCAGTCAGTGATTGTACGGATTATAGATGTGCCTTTAGAGTGACTCCATTACATGGAGTTGGAGAATTAAGTTAGAGAACTCACCGCCGTGCAGTAACAGATTTACCATTAGGCAACCAAAGCAGCCACAAAGGCCCAGCAGGTCCCGGGGGGCTCGTGGACAGATCAGGGTATCGAGAAGGCATTTCTGATTTCCGCCAAAAATGTCTGAGAGCTGGGCTGGCTGCATACTCCTGGCAGAATGTCAGTGACTAGATAGTTGCCAGGTGCCAGTTGCCTGCCTGTGCGCAGTGCCTACAGTGTGATTTAAGTACACTAGTGCAACTACCATCCACCTGCTATAATCGGGCAAGGGGTAGACTGGAGAGCATACACTGACTGGGGGGCGGCACAATAAGTGAGGGCCTGTCTGCTACAATTGGTGTGGGGGTACACTGAAGATTGTTTGAGGAAGGGTGGCCCCAAATTGGTGTCTTGTTTAGGGCCCCATGAGATCTAAATCCAGCTCTGCTCCTACTCCCACCCCTTTTGTCACTAATACATATACAGCACTCATGGACTTGACTTAGGAGCTCTTTGGTGTTCAGTCACACTGTTCTTTATTACATTTCTGGATGCTGATGTTCAGAGGATTCGAACCCATTGCTTTGACATTGCAGTCAGACACTCTATTCATTGAGCTATCTGCCTTTGCATAGAAAGCTACAGAATTCCAAGTTGGAGAGTTTTAACTAGTTGAAGCTTACTTTGTACTTTGTGAAGGGGTATCAGCATGGCGGCTGGACAGATCTATGTAGTGTGTAGCTGCAAGGGATTGTATGTGTGGCTGCGCACTGCATGGATCGGCTTGATTATGGTGTTGGTTATTTTTTTACGGGGTACAGGTAGCTACATATACTTAGAAATCTCAGATTTTATGTGGAATCAAGTTGCTCGGTAGGTGAAGTGTTTGGCTGGGATCCAGCAGGTTGTGGATTTGAGTCCTGGACGTGGCAGTACATTGAAATGTGTTATTTAATGAGGGGTATTGTGGCTGAGTGGCAGCAAGCTCTCGGGTTGAGCGAATAAATGTGTTCAAATCCATTTTCTTGCAGTGTTCAATGAACATAGGGGTCCATTAACTAAGCCTTGGATGGACATAGAGTTGATGGAGATAAAGTATCAGCCAATCAGCCTCCTAAATGCCATGTCCCAGGCTGTGTTTGAAAAATGGCAGTTAGAAGCTGGTCGGCTGGTACGTTGTTTCCATCCAAAGCTTAGTAAATAGACCCCATAGATAGTTAAATTATCAATTGGTTACCTTGCAATGGCAGCAACAAGACTCTATTCAATAACTGTATTTCAATGACTATCCCTACCTCAAAATATCCAGTATATGACCAAGAGGTAGTGGGTGGAGACTTTGCAAAACCCGTTGACACCATAATCTGATAGTGCCCAGGATGATACCCTGTTTCTGTTGTGCCATCCATTGAAAGTGACTTGCCCCTGACCTGTAGACTTTCTCTACATCACAGCTGGCATTTAACCTCATCAATGCCAACAGCATGCCTCAAATTTGTGCTGTCCTCTTGGAAACTGCATCAGACCATGCCAAAGCATCAGTTTGTCTGCAGTGTGTGACGAGTCGATTCGCTCACTGCCACAGCCACTATGCCCACCTCATTACCTTATTTTCAACCAGATTGCCAGCCTTCTTTCCCATATCTGATGGTAACTACAAACCACACATGTGGGGGATTTACTTCTCTGCCCAGATGACCTGCAGCTCTCAACTACCCTCCATCCATCCATCGTTTGGTGGGATCTGCTAACCTCCAAGGCTTGCTAGATTACTTAGGCATTTTACCATTTTACCACCTTTGCTGATGCAGCTAATACAGCCCTGAAGGGTGCCTTATCTTCTGCCCTCACTTCATAATGATTTGTCTACTGCCCTCATTTACGATTAACACTGAATTGTTCCGTTTGCCACTACTATGTGAGTTGGTCAAATTTTATCAATTTTTTATTTCGTCTCTTATATAAATAACATTCATGTCATTATGCAGATCTCGTCTGTAAGCCTTGCAATTTGGTCATTAATTGCATCCATGTACTGTTAATTCTGCTTGAATCCTTTCTCTGTATTTCAAATTTGTATTACTGTATATGAAGCTCTGAAATCTGTAGGATTTTGTAAATAAACTTGATGATGATGATAGTTAGGCATAACCTTGATAAACCCCTATCGATGTCCACAAGATAGCTGTGGCATTTGTTTTAATGCATCATTACAAGCTCAACCCTACATGTTTATACACCTTATTTTACTACCTCTTTACAGCAATCAAATAGGGGGGTATCCAATCAGCCGCAATAATTTAACATGGCTAATTGTCCAGCCGGGGGCAATCCAATTAGCCCTGATAAGCCGGCGTGTGCGATTTCATGCGAAAACAGGATAATTTCTACTGAAAACACACAGGTTTCACTGAACTGTGTGTTTTTGGGACGAATTCAAATATTTTTTTTTTTTTTTTTTTTACGGGCGATCCTAATTGGATAGCCTGTAAAAAAAATATATATTGGTGAAACATCGGAACAAAGGGCAATCACCCAATGTTTTTTCACCTTTAATTCGATACCCCCAAAGTCTCTTTTTTTGTGGACATTTAAAAGGTACTGACATATTTAGTTGCATGTTCTTAGATTTTTTCCAAATAATAAAATCTATTGTTTAATGAACGTTTAACCGTTGTTTGCACAAATCTAGCATAACACAAAGAAAATCAACCAACATTTAGAAAATAATGCTGAAAACTCAATCATGACATTCTCTATACAGCTTCTTAATAACGCTTCTAATTAAGCTTTTGTGCGCGTTTTCAAAACACTAATTATTTTTCCATTGATAGAATGATAGTGTAGGCAGCATTACACATAAATCCCTATGAAGAGCATTGTTGTCTATGAAACATGAAATGGAAAGATGGTAAAAATGTCAGTTCCTGAGGATCAGCAAAAGCTAGTGCAGATTTGTCAGTGCAGACTGTTTTATGCAAAGCACCAGTTGATTGCTGTTTTCTCTACTGCATCTGCTGGGAGCTTGCCCGCAATCGTCTGCTCTGTGGTTAGAAGTCTTATGCTAGCCTTATGATTACAATGTTGTTGTCACACATACTGTATGGCTCCAAACAGAGCACAATGACAATTCTCCAATTATACTCATTCATACCATTATCATTGTATATTTTTATAGTGTCACAAGATTCCATAGTGCAATGCAGTGAATAATAACCATTGCCATGTAGAGGAGAATAATCATTCATCAAGATTAACATGAAAATAAGCATTTTATACTGTTCATAAAATCTAATATATAAGGTATAGAACAAACATGTCTTAAAGAACATTCAAGAGGGAAAATACAAGGATGCACATGAGCATCAAGTTGGACCAGAGAAGACATGAAGAAAGCCCAGAATGTGAAATCATACAATCTCATAGATTTATCAATCATGTTTGAAAATCCAGGTGCAGCTCCATTGAATATGATTGGACAACTGCATGTCCTCCCAATGCCGGAAATAGACAATTTGGTGTCCTGTGCCAAAAATAAAATTGGTGCCTCCTCTCCCCTCTATACTTAAAATAGGGCAGTGTGCACAGAAATAGGGGTGTGGCTTTATGGGGAAGGCGCTTGGCCACAGAATAGTACTGTAACCCTTTTTGTCCTCAACTAGGGTTATCTGTAACTACCTAAGGATGTGCCTCCACCCAAGCTATATATTGACCTAGGCTCGCTTGGGTAAGCCTGCAATTTAAATGCCCAAACATTGAGATAATTGAGCCTAGAATTTACTACCTGGTCTTAACCAATGTAGAGTGCCCACTAAGAATCTGCTACTCTGATTATTCTATCCACTGGACTACACCTTTATCTGAAGCCTGTTGTTTATCTTTCCTACAGCGCCCTTAATTTGTTTTCCTCTAAACATACACTTTACCCGGTAGGTAGTAGTACTAGTCTTTATAGGGAAATATATAGTTAACTTTATAGTAAAGCAAAGATTGATTTACATAACATTTAATAACCACAGTCATATCAAACCATATCACCACAATAAATACATTTGGGTGTTACATCTAAATTGCATGCACTACAAAAATGTTATACCATTAGCTATGATCTATTAGACCATAGACCTGGGATTTATCTTATTTAGTTGATGCACAGTTTTTAAGGGCCTTTAATAAAGAATAAAAAATATATAGAGAGTAAATGTTAATGGATGAGTTTTTCTGGTTTACATACGATACAAGTAGTATATTGTAGCTCCACTCTAAAACAATGTAGTATCCGAATTTAAAGGATAACTCTCTTAACAATGTGCTTAGTCCCGAACTTTGGTTTGTCCGGTAAAGCACAGTTAGTCTCTTCCCTCTCAATTATATGTCCTTTTATTGCTTTTATAACTATTGCTTAGTTGTCTACAGTTCTAGATAAGTAAAGAAGGTAGTCTCAAATTCTTGCTATATCTCTAGCAGTACCAGCATGTTAATATCTATATTAGCTGTAGATTACGATGGCAAGTATATTCCTGCATTCCATGCTCTGTTACTTATGTTGCAGATGAATTCCCTCTGGAATATAGCTTATGTTGCAAATCAGTTCTTTTTGCACTGTTCCTTACGCTACAATGAATCCTTCCTCAGATGTGTTATAGTAGTTAATTTGCAAAATATTGGTCAATCCCTTTATTCCTCCTGGGACTATATATTTAATCTGAGATAAATGTTCTAAAGCAGTAATACCAGCGATCCTAATATAAGGGAATTGCAAATCAATTGTCTTTTGGTAACTCTATATACCGTAGTATAGAAGTAGTAATGAACATTCATGTAAATTACTCCAGCATTTTCGGTTACCATCAATCTCTCAGTCCAGAAAATGCAGAACTAAAGTGCTGCTTATATAACTCTCTGTTTTCAATTACTTTTACATATCTTTTACTTGGACATAGAGGGTTATCTTTTAGTTGCTATACCACAACAATGAATGTTGACTTAGGGAAGTGGCTATTTGGCTGACCAATATCCCATACAGGTGTTTAAACTGGATACAGTTCAATAGTTACACACACCACACTAGCTGGCGTGTACTGATTCGATATTACTCTGACAAGACTCCTTGGCTGAAAGTAACTCAATAGGCTCGTCAGTGCGAGAGTAATTAAAGGTCTCAGCAGTCTGTGCTGCAGCTGTTACTGTTCTAGCTCTCAGTGATCAGCTGCCTAGCCACTCCCCTTAAATCATATTGGCTGCTGCTGAAGACTCTTGTAGCAACTCCTCTGCCCAGCTTAAAGTTAGCACCTCCACACCACCACTGCTGCCATGATCAAAGCCTTTATCACCAGGTCGGGCCAGGTACTCTGCCTACAACTAGGGGCTTCAGTTTGTCATATGTGGCTGTAGTGCGTTGGGTAAGTGAAAAGCATAGTTTAGCGCACTTACAACCCCTCTGTGCAATGTGCAGCTGTGTTATGCTCGGGTGTGGATCATTAGATCGACAGTGTCTAGGTCAACAATGTTTAGGTCGATCACTATAGGTCGACAGTCAGACAGGGTCAGAAGGTTGACAGGATCAGAAGGTCGACATATTCTAGGTCGACAGGTCAAAAGGTCAACATGAGTTTTTAATGTGTTTTTTTGGTGTCGTTTTCTTCGTATAGTGACTGGTAACCCCAATTAGTGCACCGTATCCCCTTGCATGGCTTGCTTCACTCGCCATGCTTCGGGCAAGGTGCCTCACTCCGCTGCCACTTCACTCGGCACAGATTACCGTTCCAATCGTAGTCCACATGGATCGTTAAGTATGAAAAAGTAAAAAAAAATAAAAATTAAAAAAAAAAAAAAACTCATGTCAACCTTTTGACCTGTCGACCTAGAACATGTCGACCTTCTGACCCTGCCAACCTTCTGACCCTGTCGACCTAGTGACTGTTGACCTATAGTGGTCGACCTAAACATTGTTGACCTAGGTCACTGGCGATCTTCAGACCGGATCCCGTTATGCTCCCCCACTAGACTTGGCTGGCTGGCACTTTAGGAGGAAACAGGTTGTAGCTATAACTCCGCCTCCCGCTGCCCTCCGCAGTAATGCTTAACGCTACAGCTATAGATGCGGAGGCGTTGGGAGCTCACATGTGCGCACTACCTAGGGGAATCAGCAGTCTCGCGACCGTTGCTGGGTGCCCCCCTTTTATACTGTCCCTCAGCACAGTCGTAAGACCTCCTCCTGTGAATAACGATTTTCTCTTGGCTGGCATGCGAGTGCCCAGGCACACGGAATTTCTAGAAGCTTCCCGTCTGGTCCCTATGATGCTAATGTTAGCTCTGGCAGTGTCAGGCAATCCATGTTCACCCCAAACAATTATCCAATTACGCATACCTATATCAGATTAATATTATATATTTCATACAATTTATTAACTCTCTCTCTCTATGTGTGTGTGAGTGTGTGTGTATATATATATATATATATATATATTATTTCACATAAAGAATGTATGTATATATATATATATATATATATATATATAAATATAAGATAGCATGGGTCCGGCACTCCTCGATGAAATCCACTATTGCATCGGTGCCTTCACATGTACTGCTGTACACAAATATAGTTACCCCAGTGCAGCACTCGACTCATAATAAACGGACTCTGGAGACCAGTAAAGTTCAACAACGTTTCAGTGCTCGCAAGCACTATCGTCAGGTTTATGAGATTAAACTGAACATTACATACCTTAAATACACGTGCACCCGTGAAAAACGCCGCGCCGGGAGTTGAGGAAAGACCTCCTCCTTTCCGGCCACAGCTAATTACGTCATCCTAAAGTGACTCCCATCCAGGCACGGATAGAAAGGGGGGCGATGGGGGCGGTCGCCCCCCCTAGCACACTGCCGCTTTCAGTGTGATGAGATGAGACACAGTGTCTCAGTAATCCCGCTCCCTCCTCCCAACTTGTGTACTCCCTGCTGAGCAGAGGCTGCAGAGCTCTCACACGCAGCGTCTCTCCTCCTTCCCAATCACTCCTTTGGCTAATAGGGCAGGCAATAAAGATAAGTTTGTTGACTGTGGAGTGGGATTCTCACCCCAGTGTCTCCACACAGATGATCAAAGGAGATCCGTCCGGGAACTGGCTGCTTGTTGGAGGCGGGGCTAAAGTTACTTGACAGTCAGTCAAAAACACTATAGTGTTGGGTGGGCTGAACATGTCTGTGTACACTGTACACAGGAAGTGGAAGCAGGAAGGAGCTGTGCGTTCCATTTCTACTTTGATTCAACTCACCGTTGCTGCAGTGTGATACCAGCTTGTTGCTGCTGCCAGAGGGACAAGGGCCAGCCTGATGCTGCCAGAGAGACAAGGACCAGCCTGCTTCTGCTGCTGTGGCAAGAGGACAAGTACCAACCTACTGCCTGCCAGACAGAGACCTACCAGCAATCTGCAACTTACTGTAAGTAAGTGCAGGTATGCAGCAGAGGTATAAAGGTGTGTGTAAAGGTATGCAGGAACATAGCAGTGGTATACAGGTGTGCGGGTACATAGCAGGGGTATACAGGTGTGCGGGTACATAGCAGGGGTATTCAGGTGTGTGGGTATATACTGTAATGTGTGGGAATATAGCAGGGGTATACAGTAGTGTGGGTATATAGCAGGGGTATACAGGTATGCAGGAACATAGAAGGGGTATATAGGTGTGTGGGTATATAGCAGGGGTATACAGGTGTGCGGGTACATAGCAGGGGTATACAGGTGTGTGGGTATATACTGTAATGTGTGGGAATATAGCAGGGGTATATAGTAGTGTGGGTATATAGCAGGGGTATACAGGTGTGCAGGAACATAGAAGGGGTATATAGGTGTGTGGGTATATAGCAGGGGTATAGAGGTGTGTGGGTATATAGCAGGGTATACAGATGTGCGGGTATATAGCAGCGGTATACAGATGTGCGGGAACATAGCAGGGATATACAGGTGTGTAGGTATAATGCAGGGGTATACAGATGTGCGGGTATATAGCAGTGGTATTCAGGTGTGCGGGAACATAGGGATATACAGGTGTGCGGGAACATAGCAGGGATATACAGGTGTGCGGGTATAATGCAGGGGTATACAGATGTGCGGGTATATAGCAGGGGTATTCAGGTGTGCGGGAACATAGCAGGGATATACAGGTGTGCGGGTATAATGCAGGGGTATACAGATGTGCGGGTATATAGCAGTGGTATTCAGGTGTGCGGGAACATAGCAGGGATATACAGGTGTGCGGGAACATAGCAGAGATATACAGGTGTGCGGGAACATAGCAGGGATATACAGGTGTGCGGGTATATAGCAGGGGTATACAGGTGTTTGGGTATATAGCGGGGGTATACAGATGTGCGGGTATATAGCAGCGGTATACAGGAGTGCGGGAACATAGCAGGGATATACAGGTGTGCGGGTATAATGCAGGGGTATACAGATGTGCGGGTATATAGCAGTGGTATTCAGGTGTGCGGGAACATAGCAGGGATATACAGGTGTGCGGGAACATAGCAGGGATATACAGATGTGCGGGTATATAGCAGGGGTATACAGGTGTGCGGGAACATAGCAGGGATATACAGGTGTGCGGGTATAATGCAGGGGTATACAGATGTGCGGGTATATAGCAGTGGTATTCAGGTGTGCGGGAACATAGCAGGGATATACAGATGTGCGGGTATATAGCAGGGGTATACAGGTGTGCGGGAACATAGCAGGGATATACAGGTGTGCGGGTATAATGCAGGGGTATACAGATGTGCGGGTATATAGCAGTGGTATTCAGGTGTGCGGGAACATAGCAGGGATATACAGGTGTGCGGGTATATACCAGGGGTATACAGGTGTGTGGGTAGAGAGAGAAGAGATTTGTTTTTTCCCCATAGACCCATTTATGTGAAATGCCAGTGGGTCTGCTAAAAAACAGATTCTCCTCTTACAAGACCCATGGGCAGTTTTTATGTTGCCTGCATTCAATTGTGGTATCTGATTTTGGGACATTACTTACTGTATTTCACTACTGTTCATTTCTTACTTTACTGGAAAACCTATACTACTCATACAAGCACATCAGATATATTAAAAATTAATTTAAAATGCCAGTGAGTGTGGCCTTTATTTTCCACCACATTCAGTTCTCATAATTAGTGGCATTAACATAGAAATACATGACTATTAATGACATTTTTTAGGCACTAAAATAAAAAATAGATTTGGACCCATTGTTTATAGGGTCACCAGACCATATTGCTGCTGCTAGCAATGCTAGAATAAAACATTGTTTCCCGTGCACACTTTAGTAGCAATTACAATCCAAACCCATTGTCTTGCTGTGTACATGTCTATAATAGGCGGGTGTCTCTATCCGCTTATACCCAGCTAGGTTGATCTCTTTTGTGTTGTGATCTCCAAACAGCAGCAGCACAGATGGTGTAATGGTTAGCATTACTGCTTTTGGCTCACTGACACTTAGCTAAGGCGGTGGATTTTACTGGGGGGGGGGGGGGGGGGGGGCTGCAGTTCTGGAGTCCATAGGGAAAATCTGCCACTGGATGGGACCCAAGTCTAAACACAGATTGCATCTATGTTTCATATACACCTTATACACATAGGGGGTTATTCAGTGATGGACGCAAATCGCTGCATACGCAGCAAGATCTGCATTCATCTCCTCACATGCTGGGGGCCGCCCAGCACAGGGCAACGTCGTTAAGCATGTGTAACACCGTCTCATGATGAGTCTGCAATTAAGGTTGACCCCTGCCAGCGCAGTCAGGATGGGAGAGGGAAGGAGTCGGGAATGGAAAGGGGAGGAGTCATGATTGGAGAGGGGAGGGGTCATGATTGGAGAGGGGAGGAGTCATGACTGGAGATGGGAGGAGTCACAATCAAACAGTACACCGCCCCCCCTAAAGGAAAAGTCTAGATCCGTCCCTGCTCCCATCACCATAGTAACATACAAACATTAAAACAGCGAATCTGTAAATGCATAATCACATGATTACTGAATCGAACAGGAAACATATCAACATTAACCACTAACACTGAAATATATTAATATAAATATAAATATCCAGTCATCCAAAACAGCTGAAACTCAAATATTCATTTAGCCCACGGGGGGCTACTACATCTAGCCGGTGAATCCATTGCACCTCTCGCTGAATTAATAACCGGTTTCTATCACCCCCTCTCACTGGTTTTTTTACCCAGTCAATCATCCGATATTTAATACTTGCAATCGAATGTTTGTATTCTGCAAAATGACGTGCAACAGGTTGATCTGATCTTGTACTACTACTTAACGCTGCTCTTATTGCAGACCTGTGCATCGCCATACGATCTTTAAATCTCCCCTGGGTCTTTCCTATATATGAAAGACCACAGGGGCAGATTATCTGGTAAACCACATAACTCGAATTACAAGTAAGGTGGTGACGGATCAAAATTTTTTTGCCCGTATGGGGGTGATAAAATGAATCACCAGGTATCAAATAGCTACAAGTTGTGCAGCCACATTTAAAACATCCCAAAGCTTTTCTAGAGAGAAAATGAACAGGTTTACTTTCCTCATAGTTTCCTATATCAGCATGTACTAATAAATCTCTGAGATTTTGCCCACGAGTATAACATGGCATAGGATCTACATCTACAAACGGTAATTGTCGGTCTGATTTAATAATGTGCCAATTATCTTTAATTACCATATTCACCTCCCTTGATTGTGTGTTAAATTGATTAACAATAGGCATCTTATTATTCCGTTGCCTAGTGCTAGTTTTTTTAAGCAAAGTATTCCGATCTATTTTTAGGACCTTATCCCGAGTATGTATTAACATTTCTCTAGAGTAGCCCCTTATTACTAATTTCTCAATGAGGACTTCAATTTGTTCAGCTGCAACTTCACTATTTGAGTTAATCCTCCAGATACGTAACATCTGAGAGTATGGTAATGAGTTCTTTAATTTGACCGGATGACAGCTATTGTACTGCAACAATGTATTTCTATCAGTTGATTTTATATGCACAGATGTTTCAAATTGATTACCAATTAATCTGATATCAACATCTAAGAAATCAATTCCTTCCTGACTCATACGATAAGTAAACTTAACCGGACATTCACTAGAATTGTTATCTTCAATTAACTTCACAAAACCATCCTCCGACCCTGACCAAACAATAAATAAGTCGTCTATGAAACGAGTATATAAAACAATATTAGACGATATTGCCAAATCTGAAAAGAATATCTTCTGCTCGACCCCAAACATAAATATGTTGGCTATTGCCGGGGCTACTGCTGAACCCATTGAGCAACCGCTCATTTGAATATAGTATTTTTTGTCAAACAGAAAATAATTCTTTTTTAGAGTAAACTCTAAAAGAGCCAAACAAAAATCAATAAATGCCAAGTCAAAGGTATTGCTTTCAATCAAAAAACATTTCACTGCATTTAGACAAGAATCATGTGGAATTATTGTGTACAAACTGACCACATCAGCGCAGACCATCCAGGAACTTTCCGGGATCTCACGCAGTGTAGTCAGTTTATTCAAGAACATTGTTGTATCCAACAAAAAGTTCTTATGCTGTTGAACTAAAGGTTGGAAAATTGCGTCCAGATATGTAGAAATTGGCTGTGTCAAAGAGCCTCGAGACGACACAATTGGCCGTCCTGGCGGGGGGGTCACCCCCTTATGCACTTTAGGGAGAGTATAAAGAAGTGGTGCCACCGGATGCTTGGGTAACAATACATCTGCTAGCTTTTGATCAATAATTTCATTCTGAACTGCATTTCTTAAAATATCCCCTAATTCTCTATGAAATGTGTCCACTGGATCACCCGGTAACAGTTGATATGTTTTATCATCCATTAATTGGCGTAGAATTTCATGTCGGTAATCTTGGACATCCTGTAGGACAATCGCCCCTCCTTTGTCCGCCGGTCTTATGATTACATTAGTATTCCTAGAGAGGGACTCCACTGCACCTCTCTCCTCTGGTGTCAAATTTGGGTGAATCTCCCTAGGGCGTTTTATAACATTCTGAACTTCCCTGTCTACTATGCGCATGAAAGTTTTAAGACTGGCATTATTGGTATTAGGGTCAAATGTCGATTTAGGTGCTATCTTTCTAAGTTGTTCAGGGATAGGCCTATTTTGTTCCACTGGTTCCAATGCCTTTGATCTATTAAAAAATTCTTTAATTTTAAGTTTTCTAAACAACTGATATTTTTCTTGCTGCCACTTAAAATCGTCAAAATATGTGGTCGGAATATAGGATAATCCTTTACTTAACAAAGAGCGTTCTGCTGTAGATAGATCATACGAAGATAAATTTATGATTATTTCTTCCGTGTTGTTGGTGGTTTCTTGGCGGGGTTTGAGCCTTTTGCTTTGGCCCCCCCTCCTGGTTCTCTTGCATCTTTTGCCAATAGCTTTGCTCGAGTTTGCGCTCCTAAAGGGACTGACCCAGACGTAGAAATTTCTGAATCACTGTTAGTACTATTAAACTCTTGTGAAGATGATCCTCCATAGGTATCTTTTCTCTGGACCCGACGAAAAAATGGTCATCTATTACTGTTGTTCCTACCACCAGATATCCATTGGTAAACAGTATGTGATTCATAGTCCTGTTGTACTTTAGAGAATTTCTCTCTTTTAAACTTCAATAATTCACGTCTATACGTGGCCACTTGATTTTCATCAATACTGATTGTTCCTTTTTAGCAAACTCGATGATCAAGAGCATTAGATCAAATGAACAACGGTTCAATATTCCAATCCATTTTTTGCAGAATTGCGGATCTTGGCCCTCATTCCGAGTTGATCGCTCGTTATTTTTCATCGCATCGCAGTGAACCAGTGGAACAAAATAGGCCTATCCCTGAACAACTTAAAAAGATAGCACCTAAATCGACATTTGACCCTAATACCAATAATGCCAGTCTTAAAACTTTCATGCGCATAGTAGACAGGGAAGTTCAGAATGTTATAAAACGCCCTAGGGAGATTCACCCAAATTTGACACCAGAGGAGAGAGGTGCAGTGGAGTCCCTCTCTAGGAATACTAATGTAATCATAAGACCGGCGGACAAAGGAGGGGCGATTGTCCTACAGGATGTCCAAGATTACTGACATGAAATTCTACGCCAATTAATGGATGATAAAACATATCAACTGTTACCGGGTGATCCAGTGGACACATTTCATAGAGAATTAGGGGATATTTTAAGAAATGCAGTTCAGAATGAAATTATTGATCAAAAGCTAGCAGATGTATTGTTACCCAAGCATCCGGTGGCACCACTTCTTTATACTCTCCCTAAAGTGCATAAGGGGGTGACCCCCCCGCCAGGACGGCCAATTGTGTCGTCTCGAGGCTCTTTGACACAGCCAATTTCTACATATCTGGACGCAATTTTCCAACCTTTAGTTCAACAGCATAAGAACTTTTTGTTGGATACAACAAAGGCCCTCATTCCGAGTCGTTCGCTCGGTAATTTTCTTCGCATCGCAGTGAAATTCCGCTTAGTACGCATGCGCAATATTCGCACTGCGACTGCGCTAAGTAATTTTACAATGAAGATAGTATTTTTACTCACGGCTTTTTCTTCGCTCTGGCGAACGTAGTGTGATTGACAGGAAATGGGTGTTACTGGGCGGAAACACGGCGTTTTCGGGGCGTGTGGATAAAAACGCTACCGTTTCCGGAAAAAACGCAGGAGTGGCCGGAGAAACGGGGGAGTGTCTGGGCGAACGCTGGGTGTGTTTATGACGTCAAACCAGGAACGACAAGCACTGAACTGAACGCAGATGCCGAGTAAGTCTGAAGCTACTCTGAAACTGCTAAGTAGTTTGTAATCGCAATATTGCGAATACATCGGTCGCAATTTTAAGAAGCTAAGATACACTCCCAGTAGGCGTAGGCTTAGCGTGAGCAACTCTGCTAAATTCGCCTTGCGAGCGATCAACTCGGAATGAGGGCCAATGTTCTTGAATAAACTGACTACACTGCGTGAGATCCCGGAAAGTTCCTGGATGGTCTGCGCTGATGTGGTCAGTTTGTACACAATAATTCCACATGATTCTTGTCTAAATGCAGTGAAATGTTTTTTGATTGAAAGCAATACCTTTGACTTGGCATTTATTGATTTTTGTTTGGCTCTTTTAGAGTTTACTCTAAAAAAGAATTATTTTCTGTTTGACAAAAAATACTATATTCAAATGAGCGGTTGCTCAATGGGTTCAGCAGTAGCCCCGGCAATAGCCAACATATTTATGTTTGGGGTCGAGCAGAAGATATTCTTTTCAGATTTGGCAATATCGTCTAATATTGTTTTATATACTCGTTTCATAGACGACTTATTTATTGTTTGGTCAGGGTCGGAGGATGGTTTTGTGAAGTTAATTGAAGATAACAATTCTAGTGAATGTCCGGTTAAGTTTACTTATCGTATGAGTCAGGAAGGAATTGATTTCTTAGATGTTGATATCAGATTAATTGGTAATCAATTTGAAACATCTGTGCATATAAAATCAACTGATAGAAATACATTGTGGCAGTACAATAGCTGTCATCCGGTCAAATTAAAGAACTCATTACCATACTCTCAGATGTTACGTATCTGGAGGATTAACTCAAATAGTGAAGTTGCAGCTGAACAAATTGAAGTCCTCATTGAGAAATTAGTAATAAGGGGCTACTCTAGAGAAATGTTAATACATACTCGGGATAAGGTCCTAAAAATAGATCGGAATACTTTGCTTAAAAAAAACTAGCACTAGGCAACGGAATAATAAGATGCCTATTGTTAATCAATTTAACACACAATCAAGGGAGGTGAATATGGTAATTAAAGATAATTGGCACATTATTAAATCAGACCGACAATTACCGTTTGTAGATGTAGATCCTATGCCATGTTATACTCGTGGGCAAAATCTCAGAGATTTATTAGTACATGCTGATATAGGAAACTATGAGGAAAGTAAACCTGTTCATTTTCTCTCTAGAAAAGCTTTGGGATGTTTTAAATGTGGCTGCACAACTTGTAGCTATTTGATACCTGGTGATTCATTTGATCACCCCCATACGGGCAAAAAATTTTTGATCCGTCACCACCTTACTTGTAATTCGAGTTATGTGGTTTACCAGATAATCTGCCCCTGTGGCCTTTCATATATAGGAAAGACCCAGGGGAGATTTAAAGATCGTATGGCGATGCACAGGTCTGCAATAAGAGCAGCGTTAAGTAGTAGTACAAGATCAGATCAACCTGTTGCACGTCATTTTGCAGAATACAAACATTCGATTGCAAGTATTAAATATCGGATGATTGACTGGGTAAAAAAACCAGTGAGAGGGGGTGATAGAAACCGTTTATTAATTCAGCGAGAGGTGCAATGGATTCACCGGCTTGATGTAGTAGCCCCGCGTGGGCTAAATGAATATTTGAGTTTCAGCTGTTTTGGATGACCGGATATTTATATTAATATATTTCAGTGTTAGTGGTTAATGTTGATATGTTTCCTGTTCGATTCAGTAATCATGTGATTATGCATTTACAGATTCGCTGTTTTAATGTTTGTATGTTACTATGGTGATGGGAGTCACTTTAGGATGACGTAATTAGCTGTGGCCGGAAAGGAGGAGGTCTTTCCTCAACTCCCGGCGCGGCGTTTTTCACGGGTGCACGTGTATTTAAGGTATGTAATGTTCAGTTTAATCTCATAAACCTGACGATAGTGCTTGCGAGCACTGAAACGTTGTTGAACTTTACTGGTCTCCAGAGTCCGTTTATTATGAGTCGAGTGCCGCACTGGGGTAACTATATATATATATATATATATATATATATATATATATATATATATATATATAACATTTATACCTATTTTCCGAGGCTCAGAGCATTTAATAATTAGGGCTCTACAGTACCAATTCACATTACACCACACCATAGCATAGCATCTGTTAATCACATTACACCGCACAGTAGCATACGTTAGTCATATTCAACCCTCAGTTTCATCCGTTAGTCACATTACACAACACAGTAGCGTCCATTAGTCACATTACATCGCACAGTATTACCCCTTATACACATTCCTCCAGGTAGAGAGATAGAAAGTGTGTGTGTGTGTGTGTGTGTGTGTGTGTGTGTGTGTGTGCGTGTGTGTGTGTAGAAAGAGAGAGAGTGAAAGTGTGTGTTGCATCCCCCTTCACCTACTCAGAAATGAAGCATCTATTGCACTACTTACATGTACATGGCTTGTCCCATCTGCACTGACACTCAGCTGACAGCTTCTGTTCCCCGCAAGTGTCCCTCACACTATAACTAGAGGCGCCAGGGGGTGAGGGCATGGGAGAACACTCTCTCCATGCTACATTCATGGATGCAGTGCACGAGGGAGTGAAGGTGTGGGTGGGGCTTCGGTTGCCCACTCACGGGGACGAGAAGAGCTGCAGGCGGAGAGGGGTACCAGGGAGGGGACGGAGCCTGTGGACGGGCAGTGCTGTCTTGCTAGGTGTGTAAAGTAGGTGTGAGAAGGAGCTGGGCACACCTCACCACGGGCAGCATTGCAGCTAGTGGCAGTGGCGCTGTCTTTCACAATAGACAGCAGTGTGGAGCGGCACTCCGGGTGTTGTCATCGGTCCTGCGCCAACAGTGCACATACGCTGTGTGCCAGGCACCACTGGAACACACCTAGTTGCGGCCCTGTGTCCTCCTGTGCCTTGAGCTGCAATACCTGCTTCAACATACTTTATATGGTAAGGTACAACTCCTCGTTTCAGGGGGAGTGTATAATAGATCTATAGTGTTTATATAGACAGTAAGTCAACCACATAAGGTCAACAAGCATTGGGGTGACAGGTATAAAAGGTCAACAGGTACACAAGATTGACACCTGAAAGGTCGACAGGGGTTAAGGTAATCAGGTTCTTTATAGATTGTAAGCTTGCGAGCAGGGCCTTCCTACCTCTATGACTGTTTGTTATTACCCAGTTTTGTTATATCATTGTTATTTCCAATTGTAAAGCGCAACGGAATTTACTGCGCTGTATAAGAAACTGTTAATAAATATATAAATTAATAAAGATCGATTGGGTCAAAAAGGTGACATGATATGTTTTTGTTGCCAAAGTGTCTATTTTATGTTCTGTGACCACCATCCAAACAAACGTAGATCCTTGCAGGCACACTTCAGGCAAACGGGATATGGTCATTAGGTCGACACAGCTTAGGTCACCAGTCATTAGGTCAACCACTGAAGGTCGACATGGGCATTAGGTCGACATGTACTAGGTCGACAGGTCAAAAGGTCGACATGAGTTTTTCACTTTTTTCCATTTTTGGGACTTTGTCATACTTTACGATCCACGTGGACTACAATTGGGAATGGTAACCTAGCTCGAAGCATGGCTAGCGGACACGGTGCACTAATTGGGGCTTCCCGTGACTTTACGAAGAAAACGACACCAAAAAAATCCAAAAACTCATGTCGACCTTTTCACATGTTGACCTAATGCCCATGTCAACCTAAGTTGTGTCGACCCAACGACCCATACCTGGGCAAACATAGTCCATGTGGATAGTAAATCAAGCAAATGTTGGGAAAACATGAAAAACCCTAAAACATCTTTTTACCATTGTCATGTCGACCTTTTGAACCTATCGTCTTAATGCATGTCACCTTATTAATATACTTAGACAGTGTAGATCTATCATGCAGATACCGCTTCAGGTAAAGGTCAGTATTACCCTTCTCCAATTTGCCACTCAGCACCTTTAATTTATTATTGAGAATTGCTAATGCAAAGTCAAATGAATGCTTGCAGCGCGACAGCTGTTGGTACAGGGACTTTAAACCTTGTTGTCTGGAAGCATTGTGATGAGAGCAGGAGTGGGCATCAACATGCTTTCTACTTGCAGGAACTTGATAAAATCATGGAGCAAAACAGTGGGTTACCTTTGAAAATAAACATTTTATTTTCCTTTACAAAGCACCATATTCCAAACTATCTATCCTAGCCTGCAACATTGTTTAACATAAAATACATCTTTATGTGGATGATTTTATTACAATAGTATTATTATTACACCTTTATTGCTGGAAAAAAGAATAGTTGCTGAGTCTCATTTACATTCTAAGGACCTTTTAAATCCCAATCTCAGCAGTAAAAAGCACAGGCAGTCCCTGCAGCTCTAGTCTAACATTTTCTGTGAAATATGTATCTTGTTACATAGGCCTGTGTAGACATTGCTGTTTAATACTGCCATCTGGTGGATATTACCATTCAGACTGTATAACATTCTTCCCATTTTAAATCTTTATTTTAACAGATGACAACTTTGTTGCATTCACTTTTTCAGTTAGAAAACCCACAAACTATGGTTTATGTAATCGACCCTGCCTCTGTATATGAAGCAGTCAATCCATACAAGCATTGCTGCAAAGCAAGCTTACAGTAGCTAGCCCACCAGCCACTGTTTGTTTGCATAGTTAGAGAAGCACCTTCCTCCAAAGGGAACTCAGTGGTCACATTCAGTAAAGCATAAATATATACCGTTATGGTAAGAACTTACCGTTGATAACGGAATTTTTCCTATGTCCACAGGTATCCACAGGATAACATTGGGATATGCCGGAGCGACAGCGGAAATGGCACCAAATAGTCATGAGCTTTCTGGTCTCCCAGGATGCATCGGGCTCCTCCATATAATCCCGCCCACCGACTCAGTCAAATCAGTTGTTTTCACAGCAATTAGGCAGGAGTATCATGTAGAACCCTATTCAGGCGATAAGAACACACATGCACACCCTTCCATACAAGAGGGAAGAGTTTTAATGATTGTAAAGATCCTCAAATCAGGTGCGTCAGGGTGGAATCCCTGTGGATACCTGTGGACATAGGAGAAATTCTGTTATCAACGGTAAGTTCTTACCATAACTGTATATTTCTCCTGCTGGGTCCACAGGTTATCCACAGGATAACATTGGGATTCCCAAAGCCATTATCAGTGGTGGGGACGCTCCTGATTAACCAGGAGAACCTTTCGCCCGAATTCCGCATCATGAGAGGCAAAAGTATCCAAGGCATAATGTCTAATGAATGTGTTAATGGAAGACCATGTGGCTGCCATACAAATCTGCTCTGCTGAAGCACCATGTTGTGCTGCCCATGAAGGACCTACCCTACGTGTAGAGTGCGCAGAGACATTAGCTGGAACAGGGAGATCAGCACGAGAATATGCTTCTGAAATTGTCATTCGAAGCCATCTTGTTAGCGTCTGTTTAGTAGCAGGCCATCCTCTTTTGTGAAATCCGTAGAGAATGAAGAGAGAATCTGTCTTTCTGATGGCACTAGTACGATCTACGTAAATTCTTAATGCACGGACTACGTCCAGCAACGCTTCTCCCGCAAAAAGTACAGATACTTGAAAAGCCAGGACTACAATTTCTTCATTCAGGTGAAACTTTGAGACCACCTTCGGAAGATTACCAGATTTAGTTCTGAGAACTGCTTTATCTGGATAAAAGATCAGAAAAGGAGACTTACATGACAGCGCTCCTAAATCTGACACTCTTCTAGCTGACACCATCGTCAGTAGAAAGAGAACTTTAGCCGTCAACCATTTAAGATCTGCTCTCTTATGCGGTTCAAACGGAGCCCCCTGAAGGATTTTAAGAAACAGATATAAATCCCAGGGTACTGCAGGAGGAACAAACGGTGGTTGAATGTGCAACATTCCCTGAAAAAAGGTACGCACATCCTGTAGGTTAGCGATTTTATTCTGAAACCATACAGTTAATGCTGATACTTGAACTCTCAAGGAAGCCACCTTTAAACCTTTATCAATTCCTGCCTGGAGGAAATCCAAAATCCTGTATACTTTAAAAGATCTTGGATCCATACCCCCTTCGTCACACCAATGAATATAGGCCTGCCATATTCGATGATAAATACAAGCCGAAGAAGGCTTTCTTGCTCTAAGCATAGTTTGAATTACCTGTTGTGAGAATCCTTTTGATCTTAGGATAGAGGTTTCAACAGCCACGCCATCAAAGATAGCCGTTCCAGATGGCTGTGATAACAAGGCCCCTGCATTAGTAGATCTGGACGTTGAGGAAGCAGAACTGGAGCTTCCACGGACATCCTTAGAAGATCTATGTACCAATGCCTTCTGGGCCAGGCTGGAGCTATTAGAATTATGGCTTCCTTTGCTTGCTTTATTTTACTCATCACCCTGGGTAACAGGGAGATTGGAGGAAACAGATATGCCAGATGAAATTCCCATTTCACTGACAGTGCATCTACAAGGATTGCCCCGGGATCATTTGTTCTTGACCCGTATGTCAGAACTTTGTTGTTCAAATGGGACGCCATGAGATCTATTTCTGGCAGAACCCATCTGTTTACTAGAGTTCGGAATACTTCCGGGTGTAATGCCCATTCGGTCTCCTGAATGGTGTGTCGACGGAGAAAGTCCGCTTCCCAGTTCAGCACTCCTGGCACAAACACTGCGGACAACGCCGGAAGATGGAGTTCTGCCCATCTTAGTATGTGATTTACTTCTTCCATCAGTCTTTTGCTGTGAGTTCCTCCCTGATGTCGACTGGTGCCATATGTGTGCAAAGTGAAGGAGTCGGCCCCCAACCCTGGAATCCTTCAGGCGGAGGCCCGCACCCTCAAACTGATGGCTTCTGCTCTGGTTTGGAAGCTGGCCGTCTATTGGTCCATTGCTTCCTACCCCTAGCTGATTTATTGTACTGGGGTTGGTTAGCATCAACCTTTCCCTTTGATTTACCTTGCCATCGAAATGGCCGAAATTTTGACCCCCTCGGTCTAGGGTTATAACTAGCCGGAATCCTGACCTTTTTGGATTCAGCTTCCGATTCCAGAATATCTGTCAATTGCTTTCCGAACAGAATATTACCAGCGAAAGGCAACGCTTCAAGAGCTTTCTTGGATTCTGCATCCGCTTTCCAAGTACGTAGCCAAATTGCTCTACAAGCGGCTACCATTAAGGCTGATGCTTTAGAAGCAATCGTACCCATATCAATTGCTGCTTCTTCCAAATATTGCGCAGCTTGTTTTATATAGCCTAGATGAGACTCCTGCTCCCTGTTAGGTGTGGAGAGGCCATTCTCTAGTTCCTCCACCCATTCTACCATTGCTTTCGCTATCCAGGCTGTAGCCATAGCTGGCCTTACAACAGCCCCTGAGAGAGAAAAATTTTTTTCAAGAAACCATCTACACTTCTATCTGTGACATCATTCAGTGAGGTAGACGGCAAAGGTAAAACCGATTTACGCACAAGTCGTACAACATGTGCATCTACTTTAGGAGGAACTTCTCTTTTTGAACAGTCCCCAGCTGGAAAAGGATAGTAAGAATCCCATTTTTTCGGAATCTTATACTTCTTATTGGGAGTAGCCCAAGGTCCTTCCATAATTTCCGTCAGATCTTCTGACTCTGGAAACTCAGTCCTAACTGTTTTTGGATGTTTAAACACAGGTGCTTTAGATTTTGAGACTGCTTTGGCTGGTTCCTCCAGACACAGAATAGCTTCATGGCATCAATAAGCTCAGCTATATCCTCTGTGGTGAAACCCTCCAACTGATCATTATATGGGGTATTTGAATACACTGTATTCTCATCTGTTGTATCATCTTGTGTAGTCTGTAACATGGATGTATCTACCCTAGTATTAATAGCCTGGCTACTTGTAGAAGCTGTTGGCATCAAACCATAACAAGGGAGCGGCATGTATGGGTTAATAGTGTAACCTATTCCCGGGGGTGGAACTAGAGGTGTTAATCTGTCCGCTATTGTAGACAAGGTGTGTGCGAACACACCCCATAGTGGCTCTACTGGTTGCTGAACCAGAGCCTGCTTTTTAGTTTGCTTATACGCAAAACAGTTTGCACATAATCCCTCATAAGTAAGATACTGGGCTATTCCATCCAAAATCCCTATTTTACAAGATAAGCATGTTAAGGGTGTAGGAGCCCCTGATAAAGTATCCTCGTCGCTTTTGCCGCTCACAGACATGGTAAATAATCTGTTTTTACAAATATTACACTCTCTGTGACTGAAAATCACTTACATAGATATAGAAGTGATATCAATCTGACCACAATCCGTGCACCTGAATTGAGGTTCAGAAACAATACTTGACAAACATATAAAAGTCAGCAATCACACTAGCAGTCAGTCACATGTTATTAGACATTGTCATAGGAGAATATAATCAACCACAAAATACTTCTCCAGTATGTAGTAGTGATGAGCGGGTTCGGTTTCTCGGAAACCGAACCCCCCCGAACTTCACGCTTTTTACACGGGTCCGAGGCAGACTCGGATCTTCCCGCCTTGCTCAGTTAACCCGAGCGCGCCCGAACGTCATCATCCCGCTGTCGGATTCTCGCGAGGCTCGGATTCTATCGCGAGACTCGGATTCTATATAAGGAGCCGCGCGTCGCCGCCATTTTCACACGTGCATTGAGATTGATAGGGAGAGGACGTGGCTGGCGTCCTCTCCGTTTAGAGTAGACTAGAGAGTAGTAGAGACACTTGATTTACTAATTTTGGGGAGCATATTAGGAGTACTACTTGCTGATAGTGTGACCAGTGACCACCAGTTTAATTAATCCGTTCTCTGCCTGAAAAAAAATGATACACAGTGTGACACAGTCACATACCATATCTGTGCTCAGCCTCAGTGTGCTGCATCATCTATGTAATACTGTATATCTGACTGTGCTGAGTGCTCACTGCTCACACAGCTTAATTGTGGGGGAGACTGGGGAGCAGTTATAGCAGGAGTACATATTTTAACAGTGCACACTTTTGCTGCCAGAGTGCCACTGCCAGTGTGACTGACCAGTGACCACTGACCACCAGTATATTGTGATTGTCTGCCTGAAAAAGTTAAACACTCGTCGTGTGGTGTTTTTATTCTATAAACGCATTCTGCTGACAGTGTCCAGCAGGTCTGTCATTATATAATATATACCTGTCCGGCTGCAGTAGTGATATATATATATTTTTTATATCATTATCATCCAGTCTATATTAGCACTGCAGCAGACGCAGTACGGTAGTCCACGGCTGTAGCTACCTCTGTGTCGGCAGTCGCTCGTCCATCCATAATTGTATACCACCTACCCGTGGTGTTTTTTTTTTTTTCTATCTTCTTGATACTAGTAGCTTACTTTAGGAGTCTGCAGTGCTGAGCTGACAGTGTCCAGCAGGTCCGTCATTATATAATATATACCTGGCCGGCTGCAGTAGTGATATATATATGTATTTTATATCATTATCATCCAGTCTATATTAGCAGCAGATGCAGTACGGTAGTCCACGGCTGTAGCTACCTCTGTGTCGGCAGTCGCTCGTCCATCCATAATTGTATACCACCTACCCGTGGTGTTTTTTTTTTTCTATCTTCTTGATACTAGTAGCTTACTTTAGGAGTCTGCAGTGCTGAGCTGACAGTGTCCAGCAGGTCCGTCATTATATAATATATACCTGTCCGGCTGCAGTAGTGATATATATATATTTTATATCTCATTATCATCTAGTCTATATTAGCAGCAGACGCAGTACGGTAGTCCACGGCTGTAGCTACCTCTGTGTCGGCAGTCGCTTGTCCATCCATAATTGTATACCACCTACCCGTGGTGTTTTTTTTTTCTTTCTATCTTCTTGATACTAGTAGCTTACTTTAGGAGTCTGCAGTGCTGAGCTGACAGTGTCCAGCAGGTCCGTCATTATATAATATATACCTGTCCGGCTGCAGTAGTGATATATATATATATATTTTATATCATTATCATCCAGTCTATATTAGCAGCAGACGCAGTACGGTAGTCCACGGCTGTAGCTACCTCTGTGTCGGCAGTCGCTCGTCCATCCATAATTGTATACCACCTACCTGTGGTGTTTTTTTTTTTCTATCTTCTTGATACTACTAGTAGCTTACTTTAGGAGTCTGCAGTGCTGAGCTGACAGTGTCCAGCAGGTCCGTCATTATATAATATATACCTGTCCGGCTGCAGTAGTGATATATATATATTTTATATCTCATTATCATCCAGTCTATATTAGCAGCAGACGCAGTACGGTAGTCCACGGCTGTAGCTACCTCTGTGTCGGCAGTCGCTCGTCCATCCATAATTGTATACCACCTACCCTTGGTGTTTTTTTTTCTTTCTATCTTCTTGATACTAGTAGCTTACTTTAGGAATCTGCAGTGCTGAGCTGACAGTGTCCAGCAGGTCCGTCATTATATAATATATACCTGTCCGGCTGCAGTAGTGATATATATATATATATATTTTATATCATTATCATCCAGTCTATATTAGCAGCAGACGCAGTACGGTAGTCCACGGCTGTAGCTACCTCTGTGTCGGCAGTCGCTCGTCCATCCATAATTGTATACCACCTACCTGTGGTGTTTTTTTTTTTCTATCTTCTTGGTACTAGTAGCTTACTTTAGGAGTCTGCAGTGCTGACAGTGTCCAGCAGGTCCGTCATTATATAATATATACCTGTCCGGCTGCAGTAGTGATATATATATATTTTTTATATCATTATCATCCAGTTTATATTAGCAGCAGACGCAGTACGGTAGTCCACGGCTGTAGCTACCTCTGTGTCGGCAGTCGCTCGTCCATCCATAAGTATACTAGTATCCATCCATCTCCATTGTTTACCTGAGGTGCCTTTTAGTTGTGCCTATTAAAAAATGGAGAACAAAAATGTTGAGGTTCCAAAAATAGGGAAAGATCAAGATCGACTTCCACTTCGTGCTGAAGCTGCTGCCACTAGTCATGGCCAAGACGATGAAATGCCAGCAACGTCGTCTGCCAAGGCCGATGCCCAATGTCATAGTACAGAGCATGTAAAATCCAAAACACCAAATATCAGTAAAAAAAGGACTCAAAAATCTAAAATAAAATTGTCAGAGGAGAAGCGTAAACTTGCCAATATGCCATTTACCACACGGAGTGGCAAGGAACGGCTGAGGCCCTGGCCTATGTTCATGGCTAGTGGTTCAGCTTCACATGAGGATGGAAGCACTCATCCTCTCGCTAGAAAAATGAAAAGACTTAAGCTGGCAAAAGCACAGCAAAGAACTGTGCGTTCTTCTAAATCACAAATCCCCAAGGAGAGTCCAATTGTTTCGGTTGCGATGCCTGACCTTCCCAACACTGGACGGGAAGAGCTTGCGCCTTCCACCATTTGCACGCCCCCTGCAAGTGCTGGAAGGAGCACCCGCAGTCCAGTTCCTGATAGTCAAATTGAAGAGGTCACTGTTGAAGTACACCAGGATGAGGATATGGGTGTTGCTGGGGAGGAAATTGACAAGGAGGATTCTGATGGTGAGGTGGTTTGTTTAAGTCAGGCACCCGGGGAGACACCTGTTGTCCATGGGACGAATATGGCCATTGACATGCCTGGTCAAAATACAAAAAAAAAATCACCTCTTCGGTGTGGAATTATTTCAACACAAATGCGGACAACAGGTGTCAAGCCGTGTGTTGCCTTTGTCAAGCTGTAATAAGCAGGGGTAAGGACGTTAACCACCTAGGAACATCCTCCCTTATACGTCACCTGGACCGCATTCATCAGAAGTCAGTGACAAGTTCAAAAACTTTGGATGACAGCGGAAGCAGTCCACTGACCACTAAATCCCTTCCTCTTGTAACCAAGCTCCTGCAAACCACACCACCAACTCCCTCAGTGTCAATTTCCACCTTACACAGGAAAGCCAATAGTCCTGCAGGATATGTCACTGGCAAGTATGACGAGTCCTCTCCTGCCTGGGATTCCTCCGATGCATCCTTGAGTGTAACGCCTACTGCTGCTGGCGCTGCTGTTGATGCTGCTGGGAGTCGATCGTCATCCCAGAGGGGAAGTCGGAAGACCACTTGTACTACTTCCAGTAAGCAATTGACTGTCCAACACTCCTTTGCGAGGAAGATGAAATATCACAGCAGTCATCCTGCTGTAAAGCGGATAACTCAGGTCTGGTCAGCCTGGGTGGTGAGAAACGTGTGTCCGGTATCCACCGTTAATTCACAGGCAACTAGAGACTTGATTGAGGTACTGTGTCCCCGGTACCAAATACCATCTAGGTTCCATTTCTCTAGGCAGGCGATACCGAAAATGTACACAGACGTCAGAAAAGAGTCACCAGTGTCCTAAAAAATGCAGTTGTTCCTAATGTCCACTTAACCACGGACATGTGGACAAGTGGAGCAGGGCAGACTCAGGACTATATGACTGTGACAGCCCACTGGGTAGATGTATTGCCTCCCGCAGCAAAAACAGCAGCAGCGGCACCAGTAGCAGCATCTCGCAAACGCCAACTCGTTCCTAGGCAGGCTACGCTTTGCATCACCGCTTTCCATAAGAGGCACACAGCTGACAACCTCTTACGGAAACTAAGGAACATCATCGCAGAATGGCTTAACCCAATTGGACTCTCCTGGGGATTTGTGACATCGGACAACGCCAGCAATATTGTGCGTGCATTACATCTGGGCAAATTCCAGCACGTCCCATGTTTTGCACATACATTGAATTTGGTGGTGCAGAATTATTTAAAAAACGAAAGGGGCGTGCAAGAGATGCTGTCGGTGGCCCAAAGAATTGCGAGACACTTTCGGCATTCAGCCACCGCGTGCCAAAGACTGGAGCACCAGCAAACACTCCTGAACCTGCCCTGCCATCATCTGAAGCAAGAGGTGGTAACGAGGTGGAATTCAACCCTCTATATGCTTCAGAGGATGGAGGAGCAGCAAAAGGCCATTCAAGCCTATACATCTGCCCACGATATAGGCAAAGGAGGGGGAATGCACCTGACTCAAGCGAAGTGGAGAATGATTTCAACGTTGTGCAAGGTTCTGCAACCCTTTGAACTTGCCACACGTGAAGTCAGTTCAGACACTGCCAGCCTGAGTCAGGTCATTCCCCTCATCAGGCTTTTGCAGAAGAAGCTGGAGACATTGAAGGAGGAGCTAAAACAGAGCGATTCCGCTAGGCATGTGGGACTTGTGGATGGAGCCCTTAATTCGCTTAACCAGGATTCACGGGTGGTCAATCTGTTGAAATCAGAGCACTACATTTTGGCCACCGTGCTCGATCCTAGATTTAAAACCTACGTTGTATCTCTCTTTCCAGCAGACACAAGTCTGCAGAGGTTCAAAGACCTGCTGGTGAGAAAATTGTCAAGTGGAGCGGAACGTGACCCGTCAACATCTCCTCCTTCACATTCTCACGCAACAAGGGGTGCGAGGAAAAGGCTAAGAATTCCGAGCCCACCCGCTGGCGGTGATGCAGAGCAGTCTGGAGCGAGTGCTGACATCTGGTCCAGACTGAAGGACCTGCCAACGATTACTGACATGTCGTCTACTGTCACTGCATATGATTCTCTCACCATTGAAAGAATGGTGGAGGATTATATGAGTGACCGCATCCAAGTAGGCACGTCAGACAGTCCGTACGTATACTGGCAGGAAAAAGAGGCAATTTGGAGGCCCTTGCACAAACTGGCTTTATTCTACCTAAGTTGCCCTCCCTCCAGTTTGTACTCCGAAAGAGTGTTTAGTGCAGCCGCTCACCTTGTCAGCAATCAGCGTACGAGGTTACTTCCAGAAAATGTGGAGAAGATGATATTCAACAAAATGAATTATAATCAATTCCTCCGTGGAGACATTCACCAGCAGCAATTGCCTCCAGAAAGTACACAGGGATCTGAGATGGTGGATTCCAGTGGGGACGAATTAATAATCTGTGAGGAGGGGGATGTACACAGTGAAAGGGGTGAGGAATCGGAGGATGATGATGAGGTGGATATCTTGCCTCTGTAGAGCCAGTATGTGCAAGGGGAGATTGATTGCTTCTTTTTTGGTGGGGGCCCAAACCAACCAGTCATTTCAGTCACAGTCGTGTGGCAGACCCTGTCGCTGAAATTATGGGTTTGTTAAATTGTGCATGTCCTGTTTATACAACATAAGGGTGGGTGGGAGGGCCCAAGGACAATTCCATCTTGCACCACTTTTTTCTTTCATTTTTCTTTGCATCATGTGCTGTTTGGGGACTATTTTTTTGAAGTGCCATCCTGCCTGACACTGCAGTGCCACTCCTAGATGGGCCAGGTGTTTGTGTCGGCCACTTGTGTCGCTTAGCTTAGTCACACAGCGACCTTGGTGCGCCTCTTTTTTTCTTTGCATCATGTGCTGTTTGGGGACTATTTTTTTGAAGTGCCATCCTGCCTGACACTGCAGTGCCACTCCTAGATGGGCCAGGTGTTTGTGTCGGCCACTTGTGTCGCTTAGCTTAGCCATCCAGCGACCTCGGTGCAAATGTTAGGACTAAAAATAATATTGTGAGGTGTGAGGTGTTCAGAATAGACTGAAAATGAGTGGAAATTATGGTTATTGAGGTTAATAATACTATGGGATCAAAATGACCCCCAAATTCTATGATTTAAGCTGTTTTTGAGGGTTATTTGTAAAAAAACACCTGAATCCAAAACACACCCGAATCCGACAAAAAAATTTCAGGGAGGTTTTGGCAAAACGCGTCCGAATCCAAAACACGGCCGCGGAACCGAATCCAAAACCAAAACCCGAAAAATTTCCGGTGCACATCTCTAGTTAGTATCTGAATGTCTGCTACGTATTCACTTTACACTTATCCATGTTTTTAATCTTCTGCATGCTGAATATATGTGGCCCTGTGTGTGGTGTTCCATGGTGTTTAAGGGACACAAACTACGTACCATCCAAAATGTTTTATTTGTTTCTGATTGCTTGTTCAATTCTGCATGTTTTATAGACACAACACAAGAAACAATATGTATCCATTATTACACACATTACTTTTGCTGTTGCAAGGAAAAGTGTGATTTGTTTGAAGCATCCAAACAAATGCTCCCATAACGCCTTTTTAGCACACACAAACATGACAGGACATTAATGACAAACCGCAAAAAAAGATATAATCTAAAAACTTCCATTATTGTTTGTACATATTCAGACACTTGCTTGTTGAACAATACTGTTATTGTCCTAATGGCATAAAGTATTAAACAATTCACAAACCCAAAAATTAGGTTGTATGGGTCATGTGTTAATCTGCAGTAGTCAGGCTGCTATATATTAGACTGATTAGAATCTGGTAATAATAATTAGATAATCAAAGACTGTTGGCTCATTAATGCATGCAACTCACAATGTGTAGCACAGATAACATTTCACTGTAAAAAAAATTACAAAGACTGGTAAATAGCAGTGTGAATAAGAAATACACTTGTTAACTTAGGTTATGGATAATGAATGATGTTGTTTAAATTATTAAGGTGCTAACAGGACAATCTAGAGTGTCAAACAGACACTTACTAACTCATTGTTTATTTGTCTCCAAACAGAAACCACTACATCTGGCTGTTATTTTTTTTTGGGCAGCTGCTTGGATGCTGCTTTGCCTTTACCACTGTTGTGTGGGCGTGTTCTGCTGGAGCGCCTTGGTGGTGAGGCCACAGGCGATACAAGTGCACTTGTCGTACCAGAACTGGTGCTTTGTTGCTGTTGCTGCTGGGAACTGAGTGTTTCATTGAGGTTAGTGAGGGTGGCATTGAGTTCACGTGTTGCTGCAGTGTGATTTTCCATGATGCGGGATATAGATTCAATAATCATTTGATTTGTTTCTAAAATGTTTAGGTAGCTTTGCTGTTGTCTGTGATGTTCATCCATTAGGCATTGTAAGTTGCCCATTACATGTGTCATATCTCCCCGCATTATTTCCATGGTGTTTGCCATTCGTGTGATTGGTTCATTTTGTCAGCTGATATTGCGGCTTATTCTTTTGAGGTGATTAGGTAGGCTTGAGAAAATTTGTGTCTGTCTACGCAGGCAATCCTGATTAGTGGTCTGCTGTGTAGCTCAATTGTCCCAAAACACTTGATCAGGTCCTTGTGCTACTGGTGTTGTAGGGCTGTGTTGTGGTGGTGGTGTGTTTAGCGGGGGTGGTGTACTCACAGGTTCTGGGAGTGTGTTTGCTTCAATTATTGGCTGAAGTTGTAAAATTATTGTCTCATCCATGTCACTGTCTTGCTGGTGTGTCGGAGGGATGTTGGTAGCGTTAGTTGGTTCTGGAAGGACAAAGCATTGTTGGTTAGCTAACCATATATGTTTGACAAATGTTTAACAAACAAAGGCCTCTCTACACATGTATGTGTACGCATATTGGCCCTCACTCCGAGGTTGTTCGCTCGCTAGCTGCTTTTAGCAGCATTGCACACACTAAGCCGCCGCCCTCTGGGAGTGTATCTTAGCTTAGCAGAATTGCGAACGAAAGATTAGCAGAATTGCGAATAGAAATTTCTTAGCAGTTTCTGAGTAGCTCGAGACTTACTCCTACATTGCGATCAGTTCAGTCAGTTTCGTTCCTGGTTTGACGTCACAAACACACCCAGCTTTCGCCCAGACACTCCCCCATTTCTTCAGACACTCCCGCGTTTTTCCCAGAAACGACACCATTTTTTCGCACACTCCCAGAAAACGGCCAGTTTCCGCCCAGAAACACCCACTTCCTGTCAATCACACTACAATCACCAGAACGATGAAAATTCCTCGTTAGGCCGTGAGTAAAATACCAAACTTTTGTGTAAAATAACTAAGCGCATGCGCTCTGCGAACCTTGCGCATGCGCAGTAAGCGACTAATCGCAGTATAGTGAAAATCGGCAACGAGCGAACAACTCGGAATGACCCCCATTGTACATATTCTGCATTGCAAAAACATCACTACTGCCTTTAAAGGCTGCACATGCCTCTCTCATTGTTGCTTTGCTGTGTACATCAATGTAAAAGCAACCACATTATTTGTCTGGTATATCCTACATACTCCACGAGTAATGTGTAAGTTGTTTACAAAAGTGTTGCCTTTTACTGTGAGCAAAAACAACATCTGTATTGTTTTTGCATGTTGAAGCCAATGTATGCAAAAGATTAAACACACAACAATGTTTACAGCCTTACTCTTTGTCAAGCTTATCCATCTGTTTCTGTTGCAGCATTTTCCAGACAATATGCTACTGTATGGCTGAAGTGGACATACATATCTTTAATGGAGGCGGAAATCTACATTCCACTTTGTGGCCATTTTGTGGTTGCTGTTCTTCTGTACGTATTGTTGGTTGTGCTGTGTGTCTAGTTTATGAATGTAAATTAACGGATAATTTATAGATGACTAATCTCTTCTAAAATTTTATATTCCTACTCACCATCCAGATGAGGGGAGTGTGGTTGGCATCTTGGTGGAGTGTCCAAAATTTGGCGTGGTGGTACGGAAGAAACTACTGAAATTCTTTGTGGAGGTGTAGACGGCTGTGGTTTGGACAGGACATCCGACCTTGGCTTCTTGGGTGCCACATGTGTCCGCTTTTTGAGGGGTTCAGAAGGCCGTCTTCTGCTGGTCAAGCCTTGTATTGCGGGACCTAGTATTAAAGTGAAAAATATTGTTTGTCCATTCCTTTACAAACATAACATGTACTACAATGGACACTTTACCTGCTGCCGCAGCGTTATCATCATCAGATGTCATGGGACTGACTGTAGGGCGACCAGTTGTGGGGGTTTTTAGACATTGTACAACCGAGGGGGAAAAAAATCCAAATGATGAAATTGTATAATGCACTTGTTAAGCATTTGAAACAGTATGATTATAAAGAAAATACCAACTTCTTATTTTGTGTGCTTGTAATTTTGGAATCATTGGAACATATAAAAAACATCTGACGTCGACCCCACACACACAGCCATTAGCACAACAATATTGGCCAATAGGCATGTGCACTCAGGAAAGTGCTACGCATGAGATAATGGAGAGGCCACAAACATGGCCCTACATTCCAAATACATAAAATAACACTACAAAGCACACACATATTGATTAGAAAAGCAAATATCAATAATAAGAAATGACATTTGTGTCAACATGTGTGATGTGCCACAACAAACACACACTAGCCCAACATCACTACAAAACAAAGGAAAACATTAAACAGATTTATTATCCATCCAAAGACATAAGCCACTGATAAAGCAGTGTTGGCGAAGGTGACAAATACAGGCGGCAAGCAAGAAAAAATATGGTGGCTTATTTTTAAACCTGATTAAATGGTGCTTCAATTAGCTTGCACATGTCACTGGTTTTACATTTACTTAGGCCTACTCCAGCCTATAACTTCTGAACCACTGTTTGTGAAACCATGCACATGGCTAACTGCCTCAAAATACAGAGTACAATGCTTTTTGAGGGAAATGTGATGAAGGTCAAGCTTGGTGTTTGCAAATTAAATGCCGGACAAAACAACAACTTCACAATACAAAAACATTAATACATTTTAAAACAGATTTCACATACAGTACTGTTATGTGCTACATTGGTTTTTGGATTAGCCATTAACAATGCCAAGGGTTTTGCTGCCGTGTAGTTGAAGATGCGAGTAACGCGCTAGGTCATATGACACACATTATCCAAAACCAAATTAAATAAAAATAAAAATAGAGTATGTTATTAAGAAAAAAACATGCTCACCATCCTTCCTGGGCCGATCGGAATCACGGACATGGGTTGCTGACACAACTTCAGGAGGTATTAAGCTCCGCATGGGCTCCTCGTAGTCCAGATATCTGGCAATAGAGGGCTGACCCCCACGTGTCCTCCGTCCGCTTGACCACCCCCTTACTAGTTACAGCAGCAACAACTTTAGCCCACCACACCTTCTTCTTCCGTGATGTCACCTTTGCGGATTCCGGCTCAAATAGGTACCGCTGATATTTCATCAGCTCACGCACCAAAGCCACATTCTCAGCATAACTAAACTTGACATTGCGGCCAGTATTAGTAGTGGTGCGTGGCTGTGGAGCCGCTTCACTGTCACTAGCACTAAAGGCTGCAGCACCAACCTCACCCACCTCCTCAACCTCACTAACCTACTCCCTCTCACTCACCTAGGAGCATGGTCACCTTGTAACATCGAAAGGAAACAGCGGGATCCATTTGTATCTAATTGTTTATTGTATTGCAATGAACAGAGTATCTATTTTGTGAATGTGTTATTATTGGTTTTAAACTGGCCAGATTTTTTATAATATTGTATAAAGGGAAATTCTGTAATGTGTATTCTGATACATAGGTAAACTAAGGAGTATTATATTAATAATTAAAAAAGTAAAATATAAATAAAAATAAAAAATAAAAATAATTTTTTAATAAGTAATCTAGTAGCGCTTTCTGTTCTCTTTTTCTCTCACTCACCTCCCCCACCTACTCCACCTCACTCACACCCTCCACCTCACTCACACACCCCTCCTCTGAGTCATACATAATTAGGATAAACAATTAACTGAAATAAAAGGACAAACAACACACTCCTCCACTACCACTACACAACACACAAACAAACACTGACAAGAGACTCCCAAAAAAATCAACAAGGACAAAAATGAAGACAAAACAAAAAGAAGCAAGACTACAAGAATGACCAGACTACTTTCAAACACAATACAACACTCAGAACTCGCCAAAAATACTACTCCAAATCACACCTACTCACCAAACTCCACAGCACAACCTCTTTCCTCACCACTAACTAAACCCATGAGGTTTGGGGCATATTTATATGGTTGCGCACAGACACTCCAACATCTGAAACACAACCAATCATGAACGAAGGTTAAAATCAAAAGTAAAAGTGGAAATGAGGCCGTAGTTGCAAAACAACACTGCAGCGTTTAAAATAGTCCCAATCCGTGGAAAAACCACAAACTCCCGACCAAACAAGTGATTTGTGGCCGCAAAAAAACACGAATAACATCGCCATCGGAAAACAGGAAAACAACAAACTCAACAGCATAGTAAATTAGCTTAGATGGTTTCAAAAAGTTGAAAGAAAACACGTCTGATAAAATTCGAGTTTAAAAACAACACAAATCGACTCAAACACGAATATTAGTAAATAAACCCCTAGATCTCTTTGGAACAATTACATACTACGAAATAGAGTGTGACATTTTTTAAATGTGTATGAATAGAACTCCAAGATTGTGTTGTTTATTTATTACAGTTATTAATGAACCAAATAATGCGCAAGAAGTGGTTCAGAGAGATGTCCTGGTTAAACCGAGCTAATTGGTTTAGCGGGATCAAAGGATAGATTGTTAGAGTTGTGATGTTTTTATTAAAAATTGTTGGCTTAGCAATTTGCATAGATCTGTGTTTTGTTTCTTTTCAGCTTGCAAAAAGTCTATAAATGCAAGACTCGAATCCTCCAAGTTTAATAAACTACAGAAGAGCTTGGCAAGAAGGATCTGTGAGCAGTCTACCTTAATGGATATGATGTGAACGGTCATTACCTTCCATGGGATAGAGTGACAAGCACGATCCTACGGGAATATATGATGTTTATTATTGTGCCAGTTTTCTTAAATGCATTTATCTAACCCGTTAAAGTTGTTCGTTTGTCACACATACCTTAAATTGTAATAGGCTATTTTCCTTGGTTTGCCTCATGCTACGCACAGGAAAAACAGAGGCTTGTTGTCACTAACCCTTGTTGACCATATGATTTAACTTCCACATACCCATGTGTTTGGGCTGCCAATCGGTGCAATGACTGTCAACTAAATATCTTTAACGGGTTAGATAAATGCATTTAAGAAAACTGGCACAATAATAAACATCCTTCATTTTGTTATGTAACAGCTGTACTCGCTGCCCTTTTCCATACGTAACCTACTACCATACCACACTGGATATGCCCAACCCCGTCTGATCTTGGAGGCAAATACAGCGTTGGGCCTGGTCAGTACTTCAGTGGGAGACCACTTAGGAATACCAGGTGTTGTAGGTTACTGATGGAACTCAATTGGTGATTGCGCTGGCTCCACGGGAGGATGGGCATATGCTTGCCAGACATCAAATTATCACAGTAGTAATCCATCAATATGTTTGCAGATTTAGCTTCATGTGTGGCTTATAAAGTTTAGAGCCATTCATTTATCATTTGTTTATTTTTTATTTTTTTCTTGCAATTCCAATTGGTGTACCTAGTTTTTTATATACATACACTATTAAAAGTTACGTTTTAATTATCTCAATGTTACATCAATACTCATACATATATCAACAATTTCAAGCTACTCTCCGGGAGTGAGTGCTCCCAACCAAGGTCACTTTTTTCTAGCTTTCTCTTCCTATCCTTAAATACGTTTGGACCTTTGGGAGCACCGCTGACAATCACCATATTTTCTACCCATAGATATTTATTCTTACTGGCAGAAGGTGATCAATTTTAGACTACTGTCTAACCCGTCAGCTTTTCTCGGAGACAACATTTTATTTATTATTATTCACTATAATCCACTTAATCCTGTGCGGCATTCCCAACCTAATCCTTTTCATGTTAAGGATTGTAATGTCTCAGAATTTCTATGTGTGAGAAATGACCCTTATGTTTTGTGACGTGTAATAAATTCCTGTATATGCCTATAAGAACAACTAGACAATAAACCAAAGTGGGCTCATTCTGATCTACATAACCAAGTGTGATGTGTGTTGATTGAGCCTCCCAATCGATTGGTACAAGGTAATGTAAACAGACAGCCGAAGGAACTTGATATGGGAGAAGGTTTTTATCTCCAACACAGCCATTTACTGTCTGGCTGCAGGCTGCTACAGAATGCTGCCTCACGGCTCCAATTGACCACCAACCACCCCTGCTCAAAGGCCCCTAGAATTGTGTGGTCCTTTTCAGATACCCAGTGCGCCTATACATTAAGATGGCCCCGGCCAAAACCTTTACAGACGTTCAGTGAGGTATATTCTTTGTATTAATAAAACAAGCATTTCTGAATGATTAATGCATTTAATCATTTTAAATACATTCTGAAACATTCTCCCACTCTACGCCTGATAAAGAAATGTGTGAATCCTCTTTCCATTGGGTTTGAAGCAATAATGTATTTGCTTTACTAGGGACCATAAGATATCTATTTATTTATTTATTTATCTATCTATCTATAGTTTTTCTGAATATTCTATTTTTACCAGTTCATTTTTAAGTTCTAAAACTCTGTTCAAAATCCTGCCTCTTGAAAGCCAACAAATTTCAGTATTCAACAATATTTTGGGGTCTGCACCCATTTCCTGACACAATTTATTTTTACTTTTTGGTGGAATAATTTTTATGTAGTTGATCAAACTTATTACTAATGTTACCCTCTACAATCTGTTTCTGTCTGAGCTTTTCACTATAAGTGCTTCTTAGAGCAGAAAGCAATGTATAGTAATTAAAGAGCTATTTTTGATTGTGCAAAAGGCTAGAAATCCTTTTATAGCCCCAGTCATTGCTACAACACCATCATCGCATATATAAATACAGTTATTCCCGGATGAATACGATAAGCACCAGGTGTTCTTGTCAAATTGCTCAGTTATGTCACATCCTTCTACAAACCTTAAAAGAGGAGATTAATTGAGCTCTACCAGATATATCAGTGTTTTCAACTACTTTTAAAGCAAACGCTTTACTTCTATGCAAGATTCCAAGAACGTTATTTACAATATCCACAGACATTTCAGTAATTCGACGATGAACGGTTTCATTTGACAGCGACACTTGAAATTTGTTCTGCAGCTTCAGTACCAAGTATTGTTCAGACAATTTCTTTACATGCTTGTAAAATGAATATCGCCCCACTCTTATGAGCTTTCTATGTCTGTGCAATTAATTCTGAATGATGCTTAAAGAGCCTTGTCTGATAGATTTAAATAAATCTCCATTGTTGCCAATGATGCGGATAGTGAGGAATAATGTCGAATGAAGGACTCAGCTGGCTTCGGGGGGACATTTTCATGGTTTCTTTCTATATGTTGCCAGTTCTACAGTAGCATTGATATATTCTACTTTGTACTTATGGTAATTCTCTTTTGTTTAGTAACTGTCCTGTTTGTGTTTTTACAGATTTGGCCTTGACATCAGTATCGCTTTCACACAGAGTAAATATAATTTGCTACTCATGTCCCATACATTTGTCTTTCCTTCGTATTAAAAATATATCCATGGTACACATGCCTCGGAGTCTGATTTGCATAGCAACACTAGGAAAGGATCACACAGTCTCATTAGAATGGAAGCCAGGTCAGGTTGTGTAGGCTGTCGGGAAGCAATGATGCACTTTATCACATTGGCTAAATGTCTTGTAAAATAAAAAAATGTCCAGCTGTAACTGTAAAATAATCCAGACTACCTCAGGAGCAGGCTCCCCTTAACAATCTTTTGCACTGGCTGGCCACATATTAATTAAATATCATGTCAAATCACACCAAGATCACTCCTTACCCCCATGCCACAATACCAACCCAAAGCCCACACTTCAAGAGTTGTTTTTTTAAACACAGAAATGCCCCGCTTCCCCCCTGTGGTCTCTTACAGACTGGGGGTAAGTAACTGTTTGCAGAATGGCAGCTGTCGGCTGTAACATGCTTGTCTCCTGGTTGCTGCTCCTGAAGCCAGGGAAAGATGGTGTACACTGGATAAAACTTACAGGCTTGTGAGACACAACAGCTTTGTCACAGCATTGCAGTAGCTGCTGCTGGCTTTGGCACACCTGCCTCCAAGGTACTCATCCTGAAGTTAGAGAGGGACAAATGACTGTTGATGGAAGTCACACCATGTCTGATGCACTCAGTGGACATTCTGCTCCAGATGCTCACTATACATCAGCAAAGCAGGGGGAGAGGAGGAAATCAGTATCTCCTCCCCTTGCTCTGCTTATTGGCTGGATTCTGTGCAGGACCTGGCTATCATGGCCCAGAACTGACTGTCATGGCCATTCATGTACAATACAGTAGGCAAAGTGTTGTGACACATTAACGTTTGACTGCAACAGAGGGTATTCTAGTGTCTGCCATACAATACAGAGATCAATAAAGTGTCCACTACCTTATATACCTAATAAACTAGCTGTGTATTATTTTTTTCACTGGGATGCTTCTACCAGCGACATGCAGTGAGGTCAATGGCTGGGAAGTAGGGTGGCCAATCCCGGGCCAATTTTCCATTGAAAAATGGTCAATCCCCCCCCCCACCACCCGCACACAACTCAAAATACCACACGGGTGGGAGGGTGCGTTACTTCCTCTGGGTGCGGCGCAGGACAGGCGGCTGGCTACGCACACTTCCTCCAGGTACAGCGACATCCGTGTGGTGGGTGACAGGCGGCTGGCTGCGCACACTACCTCCAGGCTTAGCGATGTCCATGTGGTGGTTGACGGGCGGCTGGCTGTGCAGCGTGAACTCTGACTTCATGTCACGCTGCGTAGGGGGAGCCGGGAGGACGCTCACTGCTGCCCAACACTGAAAAACAAAGAGCTTTCAAATCCCGAAATCCCAGAGATTGGAAGCTTCAATCCTGGGATTGAATCCCGGCCAATTTTAGGCCAAATCCCAGGATCCCGCCGATCCCGGGATTGGCCACCCTACTGGGAAGGCATTGGCTAGTATCAGAGCCAAATTTAAACACGTATATGAACCCATTTGTTCATATGTGCATTATATGAATAACCTGAAAACAGTTTGCTGTGGAAAGGTGTAGGTAAAAAATAAGACTGGCCACAAAAGGTCGGGCAGAGGGCACTAAAATGTTTTTAAACACACTACACTGCACTAACCCTTTTTTGTCCTCCAGGTTCCTGCTCATTGATCAAACATTGAAATCACACTTTCCCTAGAGAGCAAGTCTCTATTTTTAAGCATGCCAGCCCCTGGGCCAACTTGGACCCTGTGCCAACAAACAGAAACAGGTGAATACAAGAACAGGGGCAGCAGCATCAATGCCGTGTAATCCAATAAAATCTAAACCACAGAAAAGACTAAACTATACCTATCCACATTAGTAATCTATAATCCCTTCTTTTTTGCCACTGATTATGATTACATGAGCTGCTACTGATGCTCATCAAAAGCTAGTGCCATGCCTGGAGCTACCCATGGTGGTGCACACCATAAAAGAACACATTAAAACATGTTGCAGAACCTCTGCAAAAGCATCCTAAAACTTGTTAGGCACTATCTGCTTCCTTTCTGCAGGGGGATATATTGCCAACAGGAGGGGAGTGTACCAGCCCTGGGATACATCGCCCAGCCCCATCAACAACTCTCCAGTATATTCCCCTGCATTTTAGCTGTCTTGATCATCAGCTTTTCCTTTGTATTGGCTGCTCCTGATTGGGTGCTGGGAACTTCCTGGATATGTCACCTGACACAGCACCAAGCCATGCCCCCATCAGTGATGTAGATCTGATAACTGTGTCCCCTTGTGCCTTCTTTTGCAGTATTATTAGCCACAGTGCCACTCTGCCCCCAGTTCGACAGTTTCTGACTATCACAGAGGGGAGGCTGAGCTCACAGCTGCCTCACCTCTGGTCTTTCTCAGACAGTCCCTGTATTTCCAGTGGAGTTCAGCAAATTTGGTGAGTTTTGACTATAGAAAGGATTAGAATAATACAAAGATAAAGTTATAAATATCTTGTTTGTATTATTCTGAGCATTTTTTTTTTATATAGTCAAAACTCTGGCGTTTACTGCAGAATGAAAGTTAAGGCTCTGCCTGCCCTGACTATACAAAACATCACTGGCTTCTACTACCTTCAATATTATGGCTGCACATAGATCTCGGTCTTTGTAGACGGTTAAGGTCCACATACACGGTGAGATTCGGGCTATGCCCGATTCTCTCTATGCAACATGGACTGTGGTCGGTACCACAAGCAAAGATGACTGTGCCTGCTATACCAATTTTGGCTAAGTGACAATTTTTACTATCTCGATATAATAAAAATTGACTTGCCTGCACAGCCTATTTTTGCTTGCGTTGTTGATCCCGCGGGATCGCGCATCGGCATTGCAAGCTGTGTACACACGGTGCAATATGCACTAACTTTCCTTACAATTTTGACTATATAGTCAAAATCGTAAGAAAAGTTAAGTGCATATCGCATTGTGTGTACACACCTTTAGTTTCAACATAAAGGAAAAGCTAAACAAATAAATCAATAATCACATAAAATGTTAACCTATTCATCAGACTGAACCATTTCTATATGATTTATACTACTTAAACTAGATTATTTGAGTGCTGGTGGCATTATTGAGGTTAGTGATGGATGGGGTAATGAAACGGGGACTAGTGGGGATATTAATCTACAGCGATCTGGGGTTTATGTGCTATTAACGTAATGTCCGGTCTATCTTAAATGATAGCGCTAATTAATGTGGAAGTTCACTGGGAGCTGTGCAATTGCCACTAATTTTGATTTGGGGAAAATATGTGTATTTACTAAATTTAAAATGCAATTTAATGTCTGACCTGGTGGCGAGTGCACATAGGGTTGCATGGCAGCTCCAATCACAGCTTGTGCCCCATTCGGGGGTTTGAGGGTGGCCCGATGTGACCAAAACAAAGCTCTCTGTCTGACAAAGAAAGAAAATAGACGTGGCACATTTGTGGATTGGCGCAGGTTGGGGTTTCTAAGTACTCCATACCACCCCCTGTTTACGCCACTGTGTTTAAGTTAGAAATGTGCACCAACCCCCATGTTTTGGATCTGTATTAACTTCGTGTTTTTGTTTTGTCAAAATCACCCTCACGTGTTTTGGTTCTGGATCTGTATTTTTTTTTTATTTTTTTTTTTTTAAATGGATAGAAACAGCTAAAATCATTTTGGCCTTTTCACAATATTGTTCACCAACATAGGCCAAAGGCTGGCTGGCTAAACTAAGCATACAAAAGAAGAAAAAAGTATGACTCTTGTTTGGGCGCACTCTTGTGTTAACTAACTGTTAATTAATAGGTAAAGTGTCTAAGAGGTAATAATAAAGTCTTTATTTCTGCTCTTTAAAATACATAGGGACTAAACAATACAGGTTAGAGATGGAGCAAATGTGGATATGCTAGCTGGAGAGAACGGTCTCCCAAAATTGAAAATGTTCAGATCTTAATTATACCTGGATAAATGCATATCGGAAGTTAGCTACATACTATGCTGCTTCCATCTGCCCAAGATCTGTACAAACTGTGTTTGTATTGATGCAGCCCTAATTGGGTTACAATCGTGAGTGGGAGAACCCATACACTAGGTAACAGTTCTAACAAATAGCCACTGTAATGAGTGAAAAGAATACAAAAGGAGTGGGAGGATAGGGTATAAGTGGTGATACTGCTGTTGGTGTGGTTTCTACGGGGAAAAAGAGTCTCCCTACTTCACTGGGTATTCCCTAGTGGTCGACCGTCTAGGTACTGACCCAGCCCACCTCCGTTTAGCTTCCAAGATCGGACGAGATTGGGCGTGAACGTAGGGGTATGATCGTAGGAAGGTTCGACCCTATAGCACCAATGAGTGTGCACCGAAATGGGAGGATTGATTCCTCCTCAGAAGAAGAATGCTAAGAATGCGTGAAGAGAAAAGAGAAAAGAGAAAAATAATGGTAAAAGAGGTGTGAATCTGCTGTCCACGTTAGACTGAAGAAACGTGTCTCCTGAGTGGATACGTTCCCCTGAATCGTGGATGAGAGTTCACAGAAGGAAGAACAGCAGGAAAAAATATCAGGAAAAAATATATGTGTAACTTAAGGATAGGAGGAAGTATTGCAAAAAGATTATTATATAAGATTACAGTGGGTCCCTTTGGGTTACCTCAATTATTTAATTACTAACAAATCCTGGTTCAAAAATAGATCACAGTGACAGGTGTCAAGACAAATATCCAACAGAAATAAAGATAGTAATGATTTCTTATGAGTGCAGGGACGTGCGGTGAGCTAAATAGCTCAGAAGGCACTGGCTAACCCCAGAGCCAGAATTCCATGCAATATATGAGCCAAAGGGTACATCTGGGCATTATACACAGGTGCAGCAGTATAAACTCCTGGAAATTTGGTGAGTTTTGATCTGAGGTGTGCGGAAAGGTTAGGCAGGTGAGGCACTGCCTCACCTGCCATAGACTTTTTACTCCAGAGTTTGGGCTATAAAAATTATTAGAATAATTCAAAAAAGATATTTAAAACAAATTATTAGTATTTTTCATATACTTTATTCAGACAAAATTCTGGTTTAAACGTAAGTATGACAGGAAAGGCTCTGCCTCACCTGCCTCACCCCACCGCACGTCACTGTATGAGTGGTGCCAGATTACAGGATATGTATAACGTTACTTGTGCATAATAGATTTTGGTAGCATTTAACAATTAATGAACGAATTTGTGCAGTGCACCAGGACCTTTGATGTCACTAGTGATATTAACAGGATGTTCTGTATCAGAACAAATCTTAGTTTCTAGCATAAACCAATGTCTGAGGTAAAAGGAATTATCACCTGTATATTTCTCTCTTTGGTGACAAAACCTCACAGGAACATAAAATACACAGTTTGAGATTACCTAAAGCAGAGTACATGCAGGATCACACCGCACCTGTCCTGATTACACTTGAATGTGAGGAAAGAATATTGCACATTGTACTTAAACAAGGAAAAGACATGAGTATGCCATGCTAATTCACTGAAAACACCAGCAGTGTTAATAGAGATTCTCTCTGTGAAAAAGCAAGCTTAAGAAATTAAAGCGGATGAATGTTAAGTATCACTCCTTCAGTTGGTAGGCAGACGGGGTGCCCGCAAAAAATGCGGGGCCACCAATAACCTGCCCCTATCACAAAGTTATACCTCAGAGTACCTAAAATGCAATAGTACACGTATATACAATGTAACTAAGCTGGAAGCACCAGCAATATAACGAATAGTGATTTTTGCAATGGCAGAAGAGATATGCTGTTTTAGCAATAGATGTGGTGCAATAGAGTAAATAAACATCAGATATCACCACTCCAAGTGTCAAACAGGTCGGGTGCTTGCAAGGAAAACGCGTTTCACCCGGTCACGGGCTTATTCACTTCCATTCTGAGCAGCTCCTAAGCATCAACATGCCTGGGTGTTTAAAAACCCTAAATGATTACTGTCAGCCAATAGCTGACCATGTGGGCGGAAATACAATAAACATCTGGTCCAATCAAGTGCCTTCAAAGAATGCAACATATGGGCGGGCTAACTAAGAAAGGTGAGATGGACTAGGGAGGGCGGAAGTTACACTTATCACTTCCGCCCTGACTAGGTTACCATGGTAAAGACACGGAGAGCGATGCAGCTATGGTGTCAAAACTGGCGGGCTGTAGCGGGCTGAGTGGGGCGGGGATTACGAGAATTACTCCCGCCCTGAAAGTGTCGCCTAATCAGAGCGGCCGCGAAGAGCGGCATAGCGCTGGTGAGTGTGGGCGGAAGCTGTCATCTGAACTTCCGCCCGCACTCAGGATATCGGGTTGCTAGGATACCCGCGTCTGGGTAAAAATAGCTGAAAGACTGTGAGGGGCCGGCATGAGGTTGCTAGGAAACCCTCGGAACACACTGGAGGGCATTCAGGGAGGGGCCAGTATGCCCCGCCCACCCCCCGTAGCAAAAAGCTGTGAGTGCAGATGTACTTCAGATTGCGGTTATGTGAGCACAAAACAATGAAAAATAATAAAAATAAGTATGCGGGATAATTGTAACATAGCTGAGAGTATTACAATATATATAGAGATATACAGGTAGGTATAATATTGGATTAACAAAGATGGAAATGGCATAGAAATAATAAAGACAATGACTTAACAGGACTGGGAGAGAAAAATGGAAATACATATAATTATAAAATAATAATAATAATAATAATGAATATAAATAAAAATAATCATAATAAAAATAAATATAAAAATATAAAACAATAAAAATAGGATAATTGGGGTGAAGGATGCTGAAGTGTGGGAGGGCGTAAATGGGCTGCAGCCGTAAGTTAATAGTGAGTGGTATGAAAATATCTGATAAGGAAGTATACGCTGCTAAAGGACAGGTATTAGTCTTGGTGGTCAAGGTTCTAAAGTGTAGCGTGGCTACCTACAGTGCCACGGGCTTGCTGGTGATGCGTTGTGTATCGGGTGCATAAACATGGAGAATGTTAAATGGATCGCAAGTGTGAGTGCAACCTAGGGGAAAAGAGTGGGAGTGAAATTGGGAGTGTGAGTGAGTGAGTGATAGGAGTGAATATTGTGTGATGATTGGTGCGGGGACCAGTGCAAGAGTGATGTGTTACTGGAGTGAAGATGCTGGGTGCTATAGAGCAAAAATATAGATAATATAAATGAAAATTACAAAATATATTAAAGCATGATATGTAAATAAGAAAAAAAAAATGTGCTTAAGGTGTGTGTCAGTTGTTGAGATGAAAAAGGGGGAAACGAAGAATTTTATAGGTCATGTAAACAAACTGTAAAGAATTGTTATAGAAATACACTGAAATTGATATTATCATTGAGGCCATTCGGTCGAAGTCCACCCAGCCTGAAGGTCCACTCGCTTTCTTTTTTCAAGAGTTCCTTGGTGATGTCGCCACCCCTAATTCCCAGATGAATTTGCTCCAGACCAAAGATCTTGAGGTCCTTCTGATGATCCTTATGCCGGGTATAAAAGTGTCTAGCAACTGTGGTTATCTGCTTCATCCGGGCAAGGTCCATGGCGGCATTACGGCTGGTGCCAAGATGTTCCAAAGCTCTTTCCTTGAGTTTACGAGTTGTCATTCCTATGTATCTGACGTTGCAACTGCATGTGATGCAATAAATGAGTGCTTGCGTGTCACAGTTGAAAAATTGTTTGATCCTTATGGTCTTACCATATCTGTCCACCACTGAATTGGTTTTCAGAATATGGGGGCAAGCTTTGCATTTACCACAAGAAAAAGAACCCGTCACTGTTGTGTGTGCTGGTATTCCACTGGCCATGAAGTCCGTAATCTGACTTTGTATTGGTGTCTTTTTAATGAAGTGGCTTCTGACCAAATGGTCCTTAATGTTTTTCGACCTGCGCCAACTCATATTGACTTTTGAGTCTATGTAAGGTGATAAATCCGCATCCGACTGTAAAATGGGAAGATGTTTTTCAATTGCCTGTTTTAGGAGTTTCCATTCAGGACAGAAAGTTCCGACAAACCTGATTTTGGTCTCATCCTTCTTAATCTTAGACTGGCGTTGTGAGATTAAAGTATCTCTGCTGGTGTAGAGTGCCTCTTTTCGGGCCCGCTTGAGCGAGCGCTTGCTGTATCCCCTCTCTAGGAGCCGATTGATCAATTCGTGGCTCTTCACCTTATAGATCTCTAGCTCCAAGCAGTTTCGCCTCAGTCTCAAAAATTCCCCCTTCAGAATGTTCTCTATGGTGGGGGGGAAGTGTGCGCTGGTTTGAAGGAGGATACTGTTTGTGGCAGTTTCCTTTCGATAGAGTTCCGTTGCTATCACGCCGTTTGGAGACTTGTAAACCCGTAGGTCCAGGAAGGCAACCATGTCTTTGCTGATTGTGTGTTAATTTTATGTTCAGGTTATTACTGTTGAGAAGATGAAAGAATGAATGAATGAATGAATGAATGAATGAATGAATGAATGAATGAATAACAGGAGTTCCTCTGTACCATCCCAGATAATGAAGATATCATCTATATATCTAAGGCAGATTAGCACATGTTCTGTGTACCTGTCATTCTGTTAGTTGAAAACGTGAGTTTGCTCCCATCTTCCCAGAAATAGGTTGGCGTAGGTCGGTGCGCAGGCTGCGCCCATCGCGGTGCCCCTAACTTGCAGGTAAAACCGATCCTAGAAAGTGAAATGATTTTTCTCCAGTACAAATTTCAACAGATTGTAAAGAATTGAAGTCATCATTCCCGCTGGAGTCCAAGTAGTATTTAACTGCCTCGAGGCCCATCTGGTGATCGATACTGGTATACAGGGTTTCTACGTCCAGCGTAGCTAATAGGAAATGCTCTTCAAAATTAATGTCTTGAATCTTACGGAGCAAGTCCGATGTGTCCTGTAAATAGGATGGCAGCTGCAATACGTACTCTCGAAGATGTAAGTCCAGGAAATGACTTGGCTGTTCCAGCATCCCTCCATTCCCAGACATGATAGGTCTTCCAGGTGGTCTTTGGATATTCTTATGGACCTTGGGAAGGAGGTAAAAAGTGGGTATCCTGGGATTGGTGACTGAGAGATATTTGTGTTCCTGCTTTGTTATGGTACCAGTTGCTACTGCTTCATTAATCAGCTGGGAATATTCTCTCAACAACTGTGGGATCGGATTGTGGGAAAGTTTTTGATAGCAGGTCGTCTGATTCAGTTGGCGGAGTGCCTCAATTGTATACATCTCTGTTGGCCAAAGGACGATGTTCCCGCCCTTATCGGACGGTTTTACAACCACGGCTTTCCAAGATTGCATTTTGTTAAGCGCTAGTCTTTCTTCCTTCTTCAGATTGTCCGGAAATGTATGTCGCTTATAGATATTTCTCATGTGGATATTATCAAATTCCTTAGCAACCAAATTCAGGAATACTCGCACTTCGGGGCTATGGTCATCTGAAGGAAAATAGGTGGATTTTCCTTTACACATTGGACGTCGGTCCATTGCCAGATCCATATTGGATTCAGTGTACAATTCTTCCAGGATGCGGAGTGTGTTGCTGTCTTCCTCCGTTAAGGGGACTTCCAGGATATCATCCTTTTGTTGGCTCCTCTTAGCAAAAAAAATTTTTTGCAAAAGTTTGCGACAAAATAGTCTCAAATCTTTTTCCCACAAGAACCTATCAAAGGACTTTGTGGGGGAAAAGGAGAGGCCTTTACTGAGAACATTGGATTGTGCAGGAGTGAGGGTTCTATGAGATAGATTAATTATTGTTAAACGTTGAGATGTAGTCGGGTCTACCGAATTTTCCGCCTCTGGCGTTCCGGATACCTTGATGTTCGTGGCGGATCCCAGCGGGGATCTCGTCCCGTGTCTCTTCTTCCCCCCTCGTCTCGTCTTTCTTGCGGTCTGTACCTTCCTCTTGGTTTCTATCCTCTTTCTAAAAAATGAGGGGAACCTTCTCGACTGGAATTAGGGGTGAGTCGTGCAGTGTCGTGTTCTTCACTAGGAGAATCCTCACTAATTGATGACTCGAATTCTGAGAATGTGTACTCCTCTTGTTGTCTTCTACCTCTATTTCTGGAGGGCTGTGAGTTCCACTTAAAAATATCTCCTTGTGAGAAGTCTCGCTTATCTCTTTGTAACTTGTTGCGTTTTCTATCAATGATAGTTTTTTCATAGGTGTCGAGATCCTTCTTGTATTTTTCGAAGGTTGTCTGGAAGGATACGTCTTTTTCCCAGTTTTCTAAGTCCTTTCCCAAATCCTCTGTCATTTTCAACCTGATCTAACACCAAGGTGTCATGCTTAATCAGGATATGCAAAAGGTCATTGGAACATTTCAGGAGAGCTGATTCCCATTCGCTCTTAAGGTTCTCTGTAGCGAGGGGGAAAAGAGGGGAAAATCTTGGGCCTGAGACCCCTTGGTACTATTTTATACTTGATGTAATTGTCTAAGGAAGTGATGTCCCAGGTTAGACGAATGCGTCTCTGGAGAGTTTTTTGTAGTTTGGAAAAAGAAGGCCTCCAATCTGTGGACGTTTTTTCAATATTGGGAGTTTCAGAAAGGAGATCTTCAAATTGTCCTACATTCCTCCGTTTCGACAACTCATTTTTGAGAGAGAAAGAGGACATAATGTAATAAGAGTATTACTAGTGCCAAACTGCCAGGAACTCGTATAACATGGGTTGTCGCACTTATTGATCTTGGTTGTGAGCGTGAGCTAAATTTGATGCATATAGGGCTGTGGCCAAGTTAGGACATGTTTAACAAAATGAAAGAGAGAAAATGGAGACAAGAAACAATTTATGGGGCGATAAAGACTATCTGCCCTGAAAAAGGTTGTATAGCGTGGACGTGCAACGGATCAGAAGCTGAGCTTTGCTCAGCATAAATAATTACACAAAAAAGAAGGGTTTTTAATCCTGCACCGACCTAGATTCAAAGTACATAATAATGTGGATACCAATTGATTGGTATCCACATTATTATGTACTTTGAATCTAGGTCAGTGCAGGATCAAAAACCCTTCTTTTTTGGCTAAACTAAGCAACAGAGTAGCGGCACAAACACGTCCGTTATCGGTTTAGAAATGTTTTGCAAATTAGTAATGTATTAGCAATCAGTATCCAACTGAATCAACTGGCAAGTACTTTCAATAGAAAAACAATCCAACACAGAAATGAACTTAAAATCGTGTGTCAAACAAAAGTAGTAAAAGTAGTTAAACAGCAAAGAAAAAAAACCCTAAACCATGTGGAAAACAGCCACAGCAGACGCCCCCTACACACTGGCACATGCCCCTAGCAAATGCCTATTCTCAGTGCCAAATCCCTCATGGGAGGCCTGTGCCCCTGATCACTGGCAGTCTGTGCCCATGTAAAGCTCCAATCAATCAGCCTTTTTGTTGTGCAGCTCCCCAAAAAATCTCCAACCATAAAAACAGTGTTCTTTACCTGCGGGGTACAGTGTGGAATATTTTGGGACACACAGTTAAAATATTGAACAGGTTACAGCAGTGTGGGTCGGCTACAGTACAGTTTGGGTGTGGGTTGGATACAGTGCTAATTTCATTGCGGGTTGTATATAGTGCAGGTTGGATACAGTGCAGGACAGATACAGTGTAGTTCACAGTGTGGGTTGGATACACCAATAGTGCAGCTACTGTGACAGCAGGCAGGAGAGTCACCCTGATTGTAAATGCGCCGATGGTGTCTATGAGGATGATGGTCTGAGTGCTGCAGTGTACACTTTCTCTAACAGCAGCAGCCTCTGGTTGAACAAGAATGCAGGAAGCCGATTGGCTGAGAGCTATGAGAATGGCACTCTCACCCAATCAGCGGTCAGCCCATAGACTTCTATAGGACTTTAAAAAAAGTCCAAAACCTGCAAGTTCCAATAGCAATAAGATGAAGTTTTGCCTCGTTTTGGGATCTGAGGGAGGTGGGGAGATCCGCTTCAGGTCTTGGATCCCCTCAGATCACAGAAGTTCGGATAGCATCTTTTCTCTGCGAACTGAGCACGCAGTCGGGAATACCTATAAAAATCAGTGATGTGCACTAGAATTTTTTCGGGTTTTGTGTTTTGGATTCGGTTCCGCGGCCGTGTTTTGGATTCGGACGCGTTTTGGCAAAACCTCCCTGAAATTTTTTTGTCGGATTCGGGAGTTTTTTTTACAAAAAACCCTCAAAAACAGCTTAAATCATAGAATTTGGGGGTCATTTTGATCCCATAGTATTATTAACCCCAATAACCATAATTTCCACTCATTGCCAGTCTATTCTGAACACCTCATACCTCACAATATTATTTTTAGTCCTAAAATTTGCACCGAGGTCGCTGGATGGCTAAGCAAAGTGACCCATGTGGCCGACACAAACACCTGGCCCATCTAGGAGTGGCACTGCAGTGTCAGACAGGATGGCGGATTTAAAAAAAATAGTCCCCAAACAGCACATGATGCAAAGAAAAAAAGAGGTGCAATGAGGTAGCTGTGTGACTAAGCTAAGCGACCCAAGTGGCCGACACAAACACCTGGCCCATCTAGGAGTTGCACTGCAGTGTCAGACAGGATGGCAGATTTAAAAAATAGTCCCCAAACAGCATATGATGCAAAGAACAAAAGAGGTGCACCAAGGTCGCTGGATGGCTAAGCTAAGCGACCCAAGTGGCCGACACAAACACATGGCCCATCTAGGAGTGGCACTGCAGTTTTCTAGCGAGAGGATGAGTGCTTCCATCTTCATGTGAATCTGAACCACTAGCCATGAACATAGGCGAGGGCCTCAGCCGTTCCTTGCCACTCCGTGTCGTAAATGGCATATTGGCAAGTTTACGCTTCTCATCAGACGCTTTTAATTTAGATTTTTGGGTCATTTTACTGAACTTTTGTAGTATACTTGACGACACAGAGGTAGAGCAGTGGACTACTGTACCGTACTGCTATATATATATATATATATATATATATATATATATATATACTGGTGGTCAGCAAAATTCTGCACTGTCCTCCTACTATATACTGCGCACAACTAAAATGCAGCACAGGTATGGATGCATAGTATACTTGACGACACAGAGGTAGAGCAGTGGACTACTGTACCGTACTGCTATATATATACTGGTGGTCACAGCAAAATTCTGCACTGTCCTCCTACTATATACTACAATGCAGCACAGATATGGAGCGTTTTTCAGGCAGAGAACGTAGATATTTTCAGCACACTGAGCACAGATATTTGCAAGCACACTGAGCACAGATATTTGCAGCACACTGAGCACAGATATTTGCAGCACACTGAGCACAGATATTTGCAGCACATTGAACACAGAAACTGAGAGAACGCAGCCACGTCCTCTCGCTATCATCTCCAAAGCACAAGTGAAAATGGCGGCGACGCGCGGCTCCTTATATAGAATACGAATCTTGCGAGAATACGATAGCGGGATGATGATGTTCGGGCGCGCTCGGGTTAACCGAGCAAGGTGGGAAGATTCGAGTCTGCCTCGGAACCGTGTAAAATGGGTGAAGTTCGGGGGGGGGGGGGGGGGGGTTCGGATCCCGAGGAAACGTACCCGCTCATCACTAATAAAAATATATGCATATCACAAGCATGCTCTTGTGAAACAAAAACAGAGATCCAGCATTAGTAAAACCAAGATTTAGTCATATTTGGAGAAATACACATACATAGCCGGATGTAATTTCCCCCGAAATTGCCAAAGGTGCGGACGATCTCTGGTGTTTTTTTAAAGGGGCAATCACTTACAAGGTAAAACCATGCCTTGTAAGTGATTGCCCCTTTATAAAAAAAAGACTAAGATTGGCCGGCGTCTTGCACCTCCGGTGATCTCGGGCATTATTACATCCGGCCCCTGGAATTAAAAAATAAAAATTACGTATCTAAATGAATAAATATACTGTATTAAAAATATACTAAACCATGCCCCAAGCACAACATTAGCATATAGCTCTCACATTCTGTAAATAATGAATAAGACAACCTACTTGCAAAAATAACTTGTACTGTAATAGTATAGGTGGTCTATTATAATAATCTCGCATGAAGTCAGTGTCCAAGTCCAGGAATGAGACTTACAGTAAAACAGCTATAAACACGTGGAAATGGAAATGTACTCTTAGGTGGGTATCCAGTTGGGCACAAGGTTTTGCTCACAAAAAAACCTTGAATCCAATTTTGGACTACTGCAGGCATGCGTACTTCCGATACCTGCGGTATACAATTTAAAAACAAAAATGCACATGGGGATTCTGCTTTGAATAGTGTGTGTGTGTGTGTGTGTGTGTGTGTGTGTGTGTGTGTGTGTGTGTGAAAAAAGTGTCTGATACTTACCAGTCTGGTGGTCTTCGTGGCTACGGCTCATCACCCCTCCATCTTTCCACTGCAGTAGTAGATACTAGGAGGGATATGGGGCTCCACACACTCCTGTTGTCTTACACACACACCTGGGGTCACACACCTGGCAGGGGTCTCACACACTCACACATACTTACACACATCAATAGGAGGTTTCTGTAGGGGTGTCAGAGCAAGTCACAATGAATCTTCCTAAAAAGAACAATTTTAGGAAAAATATGACTTGCTGTGGGGGGTTTGAGAAAAAAAAAAAAAAGATGTAGTGATTTCTATAGTCATCAACTGTGGCTCATTTACTCTCCTTCAGTTGAATAGGAAAAACCTGCGCCACAGGGTTTTTCAAAACTACGCTAACAATTCAATATACCCCTTAGTATACTGTACCCAGGCCCGGCACTACCTGCTCAGCAAAGGGATGCAAAGCAGGTAAGCGCCAGGCTGGAGAGGTGCTCTCCCTGCTGCCAACTGCTGTGCCTGTCACACTGACAGGCAGCAACGCCGGCAGCTTGTAGCCTACCTCCCCTTCCATTTGACAGCGGCGGTGTTCGGCAAAAAAGGGGGCGGGGCTATGTGGAGCTGAGGGGCAGAGCTAAAAGCAACCTAAGGGGGTGCAGCTACATGGGAGGCGGCTGCAGATCCTGCTGCGGCTGCCTGCCAGGCCAGCCAGCTAGCTATCAGTGGTGGAGCACACACAACCGCTTCCCCTGCACCTGGCTATACCTCTCGCCACCCTTTTATCCCAGGGTCCTATCCTCCATATGCAAAGATACCATACACGATTTACCTGCGTGGTTCCTGGTAGGATACTAATTGTGACTTATAGTAGCCTAGGTTATGAAACCGTTCAGTACCTGTAATACGTGATTAGAAAGGATTTCTTTAAACAGGATTCATTTTCTCGTTGATCCCACCAATCCCCTTGTTTACTTGTGTATGTTTAAGTGGGTATGGGTCATTAGGTCGACCACTATTGGTCGAAATGCAGTGGGTCGACATGGTCAATAGGTTGACATGAGTTTTTTTTTTTTTTAACCGTTTTAGGTGTCCTTTTCTTCGTAAAGTGACGGGGAACCCCAATTACTGCACAGTGTTCGCTCGCCATGCTTCGTGCATGGTGTCTCGCTTCACTACTGCTGCACTCAGCACAGGTTAGCATTCCCAATTGTAGTCCACGTGGATCATAACGTATGAAAAAGTAAAAAAAAAAATTTTAAAAAGTGAAAAACTCGACCTTTTTCGATGTCAACCAATAGTGGTTGACCCAATGACCGTATCCCGTTTAAGTACTGTATATACTCTCATCTAACTGGTTAATGTCAGTAGCACCACGCGGAAGCAATTCCTGTCAATCACTGTTCCTTCAGTACGCGCTGTCCCTTTGTGAAATATGGGAGGGTGCAAATTTGTAGTTTGCAGGGGGGCGATGAACACCCTAGCACCGGCCCTGACTGTACATTTCCATTTCCATGTGCTTACAACTGTCTTAAAGTCCATGTTTATAGGTTTACCTCCTTTCTGGATAGCTTTCCTCCTCTGCTCCAGCAAGTGCGCAGAATCCACGGGGGGAGTTGCCCTGTAATGTCTAGTAGACCTAATACCTAGCCAACGGGTCTGGCAATAATATCCTTCTCAGCTGCAATAATTAGAAAGCAGGAGTAATAGTAGAAGTATCCGCTGCTGCTGCTGCAGTTGTATTCGTCAAAGTCTATGTGGGTAACCTTAAAAAAGCATTGCTTTACTAGCTGAAACATCGGCTTTCTTCAACACTGGAATAAGACTACCTGCCTCTATATATTCCAACCGCTGCTGCACAGACTTTGCTGAACAGAACTGTGTTATTGCTACTGTGAACTGTGCTTTCCAACTACTGCAGCCAGGGAGGATATTATCGCTGGATTGGCTGCCCCTTAGAGTTGCCATATTGTGGAAATGCTATTAGCCTGGCATGTGCAGCCCAGCACTTAATACCAAGGGGAGCAACATTCCAGCCAGAGAAGTGAATCCAATTATTTATTTATTTTTACAATTAACTCACAGAAACTGGAGGCTATACCAGACCAGTGCTGATTATGAATTGTATGATGGTGCTAAGCAGATAGTTTTATTTATTTATAGAGTGGTCTCAATTCATTAAATGGGTTACTAGTGCATGCATACATCAGTTGCTTCAATATGATCTCTATTGACTTGTTAAACTACTTGCAATAGAAATGTAATGCCTTGTGGAAAGTCAGCAACATGATCTAATGTGTTCCCATGAAGCACCGTGGTGCAGGACAGTAATGCCATATTCACAGTTGTTACATCTACATAAATCAAATATTGAATCTACACAGTATTTAATTTGCTGCAGATGCTCAAAGACAATTAGTGCTCTCAAAATTTTATTTTTAAAATAATGGTCATTTTTTTGTACATTCCACAAAAAAATACAGATTACCTGTTAGGCCGTTTGCATTCTGTTCCAGTGGCATTTTTTTATTTACTTCCATATAAAAATCAGTCTAATTTATCTCAATAACACTATAAATAAAAATGCAAACAAGCATTGTTCATTTAAGATAAATAAAATAACATGAATTCATCTATAGGTTCATTAGCCAAATGCTTCTAACGAGATGACTGAAGCTAGGAAAGATGTAATCACAATTAATCATTCTCTAACAACTGCTTATTCATACAAATAAACTGTATCCGTTTTCTATACTAATTACATCAATTAAAGAGGAAGTGTTCCGACTTTCAACTTGGAATTACCACAAAAACATAATTGCAAAAATATTCAGAGCATCTATCATAGGGAATGCTATGCAATTCATGTAAACTACAGCACCACTCATCCATTCTGCTGTGAACACATTACTGTATATAAATAAGATAATGAAGCAACCATTTGATTTTCAACTATTTTAGTAATCACAATTCATACTGAAATAATATTACACATCAAGACAATCACCTGATTGTGTATACTTTGTGATAAGATTCAATATTGGCCCAAATGTATTAAGCTTGAACCAGAGATAAAGTTGAGATGGATAAAGAGTGATAAATGACAAGCCAAGTGGTCGGGGATAGCCTCAGGCTTCAGCCCAGGTCTTGGGTGCCCTGTAGATCCCCACTTCCCCAGAAATCCCTGGTCTAGGCTGACTAGGAGGGGTGGGGGGTTAATGCTTTGGCCAGAGTGACCCCAACAAGCGTGTCACCTGGCTGTGGCATTACCCCCGCCGCTATCTGCTAGTAAGAGCCCATTGATGGCTGTTGGAAAAAATACATACCCCTATGCATTTTTTTCTACCATATATCAGGAACCAGGACCGGCTCAAGAGACCAGTACTGGTAAATTGAAATTTGGGGACCCCCATGCCAGTTTGCCCCCTATATATATTGAAACAGGACCAGCTCACAGAGCCCAGTGCTGGTTGCACTTTAGAGATGGGCCTCCACACTAAATTTCTTTACAAATGTATCTCTTTATTACACTTAAAACACATAAGCCAACACGGATCTCACTGATCCATGCAGGCTATACACCAAACATGCTGCTTTATCACAGCTAAATTCCAACCTCCCTAAGCTCCACTAACAACTCGAGACAGACAAATCACCAGTTAAAACAATTCTTGGTAAATGTGCGATTTGCAGTGCAAACCGCTCCGGCAAGATCATGGATCACACCCAAAAATTATTATTAGTAAATTTCCCCTTGATGGTGCATGATTGTTCTGTCAAGCAGCCCATATAGCAGCGGACCCTTTAACTAGTGATGTGCACCGGAAATTTCGGGTTTTGTGTTTTGGTTTTGGATTCGGTTCCGCGGCTGTGTTTTGGATTCGGACGCGTTTTGGCAAAACCTTCCTGAATTTTTTTTGTCGGATTTGGGTGTGTTTTGGATTCGGGTGTTTTTTTACAAAAACCCCTCAAAAACAGCTTAAATCAAAGAATTTGGGGGTAATTTTGATCCCATAGTATTATTAACCTCAATAACCATAATTTCCACTCATTTCCAGTCTATTCTGAACACCTCACAATATTATTTTTAGTCCTAAAATTTGCACCGAGGTTGCTGGATGGCTAAGCTAAGCGACCCAAGTTGCCGACACAAACACCTGGCCCATCTAGGAGTGGCACTGCAGTGTCAGACAGGATGGCAGATTTAAAAAAATAGTCCCCAAACAGCACATGATGCAAAGAAAAAAAGAGGTGCACCAAGGTCGCTGGATGGCTAAGCTAAGCGACCCAAGTGGCCGACACAAACACCTGGCCCATCTAGGAGTGGCACTGCAGTTTTCTAGTGAGAGGATGAGTGCTTCCATCCTCATGTGAATCTGAACCACTAGCCATGAACATAGGCCAGGGACTCAGCCATTCCTTGCCACTCCGTGTTGTAAATGGCATATTGGCAAGTTTACGCTTCTCATCAGACGCTTTTAATTTTGATTTTTGGGTCATTTTACTGAACTTTTGTAGTATACTTGATGACACAGAGGTAGAGCAGTGGACTACTGTACCGTACTGCTATATATATATATACTGGTGGTCACAGCAACATTCTGCACTGTCCCCTCCTACTATATACTGCGCACAACTAAAATGCAGCACAGGTATGGATGGATAGTATACTTGAAGACACAGAGGTAGGTAGAGCAGTGGCCTACTGTACCGTACTGCTATATATTATATACTGGTGGTCAGCAAAATTCTGCACTGTCCTCCTACTATATATACTGCGCACAACTAAAATGCACCATAGGTATGGATGGATAGTATACTTGACGACACAGAGGTAGATAGAGCAGTGGCCTACTGTACCGTACTGCTATATATTATATACTGGTGGTCAGCAAAATTCTGCTCTGTCCTCCTACTATATATTCTGCGCACAACTAAAATGCACCACAGGTATAGATGGATAGTATACTTGATGACACAGAGGTAGGTAGAGCAGTGGCCTACTGTACCGTACTGCTATATATTATATACTGGTGGTCAGCAAAATTCTGCACTGTCCTCCTACTATATATACTGCGTACAACTAAAATGCACCACAGGTATGGATGGATAGTATACTTGACGACACAGAGGTAGGTAGAGCATTGGACTACTGTACCGTACTGCTATATAATACTGGTGGTCACTGGTCAGCAAAATTCTGCACTGTACTCCTACTATATACTACAATGCAGCACAGATATGGAGCGTTTTTCAGGCAGAGAACGTAGATATTTTCAGCAAACTGAGCACAGATATTTGCAAGCACACTAAGCACAGATATTTGCAGCACACTGAGCACAGATATTTGCAGCACACTGAGCACAGATATTTGCAGCACACTGAACACAGAAACTGAGAGAATGCTGCACGTCCTCTCCCTATCATCTCCAATGCACGAGTGAAAATGGCGGCGACGCGCGGCTCCTTATATAGAATACGAATCTTGCGAGAATCAGACAGCGGGATGATGACGTTCGGGCGTGCTCGGGTTAACCGAGCAAGGCGGGAGGATCCGAGTCTGCCTCGGAACCGTGTAAAATGGGTGAAGCTCGTGGGGGTTCGCATTCCGAGGAACCGAACCCGCTCATCACTACCTTTAACCCATATTCCTTGCTCTATGCACAGCACGGACTATTGCTGAGGATCGTACGCTCATCGCTTAGTTACTGGTTCTCCCTGCAGACAGGCCACCATTAAATGTAGGCTGTTTGGTATCATTGCACCTGCATTTTACTGTTGTACTATATTGTATTAGTTTATGGTGTTGTACTGATATCATAATTACCCGTTAGTAAGGATAGATGGTGGGAAACACAAAACCTATGTAAAAGCAATCTATTTACCCAAGATTTATTTAGTACCCAAAATTACTGGAATTGGTCACAGCTAAAGAATATTAGGTTTGGTTCAATAAAATAAAATCACAAATTATAACACAAGCTATTGCCTTTTCTCTAATTTACTATTCCCTATGATAAAAATTAACATTCTTCATACATTTGTAGAAGTCACTCACAGACCAGGGAGGATCTAATGGTGCAGTGCAGAATGCATAATAGTTGACACAATGTCAACATGGACAGAACATGGACATTAAAAAATGTTGACGTGTTCAAAATGGCGATATTATGGAAGTCGACAAACAAAATTAGGTTTAAGTTGCATTTAAGGTTAGGATCAAGCTGCATTGGAATTAGGATTTAGACAAAGCAAATGTGGTTTTGCGCACACTAGGAGCAGCAAGTTGGTATAATGTTAAATGCAAATAATTCAAATTCACACACTGTAAATACTGGAAATGGTTAATACCATGATCACAAGCACTCACAGGCGAAAATATAACAAAAAGTCAATAATATGAGTGTCCTTAGGTATCGTCTCAACTTTAAATTTGCAGTCCTTAGTTCGAATAAAGTCCTTTGAATTCGATTCATCAATAGTGGTATACCAAATACATGAAAATAAAAACAGAAAAAAACACAATAGTGTAATATGTCCTGTAATGCGATTTGTGAAACACCCTTCATTGTCTATAACACAGGTTCTCAAACTCGGTCCTCAGGACCCCATACAGTGCATGTTTTCCAGGTCTCCTCACAGAATCGCAAGTGAAATAATTAGCTCCACCTGTAGACCTTTTAAAATGTGTCAGTGATACCCCTTTCACACAGCCCCAAATTTCCCGAGTTATTGCACATGAACGCGCACCAACCCGGGAAATTTCTTGGTGTGAAAGGGTACAGGGTCAAAATCCCGGGATTACTGCCCCGGCATTTCAACCCTGCAATCGACCAGGGTTGGTCCCGGGATCCTCCCGGGAACCTGGTCTGTGTGAACGGGAGCCGGGTCAATGCGCCCCGGCTCCTGTTCACTTTCTATGTAGCAGGCGGCGCTTGGAGATCATGTGATCTCTTGCGCCGTCACCGCTGACGTCAGCAACCCGGCAATATGCCGGGCTACTGACTGCGGTATGCAAGGGGTCTTACCCGGGAATGTCCCTGCATGATCCAGGGACCGTATTCCCAGGTAAGACCCCTGCATATCTGGTGTGAAAGGGGTATGAGTAATTAATACACCTGTGCACCTGCTGGGTTACCTGCAAAACATGCACTGTGTGGGGTCCTGAGGACCGAGTTTGAGAACCTATGGTCTATATAAGATTATGGGTCTGGAAGGCTAGGTGATGTCAATACCTTAAACTTTATGGATTATTATAATGTGGTGTACGAGACTCACATAGCGAGGGTATGCATTCCACCTATAAAGGTTTCTTTTGTGATGACTCTTCACCCAATTCTATTACCTTAGCCCTTGTATTCACCTCAAAAGCATGTACAACTGGAGAAGGGGAGCGTAACCGAACTTACTGAGGGGGGAGGAACATTTTAAAAGGTATTTAGGTAAGGTCCAGAACCCACAACCACACCCCTTGACAGCAGCCATCTCCTCGCAATGGGTTCTGGATATTTTCTGAAATTATCTGAAGAGCTGAAGGACAAAATTACCAGTGTTCCACAAAATTATAGTCAAATTAATGTGATTTTTCACATCTTCACTTGTGTAGCACCATGAAATGAGTAATGTTTTATTTAGTCCGGAAATGTTTTCCGCACTATGTCAGACAAGGTGTGCGGTGCAGCGGGACCCGCAATGTGTGTATTGTGGGATTGCCTATCCGGACCAAGTACCCTAGTTAGTAAGAATTGTAAATTCGCTAAACAGCAGAATTTACAATCCTTTTGCTCGCATGCTGGGGGCCACCCATCGAAGGGCATGCAGGCCACCACCCACTCAATGTGATCACGCTGAACTGGTAGATGACTCCTGCCGTCTCTGCCTTGTAAATGGAGCGTTGCAGCACCCCTACCACCCCCGAACGCCTTTGTCTATCAATTATGCAGAGGTGTTCGCATTTACCGTGGGTCACCCGCAGTAAAAGCGGGTGCATGTGCAGGATGGGCCTTGTACACGCGCCTGCCAGGCAAACGCAAAAAATCAGGTTGGCTAGCGATTTGCAATCCAACCTGAATTAGGCCCCAAATTTTACAATTTTGAGGCAATTATGTTAGCGGAAGATATTGACCTAGGATGATGAACCTTCAGCAATGAATTACTACCATGGGGTACAACATATTCTATACCCAAGCATTTTTTATTTCTAACTTTGTCCATCTTCACTGCACCCTACTATATAAGGATTCAGGAGGAGCACAACAAATGATTTGGAGAGTATTTTTGGATTAGGTCAAAAACAGTATCCGGATGATAGATAGACAGTGTCTAGTTACACAGTCAATAAATAGACACTATATGTTAAACAGACATTAGGTCTACAGGATCAAAAGGTCGACATGAAAAAGGTAGGCAGCACAAAAGATCGACAGGGTCTAAAGGTCAAGAGGGTCAAAAGGTTGACGTGAAAATGGTCGACATAAAAAAAGTAGGCACAGGTTTTTTTATTTTACATGTTTTTTGGACTATTTCATACCTTCTCTATCCATGTCAGCATAGAGTTGGTCATAAACCGAGCCCGAAGTGTGGCGAATGAAACAAGCCCCACGAGGGGATGCCTTTCTACAATTGGGGGTCCTAGATGACAAAACGATCCACACAAACCACAAAGATGCAAAAAATGATGTCTACCTTTTTTGTGTTGACCATTTTCATGTCGACCTTTTGACCCTGTCGACCTTTTGTACTGTACCTTTTTTCATGTCGACCTTTTGACCCTGTCGACCTAATGTCTGTCTAACATGTGGTGTCTATCTATTGACTGTCTAACTAGACACTGTCTATCATCCCACACCCATCAGAAACATAGGTGGGATAGGCAACAAGAAAATACCCTGAGGGGAGTATTCAATTAGCCGCAGGGTTTAAGCCAAGGATAAGTGATGTCTAAAATCCCTATGGTGCCAGGAAAGGCTATTCAAATCAAAGAGCCTTTTTCCAGCACCTAAAAATCGGGATTCAGGTGCCGATTCTGCATAAAATGTGAAATCTATGTGGTTTTCCTGCACGTGAACCCCCGTAAAAACAGAGCTGCGAAGTGCTATCAGACATTCATGCGCGGAGTAATCCCCATTAATTGTATTGCTACAGCACAGCAAACTCCTTGGCTAAATACATACTGTCAAAGTCGAAAAATATCGTTATTCTCATGCCTTGTACTAACCCCATGCGCTTGCCCGCTGCACGTGCACATTCTCTCCCGTGCGTGCGCATATTCGCAGTTGCGTGATGGCGCCTCCACGGTCGTGCGCTCAGGCGCGTGGTATGTGCATTTACGGTAGAGTTTGTGTGCGTCTGGCGGGCGACTCGATCGTTACATAGTTAATCCAAATAGTGTATTTTATAGGTTATGGTTCTCTTAATAATATCAGTGAGTTTGTTTAGTGTAACTGGTTCATGGACAGAGAAATCCCTCTTTACATGATACGAAGGGTCAGACAGGTTTTGAGCAGTTGTGTTTAGTATGCAACGGTAGAGTATGTTATTAGTAACATTCCGGAATTGGTTTGAAAGAGATTAATCGCTCCTGCAAATAGTTATGTTTATAAGAAGTTTATGGACATTTACTGTATTTGCAGTTCATTATCCATGCGGCGGGAATCCTGAGATTCCCTCCCACCTGAGCAGTATGAAATAGTCACAGCCCACCTGTTTGAATCAACCTATGACCTTTTGTTATAATGTGAAGACAGATTCCTGTGTCCAATGAACAATGAGATTGTAGGCCCCTTTGTAGTGTACTGTATGTAGTGTATATAAGGCAGCCAGTCTGGGCCAGCTCAGTCTACTCTCCACAAAAGGTTTTCATCACTGACTAACTTGAGAGCTGGTACCAGGACTGCGCAGCGATCATTCCCCAGTGTGTAAGTTTTTCTCTGTGACCAACTTATTCTCTGTTTGTATTTGCCATACTCTCTCTCTCTTATTGTTACGCTGTTGTATATTGTATATTTTCAGTTATTCTGTGTAGGTGTTTTATGTTAGTGCTGTAGTGTATAAGCTGTATCTGTTTTCCCCTTTTACATACTAAAAATCATCTAGATAAAGGTTTTGGAACCTTACAAGGTATTGTGTGTTTTATCATTACATTGCTAAGGGTAATCGGAGTGTCTCAATCGCTCAAGCAACTTTTACATAACAGAGGTTAATCAGCATTACATTGTGTTGCATACAAGGTTTACTGTGTGTCATCCTGTGAGCGTCTGCGCCGCTCGTGTTCCCCTTGTGGGCACAGCGTACGCTACGCTAGTAGCATAGCATTACGGTACTCGGACCGCCTATAGCGTGCTCGATACACAGCGTAAGCCGTGAGCGAACGTGCTGCTCGTGCGTCTTGACCACGGCCTAGCGTCTGCTACGCTAAGTGCGTACCCTTACGGTACCCCGTATGCCCATTGCATACCGAGTCTCTTACCAGTATATAGTGAATGTTATAAGATAAATAATTAGCTTTATCAATTGGCGGCTCGTCCGTCCTCCACATATCCGCTCTAGCGAACACAAGCAGACTTTATCTGTCAGCAAAGGGCGGGAAGGCGTATCCCTTCGTATCCGTGTTGGTGGTGAGGGATACGGTAGTGCTGACTAGATAAGAGTCTGCATCGCTACGCTGTTGGAGTGCTGGTGGAAGCCGGAACCGGAAGGTAAGAACAGTACGCTATTGTCTTTTAAAACTGTTTTATTTCTGTTTGATACACATTGCGTACGCAACACACGCACACACCTGCATTTTCCATTTGTGTAATTTTCACATCTCACCTTCCTGTTTGCCATTTATCATTGATAACGTGCTGAGAAAGATTTGTTGCTATTGGTAGTTAAAAGTAAAATTAATACGTAAGGGAGTAATTTGTAAAACACGCACACGGCTTTGCCTAAGATACAAGGGAAATCTGTGTGGTGTTCAGTAAATGATTACAGTTAAAGATCATTTACATTGATATAAACGTGTTAGTTGTGTTTCTGTGGACATATCTGGCCTGCGTACACGTGTCTCTAACAAAGGGCGGGACTAGCGTACGCAAGGGCCGACGCACGTAGCGTATATTACGCAACGGAGCGTATGGATACGCCCACGTAATACAAATCACACGATAGTATTGTTTTAGTAGGCGATACGGAGGCAACGCGATAATAGCTCAAGTCACTCTCAGTGTCCTAAATTTTAGCGTAAATAATCCTTCTCTAGTTGTAACTCCTTTGGGACTAGACTGTGATACTGAATGAAAGGGATTTCTGCGCAGAAACGAAAGTAAAGAGTATATGAGGTGAAAGAGTGTGTGCATATATATATATATATATATAAGTTTCTCATTTTTGGGTGGAACCACAGGAAATCGAGTTCTTGTGAGGTACATACGTGAAAGTGACAGCACGGTGGCTTGGGAGGCATCCCTTGTTAACATATTAAAATAAGAGCATTAGAGTATAGCAGACCAGGAGGTCACGGACCAGGAGGTCCAGAGACAGACCAGGAGGTCTAGGTACAGCGGACTAGGAAGTCCGCTATAGATAAAGTCAAGAAGCACAACACCAGGAGGGTTGGTGCAATACCCATATAGGCCATTAAGCTCTGGCTGAAGGAATTCGCAGCCACAATTTTCGATTCCACTGGTCGTTCCGCACATAAGATTAGTTGCTTATGTGCAGTATGATTGTACCGCATGTAATTGTGTGCATTAGTTTGTAACTTGACCCAGTACCATTTGCGTACGCTAGAGGGGTCATAAACGCTATTTGTACATTCTAACGTGATTTGTGTAATTTATTTTTATTTTAAGGGAGGTTCGCTGGTCACTCAGGAATTCTCCAGCAACTGATATTTACTGGGAAGGGTTAAGTGCTCTTCGGATCACACCCACACGTTCCAGTAAATAGAGGTTCAGGTTGCAGGGGCCCTAGGTTGAGTACGCCAGCGCTAAGGCAGTGTGTGGGCGTATTGGTCGACGTGGGCGAGTGAGTGAAGGTACTCGGTAAACTTTCACCGTCGGCCTACCCCGGACATCTTGGTTTTTGTAAGGGTTCGCTGAAGATCCTGATTTGAAGGTCAGAGGTAGTGAAAGCAACACCTGCAAAGATGGGGGCCAGTTGTTCAGGTAGGGGGCGATCAACCCTGGTTCAGGTTGATTTAGTAAACCGACCAATAGGGTCGGCAAGGTATATCATGTGTGAGAAATACGGTTCACACACAGAGGTTTTGTGCGATGAATGGGAAAGAATGACTGTGCATGACGGGGAAAAGTTCCCACGGGTAGGCAGTTTTAGCCCCGAGGTGTTACAAAATCTAAGGAGAAGGATATGTCTCATTAAATCTGCAAAGAGACGGATCAAACATTATGATTATTTACAATTATGGCAACAGGAGGGTGAAATACAAAGAGGATTGGCTCAAGCGGCTGGATCTAACCCTATCAGGAAACTGATAGCCACCGCACCACCACCACCATACATAACAGGAGAGAAAGTGGTTACAGAGAATGGCACACTGGTGTATGATAAACATGCACTTAGTAACTGTATAGATGTTAAGAATAATGTAACTAAGATTGTTGATGCTAATACTAACTCGTGCAAGCTGTACCCTGTTTTAAACTTTCCCCAGGATTGTGACCAAGAGGATGAGCCCACAACAATATCGGCACTCTCTCTAGCAGCCACCATAGCAGAAACAACAGTGGGCACGGCCCAACCAGTAAGAGCAGTATCAAAAGCCCCTAGTGGAGGGACAGGTGAGGTCGTATCAACTGGTAAGTACGGCACTGTACACTATGCTGAAACCATTACACCACATGTTGTAGAATCTACTCAGAATGATGTTATTGAACTTAATCCTGTTAGGGTAATTGCAGTACCAAATGGGAAAACTGACACTTCAGGAGTCACTCCTGTCAGAAACATCGCCATGCACTGCCCCTTTTCCCGAACGGAATTAAGATCAATGGTGTCTGAATTCCCTGATCCTAGGAAAGATCTAGTTGCAAGCCAGAAGTACATTAGAGAGCTAGGAAATACTGTGGAGCCCAATAACAAAGATTGGCGGATATTGCTGAGGGCATGTTTACCCTCCAATGTCGACTCAGCGAGATTTATAGCTGACTGTAGACTAGATGAAGAGGTACCCCTTACTGAGGAGTACAATCAAGATAATGTGAAAAGGATTAATTTGCAGCTGGGAGTATATTTCCCAGCTGTTGCTAAATGGAACAAAATTTTCTCCATCAAGCAAAAAGAGGGAGAAATAGCTGCTGATTATTTTCATCGGGCACTGCAGGAAATGGCTAAGTATACAGGGATAGAAGACATTAAGACAAATGTGAATCATAGAGAAGTAGCAGAATCTGTGTTAATGGATGGTTTAAAAGAAGTATTGAGGACGAGGGTACAGACCACCCAACCATGTTGGCGAGGTTGGTCGGTGGCTACTTTGAGAGAGGCCGCTATTGATCATGATCGGAACATCACCAGACACAGGGAGTCGCAGAGTGATAAGCTGATGGCCGTAAGTATACAGGCCCTTACCACAAGGCCAACTCAGCATAAGTCTCAGACCCCTGTGGGTAAGTCAAATGTGGTAACTTGTTATTACTGTCATAAAGAGGGACATTTTGCACGAGACTGTAGATTGAAAAATGCACAAAAATCATATCAACCCCCTAGACAACGACATGACACACGAAATTGGGATCAAGGACCGCAGAGACGGAGTTATGAGGCACACGCAGGGGAAACAAAAAGGTATCCCCCAAGAAGAGACTGGCAAGTCTCCGATAGTTCCCATTTACTCCCTTCACAGGTAATAGCTGCCAGCGCAATGCAGGGAGGTCACCACATACAATAGGGGTGGGGCCACACCTGTAGTCTGCAGCCAGTGAAATTAATTGTGAGCCTTGGAAGTTAACCCGAGGTCACAATTGATGTAGCTGGTAAATCTCTAAATTTCCTTGTAGATACGGGGGCGGCCAAGTCAGTGATAAATTCGACCGTGGGCATGAGAACCACTGGTAAAACAATTCCAGCCATGGGAGTAACAGGAGTAGTACAACACTACCCTTTAAGCAAACCTGCAGAGATTACGATAGGGCCTTTGCATACCAAGCATTCTTTTCTGCTGGCTGCATCGGCTCCGACTAATCTCCTAGGGAGAGATTTACTGTGCAAAATGGGATGTGTCATATATTGTACTCCTGAAGGTATATTCTTGGACATACCCGAAAACCACGCTCAGGAAGTGCAGGATATGCTAGACTCCCACACAAGATTAATGTCACACACTGTTATTGTAAATAGGTGTCCGTCCAAGGTAGAGGAAATGATTTCCCAGATACCGGAGTCACTTTTGACCAAGGATGGACAAGACACTGGATTAATGGCAAACGTAGCCCCAGTAGTTGTACAAGTAAAAGATGGTAGGATAGCTCCAAAAATCCCACAATACCCTCTGAAGCCAGAGGTGGAGTTAGGAGTTTACCCTGTAATAGAGCGCTTGCTACAACAGGGCATTCTGGTAAGGACGTCCAGCACTGCCAATAGTCCCATCTTCCCTGTTAAAAAGAGTGGGGGGAGGGGTTACAGATTAGTGCAGGATCTAAGAGGGATCAACAACATAGTTGAGAGTCAATTCCCTGTAGTGCCAAATCCAGCTGTCATCCTTATGCAAATCCCTCCCACTGCCAAATTTTTCACTGTGATTGACCTCTGCTCCGCTTTCTTCTCGGTACCTCTGCACCCTGACAGTCAATACTTATTCGCATTTAAATACAGAGGAGTTCAGTACACCTGGACTCGATTACCACAAGGTTTCATTGACAGTCCAAGCATTTTCTCACAAGCCTTGCATGATTGTTTACAGTCGTTCCAACCTGAGAGTGGATCAATATTAATACAGTACGTAGATGACCTACTGCTGTGTTCATATTCACTTAAATCGTCCCTGAGAGATACGAAACCACTCCTGTTTCATCTTTCAGACACCGGACACAAGGTTTCCAAAGATAAGTTACAATTATGCCAGACCAAGGTAAAATATTTGGGACACTGTCTGACACAAGGACTGAGACACCTCACCGCTGATAGAATTCAAGCAATTCGTGACATGACCCTGCCACAAACCCAGCAACAGATTAGAACGTTTTTAGGAATGTGTGGGTATTGCCGTAACTGGATCCCAGGTTTTTCCATACTGGCTTTGCCTTTACAGGAGATGGTCTCCTCAAACAAACCTGATCGGATTTCGCACACAGACGAGTCTGAGATGGCATTTGAGAGACTTAAACAGTGCCTAACGCAGGCACCAGCATTAGGCATGCCAGATTATGGAAAACCCTTTGAGCTGTACGGAACAGAGAGTGCTGGGTGCGCGGCAGGTGTCTTAACCCAGAAGCATGGTGATGCCAGCAGGCCGGTAGCCTACTATAGCGCTCAGCTAGACACGGTAGCGCGATCCCTCCCCACATGCTTGCGAAGTGTTGCAGCAATAGCATTGCTAGTAAGTAAAAGCGAAGATGTAGTGCTAGGACACAACCTCACAATTCATACACCACATGCAGTGTCAGCTTTACTGAATTCTGCCCAAACCAGACACGTCTCATCAGCGTGGTTTACAAGATGGGAATTGGCATTGATGGCAACCGTAAACATCACCATAAGGAGATGCAGCGCACTAAATCCTGCAACATATCTCCCAGGTGTGCCTGGGCAGGCACAAAGGGTGGAGGATGAGAGTGATGGTGAAGGAGGATTTAGTAAGGAAAATGACACACATGATTGTATGGAATATTTGACCCAAAATTTCACGGCAAGGCCTGACATCAGTGACAACCCACTGGAAGATGTAGATTTTACTTTCTACACTGACGGCAGTTGTCACAGACAGACGGATTCGGGAGACTTGTGTACTGGATACGCAGTCGTAGATGACCAAGGTACCATAGAAGCGGAACCCCTAGGCCCACCACACTCAGCACAAGTTGCTGAACTGGTTGCCCTAACCAGGGCATGCGAATTGGCTAAAGGCAAGTCAGCCAATATCTACACGGATTCTAGGTACGCCTTCGGAGTAGTCCATGATTTCGGGGCCCTATGGCACCTCAGAAATTTCATGACGGCAGCTGGCACACCCGTAGCGCATGCTGCCCACATCAAAAGACTTCTAACAGCGATACAGGAACCCGACAGAGTGGCTGTTATCAAGTGTAAAGCTCACACGTATAGCCAAGACCCGGTATCACTTGGTAACAGCCGAGCAGACGAAGCTGCTAAATCAGCAGCCAGTACCCCCATACAGACAGACAGCACACAACTGATGGTATTTAATACTGTAAACACACAGAAATTATATGAAATGCAAAATTTGTGTTCACCACAAGAAAAAGCAGTTTGGAGGTCAAAAGGATATGGCCAGGAGTCCTCAGGACTCTGGACAGATGGACAGGGTAAGCCAGTGGCACCCAGAGCATACCTTCCAAGTCTAGCGGAAGCGGCACATGGGCTGACTCATCTAGGCAAAGAAGGAATGTGTAAGTTGGTAAGAGCTTATTGGTGCGCCCCAGGATTTTCTTCCCATGCGGGTAAAAGTGCGATGACATGTCTCACCTGCTTGAGGAAGAATATCGGAAAGGCAATACCAACAGAGCCATCCCATATCCCTCCTACAGATGGTCCTTTTCAGGTAATACAAATTGATTTCATACAATTGCCACCTTGTAGAAATTTAAAGTATGTATTGGTTTGTATTGACGTGTTCTCAAATTGGGTTGAAGCATTTCCCGCAGCCACAAATACCGCAGTGTTTACTGCAAAGAAAATTGTGCAGGAATTTGTGGTACGGTATCCCTAGAATCATTGAGAGTGATAGGGGTACCCATTTTACAGGTGAAGTTTTTCAAGTAATGTGTAAGTTGATGGGAATTAATAGTAAGCTGCACACTCCGTACCGCCCCCAGGCGAGTGCGAAAGTGGAAAGAGTAAACAGCACTGTTAAAAACAAATTAAGCAAGGTAATGGCTGAAACAGGATTGTTGTGGCCCGAAGCTTTGCCAATCGTATTATACAGCATCAGAACCACTCCCAGGTCCCCTCTTAATCTGTCTCCTTTTGAAATTCTGTTTGGTCGACAACCCCATGTTATGATTAACCCCCAGGATGATTTGAAATGTAACAATGAAGTAACTGTAAAGTATTTGGTTAAGATGAGTAAGCAATTGAGGAATCAGAATGATAATCTAAAGTTGGTGATTCCGGATTTGCCAGACAGTAATTGTCATGACATTGAACCTGGGGATTATGTAATGATACGGAATTTTCTACGCTCAGGTTGCCTTATTGACAGATGGGAAGGACCATATCAAGTCTTATTGACCAGCACGACGGCATTGAAGGTTGCCGAGAGAGAGACTTGGGTCCATTCGTCTCATTGTAAAAAGGTTGCTGACCCAGAGAGGTCCCGTGATAAAGAACAGACGGTAGAGGTTGTATCACTAGAGTGTCTGTTCTGGGAAGGTTGAGACGACACCTGAGCGCTGAGAATAATAAGACCGGAGGCGTTTGTCGAGCCAGATTTCTTTTTCCCTTTTGTTATTTTCTCCAGTTCCCACCTCCCTCCTATTCTCCTCCCCCCTTCTTATGTTTCCCCTTTTCCTCCTATAAGATGGACTTGCCCCAAGAGACTGTGATCCGGATTTTCCTGTTGACCATGATGTTGACCAGAGCAGTCTGTTTCGGTGAGAGTACCATGGAGTACCATGTCGAGAAAGGATCTGGAATGGGTTCTGATGACCAGGATGGAGGCGTAAATTTCCAAGAGCAGCACAATCACCGAGTAAAGGCGAGTATCAGAAAACGATCTGATAGCATTGACAATAGAAGGAATTGTGAAGGATTGTTAGCTGAAGAGAACTGCATCTGTAGGCATTGTGACAATATAGTTGAGGATGGGTGCATTAAGAAATGTCAGTCCAGTTTTAATGTCCACATGGACCGGCATCCATTGGGTGACTATCACTCTTTAGTGGGTAAAGTGTTAAACCAGACAGACTGTTGGGTATGCTCTCAAGTACCTCAAGGTCATAGCAAATCAGGACTAGTACCATTCCCTTTAACTGTAGGAGAGGTACTTGAGTTAAGTGGTGGGAGGCCAGTGGACAAGAGGTTTAATATCTCTAGTCCTCCTAGTTTGAAGCTCCACCAATATCATGTGGATAAGTCCTTAGTATGCTTTAACATTTCCAATCCCCGAAAGCCGGGAAATTGGGAAGTGTCATGGAGTAATCAAACCATGACATTTTCATATAGAGCCGATAAAATGCCCATAGACACAGAGCTTATACGCCAGATAGCCAACAGTGGAAAATATTTCCGGTATAGGTATACTCTAGGAAGTAGGACCATGCGAGTTGGAGAAGTATCACCAGGATACTGTGCACATATCGTACAACCTGATACGTGTACTAGACAGATGGGAGAGTTAGGGTTAGAAGATTTCACATGGAAAATTTGTAACATGGTAATGTCATACTCAGTCCCATATGTTCTCCCCGATGATGCATATTTCATATGCGGGAGAAAGGCGTATAAGTGGCTTGCCCCAAACTCAGAGGGATTGTGTTACATTGGAAAAGTACTGCCTGAAGTAATGACTGTATCCCATTTAAAAATGAAAGACATTCACCGCGGTGCCCAAGCTCCTTATACTCACACTCCATACGAGCATGTCGTTAAAAGGCACCTGATAGAGAGGACAGAGCATCCGGCCTCTGATCTGATCCATGAATCCACCGGGATTCAATTCCTACTCGTGTTAGATATCACTCGTACCGCCAGAGGAGTGATAAATTATAGATATATATCAGCGCTAGCAAATTTGTTAGACAATATCACCGAAATGTATGACGACACATTCAGGTACACTGGGAAAGAGTTACAAGCCTACAAAACAGAGCTGGTTCAGCATAGGATGATTCTCAATTATCTCACAGCAGTGACAGGCGGGTATTGTGTTACCCTAGCAACTCAGTATGGAGTAAAGTGCTGCACGTATATTACAAACAGCACAGAGGACCCGGCCGAGGTCATAGACCAAAAGATGGATGACATTTTGCAATTGAAGTGGGAGTTTCGAAGGAAACACAATCTCACACTCGCTGCTGTGGGTAATGAGCTGACCAGTTGGGTGTCATGGTTGAACCCACGAAATTGGTTCTCTGGTTTAGGAGAATGGGCCCAAGGTATTATAATGGATGTAGGGAAATTTCTCGTGTATTCTGGGAGTCGTCATATTGGTTGGACTGATATTTAGATGCGTTCGGGCTTTAACGAAGTGTAAAGGTAGTACTAGAGTGATGAGTCTGAGGAGCGAGGACACTGTAATAACAACAACTAATTTGATTTATGACCCAATGATAGAGACAATGTTGTGATGAAAATGTGATTCCACGGTCCGTTTCTTTCACCCGTTTCTCCTTTGTTTTCCTCCAAGGTACAAAGACATCCACTTGGAAGAAGAATTTGACAACCTCTTTTATACAGTCCATTGATGAACTATGCCACAAGCCCCAATATCCCTAGTGACTTTAACTTTTTACGAAAGCCCAATACTTTAGAGACTGTAATTTTATGGACAATGGAACAGCTTTTGCTCGCTATTTACAACAAAAGCACCGAGAGACATCAGACAACATGTACATCAAGACAAGACATCAGACAAGACCTCAATCGGCGACTGTTTATTTAAACTCACATAGTTTACGACTGCATTTATAACGAGTGTTTCTTATCATCATCTCTACAACCTCCAGGTAGTATCTCACATAGTCGACAGGTGATTCTCACATATTAGCATCCACATATTCTCCCCCCTTCATGTATCATCAACTAAATGTGCTCCCCCATTTGTTGCAACCAGAAGCCGAAAAGAGCTCGGTAGAGTTTGACAGCCCATCCACAGACCCGTAATACGGGATAAGAAGGATTCAAATGTATACTTCGCAATACCTCGAAGCTTGATTTAAAACACGTACGGCACGATGATACATGACCCCTCAAACATGGATTTCATACACACATGCTTTTACTGTCTCAGTAGGTCATATCTTTCTAACCTTCTCCTCTCTTCCCTTACCCAATCATAAAAAGGTGTTTACATGATGACATATATTTTTCTGTTTTGTTTAGGAAGTGGCAGTTATTGGTGACTGCCAAAGGGTGGACTGTCAAAGTCGAAAATATCGTTATTCTCATGCCTTGTACTAACCCCATGCGCTTGCCCGCTGCACGTGCACATTCTCTCCCGTGCGTGCGCATATTCGCAGTTGCGTGATGGCGCCTCCACGGTCGTGCGCTCAGGCGCGTGGTATGTGCATTTACGGTAGAGTTTGTGTGCGTCTGGCGGGCGACTCGATCTTTACATAGTTAATCCAAATAGTGTATTTTATAGGTTATGGTCCTCTTAATAATATCAGTGAGTTTGTTTAGTGTAACTGGTTCATGGACAGAGAAATCCCTCTTTACATGATACGAAGGGTCAGACAGGTTTTGAGCAGTTGTGTTTAGTATGCAACGGTAGAGTATATTATTAGAAACATTCCGGTATTGGTTTGAAAGAGATTAATCGCTCCTGCAAATAGTTATGTTTATAAGAAGTTTATGGACATGTACTGTATTTGCAGTTCATTATCCATGCGGCGGGAATCCTGAGATTCCCTCCCACCTGAGCAGTATGAAATAGTCACAGCCCACCTGTTTGAATCAACCTATGACCTTTTGTTATAATGTGAAGACAGATTCCTGTGTCCAATGAACAATGAGATTGTAGGCCCCTTTGTAGTGTACTGTATGTAGTGTATATAAGGCAGCCAGTCTGGGCCAGCTCAGTCTACTCTCCACAAAAGGTTTTCATCACTGACTAACTTGAGAGCTGGTACCAGGACTGCGCAGCGATCATTCCCCAGTGTGTAAGTTTTTCTCTGTAACCAACTTATTCTCTTTTTGTATTTGCCATACTCTCTCTCTCTGTTATTGTTACGCTGTTGTATATTGTATATTTTCAGTTATTCTGTGTAGGTGTTTTATGTTAGTGCTGTAGTGTATCAGCTGTATCTGTTTTCCCCTTTTACATACTAAAAATCATCTAGATAAAGGTTTTGGAACCTTACAAGGTATTGTGTGTTTTATCATTACATTGCTAAGGGTAATCGGAGTGTCTCCATCGCTCAAGCAACTTTTACATAACAGAGGTTAATCAGCGTTACATTGTGTTGCATACAAGGTTTACTGTGTGTCATCCTGTGAGCGTCTGCGCCGCTCGTGTTCCCCTTGTGGGCACAGCGTACGCTACGCTAGTAGCATAGCATTACGGTACTCGGACCGCCTATAGCATGCTCGATACACAGCGTAAGCCGTGAGCGAACGTGCCGCTCGTGCATTTCGACCACGGCCTAGCATCTGCTACGCTAAGTCGTACCCTTACGGTACCCCGTACGCCCATTGCGTACTGAGTCTCTTACCAGTATATAGTGAATGTTATAAGATAAATAATTAGCTTTATTAATACCCTCTATGAATTTTTTGAGAAATCAATTACAGTAGGGCACCCTAACGGAAGGGGTTCCTGTTGGGATCAGAAATATACCGTTATGGTAAGAACTTACCGTTGATAATGGGATTTTTCCTATGTCCACAGGTATCCACAGGATAACATTGGCACCAAACGGTCACGAGCTTTCTGGCCTCCCAGGATGCATCGGGGCTCCTCCATATAATCCCGCCCACTGACTCCGTCAAATCAGTTATTTCCACAGCAATTTAGGCAAGAGCATCAGGTAGAAACCTATTCAGGTGATAAGAACACACATGCACACCCTTCCTGCAAGAGGGTAGAGGTTTAGTGATTGTAAAGATCCTCAAATTAGGTGCGTCAGGGTGGGACCCCTGTGGATACCTGTGGACATAGGAGAAATCCCGTTATCAATGGTAAGTTCTTACCATAACGGTATATTTCTCCGGCTGGGTCCACAGGTTATCCACAGGATAACATTGGGATTCCCAAAGCCAGTTTTAGTGGTGGGGACGCTCCTGATTAACCAGGTGAACCTTTCGCCCGAATTCAGCTTCATGAGAGGCAAAAGTATCCATGGCATAATGTCTAATGAATGTGTTAATGGAAGACCATGTGGTTGCCTTACATATCTGTTCATGGGAAGCACAACATGGTGCTTCAGCAGTAGGAACTACCTTACGTGTAGAGTGAACAGAGACATTAGCCGGAGTAGGGAGACCAGCACGAGAATAAGCTTCTGAAATTGTCATTCGGAGCCATCTTGCCAGCGTCTGTTTACTAGCAGGCCATCCTCTTCTATGAAATCCGTAGAGGATGAAAAGAGAATCTGTTTTTCTGATGGCACTTGTATGATCTATGTAGATTCTTTACGTCCGGACCACGTCCAGCGACGCTTCTCTCGCAGAAAGTCCCAATACCTGAAAAGCTGGAACTACAATCTCTTCGTAAAGGTGAAACTTTGAAACCACCTTTGGAAGATAACCAGATCTAGTTCTGAGAACTGCCTTATCTGGAAAAAAAAGTTAGAAAAGGAGACTTACACAACAGTGCTCCTAAATCTGACTCTCTTCTAGCGGACGCCATTGCCAGTAGAAAGAGCACTTTAGCCGTCAACCATTTAAGATCTGCTCTCTTAAGTGGTTCAAACGGAGGTCCTTGAAGGATTTTAAGAACCAGATTCAAATCCCAGGGAGCTGCAGGAGGAACAAACGGAGGTTGAATGTGTACAACTCCCTGAAAGAAAGTACGCACATCCTGTAAGTGAGCAATCTTTCTCTGAAACCATACAGTTAATGCTGATACTTGAACCCTCAAGGAAGCTACTTTCAACCCATTATCCAATCCTGCTTGAAGAAAATCCAAAATCCTGGATACTTTAAAAGATCTTGGATTCAAACTTTTTTAACTACACCAATGAATATAGGCTTGCCATATTCGATGATAAATACGAGCTGAAGGCGGCTTTTTTGCTCTAAGCATAGTTTGAATTACTTGTTTTGAAAATCCTCTAGCTTCTAGGATAGAGGTTTCAACAGCCACGCCATCAAAAAGACAGACGATCCAGATGGCTGTGATAACAAGGAGCTTGCATTAGCAGATCTGGACGTTGAGGGAGCAGTACTGGTGCTTCCATAGACATCCTTAGTAGATGTGTACCAATGCCTTCTGGGCCAAGCTGGAGCTATTAGAATTATGGCTCCCTTTGCTTGCTTTATTTTCCTCACTACTCTGGGTAACAGAGATATTGCAGAGAACAGATATGTCAGATGGAATTTCCATTTTACTGACAGTGCGTCTACAAGGATCACTCCAGGATCCTTTGTTCTTGATCCATACATCAACTGTGTTGTTTAGACGAGACGCCATGTGATCTATCTCTGGCAGACCCCATCTGTTCACTATAGTCTGAAACACTTCTGGGTGTAATGCCCATTCGGTTTCCTGAATGATGTGTCGACTGAGAAAATCCACTTCCCAGTTCAGTACACCTGGAACAAACACTGCTGACAATGCTGGAAGATGGATCTCTGCCCACGTTAGTATGGGAGTTACTTCCTCCATCAATCTTTTGCTGTGAGTTCCTCCCTGATGATTGAGGTATGCTACCGCTGTTGCATTGTCTGAGCAGATCTGGACTGGTCTTCCTTGCAGACTGTCCTTTGCCTGAACTAGAGCCATATAAATGGCCCTTATTGCCAACAAATTTATTGGCAGGCGACTTTCCCTTAGGGTCCATTTTCCCTGGAACCAAAGGCTTTCAAGCACCACTCCCCAGCCTTGAAGACTGACATCTGTTGTCAGGACTTGCCATTCCTTTATCCAAAAGGGTCTCCCCTTGTTTAAATGGTCCCTCTGTAGCCACCAAGCTAGAGACCTTCTTACGTTTGCCAGAAACGTTATAATCTGTATTTTTATTGTCTGATGATATCCATTCCATTTGGTCAGAATAAGGTGCTGTAGAGGTCTGGAGTGGAATGGTGCATATTCCACCATGTCGAAGGTTGACACCATCAGACCCAACAGTCGCATTGCTGCATGGACTGACATTGTCTGAGTGTGCAACGACTCCTGAATCATGACCTTCACTTTGGCTATCTTTTTCTCTGGTAAGAAAACCCCCTGTAGACATGAATCCAATATGGCCCCCCAAACAAACCATCCGCTGTGACGGATTCAGAGACGACTTTTCCCAGTTTATGAGCCACCCGTGTCTTTGTAGACAAACTACTGTCTGTTGAAGATGGCTCAAAAGTAATTCCTGCGAATGTGCTAGGTTTAAAAGGTCGTCGAGGTATGGAAATATTCTTATCCCCTGCTTGCGGAGATAAGCTGCCATAACCACCATAATTTTGGTATACACCCTGGGTGCTGTTGCTAGCCCGAAGGGCAAGGCTTGGAACTGAAAATGTTGCTGGAGGATGGCAAACCTGAGGTAACACTGATGAGACCTTTCTATAGGCACATGTAGGTAAGCATCCTGTATATCCAGAGATACCATGTAATCTCCCGGTTCCATAGCCAACACTAGAGAGTGTAACATCTCCATGTGGAACATTGGAATCCAAATGTATTTGTGTAACATTTTGAGATTTAGAATTGGTCGGAATGACCCATTTGGCTTCTGAATCAAAAATAGATTGGAGTAAAAACCCTGTCCCTGTTGTGATGGGGGTACCGGGATAATCACACCAGACTGAAGCAATTTCTGAACTGCTTCTTGCAGGGCATTGGCCTTCGACTCTATACTCTGGGGCAAAAAAACCTTTGAGGAGGCTGCCTCCTGAATGGGAACCCATAACCGAGAGATACCACCTTCTGCATCCAAGCATCTGTCGTCGACTGTTGCTATATGTGTGCAAAATGAAGGAGTCGGCCCCCAACCCAAGAATCCTCCAGGTGGAGGCCCGTCTCCTCAGGCTGATGGCTTCTGTTCAGGCTTGAAAGCTGGCTTTCTACTAGCCCATTGCTTCCTACCCCTGGCTGATCTATTGAACTGGGGTTGCTTAGACTCCTCTTTAGCTTTTGCTTTGCCTTGCCATCAGAATGGCCAACATTTTGAACCCCTAGTCTTAGTGTTATAACTAGCCGGAAATCTGACTTTTTTGGATTCAGCTTCCGATTCTAGAATATCTGACAATTGTTTCCCAAACAATATATTACCAATGAAAGGCAATGCTTCCAGAGCTTTCTTGGATTCTGCATCTGCTTTCCAAGGGCGTAGCCAAAGCTGCTCTACGAGCGGCTACTGTCAAGGCTGATGCTTTAGAAGCAATCATACGCATATCAATTGCTGCTTCTTCAAATATTGCGCATCTTGTCTTATACGACCTAGATAAGACTCCTGCTCCCTGGTAGGTGTGGAGAGGCCATTCTCTAGTTCCTCCCCCATTCTACCATTGCCCTTGCCATCCAGGCTAAAGCCATAGCATGCCTTGTCACTGCCCCTGAGAGAGAAAATATATATATATATTTTTTTAAGAAACTATCTACTCTTCTATCTGTGACATCATTTAGTGAAGTAGACGGCAATGGTAAAATAGATTTACGCACAAGTCGAACAACATGTGCATCTACTCTTGGAGGAACTTCTCTTTTTGAACAGTCCGCAGCTGGAAAGGGATAGTAAGAATCCCTAAAACAGTTAACAAAGCTGCTCCAGGCCAGGCTTGAACTCACAACCTTTAGCATTGCTCAACAGATACTGTCTTATAAGTACCAAGCACTGCCATTGCATCACTGGAGCACTGTTTAAATACAGGTATCTTAGATTTTGACACTGCTTTGGCTGATTCTTCCAGAGACAGAATAGCCTTCATGCATCAATAAGGTCAGCTATATCTGATCATCATATGGGGTATTTGAATTCATCTTGTGTAGTCTGTAACATGGATGTATCTACCCTGGTTTTAATAGCCTGGCTATTTGTAAAAGCTGCTGAAACCAAAGCATAAGGAAGGAGCTGCATGTATGGGTTAATAGTGTAACCTATTCCCGGGGGTGGAACTACAGGTGCTAATCTGCCAGCAATTGCAGACAATGTCTGTGTGACCACACCCCTCTTGCAGGGTGTTGCCCCTCATAAGTAAGATACTGGGCTATCCCATGCAAAATCACTATACCAGATAAGCATGTTAAGGGTGTAGGGCCTGATAAAATATCCTCGTCTCTTTTGCCGCTCACAGGCAAGGTAAATAATCAATTTTTACAAATACTACACTCTTTTGTGACTGAAAATCACCCATATAGATATAGAAGTGATATCAATCTGACCACAATCCATGTACCTGATTTGAGGTTCAGAAACAATACTGACAGACATATAAAAGTCAGCACACATACTAGCAGTCACATGTTAAAATATTAGACATTGTCATACAAGAATACAATCAACCATAAAAATTACTTACAAGTAAATGGGACAATTGTATTTATGTTTAACCAGTTTTTTCAGACATATCATGCAGAAAACAACAGTAATGTACAGGCCTCATATGCAATATGTACCAAAAATTAACAATTCATACTAACAAGTAGAGAGAATTTTTAGTACTGTATAACTCTTACTCCATAGAGTGGGATACAGGGAGACTCACCACACTTCCATATCCATCAATACGCTCGAAAGACGCTGAGTGGATTCAGACGCTACTATTGTACACTGCCGCTCTGATAACTGATGAGAGACACAGACGCTCACTAACGGACACAGACGCTCAGTGAACAATAAGTGTATGCAGACGCTACGGTCTGCGACTCGGTCTAGGCGGCAACTCTAGTGTACACAACCGCAGCATCTAAGCTGCGACAGAGTACCCTCGTGGTAGTGTCTGAGACAGAAGTGAGGTCATTAGTTCATGGACGGGAGACGCGCGGAAACTGGTCATGAACTTGGGGGAGGGGCGACAAGGTGAGCGTCTAATTCCCCCGTTGACAAACTCTAAGGATCGCGGTCTCAATCTAGTCCTGGCGCCTATGATCCCTAAAGCATAGCGCTGTTGCACTTAAGAGGGGTGGCGCACCAACCACTGTTTGTAGTCTCCTCCAATACAGTGAAGCTGTGTCCGGAACCCCCAAGTAGGAGAAAACCGATGACTTACCTTCTCCCCATGCTCCGGCCACAGCCTGGTAACATCTGCTGGACCTGCTAGAATCATCAGACACAGACGCCCGCCGAGACAGCACTGTACCGCGAAGGTAAGGGGTGGTTGCAACCCGGTGGAGAGTTGTTGGAGCGACTCTAGCATGCGTTTAAGAATCTGTTAAGAAAAGTCACTCAAAAAAACATAGTAAGACTATAAAAATAAAATAATAAAAGCTTCAGGCTGCTATTAACTGCAGCCCTGTGACCATAGTCTGGCTCCTGCCGCGCTAAACAAAAAAACTGATTTGACTGAGTCAGTGGGCGGGATTATATGGAGGAGCCCCGATGCATCCTGGGAGGCCAGAAAGCTTGTGACCGTTTAGTGCCATTTCAGCTGTCGCGACGGCATATCCAATATTATCCTGTGGATAACCTGTGGACCCAGCCGGAGAAACATTGGTTGGTTGTTACAAAGTTCGTACCAGTGTGTACCCTGCAAAACGATCATTGTCTCCATTTTTCTTTACTTTGTTTCAAAATCAAACCATCAACAACAAAAAAATCAAAAACTTATGTCTGACCCTGGAGAGACTGACTAAGTGGCAATAGATGAGGAAGAATGGGAAGTGCAGAGGAGTCTTTCATTCATGATAGACTAAACTTGGATAGTATTGTCATTGACAGGCTGAAGGAGGTTTCAAAAGTCCAATGTGGTATATTTTAAGGGCCAGGATCAGCAGCTCACCGATGAGGGAACGTGTTGTGGTGGAAGCGGGTCTGGGACTCAGGGTCGACAGCACAAAGGTTGACACACTTTAGGTCGACGCCAATTGGTCGACACATATTAGGTCGACAGGGTCAAAAGGTCGACAGGGTCAAAAGGTCGACAACAAGGTCGACATGGAAAAAGGTCGACATGAGTTTATGGTTTTTTGGTGTCGTTTTCTTCGTAGAGTGACCGGGAACCCGAATTAGTGCACCGCGTCCCCTCGCATGGCTCGCTTCGCTCACCATGCTTCGGGCATGGTGCCTTCGCTCCGCTTCGCTCGGCACACTTTACCGTTCCAATCGTAGTCCACGTGGATCGTTAAGTATGAAAAGGTTCAAAAAATGAAAAAAATCGTGAAAAACTCATGTCGACCTTTTTCCATGTCGACCTTGTTCCTGTCGACTTTTTGACCCTGTCGACCTAATGTGTGTCGACCAATTGGCGTCGACCTAAAGTGTGTCGACCTTTGTGCTGTCGACCTGGAGTCCGGATACCGGTGGAAGCATCATCACTAGAAGCTTGTCTTAATGTAAATAAAGTCGGGTATGGCATTGAAAGCTACAGAGACAATAAATTAAGCATAATAGGTAGAATTATGGTGCCATTGACTGTTCAGAGATATCACACAGTGATTTGGAAGATAAAGATAACTTAATCAATCAGTTACATGTATCGAAGTTTAAATAAATATGTTCAAACCATCAAAAGATCTTCACAATAAATACATTTTCAATGCTGAAGGGTAGAAGATCCAACATCACACAGTGCACCATATCAGAGTATGTGGGAGGAAGGAATGCAATGAGCTTTCTTATAGTGATGAGCAGGTTCGGTTTCTCGGAAACCGAACCCCCCGAACTTCACGCTTTTTACACGGGTCCGAGGCAGACTCGGATCTTCCCGCCTTGCTCGGCTAACCCGAGCGCGCCCGAACGTCATCATCCCGCTGTCGGATTCTCGCGAGGCTCGTATTCTATCGCGAGACTCGGATTCTATATAAGGAGCCGCGCGTCGCCGCCATTTTCACACGTGCATTGAGATTGATAGGGAGAGGACGTGGCTGGCGTCCTCTCCGTTTAGAGTAGACTAGAGAGTAGTAGAGAGTAGAGACACTTGATTTACTAATTTTGGGGAGCATATTAGGACGGAGTACTACTTGCTGATAGTGTGACCAGTGGCCACCAGTTTAATTAATCCGTTCTCTGCCTGAAAAAAAACGATACACAGTGTGACACAGTCACATACCATATCTGTGCTCAGCCTCAGTGTGCCCTCAGTGTGCTGCATCATCTATGTAATACTGTATATCTGACTGTGCTGAGTGCTCACTGCTCACACAGCTTAATTGTGGGGGAGACTGGGGAGCAGTTATAGCAGGAGTACATATTTTAACAGTGCACACTTTTGCTGACAGAGTGCCACTGCCAGTGCCAGTGTGACTGACCACTGACCACCAGTATATTGTGATTGTCTGCATGAAAAAGTTAAACACTCGTCGTGTGGTGTTTTTATTCTATAAACGCATTCTGCTGACAGTGTCCAGCAGGTCCGTCATTATATAATATATACCTGTCCGGCTGCAGTAGTGATATATATATTTTATATCTCATTATCATCCAGTCTATATTAGCAGCAGACGCAGTACGGTAGTCCACGGCTGTAGCTACCTCTGTGTCGGCAGTCGCTAGTCCATCCATAATTGTATACCACCTACCTGTGGTGTTTTTTTTTTCTATCTTCTTGATACTACTAGTAGCTTACTTTAGGAGTCTGCAGTGCTGAGCTGACAGTGTCCAGCAGGTCCGTCATTATATAATATATACCTGTCCGGCTGCAGTAGTGATATATATATATATTTTTTATATCATTATCATCCAGTCTATATTAGCAGCAGACGCAGTACGGTCGTCCACGGCTGTAGCTACCTCTGTGTCGGCAGTCGCTAGTCCATCCATAATTGTATACCACCTACCTGTGGTGGGTTTTTTTTCTATCTTCTTGATACTACTAGTAGCTTACTTTAGGAGTCTGCAGTGCTGAGCTGACAGTGTCCAGCAGGTCCGTCATTATATAATATATACCTGTCCGGCTGCAGTAGTGATATATATATATTTTTTATATCATTATCATCCAGTCTATATTAGCAGCAGACGCAGTACGGTAGTCCACGGCTGTAGCTACCTCTGTGTCGGCAGTCGCTCGTCCATCCATAATTGTATACCACCTACCTGTGGTGTTTTTTTTTTTCTATCTTCTTGATACTACTAGTAGCTTACTTTAGGAGTCTGCAGTGCTGAGCTGACAGTGTCCAGCAGGTCCGTCATTATATAATATATACCTGTCCGGCTGCAGTAGTGATATATATATATTTTTTATATCATTATCATCCAGTCTATATTAGCAGCAGACGCAGTACGGTAGTCCACGGCTGTAGCTACCTCTGTGTCGGCAGTCGCTCGTCAATCCATAAGTATACTAGTATCCATCCATCTCCATTGTTTACCTGAGGTGCCTTTTAGTTGTGCCTATTAAAATATGGAGAACAAAAATGTTGAGGTTCCAAAAATAGGGAAAGATCAAGATCGACTTCCACCTCGTGCTGAAGCTGCTGCCACTAGTCATGGCCGAGACGATGAAATGCCAGCAACGTCGTCTGCCAAGGCCGATGCCCAATGTCATAGTACAGAGCATGTAAAATCCAAAACACCAAATATCAGTAAAAAAAGGACTCAAAAATCTAAAATAAAATTGTCGGAGGAGAAGCGTAAACTTGCCAATATGCCATTTACCACACGGAGTGGCAAGGAACGGCTGAGGCCCTGGCCTATGTTCATGGCTAGTGGTTCAGCTTCACATGAGGATGGAAGCACTCAGCCTCTCGCTAGAAAAATGAAAAGACTCAAGCTGGCAAAAGCACAGCAAAGAATGGTGCGTTCTTCGAAATCACAAATCCACAAGGAGAGTCCAATTGTGTCGTTTGCGATGCCTGACCTTCCCAACACTGGACATGAAGAGCATGCGCCTTCCACCATTTGCACGCCCCCTGCAAGTGCTGGAAGGAGCACCCGCAGTCCAGTTCCTGATAGTCAGATTGAAGATGTCAGTGTTGAAGTACACCAGGATGAGGAGGATATGGGTGTTGCTGGCGCTGGGGAGGAAATTGACCAGGAGGATTCTGATGGTGAGGTGGTTTGTTTAAGTCAGGCACCCGGGGAGACACCTGTTGTCCGTGGGAGGAATAGGGCCATTGACATGCCTGGTGAAAATACCAAAAAATCAGCTCTACGGTGTGGAAGTATTTCAACAGAAATGCGGACAACATTTGTCAAGCCGTGTGTTGCCTTTGTCAAGCTGTAATAAGTAGGGGTAAGGACGTTAACCACCTCGGAACATCCTCCCTTATACGTCACCTGCAGCGCATTCATCATAAGTCAGTGACAAGTTCAAAAACTTTGGGCGACAGCGGAAGCAGTCCACTGACCAGTAAATCCCTTCCTCTTGTAACCAAGCTCACGCAAACCACCCCACCAACTCCCTCAGTGTCAATTTCCTCCTTCCCCAGGAATGCCAATAGTCCTGCAGGCCATGTCACTGGCAATTCTGACGAGTCCTCTCCTGCCTGGGATTCCTCCGATGCATCCTTGCGTGTAACGCCTACTGCTGCTGGCGCTGCTGTTGTTGCTGCTGGGAGTCGATGTTCATCCCAGAGGGGAAGTCGTACTCGTAAGACCACTTTTACTACTTCCAACAAGCAATTGACTGTCCAACAGTCCTTTGCGAGGAAGATGAAATATCACAGCAGTCATCCTGCTGCAAAGCGGATAACTGAGGCCTTGGCATCCTGGGCGGTGAGAAACGTGGTTCCGGTATCCATCATTACTGCAGAGGCAACTAGAGACTTGTTGGAGGTACTGTGTCCCCGGTACCAAATACCATCTAGGTTCCATTTCTCTAGGCAGGCGATACCGAAAATGTACACAGACCTCAGAAAAAGACTCACCAGTGTCCTAAAAAATGCAGTTGTACCCAATGTCCACTTAACCACAGACATGTGGACAAGTGGAGCAGGGCAGGCTCAGGACTATATGACTGTGACAGCCCACTGGGTAGATGTATGGACTCCCGCCGCAAGAACAGCAGCGGCGGCACCAGTAGCAGCATCTCGCAAATGCCAACTCTTTCCTAGGCAGGCTACGCTTTGTATCACCGCTTTCCAGAATACGCACACAGCTAAAAACCTCTTTCGGCAACTGAGGAAGATCATCGCAGAATGGCTTACCCCAATTGGACTCTCCTGTGGATTTGTGGCATCGGACAACGCCAGCAATATTGTGTGTGCATTAAATCTGGGCAAATTCCAGCACGTCCCATGTTTTGCACATACCTTGAATTTGGTGGTGCAGAATTATTTAAAAAACGAGAGGGGCGTGCAAGAGATGCTGTCGGTGGCCAGAAGAATTGCGGGACACTTTCGGCGTACAGGCACCACGTACAGAAGACTGGAGCACCACCAAAAACGCCTGAACCTGCCCTGCCATCATCTGAAGCAAGAAGTGGTAACGAGGTGGAATTCAACCCTCTATATGCTTCAGAGGTTGGAGGAGCAGCAAAAGGCAATTCAAGCCTATACAACTGAGCACGATATAGGAGGTGGAATGCACCTGTCTCAAGCGCAGTGGAGAATGATTTCAACGTTGTGCAAGGTTCTGCAACCTTTTGAACTTGCCACACGTGAAGTCAGTTCAGACACTGCCAGCCTGAGTCAGGTCATTCCCCTCATCAGGCTTTTGCAGAAGAAGCTGGAGACATTGAAGGAGGAGCTAACACAGAGCGATTCCGCTAGGCATGTGGGACTTGTGGATGGAGCCCTTAATTCGCTAACAAGGATTCACGGGTGGTCAATCTGTTGAAATCAGAGCACTATATTTTGGCCACCGTGCTCGATCCTAGATTTAAAACCTACCTTGGATCTCTCTTTCCGGCAGACACAAGTCTGCTGGGGTTCAAAGAACTGCTGGTGAGAAAATTGTCAAGTCAAGCGGAACGCGACCTGTCAACATCTCCTCCTTCACATTCTCCCGCAACTGGGGGTGCGAGGAAAAGGCTCAGAATTCCGAGCCCACCCGCTGGCGGTGATGCAGGGCAGTCTGGAGTGACTGCTGATGCTGACATCTGGTCCGGACTGAAGGACCTGCCAACGATTACGGACATGTCGTCTACTGTCACTGCATATGATTCTCTCCCCATTGAAAGAATGGTGGAGGATTATATGAGTGACCGCATCCAAGTAGGCACGTCAGACAGTCCGTACTTATACTGGCAGGAAAAAGAGGCAATTTGGAGGCCCTTGCACAAACTGGCTTTATTCTACCTAAGTTGCCCTCCCACAAGTGTGTACTCCGAAAGAGTGTTTAGTGCCGCCGCTCACCTTGTCAGCAATCGGCGTACGAGGTTACATCCAGAAAATGTGGAGAAGATGATGTTCATTAAAATGAATTATAATCAATTCCTCCGTGGAGACATTGACCAGCAGCAATTGCCTCCACAAAGTACACAGGGAGCTGAGATGGTGGATTCCAGTGGGGACGAATTGATAATCTGTGAGGAGGGGGATGTACACGGTGATATATCGGAGGATGATGATGAGGTGGACATCTTGCCTCTGTAGAGCCAGTTTGTGCAAGGAGAGATTAATTGCTTCTTTTTTGGTGGGGGTCCAAACCAACCCGTCATTTCAGTCACAGTCGTGTGGCAGACCCTGTCACTGAAATGATGGGTTGGTTAAAGTGTGCATGTCCTGTTTATACAACATAAGGGTGGGTGGGAGGGCCCAAGGACAATTCCATCTTGCACCTCTTTTTTCTTTCATTTTTCTTTGCGTCATGTGCTGTTTGGGGGGTGTTTTTTGGAAGGGCCATCCTGCGTGACACTGCAGTGCCACTCCTAGATGGGCCAGGTGTTTGTGTCGGCCACTAGGGTCGCTTAGCTTACTCACACAGCTACCTCATTGCGCCTCTTTTTTTCTTTGCGTCGTGTGCTGTTTGGGGAGTGTTTTTTGGATGGGCCATCCTGCGTGACACTGCAGTGCCACTCCTAGATGGGCCAGGTGTTTGTGTCGGCCACTTGGGTCGCTTAGCTTAGCCATCCAGCAACCTCGGTGCAAATTTTAGGACTAAAAATAATATTGTGAGGTGTGAGGTGTTCAGAATAGACTGAAAATGAGTGGAAATTATGGTTATTGAGGTTAATAATACTTTGGGATCAAAATGACCCCCAAATTCTATGATTTAAGCTGTTTTTTAGGGTTTTTTGAAAAAAACACCCGAATCCAAAACACACCCGAATCCGACAAAAAAAATTCGGTGAGGTTTTGCCAAAACGCGTTCGAACCCAAAACACGGCCGCGGAACCGAACCCAAAACCAAAACACAAAACCCGAAAAATTTCCGGTGCTCATCACTACTTTCTTATACGACGTCTGTTTAATCTTTTGTTTTATACCAAATCGGATATTTAAAAAAAAAAAATAAACGTTACAAAACAACTGTTTGACAGTTCTAGTATTATACTTTATTAGAATACAATATAAACCAATTCATTCATAATTGAATTAATACTTTTTCTAGGCACCAAGCATTGAAGAAAAAAAAAAAAAGGAAAAATTATATATTAACATTTTGTTGTTTTCAATTTCCTCACAGGATCTTAAAACTTATCTTGGTCCTACTCTGTTCTTGAACGCTCGCATGGATTTTGCCATCATTGGTGCAATTCCTAAAGGAAGAGAAAATGTTTTAAAAGCTATGTATGAAAATTGAAATTGTATACTTTAAAACCAAAAAACAAGTTTCCATGGAATAAAAATAGAAAAACACAAAACTGTAAATTAAGCTTGGAAAAAAAATATATAGCAGTGGTGGACATTTTACAAACTGATATTTCCTTCTGTGGGGGAATCATAGGCTCATTGCATGCTGTAAAATTCTATCTCATGTATCTGACTTGATATTATATATAAAGATGGATATAAAAAAACAAAAAAAAAAAAAAAAACTATTAAGTCAGTGTGGTCAATCCAGTTAGGTAACGGCTGGGTCCTGTGAGCAGCTCTCACAGCTAAGGGGGGGGGGGGCTCCATTCCTAATCTTGCCCTAGGCTCCAAGAACCCTAGTTACGCCACTGCCCCTCAACCCCCCCCCCACACACACACGTGCCAATATATACTAATCTATAACTATATATTTACTAACTATATTATACATATATTTCATAAACTTCTATAGAATTGAATATATAATTAAAATTAAATTACTATATGATAAATAGTAGAGCCACTATCCTGCCCGGTGCTGGTTCCAGTCAGTCACGCCTATTCCCCCTGCTCCTCTCTAAGGACTACACATCAGGAACAGAACACGGAAGGGGCGGGCAGGTGCCGTGCAGTGTTGTGTGGGGACCAAACCAGGTGACCACAGGGGGGAGGGTGCACCTTACTACCATGTGTTTGCATATCTGTGCTGCCGCGCCGGACGGACCATCTAATCCACTACTAGGTGCCACAGCCATGTTTAGTTCCCCTCAGAACCTCGGGGTACGGCAAGGTTGTATCCACCTGTTGACGGGCCTGCATGGCACCCTAGATTATCAGCATGATTACATGGCATCCCTAGGCCAAAAGTTTCTTATTGAAAAACTCAGCAAACATTTTTAAAGTAAACTGTGGTAACCTGTCATCCAGACCTTCAATTATGTGGTGGTGGACAGGGTTGTTCTTCTATTTGTCCACATATTTTATGATTGGCATCAACAGTACTGGCTATGCCCATCACATTGACCAAAAATAATTTTATTTGGTCCTGGACCATCAACCCCTTGCACCCCTGTAAGTGCCACATCACTCAGCTTGGGGACTACTGTCTTATGGCCTTAACAGCTGTCTATACAGTCCTGCTATCTCAGTTGTCACTATTTTGAGGTCTAAAATGGTTTTGCCACTTTTAAATGCACTACTCCAAGGCAGTATTTTGTAGAAAAGTTGCGCAACCTCACAGCGATTACTGCAAATTGGCATTGCTAATTGGATCTTACATTTCACAGGTGTGCACCTTTGTGTGATGTATCAGAGTTTCATGAAACAAACTCTCACCTAATTGGATTGACCCCATGTTATGTATATACAGCTCATTTTCGCTTTATGGAAAGAATTTAATTGAAAGCACTGGCAGCTGTCTTTCCGGCATGCCTGATAGAGCTATTCAACTGTTTCTCCTGTCGGACGTGACCAGCTGCAAAAAGTGACCTGTTTGGTCACCCAAAAGGCACTTTTCACCATCGCACATATTAGTTTAGTTGGGTTTGCCTGCTTTACGCGGCTAAAGCCGACACTAATGGGCATGATAAGGAGCATCAATTAATTATCATTCCCTGCAATCCCCTGTCACTTTAGACAGGAAATTGGGTGGCAATAACAATTGAATTCCCCCTTAGACCTCCATGCATGCATCTTACAGAGTTGTATTATAAAGTATGCTATTATTTGTTCCAGTTTACTTCCTCTAATACAAAACATGAATCTAGAGGTTTGACGAACTGATCTCTTCACGGCTGAACTCTGTATATGATGGACTGCTTATTCAAAGAAGTATCCTTCTATGTAAATGTACTGGTGACGACAGTGAATCAGCTTTACAATAGACAAGAAATGGCTGAAGTAAAACTGCACATTGTGTCCTGCAGCGGTGGTGTATTCTCTCGGGTCCTGTGTCTGGATCAGGTGCTATAAAGTGCTCCGTGGGAGATTTAAAATAAAAACAAAAAAAACAGAACACTAGCTCGCCAAAGCATTTCTTCAAATATACTCGATATCTTCAAAAGGCATACAGACCAGAAAATTGTAGAGTAATATCGTCCATCGATCTTCTTTGCGTATTACAGTATAAATGTGTAATATAAATCTGAATGTTTCTATTATATTCCACACCTCCCTTTTGGTAGTGAACTAGAAGTGTTTACTTCACTCTGTCCACTAGGTGGCATGCTAAACTACTGTTTTTTTATTTACTTTTTTATTTAAAGAGACTTTAGTTTGGGTACTCTGCGTAAGCATTGGTTCAGTTTGCTTAATGGGGGTAATTCTGAGTTGATCGCAGCAGGATTTTTGTTAGCAGTTGGGCAAAACCATGTGCACTGCAGGGGAGGCAGATATAACATGTGCAGAGAGTTAGATTTGGGTGTGGTGTGTTCAATCTGCAATCTTAATTGCAGTGTAAAAATAAAGCAGCCAGTATTTACCCTGCACAGAAACAAAATAACCCACACAAATCTAATTCTCTCTGCAAATGTTATATCTGCCCCCCCCCCCCCCCCCCCCCTGCAGTGCACATGGTTTTGCCCAACTTTCCATCTTAGACCGGGATCTGAGGGTGGCTGCTACTATCTGCTAAGCTGGATACCTTGTGGAAACTTGGTTTTAAATGCTGTTTTAACTACGTTCGTTTGTAAGTGCATTGATGTATTAAATTCTTTACATGTTAAAAGGATTATTGCACTATCTCTTCTTTATGTGCCTCAAACCTCAAAACACATACTATGTGGAGGTAGTCGCACTTATTTTTTAGATTTATACATCGGTCCAGATCCTTGCCTAGATATCCTCAGCTGGATGATAAGCAGTTTGCCGTGTGGGATCATGAAACACGCTGTTTACTAACATCTCCTATATAATAGCCCAGATCTGTGACTTTGTGATTCATTTGCTAACGCTGGGCGGAGTCACAACAGTGGGCGGAGTTAGTCAAATGAGTCACAGATCTGGCCAAATCTACAGGAGACTAGGAGCAGAAGCAGATAGTATGGGCATGGCACAGGCAGGGGTGCATACCTCCCAGCTTTCTGCAGGAGCTTTCTTCAGACAGAAGGAGGGACACACACTCGGCGAAAAGGGGGCGTGGCTTCACGGGAGGGCCCCGTTTTCGTCAATGAGGGGGCATGCCCAGCGCTCTGTGAGCTGCTGGCATGCCCCCAGGGGCTGATTATGAGTCTGGGGGGGCCAGGGCACTTGAGACAGGGGAGCCCTATCTCATTGCTGTGCCTGCTGTGGGTTGGGGGCGTGGCCTAATCGCGGCCCGCGAGGCCACGCCCCCTTACGCAAATTCCGTTGTTTTTTAAATGGAATTTTGGCCCCTCAGCTAGGGGTAAATCCAGAGGAGGTGATCGCTCCCATCTACACACCCGCACAGGCAGAAGAAAGCAGGGAGACTGCTGCCTCCCTGCAACACCACAGACCTGCCAACACGCAGCAGCGTGTGCTGACAGTAGCACAATGCTGCCGTTGTTGCTGGCAGGACGGGGGGGGGGGGCTTCTGAGCTGGGACAGAGCTACTCGAGCCGGGGGGCCCCCTAAAACTGTGGGGCCAACGGTACGTACCCCCTGCCCCCCCCCTTAATCCGGCTCTGCTGCTGGAACCCCCCTTAATCCATACCCCCTGATGCCCCCTCACCCTCTGTCTCCACTATTCACCGCTGCTCTGCTAAGCAGAACAGCGAGTACAGGAGCTTTCCAACTGACCCCCCCGTTACCGCGGGACACTGCGACCCGCGGGTGGGACAGCGGGACAGACCCAAAAAAATGGGACTGTCCCGCGAAAATCGGGACATTTGGGAGGTATGGGGGTGTGTGAGGGGGTATGCCGTACAGACAGACGGGCACCGGCTCACTGTGTGCTTGACCCCCCCCTCTCTGGCGCGGAGGAGCGTCACTTTCTGGCACACTCCACGCTTCTTAGCTGCAGTTTTGTGGGGCACCTGCCGCTGTGCAGGTTCCGTACTGCCTCTGTTATCTCCAGCCCCGGCAACCCCACCGCTAGCTGCAGCGCTGCCACCCACAGTGAGGTGCGCCCAGCTCCTTCACACACTTTAGCCGGCGGGTAACGCTGCAGAAGTCCGAGCTGCTTGCAGGCTCCGACCCCCTCCTCCCTCCAGCCGCAGCATCTCCTGGGGCTAACCAGTCACTCCCAGTCTCCCCTTACCACAGTGCCCGGCAGCTGCGCGAGGTCTGCGGTGTGTGACTGAGGAGGGGGGAAGGGATGCGGACGGGCAGAGAGTCAGCCATGCCAAGTCTCCACCAGCAGCAGATCCCAACAGGTTGGAGTGGAACAGCAGCAGCCAGCAGCAGTGACTCCGGTAAGACACATCTGTGTCACCACTGTTTTGTCCCTAATACCAATCTCTCCCGTGCCCTGTGTTCTGTCATGTCCCTGTCACCCCTGGCCTTGCCCTGCCACCCTTATCCTGGCCCTTTCACCCTTATCCTGGCCCTGTCACCCATATCCTGGCCCTGTCACCCTTATCCTGGCCCTGTCACCCTTATGCTGGCCCTGTTACCCCTATCCTGGCCCTGTTACCCCTGTGCTTGCCCTGTCAACCCTATACTGGCCCTGTCACCCCTGTCCTGTTCCTGCCACCCCTACCCTGGCCTGTCACCCCTATCCTGTCCCTGTCATTTCTGTCCTGGCCCCGTCACCCCTTTTCTGACTCTGTCACCCCTGTCCTGGCCCCGTCAACCCTGTTCTGACCCTGTCACCCCTGTCCTGGCCCTGTTACTACATACCCTCCAACTACCTTTTTGGCAGGTACAGTACCCGCAGCGCCTCCAGACCTCTCCCCAATGCACCACACCTCTGCACCTTCCCCTCCACCTCTCCCCCACACGCTGTGCCTCCAGACCCCCTACACCACCCGTGGCTCCCACTCCTCCGCCCCTTCACCACCCACAGCACCTCCAGGCCCCCTCCACCATCCACCCCCTTTATATGTCTCCCCCCACACCTGCCCCCCTCCACCCGCAGCATCTGCAGACACCCTCCTCAATCCGCGGTCCCCCCCTCACCCACCCCTCCCCCACCAATGGCACCACCGCACCTGCCCCTCCACCACCAGCAGCACCTCCGGACCTCCTTCCCTATGCGCCGCACCACCCATTCCTGCCCCTCCCCTACCCATGGCGCCTGCGGACCACTACCCCACCCCCGGTACTCCCACCCCTTCCCATCCCACAGCACCTCCGGAACCCTTCACCCATCCACAACATCCCCACACCTGCCCCTCTCCCACCCATGGCACCCCTGCCCCTCCCCCACCTGCAGTGCCTCCGGACACCTCCCCAATCTGCATCCCCCACTCCTCTGCCCCTCCCCCACCCGCAGCACCTCCCGACTCTTCCCCATCCGGGCCCCACCCCCACTTCTGCCCCCCTCCACCTGCAGCATCTACAGACACCATCCGCAGTCCCCCCCCGCACCTGCTACATTCTGTACATCGTGCCCTGCAGGTGCTGTTCACGCCGTCGCAAGGGGCTGCGCCTCCTTCACCATCGCACGCCCTTTCATTGTGCAATATTTAACCACTAACAAAGGAATGCAGTTAATACTTTATATAATACAAATATTGAACCCCAGAAAGGCATGCAAGGGTTAAGGGGGCGTAGCCCCTTGCGACGGTGTGAAGAGCGCCCGTAGGGCGCGATGAAGCACCTAGTATGTTTGTAAGTGCATTGATTTATTTAGAGACTACCCTTTGTAAAAGGACTACTACACTATCTCTTGTATTCTTTGTGCTCTACCTCAAACACATGATATGTGGAGGTAGTCACGTTGTGTCTTTCTAGATTCCTATTAAGAAAGGTGAAATAAGAAAATTTGAGTCTAGATTGCAAGCCTGCTCTCTCTGGAAATAGCGGGGTGATTATACTTATATTTTAAAGCTCCTATTGTGGTGTACTATTTTTAACCTCTGAGCGCCTTGTGTATGCGTGCTTTTCTACTTCTATATAGTGTTTTAAGTGTTTTTTTGGATGTACACTCTATCACGCATATTTAGGCTGCACCTCTGGTTTTAATTGCGCACATTTTTTCCCTACCTTCTGTTCCACGTTTGCCCAACTGCTAAAAAAAATTCCTGCTGCGATCAATTTGGAATTACCCCCATTGTGTGCAATAGTTATATTTTTCGGATTGCCATTATTTATTTTCAACTGTATATTCATACTTCTTAATTACATTTATAGTATAGCTTACAAATATACACATGTGCAACAACAAGGTGTATCTGGAAATTGTGTTCAAATGCTTTATACAGATTTATGTGCAACCCATCAATTGTTGGTTATGCTGTTTTTCCAGCGTTTTTCTTAATGGTGGTAAAACTGCTAAGATTGTTTAAGAGTTTGTAGATGATGCAAGTGGAGCGAGTATCTAGATACATATAGTATACTTCATTTTGTGTACTCTACCTGTGTTTAGTCTTCATAGTTGTAAGGGTTACATATGTGTAGTGGGGCTGAGCATAGGATAGCACCACTGATGTATGAGAGCTGAAAGAGGAGACTTCTCTGGATTCAGGTAAGCTGCCGAATCAAATTCAAGCTTGTCCAATTGGTCACCATGGCGGTGAGCCAAACTGTGCATGCTACCAGCTTTAGCTAGCACAAGTGTATCTCTTCAGTTCAATGTCAAAGCCAGAAGAGGAAACATCTCCCAGAGAAGACTGCACAAAACCATTAAAAAAAATGTATTCCGTTCAACCACTAGAGGAGCCTTTACAGGCCTGCCCAAGCCTCCAGTACCCCCAAATAGATTAGCCACCAAGGACTAAGTTCAGTCAGCTCAATAAATTTAGAAACATTCCATGCCATAGTTTGCCAGCAAAATGATTGCACAGAGTTCGAAAGGTATACCAAGGCATAGTTCCCTTTTAGGCCCAAATAAGATATTTTGCACCAGAGAACCTCCCGGATTAACCTGAAATGAGATTTCCCAGCTTCCAGGCCCCCATTGGTAGTGTACTTCCTTTTAGTGCATTGGGCCTAATTATGAGTTGATCGCAGCAGCAAATTTGTTAGCAGTTGGGCAAAACCATGGGGGCAGATATAACATTTGCAGAGAGAGTTAGATTTGGGTGGGGTGTATTCAAACTGAACTCTAAATTGCAGTGTAAAAATAAAGCAGCCAGTATTTACCCTGCACAGAAACAAAATAACCCACCCAAATCTAACTCTCTCTGCAAATGTTTTATCTGCCACACCCGCAGTGCACATGGTTTTGCCCAACTGCTAACAAACTTGCTGCTGCGATCAACTCAAAAGTCAATTACCCCCATTGTTCTTTGATTTTGTCACAAGTTTTGTATTGTAAGTTTATGGTTGTGCAAGTTATTGTTATTAGGGTAATTTTGCATGAAGCAGTTGGATAGAATGGGTGGAACATATTACGCAGTAAATAGTGTTAGGAGCATTGCGGGCAGGCATTGTGTGATTCTTGCAGCTGGATTGCAGTGCGGCAAGGGTATCCGGGCAGGTATTCTGGTGAGTATTTTTGGTATGTCAGAACACACTTGTGTGAGGAAGGTGTTTGAGGGGAAACTCTTTCCTGCCACAGACGAGAGTGTGTACATGTCCTCCATACTTTTATTTCTATTTTCCCAGTTGCTGTGGACAGAATGGACTAGGTTGTTACTTCTTGACAGATCAGTTAGTCTGGATGTGGCAAGTCACCTCCATAAATGTACTGTGATTCTGATTTGTCTGGTTGTGTTGGGGGAGATAGTAGTAATTGGAAAAACTACATGAGGATAAGCAAAATTTGCAAGGGGGTTTATATTTGAGGGACAAGCCAGAGTGACTTACACCGAGTACCAATGACAGTTTTAAATATTACATTTTTTAGTTATATTGTTGGCAAAACCCATAAGAACTAGCACTAAAAAGCCTCTGTCCACATTGTACTCATTTAACGCAATATCATATTATAGCCAGAGACGGTGGTATAGCCTGTGCTCAGCAGGCAATGTGGCCGCTCTGAGGGCCTAATTCAGACCTGATCGCAGCTGTGCGTTTTCGCACAGCAGCTGATCAGTTCTGAACTGCGTATGCGTCGGCAACGCAGTGCGCCGGCGCATGCCAGACAGCAGACGCCCATCTCAGCCCTGCGATCACCTCTGCCTGATTGACAGGCAGAGACTTCGCTGGGTGGGAGGGGGCGGGCCAGTGGCATTTGGCCACCATTTCAGGGGCGTGGTTTGGGCAACGCATGTTGGGGGAACATGCAGCCACTGCGATCTGGACAGTGACGAGTAGCTCCCTGCCAGCGAGCAGGAGCTGCGCTGGCTGGGAGCTACTCTTCAAGTAAAAAAGCATCGTCGCTGTGCAATGCTTTTGTACTTGTGCGGTAGGGCAGAGCCAGACATGCGGGGCAGACTAGCCCTGTGCTGGGTCCCCCCCCACATGTCTGAGTAACTGATCGTTGCCGTGCAAAATCGATCAAGTCTGAATTAGGCCCTGTGTTACTGGAAGTAGGGATGTCCTGCAAGCTATTGTACCCTGCTATTATATTTTACTACCAGAAAATCTGCAGTTTGAAGATTTTCCAATCAAAGAACAAATCTACATACGTAGCTTCATATTTGAGAAGCATCTGAAACGATAGCATGTATATTATTCAATGCTATTACTAGCTCTTTTCTAGTGGAAACATGGATTTTAAGTCATAGTTGCCGACTTTTGGGCTGCTCTCTCCGGGAGAGAGCAGCCAGTCGGCTCAGCAGGGGGGCGGGCAGTGAGCTGATGTGAGGAGGGGGGCGGACCGGAGGTGGCACGGGGGCGGGGCGGGCCAGAGGAGGGACAGGGGCGTGGCTGCTGGATCACGTCGTGCAAGCCACGCCCCCCACTGTGTAATGCCGCAATTGGCTTGCATGACGCGATTCAACAAGAATCGCGTCATCGCCTGCCCGGACCGCCCACTTCACTCGCTAAGTGGGCTGCCGGGCAGGGGGGGACCCCTGTAATCGGGAGACTTGCCTGCTCTTCCGGGGGGCCGGGAGGGTCACCTGATTTTCGGGAGCCTCCCGGCCATTCCGGGAGGGTAGGCAAGTATGTTTTAAGTTCTCTGGCTTATTAAAATGAGCACCGACTGTCATCTCTCTCAAACCTCATAAAGAGGCAGCAAATGCACATTGTGATCATCTATATAATATAAAGACAATATAAAGATACGGAAGGAAAAAACAAACACTTACTTCTTGCAGTCTTTTTTGGATCTTGATTTTGACAACCAAATTGGCTATTACCTACAGGCACTGCCACAGCGGTATTAGTGGGTACACTTGGGCTTTGAATTGAGACCGTTTCCTTTGATTCAGATTTTTGTAACCTAAATTGAACACATATTAGAAAAAAAGGAAATTTAATTTAAAAAAAAAATACACGCATAATGCAACACAATATACAAATAAATATTGGGCCTTATTCAAGTTTGTTAGCACACCTAAAAAGATCAAAAAGGGCAAAACCATGTTGCACTGCAGGTGGGGCAGATGTAACATGTGCAGAGAGAGAGAGTTAGATTTGGGTGGGGTGTGTTCAAACTCAAATCTAAATTGCAGTGTAAAAATAAAGCAGCCAGTATTTACCATGCAGAGAAACAAAATAACCCACCCAAATCTAAAACTATCTGCACATGTTAAATGTCCCCACCTGCAGTGCAACATGGTTTTGCCCAATTGCTTACTTTTTTGGTTTGCTAACAATTTTTTTTTTAATGCTTAAATGACCACTAAACCCAAAACTGGCAGTGTTAACCAGATGTTCTTCTGCACCTGATAAAGTATCTTATTGATTGATTAAAAAGCAGAGACCAAGGTCCCAAATCAGAGGTTCACATAATGTTGATGTCAGTGTCACGATGGTCTTGTGGCAGCGATCTTTGAGAGGATTTATCCACAATGTAAGTGACAGAAACCCAGCATTTGGGGGCGTTAACCGGAGGTGGCTAGGACAATGCTGGAGTGTCAGAATTATTTTATGAGGGTTTTAAAGTGTTGCACTGCAAATTCTTTCACAGCAGGACAGTGCCAGGTGTCTTAGGTAAGATGCTCAGCCGTGCTCTGAGGTTCGATGTGCGACTGATGTTTCCAATGTTGTGGATTTTGTACGCAAGTGGTGGACATGAGACACTGGCAGTGGTTGTCTCTGTACACAAGAAAGTGGTTGTGTAATAGAAGCGCTGCCCTTGTAACATGTTAACTCACTGCAAAGTAGTGGAAGAGCATGGTGGCTATATGTACTGTATTCTGTATAAACACCCTAGTTATTAATGTAATCTAACAGGTCTATTTACTAAGCCTTGGATGGAGATAAAGTGGTCGGACATAAAGTACCAGCCAATCAGCTCCTAACTGCCATGTCATAGGCTGGTTGTCAAAATGAGTTAGGAGCCGTTTGGCTGGTACTTTATCTCCAACCAAGGCTTAGTAAATAGACCCCTAAGAGGTAAATATATTATAGCGACACGGATCGTTACTAAGGTGAAGCAGGAAGGGACATCGACAAGATGTATAAACGAAAGCGAAAGCTCCCTCTGAGCACACAGCGAATCAGCTCAGTTCTAATGCGCAGTGTCTCCCTGCCCGGCCAGCTTCACTGAGCCTGTGCGGGATCTCGCCACTCACGCGAGATCCCCTGCGCAGTCCGGAGCTGGCACCAACCACAGACATGGACAGCTCTGTCCCTGCTCTTGAGATAGGGAATCGCCACCTGCAGCTGTCAAAATCGATTCTGACAGTTCATACATTGCCCCCTCATATCAGCGTGCTATCTGTTATAGCAGTACCGATATGTCACTAAGCCGGCACTGTAGCCGTCATACATGGGAGAGAAGCGGTCTCAGTGCACATAACGTGCGCTTATGCGGCTTCTCTCCCACAACGACATACAATACATTTACCCCTGATTCCCCTATTGCATAACTACTTGACTTACCCTTTTCTAGGTAAAACGACAATTCCAGCCTAAACCCTGGTCTGTGGGATGCATCAGCATTCCCTGTTGCATAACCTGCAGCTACAGTCGAGTATAAACTGTTACCTAGCTAACCAGAACTGTCCTTAAAATTATAATTATACTCAACTTAAAATGGATACTAGTGGCTAATAGTGACAGAGTGAGAGGCAGGTAAAAAGTTTGCTAGAGTCTAAGATTTTCCATCCTGTTGAATAATATTCTTACTCATATAGTTTGCACTACTTATTTGTTTGCAGGGCAAACCATTGTATTCAAATAAACCGAGGAGCAGTGAGGTCACTGGCTGTGGAGGCATTGGCTGCTATCACAGCCAGATTTACACACACAAAAATGATTAACGTAATACAACTAGGACTACAAAAATTATTCGAATGAGTCACTCAAAAACAAAAGTTTTTAAATAACTACTTATTTGTATTTGTCAGTGAACTTAATCCCTCCCCTCAAAACAAAAAAATAATAATAATAATACTTAATTAATTAAAAAAACACACAAAAATCTTGTATTTATATTGTGAGCAAAGTGATGTCACAGTTCACTGGGGAAGCAAACGTTTGGGCTATTACTCTGGTATTTTATTTTTGTGAATTGAAAGGTGTCTCACTACTGTGTATGATAATAATAATAATAATAATAATAATAATAATAATAATAATGCACTGTTTACCTGTTTTAGTTTATTTGTAAAATCAGTGATGAATCAGGGTGATCAGTCTGTGGGTCAGGGTAATCATCTTAATACTAGCAACACAAGCACTACTAGTAATTCATCATCTTCTAGTAGTGGACACAAAGGGGTAAATGTACTAAGATGGGAGTTCTATTTAAGATGGGATGTTGCCCATAGCAACCAATCAGATTCCACTTCTCATTTATCCAGCACCTTCTAGAAGATAATACCTGGAATCTGATTGGTTGCTATGGGCAACATCCCATATTAAATAGAACTCCCACCTAAGTAAATTTACCCCAAAGTGCATGTGGGAAGAAGAATGTTTTAGCAAGGCCATTCCAAATCACATAATTCTTGCTTAATGTCAATTAAAATGTCGACTTGTGGTGATAGGACTGTCAGTGGAAATGTTACTGATTAATGTAGTGATTTTGCCAAAAGAAAAAGACAGCTGACATTCCATACACCACCCCTAGTGGCAAAGAAAGGTTTAGACTACGGCCACATTTTGTTCGACCTGGTACTAGTACAAACAAGCTGAGGTCAAAAGTGAGTGGTCAACACACACACAATCATGAGTCTTTCCAAGCACTAGCTACTTGCTCTAAGTGTAGTACTAGCAGCGTAACTGGGAGCCCATTACCTACTTCATTTAGTCACCCAGGTGGAAAAGGACACCATCAGCATGATTTGGTTCCGAGAGAGGCCACCATGCATTGTTGCTGCAGACTTTTTTTATATCATTGGTAGGCATTTCCCAGTTATGAATACAAGCAAAAGAACACATACATTATTTCTCTACTCTAAGTAACTGCATGGGGCAGCATTTCCCCAGTTATGAATATAAACAAAGAAAAATGCATTATCTCGAGATTTCCTGTCCCAATTCTTCGGGTCACTACACAGCATACAAATCATTACTTTAAATGGATTTGGGTTGGAGTCATACTTGTGCTGAAGTTGGGACAGCGTTTTGACTATAACATTTTCATCTACTGAAGCAGTCGGAATACACTTGGTGTTTTTGCATGCTTAACGTTGCTGTCCTATTCATAATCCTTGCTGATGAAGATACCCATGATGAAGACCAGGGGACGGGTAAGGGAATGAAATACAGCCAAAAAATTGGAAGCCTGCTGCTTGCACCATAACGTTTGGTTATTCGCATCAACCCCAGACCTAGAGTAAAATAATAATAATCCTGGCACACTGAAGACTGTAAGCCCATACAGAGAGATGTCAGGGCCTAATATTAATCACTCAATTGTTGCGGCCTTAATTACTTTAAATTACTTTATACTCAAATCTAATTTTCTCTTTTTTTCCATCAATTTTATAAATAAATGTTATTAGAATTTTGTAAACAAAACAAGTAAAGAAAAAATCGTTTAAAAAAAATACATCAACACTACAATGAAAATTCCTTTAAAAGCATAGGCATTATAGAAAGTTTTTCGTTATCTGATATGTTGCAGAAATGTGATAACAGCTAGAAATGCAGAAATGTGATAACAGTTGTGTGTCATATCAGTAGGGTTTAGTTGATTAGCTGTTCAAACCACCACCTCTGAACACGGGTTATGCATAACACGTGTTCATGTGCGGTCTGAAAGGTGACCCGGTATTTCATCCCTGGTCATGAGCAGGGTTGAACACGGTTTCAACCCGGCTCACTGTGCAGTGTGAACGGGAGCCGGGTCTTTGCTAGAGATGAGCGGGTTCGGTTTCTCTGAATCCGAACCCGCCAGAACTTCATGTTTTTTTTCACGGGTCCGAGCGACTCGGATCTTCCCGCCTTGCTCGGTTAACCCGAGCGCGCCCGAACGTCATCATGACGCTGTCGGATTCTCGCGAGGCTCGGATTCTATCGCGAGACTCGGATTCTATATAAGGAGCCGCGCGTCGCCGCCATTTTCACACGTGCATTGAGATTGATAGGGAGAGGACGTGGCTGGCGTCCTCTCCGTTTAGAATTAGAATAGATTAGAGAGACACTTGATTTACTAATTTTGGGGAGCATTAGGAGTACTCAGTAGTGTACAGTGCAGAGTTTTGCTGATAGTGACCAGTGACCACCACTTTTATTTATAATCCGTTCTCTGCCTGAAAAAAGCGATACACAGCACACAGTGACTCAGTCACATACCATATCTGTGTGCACTGCTCAGGCCAGTGTGCTGCATCATCTATTATCTATATATAATATTATATAGATCTGTCTGACTGCTCAGCTCACACAGCTTATAATTGTGGGGGAGACTGGGGAGCACTACTGCAGTGCCAGTTATAGGTTATAGCAGGAGCCAGGAGTACATAATATATTATATAGTGAGTGACCACCAGACACACAGTGCAGTTTATTTAATATATCCGTTCTCTGCCTGAAAAAAGCGATACACACAGTGACTCAGTCAGTCACATACCATATCTGTGTGCACTGCTCAGGCTCAGGCCAGTGTGCTGCATCATCTATATATATTATATATCTGTCTGACTGCTCAGCTCACACAGCTTATAATTGTGGGGGAGACTGGGGAGCACTACTGCAGTGCCAGTTATAGGTTATAGCAGGAGCCAGGAGTACATAATATTATATTAAAATTAAACAGTGCACACTTTTGCTGCAGGAGTGCCACTGCCAGTGTGACTAGTGACCAGTGACCTGACCACCAGTATATAATATTAGTAGTATACTATCTCTTTATCAACCAGTCTATATTAGCAGCAGACACAGTACAGTGCGGTAGTTCACGGCTGTGGCTACCTCTGTGTCGGCACTCGGCAGCCCGTCCATAATTGTATATACCAGTGACCTAACCGTGGTTTTTTTTTCTTTCTTTATACATACATACTAGTTACGAGTATACTATCTCTTTATCAACCAGTCTATATATTAGCAGCAGACACAGTACAGTGCGGTAGTTCACGGCTGTGGCTACCTCTGTGTCGGCACTCGGCAGCCCGTCCATAATTGTATATACCACCTAACCGTGGTTTTTTTTTCTTTCTTTATACATACATACTAGTTACGAGTATACTATCTCTTTATCAACCAGTCTATATATTAGCAGCAGACACAGTACAGTGCGGTAGTTCACGGCTGTGGCTACCTCTGTGTCGGCACTCGGCAGCCCGTCCATAATTGTATATACCACCTAACCGTGGTTTTTTTTTCTTTCTTTATACATACATACTAGTTACGAGTATACTATCTCTTTATCAACCAGTCTATATATTAGCAGCAGACACAGTACAGTAGTTCACGGCTGTGGCTACCTCTGTGTCGGCACTCGGCAGCCCGTCCATAATTGTATATACCACCTAACCGTGGTTTTTTTTTTCTTTCTTTATACATACATACTAGTTACGAGTATACTATCTCTTTATCAACCAGTCTATATATTAGCAGCAGACACAGTACAGTAGTTCACGGCTGTGGCTACCTCTGTGTCGGCACTCGGCAGCCCGTCCATAATTGTATATACCACCTAACCGTGGTTTTTTTTTCTTTCTTTATACATACATACTAGTTACGAGTATACTATCTCTTTATCAACCAGTCTATATATTAGCAGCAGACACAGTACAGTGCGGTAGTTCACGGCTGTGGCTACCTCTGTGTCGGCACTCGGCAGCCCGTCCATAATTGTATATACCACCTAACCGTGTTTTTTTTTCTTTCTTTATACATACATACTAGTTACGAGTATACTATCTCTTTATCAACCAGTCTATATATTAGCAGCAGACACAGTACAGTGCGGTAGTTCACGGCTGTGGCTACCTCTGTGTCGGCACTCGGCAGCCCGTCCATAATTGTATATACCACCTAACCGTGGTTTTTTTTTCTTTCTTTATACATACATACTAGTTACGAGTATACTATCTCTTTATCAACCAGTCTATATATTAGCAGCAGACACAGTACAGTGCGGTAGTTCACGGCTGTGGCTACCTCTGTGTCGGCACTCGGCAGCCCGTCCATAATTGTATACTAGTATCCAATCCATCCATCTCCATTGTTTACCTGAGGTGCCTTTTAGTTGTGCCTATTAAAATATGGAGAACAAAAATGTTGAGGTTCCAAAATTAGGGAAAGATCAAGATCCACTTCCACCTCGTGCTGAAGCTGCTGCCACTAGTCATGGCCGAGACGATGAAATGCCAGCAACGTCGTCTGCCAAGGCCGATGCCCAATGGCATAGTACAGAGCATGTCAAAACCAAAACACCAAATATCAGTAAAAAAAGGACTCCAAAACCTAAAATAAAATTGTCGGAGGAGAAGCGTAAACTTGCCAATATGCCATTTACCACACGGAGTGGCAAGGAACGGCTGAGGCCCTGGCCTATGTTCATGGCTAGTGGTTCAGCTTCACATGAGGATGGAAGCACTCAGCCTCTCGCTAGAAAACTGAAAAGACTCAAGCTGGCAAAAGCACCGCAAAGAACTGTGCGTTCTTTGAAATCCCAAATCCACAAGGAGAGTCCAATTGTGTCGGTTGCGATGCCTGACCTTCCCAACACTGGACGTGAAGAGCATGCGCCTTCCACCATTTGCACGCCCCCTGCAAGTGCTGGAAGGAGCACCCGCAGTCCAGTTCCTGATAGTCAGATTGAAGATGTCAGTGTTGAAGTACACCAGGATGAGGAGGATATGGGTGTTGCTGGCGCTGGGGAGGAAATTGACCAGGAGGATTCTGATGGTGAGGTGGTTTGTTTAAGTCAGGCACCCGGGGAGACACCTGTTGTCCGTGGGAGGAATATGGCCGTTGACATGCCAGGTGAAAATACCAAAAAAATCAGCTCTTCGGTGTGGAGGTATTTCACCAGAAATGCGGACAACAGGTGTCAAGCCGTGTGTTCCCTTTGTCAAGCTGTAATAAGTAGGGGTAAGGACGTTAACCACCTCGGAACATCCTCCCTTATACGTCACCTGCAGCGCATTCATAATAAGTCAGTGACAAGTTCAAAAACTTTGGGTGACAGCGGAAGCAGTCCACTGACCAGTAAATCCCTTCCTCTTGTAACCAAGCTCACGCAAACCACCCCACCAACTCCCTCAGTGTCAATTTCCTCCTTCCCCAGGAATGCCAATAGTCCTGCAGGCCATGTCACTGGCAATTCTGACGAGTCCTCTCCTGCCTGGGATTCCTCCGATGCATCCTTGCGTGTAACGCCTACTGCTGCTGGCGCTGCTGTTGTTGCCGCTGGGAGTCGATGGTCATCCCAGAGGGGAAGTCGTAAGCCCACTTGTACTACTTCCAGTAAGCAATTGACTGTTCAACAGTCCTTTGCGAGGAAGATGAAATATCACAGCAGTCATCCTACTGCAAAGCGGATAACTGAGGCCTTGACAACTATGTTGGTGTTAGACGTGCGTCCGGTATCCGCCGTTAGTTCACAGGGAACTAGACAATTTATTGAGGCAGTGTGCTCCCGTTACCAAATACCATCTAGGTTCCACTTCTCTAGGCAGGCGATACCGAGAATGTACACGGACGTCAGAAAAAGACTCACCAGTGTCCTAAAAAATGCAGTTGTACCCAATGTCCACTTAACCACGGACATGTGGACAAGTGGAGCAGGGCAGGGTCAGGACTATATGACTGTGACAGCCCACTGGGTAGATGTATGGACTCCCGCCGCAAGAACAGCAGCGGCGGCACCAGTAGCAGCATCTCGCAAACGCCAACTCTTTCCTAGGCAGGCTACGCTTTGTATCACCGCTTTCCAGAATACGCACACAGCTGAAAACCTCTTACGGCAACTGAGGAAGATCATCGCGGAATGGCTTACCCCAATTGGACTCTCCTGTGGATTTGTGGCATCGGACAACGCCAGCAATATTGTGTGTGCATTAAATATGGGCAAATTCCAGCACGTCCCATGTTTTGCACATACCTTGAATTTGGTGGTGCAGAATTTTTTAAAAAACGACAGGGGCGTGCAAGAGATGCTGTCGGTGGCCAGAAAAATTGCGGGACACTTTCGGCGTACAGGCACCACGTACAGAAGACTGGAGCACCACCAAAAACTACTGAACCTGCCCTGCCATCATCTGAAGCAAGAAGTGGTAACGAGGTGGAATTCAACCCTCTATATGCTTCAGAGGTTGGAGGAGCAGCAAAAGGCCATTCAAGCCTATACAATTGAGCACGATATAGGAGATGGAATGCACCTGTCTCAAGTGCAGTGGAGAATGATTTCAACGTTGTGCAAGGTTCTGATGCCCTTTGAACTTGCCACACGTGAAGTCAGTTCAGACACTGCCAGCCTGAGTCCGGTCATTCCCCTCATCAGGCTTTTGCAGAAGAAGCTGGAGGCATTGAAGAAGGAGCTAAAAGGGAGCGATTCCGCTAGGCATGTGGGACTTGTGGATGCAGCCCTTAATTCGCTTAACAAGGATTCACGGGTGGTCAATCTGTTGAAATCAGAGCACTACATTTTGGCCACCGTGCTCGATCCTAGATTTAAAGCCTACCTTGGATCTCTCTTTCCGGCAGACACAGGTCTGCTGGGGTTGAAAGACCTGCTGGTGACAAAATTGTCAAGTCAAGCGGAACGCGACCTGTCAACATCTCCTCCTTCACATTCTCCCGCAACTGGGGGTGCGAGGAAAAGGCTCAGAATTCCGAGCCCACCCGCTGGCGGTGATGCAGGGCAGTCTGGAGCGACTGCTGATGCTGACATCTGGTCCGGACTGAAGGACCTGACAACGATTACGGACATGTCGTCTACTGTCACTGCATATGATTCTCTCAACATTGATAGAATGGTGGAGGATTATATGAGTGACCGCATCCAAGTAGGCACGTCACACAGTCCGTACTTATACTGGCAGGAAAAAGAGGCAATTTGGAGGCCCTTGCACAAACTGGCTTTATTCTACCTAAGTTGCCCTCCCACAAGTGTGTACTCCGAAAGAGTGTTTAGTGCCGCCGCTCACCTTGTCAGCAATCGGCGTACGAGGTTACATCCAGAAAATGTGGAGAAGATGATGTTCATTAAAATGAATTATAATCAATTCCTCCGCGGAGACATTGACCAGCAGCAATTGCCTCCACAAAGTACACAGGGAGCTGAGATGGTGGATTCCAGTGGGGACGAATTGATAATCTGTGAGGAGGGGGATGTACACGGTGATATATCGGAGGGTGAAGATGAGGTGGACATCTTGCCTCTGTAGAGCCAGTTTGTGCAAGGAGAGATTAATTGCTTCTTTTTTGGGGGGGGTCCAAACCAACCCGTCATATCAGTCACAGTCGTGTGGCAGACCCTGTCACTGAAATGATGGGTTGGTTAAAGTGTGCATGTCCTGTTTTGTTTATACAACATTAGGGTGGGTGGGAGGGCCCAAGGACAATTCCATCTTGCACCTCTTTTTTCTTTTCTTTTTCTTTGCATCATGTGCTGATTGGGGAGGTTTTTTTTGGAAGGGACATCCTGCGTGACACTGCAGTGCCACTCCTAGATGGGCCCGGTGTTTGTGTCGGCCACTAGGGTCGCTAATCTTACTCACACAGTCAGCTACCTCATTGCGCCTCTTTTTTTCTTTGCGTCATGTGCTGTTTGGGGAGGGTTTTTTGGAAGGGACATCCTGCGTGACACTGCAGTGCCACTCCTAGATGGGCCCGGTGTTTGTGTCGGCCACTAGGGTCGCTAATCTTACTCACACAGCTACCTCATTGCGCCTCTTTTTTTCTTTGCGTCATGTGCTGTTTGGGGAGGGTTTTTTGGAAGGGACATCCTGCGTGACACTGCAGTGCCACTCCTAGATGGGCCCGGTGTTTGTGTCGGCCACTAGGGTCGCTAATCTTACTCACACAGCTACCTCATTGCGCCTCTTTTTTTCTTTGCGTCATGTGCTGTTTGGGGAGGGTTTTTTGGAAGGGACATCCTGCGTGACACTGCAGTGCCACTCCTAGATGGGCCCGGTGTTTGTGTCGGCCACTAGGGTCGCTAATCTTACTCACACAGCTACCTCATTGCACCTCTTTTTTTCTTTGTGTCATGTGCTGTTTGGGGAGGGTTTTTTGGAAGGGACATCCTGCGTGACACTGCAGTGCCACTCCTAGATGGGCCCGGTGTTTGTGTCGGCCACTAGGGTCGCTTATCTTACTCACACAGCGACCTCGGTGCAAATTTTAGGACTAAAAATAATATTGTGAGGTGTGAGGTATTCAGAATAGACTGAAAATGAGTGTAAATTATGGTTTTTGAGGTTAATAATACTTTGGGATCAAAATGACCCCCAAATTCTATGATTTAAGCTGTTTTTTAGTGTTTTTGGAAAAAAACACCCGAATCCAAAACACACCCGAATCCGACAAAAATAATTCGGTGAGGTTTTGCCAAAACGCGGTCGAACCCAAAACACGGCCGCGGAACCGAACCCAAAACCAAAACCCGAAAAATTTCAGGCGCTCATCTTTGCGACCAGTTTCCAGTTCACTCTCTGTGTATGGGCAATATGCCAGGTTGCAGCCAGCGGCGGTGGGGAGCTTGAGCCGGGTCGCACGCTGGGAGATCATGTTCAGGCTCCCACATGTGACCTGCCTCAGGCAGTCTGAAAGGGGTATAAATGACACTAGATGTCTTGATTATGCTTCTACTCATGCAGACCACAGATACACAGAGGCTGTTGTGCAGAAATATGCAAGGCAGTTGCAAGTTATCAGGAAAACAAGAGGTGTCAATAGTGACGTGGAAATCTGGAACAGACTGTAGTAGGAGTATAGAACCAGGTGCCAGAAGCACAAAAGGGACAGGCTGCTGGCAGTGCTGGACTTGGATGCTGTAATACAGTGGCATATTTCCCAACTGTCCCGATTTTCATGGGATAGTTCCATTTTTCTGGGACTGTCCCAAAGTCCCACCCGTGGGCTGCATGTTACGTAGCAGGGGCAGTTGGGAGACCCTCTCTCACTTTCTGAAATGCAGTGAATAAATGCTGCACACATGCCCATAGCATCTATTCATGGGAGACAGAGAAATCTGGGGGCAAAATGTGGGTGTGGCTCGCAATCGTGGTATTCCCACAAACCCACGCCCCCTTTTCCCAAGGCCATGCCCCCCTTTTTGACTTGAGACTTCTAAATGTTGGGAGGTATGCAGTGGAGCAGCCTGCTGGAGACATAGGACCGTGGGCGGGATGTTTTAACATACATCGCCGCCCATCGCAGCGATATTAATCACATATGTAATAATAACATATGCGATTAACATCGAAATGTGGCGATACATCCCTTGGGTCTCCACCAGCTCACCTGCCGGGAAGCAGGCAGCAGGCTGTCCCGAGCGCCTCCTCTTCCTCCCTGCAGCCGGAAGGACCTCCGGCTGTGTTGCTAGGGGGAGGAGGAGTTTAGCTTCCGGGACCAGGGCTGCCTGGAAGAAGGTATGCCGAGCAGAGGGATGTTGGCGTCTGCGGCGAGGGGCGGCAGATGTGGCGGGTTGCGGCAGCCGGCATTAAGAAGCCCATAGGCTTCTATAGGGTATCGCCATCAAAAGATGGCGATACCCTCATGGGCGAAAATGCAGCAGCTGTTGGTTAGTACATATAAAAATGTGATAAAACCCCCGAAATTTGCATTTTCCCTTTAGTACATCCTGCCCCTTATGTGTTATGCACAGTAAAAGTAGTCTGCAGGTGATATTGGAACTGACGGCCTGATTCTGAGTTGGGAGCAAAGGAAACGGCAAGTAACTGCACACAGGGTGTCAGAACGTTTCTAGGTTGGGAGCCCAAAATACATAATCTCATTTTGGTACCCCAAAATAAATTAATCACTAAATGTCACACTCTGTCTGCTGTATCTGAAAAAGGGGTGCTCTCTCTGCCTGCTCTATCTGAAAGGGGTGATCTGTCCGTCCATCCAGGGGCACTGCCTCCGTGTAAAATTCAAATAATAAAAGCCTAAAATTATTATAAAATGATATATATATTTTTTTGTTTGTGCTGTACCCTCAGTGTACTATACAATTTTTATTTTATTTTCATAAGTACTGTGACACTGCCGGTCAGACCACAGTATATTATTTCCTACTCATAAACGCATTGTACGAGACTGTAACCCATGGTGTGCGATATAAAAAATACTTATACATAATTTTTACTCATTTGTGCAATGCTGTTAGTGAAGTCAACCACGGTGTGTAATTATTATCAGAACATATTATTCTAACTCTTGTGTGGCGCTGTTGGAGAAGGTCAACCCCACTTTGTGTTGATAGAAAGAAAGCTACTACTAGTGCTGAAGATGCTGCCACACGTCATGACATTGACAATGCAAGTCCGTCAACGTCATCTGCTCAGGGTTTAGACAAGGGTATGTAAAATCATTTAATTTTAGAGTGGTAAAGAAAAAAACAAACAAACAAATGGAAAGTTAGCTGCAGAGGCAGCAAGACAAACGGCACATTTAGATTCAGAACCATCAGACATTCTTGAGGAACGTTTAGGGGTGGCCACGTCAGCTATATGCGAGTCTGACATTTCTCACACTGTCCTCATAGAGAAGCCTCTTTCACCTCCTTCCACCATTTATCGACCATCTGTACATGTTGGTTTAAGTTCAAGTAAAGATGGTGATGAATCTGATAACACAAATTGAGGATTTGTGTATGGAAGTGGGACACAATGAGGGGGATGTGTGTGTACTATCTGACAGTGAGGATTTTGATGTTGTTTGTGTAAATTGACGACAGTGATAAAAAGAAAGTCATTGTGATGCCTGGGCATAAAACAAAAAAAGCCACCTCTTGGGTGTGGGATTATTTTTACCCCAATCCTGACAATGTTTTTGAAAACATCTGCTCCACTTGTGAGACCAAATTTTGTAGAGGTAGGAATGTTAGCCATCTTGGCATCTCTACCATGTTACGTCATTTGCGGAGAATACATTAAATTTATTGTACAAGATTATAATGTAATTAACACCTCATTATTAACATCCTCAGAGTAATTACTTAAACAGAGGAAGTCCTTCTAAAAAATTGGTTTTATGGAGGCCCAAACAAACCAATCATTTCAGCCATAAATGACGGTCCCTGTCACTGATATGATTGGTTTGTTAAACTGTGCATGTCCTGATAAATATATACAACATAGAGCCCAAGGACAATTCCATCTTGCAACTTATTTCTTTGCATTATGTGCTCTTTGGAGCATTTCTTGGCATAGTTTGTAAAACTGCCATCCTGTCTGCCACTGCAGTGCCACTCCTAGATGTGCCAGGTGTTTGTACCACTGACTGCTCTTACTTAGTTTAGTTATCCAGCTACCTCTGTGCAACCTTTTAGCCTAAACTGGCTGAAAGCAATATTGTGAGCTGTGAGGTGGTCAAAATTTACTGGAAATGTGTGGAAATTTATGTTATTGAGGTTACTAATACTGTAGGAACAATATGACTAATGGCAGTTTCAGCTAGACCAGTCATGTCAAACGCATGGTCATCCAGCTGGTGTGAAACTACAAGTCCCAGCATGCTTTGCCAGGTTATCCGTGGAAGGTATGCTGGCAAAGCAAGCTGGGACTTGTAGTGTCACAACAGCTGGAGGGCCACGAGTTTGACATGCCTGAACTAGACCATATGCAATTTTAGGGTGTTTGAATGAAACCACCGCACATTGGCTTTGGGTTCACTTTACACCTTCTAAACCACTTAGCAATTGTCTGTTCAAGCTGCCGGATATGCTACTAACAAAATCGATGTTTGATGAATTTGCCACTGGTGTAAAGAAAAAAAAAAAAAAAAAAAAAAGGAGGCATGTAAGCTTGGATTGTAAAACTTTACAAAAATAGCACTAACAGCTGCAGGGTCTTCCCTACACTTCACATGTACAAAAACAAAACAAAACCTAAATTATAAACCCATGGCAATTTAAGTAATATTCAGAACAAAGGTCTCCATACACAATATATTGTAGTTCAAAAACTCCAACTCCATCTAAAAATACTCAAGTATGATCATAAAGTACAGTAAGAATTAAATAAAAGCACAGACAATTCACTAGCAATGACACAATCAAATAACCAATTTAAAATGTGTATACAACATTATTATTCATGACCCATCATGCAAGAAAATTATAGTCACTGCTAAATAAAAACATATTTATAAACGATTACTCGATGAAGAACAAAAATGTAAACAGGATTTTCTATGCGTCATGAGGCATGGCAGTGTGAGTGACAGCAACAGGCAGCTACTGAATTCCCTAACATTTCCAAGATCTTGTTTCATGCTAAAGTTACCCAGCCAAAACAGCTAATTACCTGCAGGTACATAAAACAGGTTCTGCTTGTGACCCACATGGCACAGTACACTGTAAATCTACTAACCATTACTCAAATGAAGATATACAGATAAAAAGATCTTGAGAAAAGCAATTAAATTCTATTGTGTGATTTTGCTTGGCAAGGGAAGAATGACAGTTAAAAGCTACTGCAATAATAACAATTATTGTGCTGAAGGTGGCAAGATCACCAGGGTGCTCAGACGCAATGTCTTCAATAAGATATTGCAACCTTTGGCTTTGGAGTATGCTAGCAACTACTGTGAGTCCTAGCTCAAACAAAGCAGACTATTTATAGGAAAAAGTACAATTTTTTTATGAACAACTACTACTACTACTACTACGTCCATCCCACTCCTATATGCATGCCTAATAGAGATGTGCACCGGAAATTTTTCGGGTTTTGGATTCAGTTCCGCGGCGGTACAAAACCTCCCTGAAATTTTTTTGTTGAATTCGGGTGTTTTTTTTTTTTTTTTAAATCCTCAAAAACAGCTTAACTCATAGAATTTGGGGGTAATTTTGATCCCATAGTATTATTAACCTCAATAACCACAATTTCCCCTCATTTCCAGTCTATTCTGAACACCTCACAATATTATTTTTAGTCCTAAAATTTGCACCAAGGTCGCTGGATGACTAAGCTAAGCGACCCAAGTGGGCGGCACAAACACCTGATCCATCTAAGAGTGGCACTGCAGTGTCAGACAGGATGGCACTTAAAAAAATTAGCCCCAAACATCACATGATGCAAAGATAAATAAAAATAAAAAGAGGTGCAAGATGGAATTGTCCTTGGGCCCTCCCACCCACCCTTATGTTGTATAAACAGGACATGCACACTTTAACAAACCCATAATTTCAGCCACAGGGTCTGCCACACGACTGTGGCTGAAATGACTGGTTGGTTTGGGCCCCCATCAAAAAAGAAGCAATCAATCTCTCCTTGCACAAACTGGTTATACAAAGGCAAGATGTCCACCTCCTCCTCATCGTCCGATTCATCACCCCTTTCACTGTGTACATCCCCCTCCTAACAGAGTATTAATTCGTCCCCACTGGAATCCACCATCTCAGGTCCCTGAGTACTTTCTGGAGGCAATTGCTGGTGAATGTCTCCACGGAGGAATTGATTATAATTCATTTTGATGAACATCATCTTCTTCACATTTTGTGGAAGTAACCTCGTACGCCGATCGCTGACAAGGTGACCGGCTGTACTAAACACTCTTTCGGAGTACACACTGGAAAGGGGGCAACTTAGGTAAAATAAAGCCAGTTTGTTCAAGGGCCTCCAAATTGCCTCTTTTTCCTGCCAGTATACGTACAGACTGTCTGACGTGCCTACTTGGATGCTGTCACTCATATAATCCTCCACCATTCTTTCAATGGTGACAGAATCATATGCAGTGACAGTAGACGACATGTCAGTAATCGTTGGCAGGTACGTCAGTCCAGACCAGATGTCAGCACTCACTCCAGACTGCCCTGCATCACCGCCAGCGGGTGGGCTCGGAATTCTTAGCCTTTTCCTCACAGCCCCAGTTGCCGGAGAATGTGAAGGAGGAGCTGTTGACGGGTCACGTTCCGCTTAACTTGACAATTTTCTCACCAGCAGGTCTTTGAACCTCTGCAGACTTGCGTCTGTCGGAAAGAGATACAACGTAGGCTTTAAACCTAGGATCGAGCACGGTGGCCAAAATGTAGTGCACCGATTTCAACAGATTGACAACCCGTGAATCCTGGTTAAGCGAATTAAGGGCTCCATCCACAAGTCCCACATGCTAGCGGAATCGCTCCATATTTGTTCCTCCTTCAATCTCTCCAGCTGCTTCTGCAAAAGCCTGATGAGGAGAATGACCTGACTCAGGCTGGCAGTGTCTGAACTGACTTCACGTGTGGCAAGTTCAAAGGGTTGCAGAACCTTGCACAACGTTGAAATCATTCTCCACTGTGCTTGAGTCAGGTGCATTCCCCCTCCTTTGCCTATATCGTATGCAGATGTATAGGCTTGAATGGCCTTTTGCTGCTCCTCCATCCTCTGAAGCATATAGAGGGTTGAATTCCACCTCGTTACCACCTCTTGCTTCAGATGATGGCGGGGCAGGTTCAGGGGTGTTTGCTGGTGCTCCAGTCTTCGGCACGCGGTGGCTAAATGCCGAAAGTGGCCCGCAATTTTTCGGGCCACCGACAGCATCTCTTGCACGCTCCTGTCGTTTTTTAAATAATTCTGCACCACCAAATTCAATGTATGTGCAAAACATGGGACGTGCTGGAATTTGCCCAGGTGTAATGCACGCACAATTTTGGTGGCGTTGTCCGATGTCACAAATCCCCAGGAGAGTCCAATTGGGGTAAGCCATTCTGCGATGATGTTCCTCAGTTTCCGTAACAGGTTGTCAGCTGTGTGCCTCTTATGGAAAGCGGTAATACAAAGCGTAGCCTGCCTAGGAACGAGTTGGCGTTTGCGAGATGCTGCTACTGGTGCCGCCGCTGCTGTTCTTGCTGTGAGAGGCAATACATCTACCCAGTGGGCTGTCACAGTCATATAGTCCTGAGTCTGCCCTGCTCCACTTGTCTGTGGTTAAGTGGACATTGGGTACAACTGCATTTTTTAGGACACTCTTTTTCGGACGTCTGTGTACATTCTCGGTATCGCCTGCCAAGAGAAGTGGAAACTAGATGGTATTTGGTACCGGGGACACACTAACTAAAGAAATTCTCTAATTGCCTGTGAACTAATGGCCGATACCGGATGCACGTCTAACACCAACACAGCTGCCAAGGCCTGAGTTATCCGCTTTGCAACAGGATGACTGCTGTGATATTTCATCTTCCTCGCAAAGGACTGTTGGACAGTCAATTGCTTACTGGAAGTAGTACAAGTGGTCTTCTGACTTCCCCTCTGGGATTATGATAGACTCCCAGCAGCATCAACAGCAGAGCCAGGAGCAGTAGGCGTTACACTCAAGGATCCATCGGAGGAATCCCAGGCAGGAGAGGACTCGTCACACTTGCCAGTGATATGGCCTGCAGGACTATTGGCTTTCCTGTCTAAGGAGGAAATTGACACTGAGGGAGTTGGTGGTGTGGTTTGCAGGAGCTTGGGTACAAGAGGAAGGGATTTAGTTGTCAGTGTACTGCTTTCGCTGTCACCCAAAGTTTTTGAACTTGTCAATGACTTCTGATGAATGCGCTCCAGGTGACGTATAAGGGAGGATGTTCCTAGGTGGTTAACGTCCTTACCCCTACTTATTACAGCATGACAAAGGCAACACACGGCTTGTCACCTGTTGTCCGCATTTCTGTTGAAATAATTCCACACCGAAGAGGTGATTTTTTTTCTGTAAGTTGACCAGGCATGTCAATGGCAATATTCATCCCACGGACAACAGGTGTCTCCCCGGGTGCCTGACTTAAACCACCTCACCATCAGAATCCTCCTTGTCAATTTTCTCCTCAGCGCCAGCAACACCCATATCCTCATCCTGGTGTACTTCAACAGTGACATCTTCAATTTGACTATCAGGAACTGGACTGTGGGTGCTCCTTCCAGCACTTGCAGGGGGCGTGCAAATGGTGGAAGGCACCACCTCTTCCCGCCCAGTGTTGGGAAGGTCAGGCATCGCAACCGACACAATTGGACTCTCCTTGGGGATTTGTGATTCAGAAGAACGCACAGTTCTTTGCTGTGCTTTTGCCAGCCTAAATCTTTTCATTTTTCTAGTGGGAGGATGAGTGCTTCCATCCTCATGTGAAGCTGAACCACTAGCCATGAACATAGGCCAGGGCCTCAGCCGTTCCTTGCCACTCCGTGTCGTAAATGGCATATTGGCAAGTTTACGCTTCTCCTCAGATGCTTTTTATTTATATTTTTGGGTCATTTTACTGAACTTTTGTTTTTTGGATTTTACATGCTCTCTACTATGACATTGGGCATCGGCCTTGTCATACGACGTTGATGGCATTTCATCGTCTCGGCCATGACTAGTGGCAGCAGCTTCAGCAAGAGGTGGAAGTGGATCTTGATCTCTCCCTATTTTACCCTCCACATTTTTGTTCTCCATTTTTTTATGTGTGGAATTATATGCCAGTAATATATCAATAGCAATGGCCTACTGTACTGTCTGTGCTACTACTGCTGTTCACCAAAATGCTGCACTGTCCTACTATATACTGCTCACAATAATGCAGAACATATATGGATAGTAGTATACTTGACACAGAGCTGCAAGATACAGCAATGGCCTACTGTACTGTACTGTATGTATACTGCTGGTCACAAAAATGCTGCACTGTCCTACTATATACTGCTCACAATAATGCAGCACAGATATGGATAGTAGTATACTTGACACAGAGCTGTAAGATACAGCAATGGCCTACTGTACTGTACTACTATAATTATATTCTGGTGGTCCCCACAATGCAGCACAGATATTTGTAGCACACTGAGCACAGATATGGAGCGTTTTCAGGCAGAGAACGTAGATATTTGCAGCACACTGAGCACAGATATGGAGCTTTTCAGGGAGAGAACGCAGCCACGTCCTCTCTGTTCAATCTCCAATGCACAAGTGAAAATGGCGGCGACGCGCGGCTCTTTATATAGAATACGAATCTCGAAGAATCAGACAGCGGGATGATGACGTTCGGGCGCGTTCGGGTTAACCGAGCAAGGCGGGAAGATCCGAGGCTGCCTCGGAACCGTGTTAAATAGGTGAAGTTCGGGGGGTTCGGATCTCTGAGAACCAAACCCGCTCATCTCTAATGCCTACCTATAATGCAATGACTTATAGTTGAAAATATCCACCAAGTTTGCATAAATTCAAACTGATGAAGATTGGCAACCAATAAGTAGAATAAGGCATAAAATGCTTTAGTCAGACAAATTTGCTACAGACCTATTACATATCTTAGCTGGGCTGAGAGAAATACACTCTATTCATAAATGGCAGCACAGTGTACGATCACTGTTGTCTCAAAGCCCTGGCGCCAGAAGTCCAACTGTAAACAAGAATTAACCTACAGCATCTGGGCAGATTTTGCATGGGTTATCTCCAGGTGCTCCCACAGTCCAAAAACATGTTGGCATAATGGTTGTATTCATTATCTGTGGCTCTGTAATTCTTGTGAGCAGACCATTGCTTTGGCTGGCATGAGTGAAGTAGCCAGACTGCTTCTTTCGCACAGGGCTAGCAGTGTGTTAAGGTTTTCCTAGGTCGATGGTGGCCTTTGCTAAATTAAATCTTTGAATTTTTCAAGAATAAACTTTTGAATTAGATTGGACAGTTTAAGGTGCTTAAATTCCTAGAACTATTTTTGATGCAGGTTTACTGTTCGTGAGATAGAAGGTCTATAAAACACTTGCTTCTCGTTATCACCACCGCCGTTCATGAAGACCCTTAAGGAAGTACTATTAGATTTTTATTGATTAATAATAACGAATACAGTTACTCTTTTAGTGAGCTGCTGCTGCTATAAAATAAAAAGTGGACAAAGCAAATGTATCCAATAAAAGCAGAGGTTTATAGCATGTGACCTGCAACTTTCCTTGCAGTGCCTAATGGAGTATCACAGTGCGCAGGAACCAGTGCCAGATTAACGTCCATTTGTGACTGGAGATGAAACTTATGAAGGGCCTACTGCGTGCTGGCAAAGGGACTAGGACCAGCATGGTGGGGTTTAAATACTACAACAGAAAAGATGAAAAATTGTCCCGTGCGCAGAAGCAGCTAGTCAGTAGTATACTTCTAGAGGTATCCTTCACCCCTCACTAAATAGTACAACAAGAACAAAAAATGAAGAAACAACTTAACCAGCGCGTCCTTGTTAATGAAATGGTCACCAATTTCTCATAGAATCATCTCCATCAGTTGTGAATGTAACAAGGATGGAAAAGAAAGAATACAGTGTAACACAATTTTTTAATATGCATGCATTAAAAATACAAGTAAAAGCACATATATAAATAAAAACACAAATAAGGCATATTTCTGTCACTAAAAAAGGCAGGCTCCCCAGTCAGCTTAAACGATGGGTGATTACCAGATTCGGTGGAACCGTAATTAAACAGTTCAATATCGGTTTGTGCAAATGAGGTGAAAGTCCCAGGTATATCCCACACCACCGTACTGCTGAATCCACAGAATCTCTCAGTTTCTTGCAGACCGGACAGCCTCCTCCACCTAAATACTGACGTGCAGGTGTGGACTGCACAGGGGGTGTCAGTCATTGCTGTGGGGTGGTGCCAGCACCACGGAAGGCATAGCTGCATCCTACTATAAGATACCTCAATCTCTCTCCCTTCTACGGTTATATGAAACATGCCCCGCAGCTTGGTATATTGTTAACAACTAAATCTATTTTTTTTATTTTTTAAAGTACATACACATGCATTATATATATTATATATATATATATATATATATATATATATATACATACATACATACATACATACATACACACACACACACACATACATACAGTACATATATTTTTTTAATTTATTTGTTTATTTGTACATTTTATACAGATGTAAATTTTTGTATAGATTGATACACACACCAAAAGAAACACTTGAGGTTATTCCTCATGGTTTGGGGGCACCATCATAATGTAGAGCAGTTAGGGGGGAATTCAAATGTTTGAAAACTGAAAAGTCAGATGGGTGTCTGTTTTTTCCTGTCTATTAGATAGGAAAAAACAGACACTTAACTGACTTTTCAAACAATTGAATACCCCCTTTGAAGGAAATAAAAAAACAGTAGTGCAAGTGGGACGTGTGGTGAGCTAAGTGGCTCAGGAGGCACTGGCTCTCCCCAGAGCCAGATTTACACACAATATATGAGCCAAAGGGTACATCTGGGCATTATACACAGGTGCAGCAGTATAAACTCCTGGAAATTTGGTGCGTTTTGATCAGAGATGAGCAGAAAAGATAGGTAGGTGAGGCACTGCCTCACCTGCCATAGACTTTTTACTCCCGAGTTTTGGCTATAAAAATGATTAGAATTATGCAATGGAGATATTTCTAACATATTGTTTGTATTTTTCATATACTTTGCACCATCAAAACTCTGGCACAAATGTTAGTATGACAGGAAAGGCTCAGCCTCACCCCACCGCACGTCACTACGCAGTGCAACCAAACATTCTGACCTAGAGTCAGGCTCCTTGGATGCACATCTGACCACTTTAATATTAAAAACGTTTCTGGACAGCACAATGCACAGGCTTTATTTAATCAGTGCACCTATAGTAATTTAACATTCAGAAGGTTTTAGCCAGGAAGGCAGACACAAGTTTGTGGACCAGGCTTTTCTACTAGCACACTTTAATGGGAAAAAAAGGGCATGACAAAAGTCCCAGAAGTGACCCCTATAAAATAGAGACCATTCTAGTGACGAATACATAATGCAGGGACCATTATAGTGACAGATATGCAATGCATGGACCATTCTAAGTCATTAAAAGTATACTTAATAAGTGTACTTCGCAAAGTCCTACTCCATATATTAAATATCTGTAACTAATGTATTAAGACCCCATTTCTGATATCCCTACTCATTTCAAACAAGAGGCCAAATCTTTATTATTCTTTTAGACTTTGATATCAGCCAGGTGGAGCATAGACTTGATAACTGTTCCACAGGTCTATATAGTGACAATATGAACACTCATGGCTTTTGAGAACAGTAATTGTACACAAAATCCCTGGGTGCATCAACCATCTTCGGAAGTCGTGGTCATGAAGTATGGTTCTATTCTCAGCTTATGCTCACTAAGGGCTTTATTTATGAAGACCCTACAAAATGTAAGATATTCTATTGAAAATTGCATCAGCATTGTGTACATGGCCCCTAACCATAAGCTTATGGAATCAGTCATCACTATCGGCTCGCACTCACACCAGCCCTGTACCTGGTGCAAGAGATCTGTACCAGACAGATCTGTGTGTATGATCAACTCAGCATAGCCCACAATTATGCCAAAAAGTCTACAATACATATGTCAGATCCCAGCACCCTGTTTTCAGGCACTTACCACTTTGCTGGTCTGCATACCACTTCAGTACTTCTCAGTGGGTTCACGGTCTATCTACTGTGCTGTGTTGTTCCAGCGGACATGCTGCATGTGCACCCAGTGTTCACCTACAATTTTCTCCCGCTGACTCCAGTCACTGGGTGCCGCCATCTTGGAAAGGCACCACCTGACTGTAATCCAGCTAATCGTGGACCAGTTTATGGCCTCATTACTTTTTCCTCCAATCACTGCATAGCAGTCCATATAGAAATGCTTTCTGAAGCCCGGGCTAGCTGCCAGCGTAATATCACTACTCCCCAGCTTATCTTGGCTACTGATGGATTCTGATCAGCTTTCAATTTCTCAGTGCATACCAATCGGTTCCTGCTCCCATCTGCTCTGCAGCATTGCTACCCTCAGCAGTACTGTTTTTGACCCGATTTATTTAGTCTCTAGCGCAGTTCCGATCTGCAGTACTATTGCCTCCAGTTAGGCCATTTCCAATTCAGTCAGCTCAGTGGTGCTTTCTTCATCCTTGCTGAACTTCTGACCCCAGCAAATTCTTCTTGCAGGACTTATCCCCAACAAAGCCAGTCCCAGTTTGGCATCTACCACAGCTGGTCTCAGCAACGCTGGTTCCAGCCGAGTTACAAGCATAGCCGGTCCCTGCCTGGTTTCCAGTTTACTCAGATCTGGTCCGGCATCTTGTTCTAAGTCTATGTCTTCTCTTCTCGTGACTTTACCTTGTGTAGGACTTTCATAAAGCCACCTAGATTCCTACACTGAACAGAAACACCAGCTCCAACCTGAAGTTAATCTTCTTGGAAACCCTCCAGGCCAACAGCTGAAATCATAACCTCAATAATAGTAGTATATAATCTCATTAGAGCTATGGTCACTATATGTACTAGAGTCTGCTGTGTGTGACCATCTGAGTGTGTGTTTAATAAGTGTACCAGACTAGAGAGAGTGTTAGAGCAGCTGCCAGCAAAAAAGCATGCAACTCTAAAAAACCCAGTGAGAAAACTAGAGTTTTTCTATTTTTGCTTGTTATTTGGTGGAAAATGAATTTACCTTTCTAAAGCCAGGTACACACAAGGTGATGCTGAAATGCTGGCGATGAAAAACTATATAATTGAACAATATAGCATTCAACAATATAGCGCGTACACACTGAACGATATCGATCAGTAAAGTCACCGCTGGCATTCCTGGACATGCAGCTCAGCCCGACATTGACGGGTTGAGCTGCACGTCAGCTCAATATTAGTGATCGCTGAACGGCGTGCGGGAGCGCGCATCATTCATCAATAATACCCCCTTACACACTGGTTGATTGGTAAGAGGCCTATTTATTAAATGTGAATGCTATAGATTTAATCACTTCACTTCTTTATCACTCCTCCAGGCTTAATACATCTGCCCCATTGTCCCAACATTCTGGGATCCATAACAGCAGCAACCTAGCTTAAAACACTAGCAGGTGGCCTACAGCTAAAAGAACAGATACTGTAGGAGAGAGCAACACACTCTGACAACTTTTCTGATTCAGGTTGGACAGTTCCAAAAATTCAGGACATTGTTTGAGGATGCAGAATTTTTTGTTCTTATGTACAGTGCAAATGTGAAGGGTGGAGTTTAGTGTGTATTCATCTTCTGGCAGTGACAGACACTGGACCACTCAGTTGGACTTAGCCCCCGGGCTGCTTTTGCACTGCTTGAATAAGAGAAAAAAATGCAGCCTTTTCCACTTTTTTTTCTTCTTCTCTTTTTAAGCCATTTAGCATGTATCCAGAAAAATAATTCAGGTCTTCAACTTCTTTACTAAAATCGATTTCATAGATTTAATTTTTCTACACTTAAAAGAATATACATATGTAATTATACAATATCTTAATTTTTTGTGAGGCTTGGAAACCTAGTCATTTTATAGGTTGTTTTTCCTTTATTCTTACCACCCCCATCTGAAGGCGATACAGTAGGTCCCACTTACAGCTACTTTGCACGGGGAATTGGGGGGTAGGCAATGTACTGTAGTGGCATATCTAAGAAAGGGAAATGGTCTTTGTGTCAATTAAGTGCTTCAGGTTTACAAGGAACCCTACTGCGGAATGTGATACACCCATGTACACATGTCATGGTGTCGCCCACTTTATGGGACTGTGGCCATGTTCACATGACCAATCCTCAAATATTAGGAGGTATGCTTTAATGTGTTCATTAGCAAATAGATTTTACTAATTAAATAAATTGTGCTGTAGCATTATTTCTGCAAGGTGATTTTAATACATGTCCACTATATTTATGCTGCATTTAAATAAAAAAACAAAAACAAACACTTACTTGTATTTGTCTATAGGATGAGGCTGTGCAATAGGTCCAGCAGTTCCATAAATTTCTTGCTGACGGCGAATGTTCCGTGGAGGCTTGGCTGCACTATGGATATAAGCCAGTTTTACCTGCCGACCTGGAATCCACAATAGCATAATTATACTTACGAAATCACTATACTTTCACTTGACAAACTACATTCTCTCACTTGATCAAACTACATTTTTGTTTTGTCAATAGCCATACAGGGCAATGGAGGATTTGCAGAACAGGTCTAGCACAAGAATTAACAAATTAATAAGAACGCGTCATTTAAAAAAGTATATGATTCTGTGTTTTCTTCAGATTAGTTTTGTAATATTTACATTTATTACTGCCGTTCTCAGCAATTATTTTCTTTCTACACCTCACGTTCTGTCTATTAATTATTAACAATGCTAGGAACAAATATCTTCCAACTAGAAGAGGGCAAACTTTTAAAACAGTTTTTTCGGATTTGCTACATCCTAAACACAAAGAAAGGAAGAAATGGCAGTGGTGTAAAGAATGAGAACGGACTTTGCTAGCAGCATAAACGTTTTATGCAGACATGTCCTGTTGTGGGTAGAGACGAGTTTATGTTGTAGTCCAACCAGGTAATTGCTAGGTAGAGCAGTATTGCAGTCTTTGGGTTGCCAGTTAATACATTAATGCTCTAATTCAATTAGTCACAGGTTACTTACCACGTTACCCCCACTGTCTCCACTTTATCTGCATTAAGATAACACAGGTTCAACTGGATTTAATTTGGCTTTAAGTTTGCAGCCCATGAGTAGGAGAAAAGTAGAGAATTTTTTTTTTTTTAAGTAAAAATGTGTAAACCTTCTGGGTACATCTCTCCCAATAACTAATCATACACTTGAAGGATACTTAAAGAGTATACATTTGGCTAATAACTACAAGATGATTTTCTGTAAAAAGTTTAGAAATGGGTGTGCGGTGTATTTTGGGGTGTTGTATAGATGGGAAACTAGGATCTGAAATGTTAGATGGGAATTAGAAGTGATTTTCTCAATAGATTTTTAAATTACTTGAAAATAAAATAAAAATCTCATTACATACATTGTTCTGTACCCCAAAACATTCTAGAAGCTTTAATTTGGTGAAAAACACATTTTCACTATCATTATTCCACAGTTAGTAGTGTTCTTTACTATTATCCAATTTTTAAACACTTTTCTGGGGTTCAAGGTGCTTTTCAGACTTTGTCATGCACATACCGCACTGTAGAATTATCGCTATCGCGCAAATATGGAAACAATTTTGTAATCACATGGCGCAGGCTGCAGAAGCAAGCATGCTGAAAATAGCCTGCAATTTAGACATAAAGTTTACCCACAGTAATATCTCAGCTTAACTAGAGGTGTGAGTTTGAGTCCTCCAGAAATTTGAATTCCCATATTTTTGTGGATCTATCCGAACCAAAAATTGTATCGGATCTCCTAAGGCGATCCAATCTGAACCTAGTCCCAGTTCGAATCTTCCCGTGTTTCGGAATTTGGATTTTAAATTCAAATTTCAGGTTTTGGACCGCAAAAAGAACATGATTTTAGTTGAGGGTGGTTTTCTCAAAACCGTAACACGATGATGAATTAGAACCAAAATATGGGGTCCGCACACATCTCTAAGCTTAACGAAGGTAATTAAATCATCCTTCAATTGTTGTTCAGAGAAACGACTCATGGCAGAGTGCCGTTTTGCTTCCTTTTATCTCACTTGCAGTAAAGGTATATAAGTGGTGTTGGTATGGAGGAAACAGCACTAATAGATGACAGACATTTTTTTTTAGCACAGTAGGTTAAATTTACTGTGAACCTGAAAATTGCTCAAACATGCCATTGCCACGCTAGTACTGTAATTGAATGGGTGTTGTGTGGAACAAGACCTCTCACTAAAACACATGTCTTTGTCTCGTCACATCACAGTCACACACCTTATGCCAGTTGTATTTTTTTCATTCTAACCCACCTACTAGATTGCAAATTGTTGTCATTTTAGTTTATTTAAACCAAAAGCAGCAGAGTGGGCCGCATCTTTACTCCCTGTACTGGGGTCATAAGATCAGTTCCCAATAGGTAGCCCATCTGCAATTTCTATGTTCTCCATAGACTCCGGTTTCTCCAACACTCCAAAAAAATATACAGGAAGGTTAACTGGCAGCTGACAAACTGTTTGTGGAGTACTCTGTACAGCACAGAGTGATTGGTGGCACTATAGAAATTATAATTTAAAAAGTCAATATAGTGCAATTCATTTCCAATAAAGTTGTCTATAGGAATGTGTGTATAGGAATGGGTAAGCTACCTAAACATTTATAGGATAATTAACCATTGCCAGTAGCGACACGGGGGGTTATTCAGAATGGTTACCAAAACTATGTTGCACTGCAGGTGGGGCAGATGTAACATGTGCACAGAGTTAGATTTGGGTGGGGTGCGTTCAAACTGAAATTGAATCAAACTGAAATCTAAATTGCAGTGTAAAAATAAAGCAGCCACTATTTACCATGCACAGAAACAATATACCCCACCCACATCTAAATCTCTCTGCACATGTTATATCTGCCACACCTGAAGTGCAACATGGCTTTGCCCAGTTGCTAACAGCTCCGAATAACTCCCTTAAATGGTCTCCTTGTACCACTACTACAAAGACAAGTCCCATTTGTTATGAATATGTATCCTACTCCCAACTAGTTTGTGGCAACAACCATCATTATTCCTTTACTTGTCAGGACTAAACCGCCCAGGTATATTTTAAGATATTACTAAAGGCCCATACACACTAGCCGATTTTGAGCTCAAAGTAGCTCACGTTTGGCGTTCTGAGCTACTTTGAGCTCAAACTCGGTCAGTGTGTATAGCTGGGAGATGAGCGCGGATGCGTGCTCCCGCATCATTGCTGGCCAACGCCATTCGTCGAGCTGTTTGAACAGCCGAATGAAGCACTTTCCAGAGTCTCCTATTGGAGTACATCGCTGGCCACAGGGAAAATTGCTTAGTGTGTATGCACTGAGCTATTTTCATGCCAGCGATGTTCACGATCATCGCTGTGCATACACGATGAGCAAAAATGCCCGGTGTGTATGCACCTTCCTTTAGCCACTCTCAAGAGTTGCTACATTGAATACCAGTAATGTGATAACCCAATCTGTTACCTAGTTAACACAGTGTTGCTTTAATTCTCTTTTTGTGTATATAAATGCCAGTGACAATTAAAGGTGGCTGTAGGCTTATTATTCTATACAGTACATTAGCTTTTAAAAAGGTTCTATTGAATCCATAACTTGTGAAGTTGGAGTCCAGGGTTCATGTCTGCCACTTACCGTAGCTGCCCGTGGTCCCAGTCCAGTGTCCATGACAAGTAAAGAATCTGGCATTGACATGATGGCATCTCCGCTAAACCATAAATTGCATTGTATTGTGTAAGGACTCATGAACTGGTGGGCATTGTTAGTTCCTTGGAGCTACAGCCTAGTGTCATAGGGAACTGCCACTCAGAAATTTTACTTCTAAGTCAAAGTTCCTTCAACCATCTAGATTTGGCAGCAAGGCTTGTGGAGCCATGATCTTGCAAGAAAAAGGGTTGTTACAGCAGGCAAAGCAGATTATTATCTAGGCTTGCAACCCAACTGCTTCTAGATAATCACTATATGAGGAAGGTGTACAATATCTTATATAATATACAAAGAATTGTGTTCCCAGTTCTTCTTTTCGGCTGGCATACTTTTTGTCTTTCTTACCATTTCTGTCTGGATGCAGAATTGCAACTTGCTTCTCCTAATACTCAGGATTTTTGTTTTATCAATATTTTTTAAGCACAAGCTGGCACATATCCTAGAAATTCATTATTTCCATCACTGGGTTTTAGACATTCAAACTCCTTATGCTCTGCCTACTGTATGGTTAAGTGGGACCATAATTAGGTGCACTCTGCTTTGCAGATTCTACTCTGGAGTTTCTTCAGTCAGTTGAGATGAAATTGCTTACTTGGAAAGTTACCTATCTTATCAGCAAGGAGAGTGTTGGAGCAGATTGCTTTGTCTTGTAACCTCCCTATCTCATATTCCTCAAAGATAGAACTGTTCCCCACCTTCATTAACTCAAACATATATTTCACCTCAAATAGAAAATTGTAATTCTAGCTTTTTTGCCAGACCAGTCTGAGGTTGTCCACTTTCCTAATCTCCTGGATGTAGTGAGAGTTTTGATAACCTATAGTATATAGATATAAATACGTCCTTGCACAACACTAAAGGGGGGTACACATGGAGAGATCCGTGCTTAAAATCTAAGCAATCTTGCTAGATTGCTTAGATTTTAAGGACGGATCTGCCGTGTGTATGCCCTCCAGCGATAGCGTTGCGCGGCCCCGCGCATCGCTATCGCCAGTGCTAGATTGAGCTGCATGCAGGCTCAATCTAGCGGGTCGCTCACTTCACCGTTGTGTGAAGTGAGCGGCCCCCCGTCGGCTTTCCCCCTCGCTCAGCACATCGCGCTGTGCTGAGCGGGGTGAGAGATGTGTGCTGAGCGGTCTGTGTTAAGATCGCTCAGCACACATCTCTCCCGTGAGTTACCTATCTTATCAGCAAGGAGAGTGTTGGAGCAGATTGCTTTGTCTTGTAACCTCCCTATCTCATATTCCTCAAAGATAGAACTGTTCCCCACCTTCATTAACTCAAACATATATTTCACCTCAAATAGAAAATTGTAATTCTAGCTTTTTTGCCAGACCAGTCTGAGGTTGTCCACTTTCCTAATCTCCTGGATGTAGTGAGAGTTTTGATAACCTATAGTATATAGATATAAATACGTCCTTGCACAACACTAATGGTCCTTTACGATGACTGTGACAGCAGCTGACCAGCTTCCACCAGGTCAGTGATCACTCTTTGGTAGTACCTCAATAGAACCATGCTGCAGTTTGGTCTACTGTTCATACATTCACAAAATGTTTACAGGTTCAAAATCTGTATATCTAAGGACAGAAAATATTGAGGGTCCACTCCACTAGGAGCAGCTTTGGATCATCCCCAATGTACAGCAATGTCCCAGTATGGATGAAAGAAAAAACAGTTTTTTGGAACTCCCTATAAAATTAATTTGGTGGACGTAGTTTTACATCCCCAAATCCTCTAGAATTTTTATTGTTCAGGTTGTTTGACTGTTTAATGATTTGTTAAAAGAAAAAGATTGCTAAAAAAGCACGGAGTAAAGGAGTCAAGGTGTCCTATGAGAACAATAGAGGGAGAGGGTACATAGCAAGATGGTAGATGAATAAAAATATATATATATGGAGAACAGTCAAAATAGAAGAATAACATGGAGAGAAAATCATTCAATGGATGTTCAGTGCCTCTGCACAAACCCATTTAGAATTTGCACTGGCACACAGTGATGGACATTACAGGAACTCCCTTCTCAATTCCAATGATGGCTTCATTGCAGGATGGCATATATATGAACCACTCACTGCTTCACATGTACTGTACAGTATATACAATGTAATAAGACGATATACTGCACCCTGCCATTAAATATATATAATATAACACTAATGGCAATGCTATGTACACAGAATCCCCAGAGATGGGTAGATGAGGAATCGTCTTACCAGCAAATTGCAAGAGCCACAAACCTCAGACACTCCTTTATCAGCTTTGGAAAGACCGCTGATGCATCCAACAAGACAGAACAATTTTCCCCAATTCAGTAGGTACACATGTTCTCATACACCAAGCATCTGCACGCCATACAGCGCAAGATGCCTGGTGCGACAGACGCTATAAGAGGAGTAGCGTACCATATGTCTCTCTAAATTTTGCATATTACATGCATCGCAGAAACAGCAAAAAGCTTCAGACTGTGTACGATAGATGCTAGGTTGTGACTTTAGCTGTGCATGTACAAAGTCGCAGATAAAGCACAAAGAGACTGAGGAAATGTGAGGAAAGAGACAGCTATTTGTATCTAAACCTTTTTTGCAGAGTTTCAGACTTATTCAGGTTGGTTACCAAACCAAAAAAGCACACTAATGGGCAAAACCCTGTTGCACTGCAGGGAAGGGGGGTGGGGGAGGGGGGGGGGGGGGGGCATATGTAACATGTGCAGAGAGAGTTAAGGGGAGTACACATGGAGCGATGCTCAGCTAATTTCTAAGCAATCTGACTAGATTGCTTAGAAATTAACTTAACATCGGTCCATGTGTAGGGGTGCCAGCGACAGAGATGTGCGGTCCCGCGCGTCGCTATTACCGGTGCTAGGTTGGCCTGCATGCCAATGGGTGTCCGTCACCCCCTCTCTCAGCACATCGCGCTGTGCTGAGAGGGGGGAGAGATGTGTGCTGAGCAGTCTGTGCTAGACCGCTCAGCACACATCTCTGAGGAAATCTCCCCGTCAGTACAGCCCTTTAAATTTGGGTGGGGTGTGTTCAAACCGAAACCTAAATTGCAGTATAAAAATTAAGCAGCCAGTATTTACCCTGCACAGAAACAATATAACCCACCCAAATCTAACTCTCTCTGCACATATTATATCTGCCCCCCTGCAGTGCACAAGGTTCTGCCCATTAGTGTGCTTTTAGAGTAGAGTTACTGCGAATAACCCTGAATAACCCCCTTGGCCTCACACAGATGTACAAATGTTGTAAATCACAGTGGTTTATTTACGTATACTAGTAAAAAAGTTTTGTCGCCTCAAGTAGTTTTATTTGTGTGCTGCACATTTTAAATAAAAAAGCCACCCTGTCACCTAGAGGGACTATCTGACACAAATTAAGTATCAGTGCCTGAGGACACAGCTGCATGTTAATGGCAGTAGCAAAAAAATGAAAAATACAATAATTCTTGTTCAGTACACTAGGGGGCTGATTCTAAGATGAACAGTCAGGAGAACCACTGACAAACACATATAAAGTCAGCAATCACACTAGCAGTCAGTAACATGTTATATATTAGTCATATGAGCATATTATCAACTACAAACCCATTTCAAAGTATGTAGGAGTACATATTACTGCATTCTGTTCTATACAGATCTTAACGTATTCAGACGCAATGCGAAGAAAACCACAGTAATGTACACAGACTCATATGCAATGGGCATTAAACTTAACTATTCATACTAACCAAAGTAGATAGAAATTTAGTGCTGTATAACTCGTACTCAGTAGAGTGGGATACAGGGAGACTCACCTCACTTCCAAGATCGATCAATACGTTTGCGAACGCTGAGTGGATCAAGACGCAACTAGTGTACAGTGTCGCTCCGGGAACTTTAGGTGACCACAGACGCACTGTGCACACAGACGCTACAGTCACACAGACACCTGTACTGCGACCGTGTCTCCTTGCGGTAACTTTTTAGTGAACACAGACGCAGCGGCCTATGCTGCGACCGAGACCCCTCGTGGTAGCATCTGAGATGGAAGTGAGTCAACAGTTCATAGCGGGAGACCGACGGAAACTGGTCATTAACTGGAGGGAGGGGCGACCAGGAGAGCGTCTGACTCTCCACCACTGACATCAACCCTGAGGATCGCAGCCTCATACTATTCCTGGTGCCTTATGATCCCTAAAGCCAAGCGCTGGAGCACCCGTGGTGGCGGCACGCTAGCTGTTTGGTAGTCTCCTCCCAAAACAGTGCGGCTGTGTCCGTATTCCCCTTCTAAGTGGAACCGATGCCTTACCTTCTCCCCGTACTCCAGCCACAGCCTGGTCACGTCTGCTGGACCTGCTAGTATATCCGACACAGACGCCCGTCGAGACAGCACTTGTACCGCGGGTAAGCGTTGTTGCGATCCGGCAGAGAGTTGTTGGAGCGACTCTTTCCAATATGCGTTTAAGACGCTGTTAGGAAAGATCACTCAAAAACATAGTAAGACTATAAAAAATAAAAGAAGAAAGCTTATGGCTGCCAAAACCAGCAACCCCCTGACCATGGTCCGGCTCCTGCCGCACCAAACAAAAAAACAATTTGCCTGAGCCAGTGGACGGAGATATATGGATGGGCCCGTTGCATCCTGGGAGGACTGAAAGCTTGTGATCGTTTGGTGCCAATCCGCTATCACTCCATCATATCCCATTGTTATCCTGTGGCTAACCTGTGGACCCAGCCGTAGAAAGTTACATTATGTAACCCACTGACCCAGGTTAAGCTGCACATTTTAAAACAGAATTGCAGATAGTCTGCCAGTCTAGTCCAGCTAGTTGCCAATCAAGAGCTGCCATGTTACAGTTGCCCTATTTCACAATATAGGTTAAGATTTATCAAAGCTTGGAGAGAGAAAGTGCTAACCAATCAGCTTCTCCCATGTTACAGGCTGTACTAGAAAAATGACAATTTAAAGCTTATTATCTCTCCCCATGCTCATAGAATATATCATAATAATTTTATTTATATTGTGCTCTTTCTCCAACAGGACTCAAAGTGCTTATACAGTATATTCACCTCAGTTGAGGTCAACATCTCCATTTCAGAGACGAAACACATTGGGCTGATATCCTGATTCAGTGTGTGGTGATTAGAGGCACTTGGAGTCTCCTGTATATCTGTTCAGATAAGCTACATTCATTTTAACGATTGCGCATTTGCATTTTTATCAGGTAATAATTTATAAATTGTATCCGTTACACTTTATATGCTATGATTTTCCTGCTTTGCATTCTCGGAGATCATCCGATGGATTTCTGGATGTATTTTCATCTGATGTCTCAACTTATCATGATTAAGAAAAGCACATTTTTTTTTTTTGGGGGGGGGGGGGTGAAATTGTGCCAACCATATTATTGCATATTTAACCGCTTAACTGGCATTTTACCCTGCAAAACCATTCATATTGTACCGTTGTTTTTTATACAAAAGTTTTATTCAATATAGTTTAAAAAGTATTTTTTTTAATTTAAATATTATATTATGCACATCTGCAGAACAGATCTCCTTGTCAAAAACTAGGGGACACAGTGGGGCAGCGCGGTTGGAGAGGAGTTAAGTGGTTAATTTGGTTCACACTGTTTTTGGAAGATTTTCTGCACTAGCAAGCACCTATGTTTTTGTTTTCTCAAAGAATAAATATCTTCACCAACAGGGAGGAGACACAATCAGGGCAGCCCCTCTGAACAGGAAGACTGGTGCACTTCACACCATAATGATTGTTGTGAAACACTGCTTCTGTGCGTATGGGATGTGGGTTTCATACCACATTGATACAGTAAGAGTGTTGTAGGTTATTAAACGTTATGGCATGGACTAGAGTAGGTGTGGCATAAATAAGGACAATTAATGAGACTATATAGGAACAAAGTATAGAAACAGCAAGCGCATAATAACATTAAATACAATATTCTCATTTATTTAGCAACTGGGTTTCAAATCATGACTGGATGCAGTGAAGTGATGGTACAGCTCAGCTGCATATCTGTAATGTCCAATGCTGAAAGTAGGGTGGTACAGAGTACCATTAAGAAATATGGTGGTGGTACTCAGTACCACCAGCCCACCACTGGTGCTTAATTTATAATGGGGATTTTTGTGTGTGGGACATAAAATGGTGTCAGTGGCATATCGGTGTGTGGCATAATATGTAATGGGCATTACGGTGTGTGGCATAATGTGTAATGGGCATTACGGTGTGTGGCATAAAGTGAAAGGGGCATTAGTGTGTGTGTGGCATAATGTGACCATGCCCCTATTGTCATGTAGCCACTCCGCTAGTTTCATTTGACCAACCCCCTCATGACATGGGACCACGTCCATTTTTATTATCAGTACCATTAAGAAAAAAATTCTACTTGCACCTCTAGTAATGTCCTAGTTTATTGTTGTCCACAAACAGGGCCTTAACTAGGTGTGTGTGAGCGCAGCCTTTACACAGAGCGCAAGGCACTGGGGGAGGCCCTGTTGTTGCCCCATGGCACCTGCATGTGGCTTGAAAGGTGTCTGGAATGGAACCTGCAGCCAGTAATACTACAGCAGAGATGCCCGTAGTGTCCTAAGGATGCTACTTCCCAGAAATAGCATGATGTTACAGATTTTGGAGGAGAGGCTGGCACATTGCGCACTGCCGCTGTGTCACAGTGCTGAAATCAAATATGTTAAAGTGCAAACAGCCTAAGACAAGGTTTTCTATTTTTAAATGAGATCGAGCCATTCTTATATTTTGATACTTTAGAGTCCCAACCTCGGTCCTCAAGGCACATAAACAGTCAAGGTTTTCGTGATATCCATGCTTGAGCACAGATTGACAAATTATAATAACTTGTGGTACTAATTAATTCACCTGTGCTCAAGTATGTCTGTCTATCCCAAAAACTTGGACTGTTAGTGTCCCTGGAGAACTGTGGTTAGAACCCCTACACAAAATCAAAAGCTGTAATCATCATGCAAGAAATATACAAACCTTTCGGTTTGCCAGAATGTGCAGAGCTTATATTATGTGTGATCATTCTCAACTTTTTTTCTCTCTCACTAAAAAGTCTTAAATACATCTCTCGCCAAGACTCATATTCCAAAAGTTGATGATTTTTAAAATCTCTGTTGCAGTGTTTTTTCCACAGATGGTCCGAGTCCTCAATAAACACCTTTGGTACAAAATAAAATAGATTAGCTGTATGTTAACATTAGTATTTTATACAGCATGGCAATGAAAAAGTATATAAATCAGTCAAGCCTTATATAGCACTGCCACTACTTGACTATGTAAAATGCCATGCCAGTGGCACTGCAAAAGTCTGTTCACAATAAGTCTGTTAAAACTTTTTGTCATACCGGATTACATTCTTCAATTCGATTCAACTGCTCTGGAGTACAGCGCTCAAGAACTGGTTTAAGGATTTCAAAAGGTACACCCCCAACTTCTTGGATGGCTACAAAGCAAACAAAACATGTGCACTGTAGGTTTAATTGTTTAGTCCACATGGATAGTGCAAAATACAGGGAAATACTACAAGATAACCTTTTTCAGTCTGCTAGAAAACCTTTCGGCTGGACAATGATCGCAAGCACTGTAACAAAGAAACACCGGCATGGCTGAACACCAAAAAGGTGAATGTTCTAAAATTGTCAAGTCAAAGCCCAGATCTCAATGCATTCTGTGGCTCTGGGGTCTATTTACTAAGCCTTGGATGGAGATAAAGTGGACGGAGATAAAGTACCAGTCAATCAACTCCTAACTGCCATGTTACAGGCTGGGTTTGAAAAAGGACAGTTAGGAGCTGGTTGGCTGGTACTTCATCTGCATGCACTTTATCTCCATCCAAGGCTTAGTAAATAGATCACTCTTCTGTTTGAAAATTGCAGTGCACAGGCCTCACCCATCCAATCTAAACAACCTGTTGCAAATCTTCAAGGAAGATTGGGCAAATGTCACTGTTAAGTTGTGTGCAAACCTAGTTGAAACTTAACGACAATAGACTGAGTGGTCTATTTACTAAGCCTTGGCTGGAGATAAAGTGCACGGAGATATAAAAGCTGTTAATGCAGCAAAAGGTGGTTCTACCAAGGATATATATATATATATATATATATATATGTATAATGAATTAGGGGTTTGAAAATTTACTTTAACAGTCTATTGCTTCTCAAAAAAAAATACAGTCAGGACAATCTGTGCTGCAATTAGAATTTGGTCCATTGGATAATACATAGAAATACAGTAGCACAATATCTGAATTGGAAGTAAGCAATCAGGCTGATACGTCTATGCTACATAGATCATGTATACAGGAATAAAATGTATATTTAAAATAATTTTGTTGCACAAAAAAAAACAATCATAAACCCATGCTTGTCTACATGTATCATCTCCTCTCTGAGAGAAGCTTGGAGTTGAGATGCAGATAACCAGTTATGGGGGTGGAGAGAACTATACATGTTATAAGGCCCTGCTTATACATGGCAATGTGCAGAGTAGCATGCCTATATGAATAGCAAAGGGGCAAAAATAAGAAAAACTATCACAGAAACGCACACATACAGATGGAGCCCTCCTCATCTATCCCTTTAATAGGATTAATTGAGCCAGGGCAGTCAGACTTAATCCCCTGCTATATTGTTCTCTCTGTATTGTATTGCATCTGAGAACAATAGAAGAAAGGCTTATGCTTATAAACCTTGGTGCACCTAGGTGCAGCAGAAAGGCCTAGATAGGCGAGACTCCATCTGTAGGCTCCACACCCACTGCTCATGGACGTGGTCGGTATGCAGAGGAGTTGGGGGAGCTACCCAAAAAATTGTGCATCTCCCGCAGTTTCCAAGTGAGTAGTTAAGTATGCAAAAACCCATACATAGATGTGTACTGAGCAGTCAGTAGTGATTTGTACTGTATATCAAACCATGCCCCACTGTATACAATTTATAGGATGGCTCTTCATATTTCCATGCAGAAAAATAGCAAAAGCAAGAAGTGTCCAAATGCAAATCAGCTGTCAGTAATATTTAGTATACAAGGTAAGTCATTAGTTATGGATGGTATATTTTTACTTTACATTTTATTGACTAAATAGCAGGGCAGGGCCGGATTAAGCCTTCAGGAGGTCCAGGGCGCCTAAGACAGGGGGGCCCACCCCCTCTTGTCAGCAACTACCCCATGTCTGTGTCCCCCACCACATTGAGTCCGATAACTGGATGGTGCACTTGCACGCACCTTCTGATTTCAGGATATCTGGGAGGGTTTAATGCTGCGTGGATTGGGGAGAGTAGATTTCAGGCAGTTGGGGATGGAGGGTTTCATGCTGCCAGGGGAGAAGGAGTTCAGCAGGTCCCATGCCAGTGGCTGTGTAATGTCCCGAATGCGGCATCTCCCTCTCCCTCCTCTCGAGCAGCATGTGGCATCTCCCAGCTCCCTCCTCTTGGGCAGTGTGCGGCATCTCCCTCCCCACTCTTCAAGGTCAGCGCATGGACTTATTTGTAATATCCAGCCTCTGCTGCTGCTGCTGGCAGAGGCTGGAGAAGGAAGACCGCAGCATCAGAGCTGGGGCAAAGTAGCTACGGCCAGGGAGTGCCTTGAGACAGGGGGCCTGGGGATACTTGCACCCTGGGCCCCCCATTTAATTTGGCTCTGCTAAATAGTCTATACATAAATTAAATGATAGATTACATTGATATATACTTTTCTATAGCATAGGGTGTAATATTGGCTTGACATTTATAACCACACTTACAGTCAATATTATTCTGAAGAACACGGATACATTGTTCGTATAAGTTCAGCATCTTTGGAAGGTAACTTATTTTGGAACCAGAGTAGACCAACATTTTTGAATTTAGGCGGCGCCCAGTAAAACCACTCGACACCGAGCTCATTTCAGGCAAGGGCTCTGGAACATTCACTGTATAAAAAAATAAAATACATAGATACATGAAGTATATAATAATAAAAACACACAAAGCTATCACAGTTCTATACTGCTGAAAAAAGTACTATCTAAGGCTATGAAGATTAACTGTAAACTTGGTGGAACCCATGAGATACATAATTTACCATGCTCAGTAGCTGGTGGCTAGGTCAGCAGCCACCACTGATTAGCTTGCCTAGTATCCCAGGGAGCTTTGCTTTTCTGTGCATGTGTTTTGGTCAGTGCACTAGAAGCCCAAATGCGACTTTACTGTACCACACTTTGTCAGGAGAGCAGAGCAAAGGGCTGAGCAAATGGGCAAGCATTGCCACCACCCCACCTCCCCCTATCCCACCCACCGCCAGTGAACATAGCATCCACAGTACAGTGGTACACACAGTGGCGTAACTCCCACCCCAGAAGTCACTGCGGGGGCTTGGAGGCGCAGGGCTGTGGGGGCGCCACTACTGATTCAGAGCAGATTGACTTGCGGACTAGCCGTCTGCATGTCAATCTGCTAAATGTCCCTTCCAAAATGGCCACCGCCATGGAGGAGGAGACATGCTAGAGGTCATACTTGACCTCTAACATCTAGGAAGTGCAGGGAAACGCGGGAGCGTATAGCGCTGGCCTCGACACCCTGCAGCCTTGCCACCTTGGTACCCTGGCACGGCGGCAGCAGCAACAGGGAGTGGGGGGATTGGGCGCGGTGCCCACAGCTCACTACAACCTTAAGCGGCAGCGGGAAGGGGGGAAATCAGGCAGCATTGCCTGCGGCTCACTAAACAGCAGGGGGGGGGGGTTGTGCATGAAATCCCTGGCAACAAGCATTACCCCCTGGCAACGAGCTTGACACCCGGTGCATGAAACCTCTGGCAACGAGCATAACACCCAGCGCATGAAACCTCTGGCAACGAGCATAACACCCAGAGCATGAAGTCCCTGGCAATAAGCATTACCCCCTGGCAACAAGCTTGACACCAAGCGCATGAAACCTCTGGCAACGAGCATAACACCCAGCGCATGAAACCCCTGGCAATGAGCATGACACCCTGAGCATGAAAACCCCTGGCACCGTGCATGGAACCAAGATCATGAAATCCTTGGCAACGATCAGGTAATTTAAAAGTAATTAAAAGCCTTACTGTAGGGGCTTAATGTGTATTGGGCATTGCGGTGTGTGGCATAATATATAATGGGCATTGTGATGTGTGGCATAATGTATCGCAGACATTGCGGTATGTGGTATAATGTATACTGGGCATTGCGGTGTGTGTCATAATGTGTCACAGGCATGACGGTGTGTGGTATACTGTATCACGGGCATTGTATGTGGTATAATGTCTCAGGGGCATTGCAGTGTGTGGTATAATCATAGGTAAATGCATGGGGGGGTTTCCGGGTGCCTGGAAAACCCCCCTCCTCTTGGCAAGTGGGTCAAATTACGACAATTGCAATGGTATATAATACAATTATTAGAGCTGCCACCACATCGTGCAGTTTAAGCTGCTGCACATGTCCTGGAGAAGAAGCTTCTGAGGCCTCAATCAGTGCTACCAGGAAGAAGAGAGCTTCTTCTGCTTCTGAGGCCTCAATCAGTGCTACCAGGAAGAAGAGACAAGAGCCTTACCATGAGGTGGGAGAATGTATGCTTAGAAAGTGCAGTACTGGCATTGGCGTTTCTATAATGGGTGCAGTGTGTGCGAGGCACACGGGCCCCCAGGTCCAGGGGGGCCCACCCCGCACCCATTTGCTTAATACTTACCTCTCTGAAGTCCCCCATCCCTTTTCCGCAACGAAATAGAGTTTGAACACTTGGGGGAACAAACTCTATTGCGCCTGCTGAAAACTCCAGGAGAGATGGCACGGTGGCCATTTTTCCGGAGTCTCGCGCATGCGCATTAGCAAAATCTTTGGGAAAATGGCAGCCGAGCCGTGTTCCTGGAGGTTTGCGCATGCGCAATAGGATCTGTTCTCAGACTCTATTGCCGCTGCCGCAGAGAAGGATGGCACCGCCGGGGGATTTCGGAGAGGTAAGTATTAAAACACCTGTGCATCAGTCAGAGAGGAGGGGGGCCCCTGAAGCAGAAGGCTGCACACAGGCCTCCTCCTCTCTTAAAACGCCCCTGAGTACTGGTTCTATTATGTTTGTGTATTTATTTATTGTGGTATGTTTAATCTTTTCCTGACCACTTACATTATCTTATTTATATTAAATATGTTTGATACAGCCTATACTATAGACCATTTATAGTGTTAAATATTAACTGTATTCCATGTTCCGCAGAGTGGTAGATTGTGGATTGCATTTGGAAACCCCCCTCTAGAAATCCTGCGTTTGCCACTGGGTATAATGTATAACGGTCATAGCGATGTGTGGCATAATGTGTCACAGGCATGACAGTATGTGGTATACTGTATCTTGGGCATTGTATGTGGTATATAATCTCTCAGGGTCATAGTAGTGTGTAGCTTAATGTATAACGGGCATTGTGATGCGTGGCGTAATGTGTCACAGGCATTACAGTGTGTGTCAATGTGTTATGGTGTGTGGTATAATGTCTCAGGGACACTGCAGTGTGTGGCATAATTTATAACAGGCATTGTGGTGTGGCATAATGTGTCACAGGCATTACGGGGTGTGGCATAACGTCTAACGGCCATGGCAGTGTGTGGCAAAATGTATAAGGGGCATTACTATAAAAAGGAATAATGACAAATAATGTAAAGGGCATGAATCATGATTATTTTTTTCCCCTGTGGTCGCCAATGTCTCGGCGTGCAGGTTGCAAAACTGGGGTATAAGGTAGTCCTTTCCTGCAACCCCACACCCCTTTCAGTGAAGCCACACGCGCAAATTCTTCACTTTGCTAGTGCCAATTATGAGGGGGAGGGGGCACCAGAGAATTTTTGGCTTAGGGGAGAAAAATTTGGGTACACAGTAAGGTACAGTGCGTGAAGGGGACAAGTTGTGTGTTCTTTTAACAGGTCTGCTTTACAGCCACATAATAAAATGAACTCAAACAATCCTCCTTACCTCTGCATTCACTTAGATGAGGTGGAGACAGCAGGAGAGCATCATCTGGTAAAATTTTAGGAAGTGGGACATTAAGTAAATCTTCAAGACAACTTTTCTTGACCTGAAAATAAATCCATAAAAACTCACACAGAACATTCCCACATACCTGTTGGTGTATGTTACAATTGCTAAGTTACATATTTACAGAGCCGGAACTAGGCATAGGCAAACCAGGCAAATGCCAAGGGCATTTGGTATGCCTAGGGGCACAAGCAGCATCTGCTGATTAAAATAATATGTGGCATGCCTAAATTCAGTGTATTCCTGGAAACCACTAACGCAGCATTTCATATGCAGATACAGCCATAGTCACACACAGTATATAGGCATGCCGCATATCATTTTAAATCAGCAGAAGCTGCTTGTGCATTTTAGCCACATAGTAAAGTAAAAAAAGAAATTGTTGTCAAAAAAAGGCGCCCGACGTTAGCAGAGCTGCCAGCTGACTCACGCCAGGCTTCTCCTGCTGCATGGTGTATTTAGGCAAAATGTATGAGGAAACATCTGTATCCAAGCAGAGACAGAGGTCACGCTGTTAGCGGCCATGTGAGTGCTGTGTGCAGGTGGGTTCGGTATGTGTGTAAGGGGCATTATGTCTGTCGTGTATAAATGCATCAATAATGCGCAGCATATGTGTAAGGGGCACTGTGTGTGTCATTATGTGTATAAGTGCACTAATAATGTGTGGCATATGTGTAAGAGGCATTATGTGTATAAAGGCATTAATAATGTGTGACGTGTAAGGGACAGTATGTGTATAGGGGCATTAATAAAGTTTAGCATAATGTGTAAGGTGCATTAGGTTTATAAAGACATTAATAATGTGTGACATGTGTAAGGGGCATGGTATTATGTGTATAAAGGCATTACTCATGTGTGGCATTATGTGTATAAGTTGCTCTACTGTGTGGCGTAATGTATAAAAAGGGCACTACTGTGTGGTCTAATGTGAATAAAAAGCAATATGGTGTGTCGTAATGTGAATAAGGAGCAACTCAGTGTGATGTAATGTGAATAAGGGTCACTACTGTGAGGAGTAACGTATATAAGGTAAAGTGGTACTACTGTGTGATATAACGTGAAAAAGGTACACTAGTGCATGATAAAATGTGAATAAAGTTGCACTACTATGTGGCGTAATTTGAATTGGGGGAAATATTGTGGGTCCATGCCCCTTCCCAGTAAGAACACAACCCTTTTTTCTTGAGCTGCATGCCGAATGTGCACACTGTTTCTATTTAAAATATAGGGGGTAGGAGCACCAAAATAGGACTGCTATGGGTGATGGACAATGGTGCTGGGAAAGGGGTGCAGGGTCAGAGGTGGAACTAGCGGTGGTGTTGGGGGCACTAGACAAAATCTTGCCTAGAGCATCACAGAGGTGCGTTTGACACATATGCATGCATCTCTCTGATAGTGGAGGAAAAATTGGACATGGATTAGTACTCCAGCTGTTGCTGCATTGTATATTTAAAGGGCAGTAGTTTATAAACTATTTCCATCATGATCTGTGTTATTTCCTAGTGCGCATGGTTGACAGAATCGAGCAGTAGTTCTATGACCCGTTTGTGATTTGGGAATAGTATTTATATTCTTGCAGCATTGTCTTGCCCTGATTTCCTTCCTCTAAAGTTCTAAAATGGTGAATGTAGGACGTGGCCATTTTCATTCAGTCTTGTGTGCATTCATGGCTGGTTCCATTTCTCAGGAAAGTGTGTGTGAAGGGGGCGGGGGGGGGGGGGGGGGGGAGTTAGTTCTTTATAAAGCAGTGATGATACAGAAATCTGTCTGCTTATTTATGCACAAGTATATATTGAACTATGAGGATTGATTGATTAAATGTATTTATATATTTTTAACATTCCCTTGTTAAAATAATAGCTAATATCCTTTCTTCACTCCTTGTATTAGTGTAATTCCTGATACATTCATATGTCTAAGAGGCACAATTGTAAGTATGGGTACACACCAGAACGACCGCGATTGTTCGACGATTGTAAGACTATTTCCCTTCACGTTCCTGGGAGCCTAGGCTCACGATTTGGCAAAAACAGTGCATTTGTGTCAAACGATTCCAACCAGACTCCGATCCGATGCATGTTGGTACACAGAACTACCGTCTTGCCGATTGGCTTGAAATTTAAATAATTGGCAGGACTAGCTGAAGGGGTATAAATAGCAGCAGCCATTTTAGGTCTTGACGTGGGTCGCACTATACAAACACATATGATCGGCACCCAATCGGAGTTCGGATTGACGAATCTTGATAGCAGCAAATCTAGATCTCCAATTCGATATACGAGCGGTGGGTACGCGCATCGGATTGGAATAGTCTGCAAAATCAGTATGAATCGGCACTTTTTTCATTAGATTGTGTCATAATCGTGTCGAAATCGAGGCTTTTTACACAATGTCGTCCTGGTGTGTACCCACCCTAAGACTTGTGTGGTAAAAACATCTAAGATTATGTGTGAAACAATTGAGAAGAATATTAAATAATACAATGAAGTTTAAGTGTATTCTAGGTGGAAGCAGTATCAAGGAATAACGAAAGGCTCTCTGTGTGACATGGCTGTGATGTGCATTTGTAGAGGAAATCCAGATAACCACAGGGAATGCTTGCTAATCAGAATGGAGAAGCTGATAAACTTTCACTTTTAAAAGAAAAAAGAAAACCAATCTTTGTAGACATTCTATAAGAAAATATACAGATTGTGGCTATTAAATAACAAGATCATACTTGTAAAAAATAAAAATAATGTGTCAGTTAAAAAGGAGTGGGGAAAAATTTACATTTACACTATCCTAAAATGGTTTTATCACCCCTCATGCACAGATAGTTTACTGTTACACAGAGTTCAAAGAAGTTGGGATTTTCTTGTGCATCATAAAAATGCTTAGCTCAAAAGCAGAGCAACGTTTTAACTTAAAATTTTTAGTTAAATTGAACAAAACGCCCTCAGAATCTTTCCATATGCTACCAAAGGCTTACAGGCAGATTATATCATGTGCAGGTGTTTTTAGTGGCACAAAAGATTTAGTGATGGTCATGGGGATATACAGTAGGTGATGATCGTCCCAGAAGGCCTTGCACATCAAAAACAAACAAAAAGGTGGAAAAATGTGTTCAACTTGAACATCAATTCAGCATCCAAATGATAGCAGAAATAGTAAACATGTTAGGCAAGTTTTTCATCAAGATCTTAAGAAAACCTTTGTGTTAAGGTGGTTCCAAGGCTTCTCACTAAAGAGCAGATAAAAAAAATCAAAAGCGAAATATTATATATATAAGACAATATTGGATCAAACTAAAGCAGATTCACATTTTTTCGCTAAAGTTATTACATGTGATGAAACATGGATCTTCCAGTATGATTCCTGTGACTAAATGCCTGCCCATGCACTGGAAAACAGAGTCATCACCAAGAATGAAGAAAGCATTGCAAAGCAAATCCAAATTCAAAACGATGTTAATAGCTCTTTGACAGGGCCGAAACTAGGTTTCTCGGTACCCGGGGCGAGGCGGTAATTTAGTCTCGTTATTTAATAGCCACACTTCATTGAACTTGCGTTGTTACTTGGATTATTTGTTGCATGTGTATGCAAGTATTAACAACATATTTTCTAATGTTATAGCTAAAAAGAAGATAAACTTTACGAAGATATTTTTATGTGAATGTGTAATAATGATATTGACTACATGTAAATATAAAGGTAGTTAATAAAGAATAAATATTGAGAAAAAGTGGAAAATATAGAAAGAACAGAAGACATCTCATTAGGGTTCTAGAATGTTAGAATGGTCCCTGGAGACAAAAAGTCATAAAAACTATTATAAAATGTACATAGGTAAAAGTGGCCACCATGTAGGGTAAGTAGGAGGAAAAGTAATGAACCTAAGTGGGACATAGATTAAGTTCATGTAGGGTGAAGGTTACATACAGTAATTTAAGTGTACACACATGCATAAGAGAAATCTACAGATGTTGAGATAGAGAAGGATGACCATCTGGATACATCTTGGTGACATCATTAGATAGGAAAACAATACGTACTAGGGATAAATTGGCTCATGAGGAGTTTTTTTAACTGAAGTTCAGAGGAGCCATGCTTTGGTAAAACAGAAATATGTAATTTACTGACTAGTTTTTTCTGAAATATACTCTAATTATTTGCTGTTAATGTAAGTAAAAGCTATAATTACCTAATTTTTAACTGGACATTGAATATCGTATTTAGAATATTTCCTTTTGCTATTTATTTAAGAGACTGCTAAAAACTGCATTGACCATCGTATGAATGATTAAGTGTATGTGATTTGGCCCGACCTTTATGGGGTCTGTGTGCGGTTGGCTAGCCTACACAAAGCGTCTGGTCAGATTCAAAATTACTTTGGTTAACGCTTTAAGGAGTAGAAAGTTCCAAATCCTATGAAGTTAAAGTGAAAATACATAAAAGAAAAACACTGGCCTTAGACAGCAGAGTGTGACACACATATAAAAGGATTAGGGTATTGACAGAGATGTTCACAGACTACAGCAAAAAGGAAAGCTTAATTTAAAATGTTTTAATTATAACAAAGGAAAAAGGTATGTATCTAAACAGGGATTTTAGCAGCGGCAAGACATTTCCGCATTCAACATTACACTTAGGATGCTGACATTTTAAAGCTTACCTCTGTCACATGATCCCCTGTCTTTTCTGAGCTACTCTGGCTTACAGATTTGAGCAGTTCCACATTAGCATATTGTTTGCACACTTGAATCTTTCTTGGAGATTCATTGACTGACTTCAATTTCCTTTTTCTTTTGCTTGAAACTTTGTCATAATTAAGATATGACTCAAATGACATTGTGGGGGCTTCAAACTCCTCAGCAGGCAACAGACCTTCTGTTTTTTTGTCAACACTTTGCATAACATTGCTCTGACGTGCAGCTTCCTTTTTATTATGTCTGTTATGTTGTGAAGGCTTGCCTTCATTCTTTGTAGAGCACTTTGCGTTTATTTCAACACTGGATAAGTGAGAATGTTTATCCAACTTCTCCTCAGGCTCAACATTTTTGGACTTTTCTCTTTTTGATTGGGAATTTGAATGAGGTTTTTCAAGTTTGTGCTCTTTGTGTTGCATATTTTTCTCAGGGGACTTTTCTTTGGGCAGATGTTTTTTATCATAGCTTTTTGCGTCTTCAGTTTTATTGGTCGCCTTCCTTTTTTTGACATCAAGTTGAGATTCACATATATTTCCATTATACCGGTCTTTATCTTGCAGGAGCAACTTCTTATCTTCCAAAAGATCTTTTACTTCATGCTTGGATTTTGATTTGTGGTCACTAGAACAAAGTTGTATACATAGTAAATAGAAGGGTTTATTTTTTTTCCCCTCCTTTGTGTAAAAGTGCAATCATACTGTACATCCAAATTCTTAAACAAAATAAACCCAGACATGCTTGTTTATTGAATTTTGAATATTTAACTAACAAATTTGTGATGATTTAATCACATGCCATAATACATAAGTGCAGCCGATATATGTGTAGACAACCATATATTAAATTTGTATACGAGTAGAAATAGAAAAATGTGTGTATTTTGTTGAATAACACACTTGCATGCTCTGTGACCCTATAAAACCACTTGACATGTACTTTGTGTGGGAAGCAGTCAGGATCCCGGCTGTCAGGAACCCAACAGCCAAAATACTGATGCTGGGATACCGACACCAGTCTAAATGCCGACACCAGCATCTAGAAAGGGAGCAAGATACTGGTGCTGGAATCATGACAACTGGGTTCCCTAACGAGGACACACCACACCACTGCAGAGGTAGGCCACGGGGGGAGGTTAAGTTTAGGCTGCAGGGGGGAGGGCTAGGCTGCGGGGAGAGGAGATAGGGTAAGGCACCCCCCTCGGCGGGTTAGGCTACAGGGTTGGAGGGTTAGGTTAAGGCTGCGGGGAGGAGGGGGTTAGGTTCAGGCACTGCTGGGGGGTGGTTAGGCACAACAAAGGAGGAGGCTAGGGTTAGGCTGCGGCCTGGGAGGGTTAGGGGGTTGGGGAGAGGGTAGAACACCCTTAACTCACCCCTGTCTGTCTTTCTAAGTTCGATATCCATGCGTCGGTATTTTGACTGCCACGATACCACACAGTGGTATCTCATACTGATCCTCTTTGTGCAATTTCCTACTGAAAGAGCTTCTTTTTAACTTAGAAAATGTTTACAGCAAGTTAATACTTTATAAAATATGTAAACAAACGTATTATTCTATTAAGGTTAAGTGATTCATGATTTGAAATGCTCTTATCCTGGTCAATACTTATTCATTTTTTCTATACCATACTGGCATTGCCAGTTGGAAAACAGATACCTATTGCCAAGATGAAATGACAAACCTAAAGCTACTGTCGAATAGGTTCTTAATAGAGATTTGTGGTTCAGTTCTCCAGAAATCCTAATCCACCCGAATTTTGTGGCTCTGAACCGAACCAAAATCCAGTCTGGATCCCCCAAGGAGATCCAATCTGAAAGGAGTTCTGGTTTGAAAAACAGATTTTAAATACAAATTTCAGAAAATTACATAATTTTTGCTGATTTTAATAATATTTATCGATTTTTATCAATTATCATCAATTTTTTTAAATCTATTTTAAACTAAACTGAAATCCAAATAAAGAAACGATGATGAATAAGAACCTGAACCAAAAACACAGGGGGTCCGCGCACATTTCTAGTTCAAAATACACTTTTCAAATTCAAAATATTAAAAAAAAATCAAAATATGATTTAAAAAATAAACATTAACAACCTTTGTCTAAGAATGTTTTATGAGCTCATTATTTCCATTTGATGTTTATCCTTTCCATTTTTGCAATAAAGTTTATATAAATGTCACTCAAGCATGCTCACCCAATGGCTAAACCAGATTAGACTACAAAGAGAAAGAAAAGAAAAAGATACAACTTACTGTTCCTTCACCTCAGGAACCAATTTCTTCCACTGAAGAACAATAGATTTAGCAATGTCACCCACATCACTGTGTTTGCGAAAGCTGTTCACAGTTTTTCCAACTCCCGTTTCCTTAAAGAAAAATAATAATCTGTTATCTCTGGTTCCCACACAAGAGTTTCACTTGAATTTTGCAAGTTGCCCACTTGGGAACCATGATAACCTTAAGAGTGCACAGCATGTATCAAAGAATATATGAAAAAGAGTGGGTTTTCAAATTATGCATATACTGTACACACAAAAGTACTCCACTGTCCCAAAAAGTTGTAATAAATCAGTATATACTGTAAATGCTTAAAATGGATTGTACAGTAACCATTACTGTACTTAGGCATACCAATTATATATACACTTTGGGTGTGCTCCCTCCCTTTGGGAAGCCTAAAGGGCCTACCAGGGGAATGAATTGGTAGGAGCTCGCTGAAGGGCTGTGACCATCTGCCAAAGTAGATATAGCCAGTGAACAGGTATGGGTGGGTCAACCATTAAAATGCAACATGTCCAGCCCATGGAGTATATGTAGCAATACCAAAAAAAAAAAAAAAAAAAAAGGTGTCCTTCATTTTGATACACTACTATTTGCAAATAGCTGAAGTCAAAGTTCACTAGAAAAGGGTAAAAAGTTGGAGAAAGGGGTTGTCACTGCCTAATAAATAGACCCGATAGTGTGAAGTTAATAATAATAAGGTGCTTATAAACGTGCCTGTCCAGATTTTAACTTAGTGAGGATAATATAAAGTTGAAGTACTGGAAAGAACAATGAATGAAAGAATTAAGATAAAAAGTGTTTAACTGGCGACAAATACATACAAGTCAGGTAAAGCCTTTGGCGATTTTCTAAATGTTACATGTTCCAAAATAAATAAGACATTAAGAAGTAGCTTCATTCATTACTAAAACAATGAATACAATATAACAGTAAAACTATACACAGTAACAGAACAAAACAGAATTTAATTTTCCTATGATACACAGCAGCATAATTGGTAAATATCAGATATTGCAATTTATTGCAATTTTAATTTCATAACTCACCACAAGAATATCCAATGAGATGTCAAGTTCCTGTAAGCTCTTGAGAGCCTTGGAAATCTAAAATAGTATAAAAAAAAATACAAAATGTATTTGAAGTTCTAACAATGAATGGGGTTAACCTTTAAGTAAGAAAAAGTCTCACTTTTGAAGTACTGTTAGAATAGTTATGCCATTTACAATGAAGCATAAACCAGAGCTGTCGATTTTATTACTTTAACTTGATTTATTGTAGTAAAAATTGTTTTAGAATGTACTGTCTTTGCGCACACAAATTACCTTTAAGCAGTCTGAATCGTTCATTGGCTACAGATTTTCTGCTTTTTAATCTTGTAGAAACAAAAAGCAGCATCTGACAATTGCCCTTGAAGTCAAGCGGTCAGTTGCTAATGTATGTACAGTGGTTAAAGCATTCAAGTTCAGGTAACTGAAATAATTTCCAAATCTACTTAATAGATATACCCAGTCCTGTTTTTATTCTTTTAAACACACAGCTTAATAGCGCATAATGGGAATTGACAGTCAAGAACTATTACTCTTGGGTTGATCCCCAAAAAATTAATCATATTAACCACTTAACTGCCTATTTTTTTTCCCAAAAAAGGCTCTGAAACTGCAGGTTTTTTTATGAATGAATTAGGTTAAGCACATGAATTGAAACTAATCCAAAAAGATTTTTTTCCCTCCAAAACATCGGTTGGCACAATCAGAACATCGGGAACATCAAGACTTTACTTTTAACAGAGGGGACAGCTGCTAGCTATACAGAGGGGGCCTGGAGGGGTTGATTTACACTCCCACAGTTGCTACTATTGACTGCAGCCACTGGGTGGGGGATCCTGCCATGCTGACCGATCAGCAATGATCGGCAGCACACAAAAAAACTGTAGGAGGATGGGGAAGGGGGGGGGGGGGTTGAGGCAGAGGGACTTTCCAGTCCCTCTGAGAGCAGCAGCAGAGGGAAGTTTCTCTTCCCTGCAGCTGCAAACACTGTAACTGACCGGTCGCATCCTGTGCGACCAGGTCAGATAAAGCACTTGTTGACGTGGTCGTATCTGATGCGACCGTGCAAGGCAAGTGCTTAATAGACAGAGCCCAGATGCATCAAGAAAGAATACTAGCGTCTTTCCATGAAAGGCAAACACTAGATGACCACCATCCAGCTTCAAACAATAATACCCCCTTCAGACCGGCAGCTTGTAACCCGGATCATTACACATGAGCACGCAGTAACCAGGGTTGCTGTACGGTCTTAAAGGGGCCAGGGGGAAATATCCCGGGTCGAGTGATATGCCGGGCTGGGGATGCCAAGGTGAAAGGGGCCTGAGCGGGTTGCAACCTGGAAGTACCCATGTATGGTTCCCGGGTGCGACACGCAAAATGCAATCTGAAAGGGGTATAAGTGAAGACAAATGAAAATATAATAATGTAACATATGTATAAAATAATAAAGGGGTCAAAAAAAAGGAACGCAAATGAGAAAAATACTTTCAGTACTAATAGTGACTTGTTTTGTCAAACCGTTTCTTTCATCCATCAAATCCTATTTTTGCATTTCAGCTGACTCTAGTGACAGAAGGTAATCATTCCTGCTTCTGCTAGAGATGTTCATTTTTGTATTCAGATGGCCCTCATTCAGCATGGTCAGCATTCAGTCTGAAGCAGCTTTTCAAACAAACTCCATGTTAATACAAATGCAGTAGGAGTGATCACCGTTTAACACACCTCCTTGCTGCATTTGCGATCACAGTACAATGTTCATCTGCGACGGCAAGCTGAGTAATCCTCAGGTTACTCAGGCTTGCCATCGCAGGGTGGTTTGCAAGGTCAAGGAAAATGCATCTCGCTACGCAGTCCTTGGCTTCGCTACTCATTTTCGGCAACACTGTCTGCCCCCGCAACCCTCCCTCCCACCAAACGTCAATCAGGCAGAGCTGTTCACAATCCTCTGATTGCATAGACCCATTATTCACATGTGTAGAACAGGGCCTGAGCAGTTTCCTGCTAATCTGGAAACAGCGTAGGAGATTGCTTACGCGATCCATCCTGAATCACCCCCAATGAGCTTATTAGAAACTATCGCTTTACTGTTATTGTGGTGTAGCTAGAGGCGTCTTGGCAATTCAAAACCTGCTCATAACTCATACAACAAATGGTCCCTACTGCTCATTGGAGCCAGGATTAAATGAACACTGAGCACACATTTACACAGGTGCATAGCAAGAACTCTGAGGGCACCATAACAACATTTTAAAATAACTCTTTCCCTTTCTAGAGAGAGACCTCTCTCCAAATCAGAGAAGTGCCCTAGTTCACATTAGTCTACGCAGTGCCCCATTTCATATAATATTGAGATGTAGTGTCCTAAGTTAACAATGTCACACCGTAATGCTTCCAGTGCAATTTGTGCAACACAGGGCCCTCAGTTCACATTATATGGCATATGTATCATCATTTGTGTTTTTATTGTGATTTGAGTGCGATAACGCTGCTATTCGCAATGTGAACTGTGATTTATTTGTTTTAGAGTGTTTTACCACTCCAACTCCTGGCGCAAATAATTGTGAATAAATTAATTATACATCAGCTGCATACACTGAGGGTTGGCAAATTCCCCCCAAAAAATAGAAACAAGAAAATATAAAAAATGTGTATTGCGCTTGATGTATAAATGTTTGTATTTAAGTTATCAAAAGTATATACACAGGTGTCTGCTTGTACCAAATTCAGCACACATGGAACTTGCTAATATATTTAAATAAAAATAAATTTATTAACACAGACATTAACTACTAAAACCAATATATGAGCTCAGGCACACTGATAGAACGTTCAAAATTCATTGCAACTTTGTAGTTGAAATAGAGACAATGTAGCTTGTGTAATACCACACAGACCCGTCTGGTCTATTGAATAAATAAACAGATTGCAACAGTTGCTACAGCCTTTGATGAAAAATGTGAACTGTGCAAAATCTGCTTGAATGTATCAGTCCGTCAGTGCTGGAACAGCCATAGCAGAAAAGTCCTGTCCTATCCCAGTGATGATTTCCCCTAGTTTATCTGCTTCTGTTCACAACTGACCATCCAGCTTCACCTTACAGAAAGGACCAGTGGCCAGCCAGCTCTGACATGGAGAAAACCTCTGCTACAGTATTTGCTGCTCAACCCTTCCCCACAGACTACTACTCTTCCCCCATATACACTACAGTACATATAGGCTGCTCTGCATTGATGGAAGAATGGTTGTACTCAGGGACATGCGGTGAGGTCAATGGCTCAGGAGACACTGGCTAGTTCCAGAGCCAGATTTACACACCATATATATGAGCCAAAGGGTTCATCTGGGCATTATACACAGGTGCAGCAGTATAAACTCCTGGAAGTTTGGTGAGTTTGATCAGAGATGTGCGGAAAAGATAGGCAGGTGAGGCGCTGCTTCACCTGCCATAGACTTTTTACTGCAGTTTTGGCTATAAAAATGATTAGAAAAATAGAAAGAATACATTTTTAAAATAAAGTTTCAATAAATAGTTAAAACCCTGGCACAAACATTAGTATGACAGAAAAGGCTCTGCCTCACTTTCCACACCCCACCGCAAGTCACTGGTTGTACTGTATGTACTGCAGCAGCAACCTTGAGCGCTGCCATTCTCTGGAATGTTTTGCTGAGAAGTTGACATGGGAATCATCTAATCATTAAAACTTTTTTAAATTATTTAAAAATATAATTTTCATTTGTGTTATAAAAAAAAAACAAAAAAAACCCAGTACTTTATTTACAACAGGGTCCATTGAACGGCTATGCACCCTCTTATGGTTCACTGCAGGCATCAGAATCTAGCTAGCTACTCGGCTTAGCTGTGCTGTCGGTCAGATCAGAGGATAGAAGGCGGGAGAGAGAGAGAGAGAGAGAGAGAGAGAGAGGGGATAACAAGTGCAGATTCAGAAGAAAGTACAGTACCTGCTAACGCCATCTAAAGATGGCATTTACTAGTTCCGAAAAAAATAAATCTTAATTGAACCTTGATAAATCGTAAAGTTCCCCTTACAGTAACAGGAGGTGTGGTAATAATCCGAAGAACATACGATTTTTTAAGTCAGAGGAGACTTTGTCAAATCTCCTCCAATATGACTTTAATGCTTTCTGGAGATACTTAGGTGCATATTTATCATACTCTGCAGTTGTGGATGGAATGTGATAAATTTGCTCCAATCCTCAATGCAATAATTGAATACATCACAGGGATGTATCAATTATCGCAAGCTTTTGAGAAAGCTCTGTCCCTGCGAATCCACTTACCGCAAAACTCAGGGTATTTTTTGTGAAAAATCCCCTTAGAGTGTGCCGCTACAGTCACCAGGTAACCCCCCGTGGCCCCTTCCCCTCCAATTATACTTACCTTCTCCCAGTGATCCGGGAGGGCAGCCAGTCATCGAATCCTGTGCTCTGCTGTGTCCCTGGTGCTATAAATTGAGCTGCCCCTTTGCAGCTTCAATTTACTGCACCGGAGTCACAGCAGCAGCAAATATCTGAAGACCAGCTGCCCTAACCGGATCACCAATCATCAGTCCCTGATCAGTATCATTTTTTTTTTTTATACATTGAACACTCTGTGGGTCTATCAGATACACATGTCTAATCACACTGGCTGGATCACGGCACAGCTTTCACTGCCAGCAGGCAGAGAAAGCTGTGCAGGAACAGGGAAACTGTGATAATGCTATCGGAATATAGTGATAATATGTGATATCATCACCGGGCTTCCTGCTGTATTTTTTAACTTTTTTATATTTATTACATTTGGCCAGATCGCACTTCCCATTACAAGTATTACAAGACTTTAAGGACTGAGGAGAAATTTGCTAATCCTCCTCCAATTGTCCTTTAGCAATTTCCTGTGATACTAAAATAATATGAAAAGGGTGTGAAACAACTTTTTTGATATTATTTTAGTAAAAATAATTTTGATAAATATGCTTTTAGGGGTCTATTCATGGAGCAATGAAAAGCCCTTTATCAGTGGTAAAAGGGTTTTTCACTGATTTCTCCTATTTAATAAAAGGGGTTACCGTCAGTGCCATCTTAACAGCAGCGTAGGCCCCTACCCATCCTCCAGCAATAGGGGTGGGGGGTGCTATCAGCAGCAGCTTTGATTTCTCACTGGCGGTAGGGGGTGTTCTATTCTCCACTCAGCTTGTAGGACCTGGAGAAGTCATTTCTGTTAATTACTCCTTTACTGCACAGGTGGTGGGAAATGAGGCGAGAGGGAGAACACTAAACTATAGAAGTGGGCATTGTACTGAATGAAGGGTCCCAAGTATATGACTTCCAGGGTGGTAGGGGGTGTTTAATATGTAGAGTGGGGTGGATAGTAGAGTGGGCTTAATATTCATAATTTTCCGGTGGGAGAGCAGCTTGCTTGACTGCAGATATCTCAAGTTCCTGGAAATAGATTTCTTGGCTTTGAATGGAATAAAAAAAAAAAAAAAAAAAACTAGAGTCCCACCTGTCAGGAGGTACTGGGAGCTTGGGGATCAGAGTTCAGGAGCCAGAGTAATCCACAGACGAAAATATAAAATGGCATACCAGGCGTGTGGAGCTGGAGCAGGGACCAGCTGCTTGAAGGCCGATATCTCTGGTTTGGACAAAATAGAGACAAGCTGCCAGTGGCCACTGAAAGGGGAGAGTCCCAGATTTTTGAGAATACCCTCAGAAAAACTCTAAGTCAGACAGACCCAGAGATATCTGGCTGGAAAGTGGAAAGAGCAAACAACAGGCTTGGATGGGGACCACTGGTTTGACATTGAATATCTCTGGTTCCCCAGGGCAGATTTAAAAAAAAATCTGGTACCACTTGAAAGAGGAGACCCTGAGCTATCAGCCTAGGACCCTTATGCTCTTGGGGCCTTTGGGCAAGAGCCCATTGTGCCAATACTAAAAGACGGCCCTGGTTACCATGGAGAAATCACAGATTTCCCTAGCAGTACCCCATCTCCATGTCAGGATTGCTTCAGTAGTATGGGGACAGCGATCTTAGTATGGCGTAAGGAGGCTGATGAGAGGTCTTCTCCATGTTCTCCCCACCCTCTTCTCTGATGTCATCCAGAGAAGCCCAGGCCTACTCGGTACAACTCTCTCCCACTGCCTCCAATTCAGTGTTTTCTCATGCTCTGGTTCAAATTCATCATCATGTTTTCGTTTTGGCAAAACCCATTCTTAAGTGTTTTGGGTCGGATTCAGATTTAGGTTCGATTCACAACCAATTTTAACAAAACAATATAATCTTTGATAATAATATAAATAAATAAAGCTAAAATCATGTAATTTTTGCAATCCAAAGCATGAAATTTGGTTTTAAAATCTGAATTCCAAACTGCAGGAAACTGGGTTTCGGCTCGGTTCGGATCCCCAGAACTCAAGTAGATTTGGATTTTGAGAACCAATCTGAACATCTCTAATTACAGTATGTCTCACAGTGCTTAGCATGTAATTACGGGAACCTGGTAGACAACTTTATGAATTGGGTGCAGCTGAGTCAGGCCCCAGAGGTGGGCCCATTATGCCTCTGGACACCAAAGCAAATTTATTTGTTGGGCTACCTCCACCTTGAGATGATGCAGACATCTGCACATAATATAACAAAGACTGGAAGTGATCCAGAGTATCTTCGCTATACAGTATAGCCTTTGGGGGAAAAAAAATCTCATCCATGGTGTTGCCTGGTCAGGCTGTGATCTTAGGGGCCTGTGCACTATTAACTCCTTTATGCAGCACTACGAAGAACCTGGATTTTGCCATTTTGCACTATAAACTTCTTTATGCAGCACTACCAAGAACCTGGATTTTGCCATTTTAGTGCTCTATACATGAATGGCTCTATATGCACATAAGATACAGTAAATTTTAACAGAAGAAGACTAACAGAAATGACCAGCCAGACGATGAGAGGAGACAGCTGCCTGGCCTGGTCCAGACACCTGCACCGATCCCTGTACCTGGAGCCAACAGGTGCTGAGATCAGCAACAGTGGTAAAGCGCAAGCGTAAAACATTGGGTTCTACGGACTGCATTGGCTGCAGCCCATAGTAGCGGGCTAGTGCTACTCATAAAGGTAGGGAGTAGCTTCCCACAGGAAGCACGCTCTTTGCTAATTGATGACTAGTCTTGCAGTCTAAGAGGGAGGAAACACCTCCCCCTGGGACTGCCTGTAGTGTCCGTGATTGACAGGTAGAACTTCCAATAGGAAGTCACTGCTAGTCACAGTATAGCCAGCACAGTCACAAAGTATGTAAACCTTTGCTTTCAGTATCTGTATGACCCCCCTTGGGCCACAGATAGCATCTCCTGCATGCCCCCGTTATTTTTAAAAAAAAAACCACTAAGTTGATTATGTGAGCAAAACATGGGATGTGTTGGACTTCACCTAGCTGTTATGCTTTCACTAAATTTGTGGCATTTTCAGAACTCACAAATCCTGAGAACAGTCCAAGCAGGGTAAACTATTTCACTATGACATCCCTTAGTTTTTCCTAAGAGGTTATCAGCAATATGCCTCTGAGTGAAGCCAGTGATACACAAGGTAATCTGCCTCTGAATGAGCCTGTTTATTAGATACTGCTGCTGAAGGGGATTCACCCACCTAGTGGGTTGTCACAGTCATGTAATTTTTAGTTTTCCCACTACCGCTTGTCCCACATATCTGTGGACAGTGTGTACAACTGCATTTTGTATGCAATAATTAGGGTTTTTTTAACGTCAAGGTACTGGCTAGATATTGCTTGTCTAGTAAAATGGAACAGAGATGGAATTTGGTACCAAAGACAAAGGACCTCAGTTAACTGTCTAAAACCCACAGCATTAATGGTGGATATGGGACTGAGATCTAACACTGGCACACCCATCATAATGTCAGTGATCCGCTGTGTGACCGCTGTCATGCTTGCTTATCCTTTGCAAAGCATTGTTAAAACAGTCAATTGTTTTTTTAAATACTAGTCTCCTTGGTCCCCTTCTGGGATGAAGATCCATCCCCAGGAGCATAAGGCCTAGCAGTGAAAGATTCTTCTGAGGAATCCTGGATAGGGGAGGAGCACCTAGCCTTTCCAATTTTGATGCAGGACTATCTTCAATCATTAATAAAGACATGGAGGTTAAAAGGTGTTGGTGTTGGAGATTGCAGATGCTGGGATCTAGTTGAGAGAAGGGAGCTAGCTAATGCTGGACTGCTTGTTGGTAGTTTTTTTATCCGAAGTTTTTTAGGTCAACAAAAACTTTTAAATGAGCTTGCTGCAAATTACATAACAGGTAGGAGGTTCCCAGATAATTAACATCCCTACCTCTACTTACTGCGGTTTTCTAAATGCTACAGGTGGCATGACACTTGTTGTCAGTATTCAAGTAAAATAATTTCACACATAGATGGATTTTTTGGATCGGTGCCTAGGCATAACAATGACCTCCTTCTTATCACTGGCAAGACCTGCTTCCACAAACATCCTCATCATCTGCATTAGCTCCAGTGTCAGCTATGCAAACATCCCTCTCATTCTCTTACACTTCCATGCTGACATCCTCAATTTCTATATCATCAGCTATACTTCTGCTGCTCATTCCCACATTTGCAGAAGGAGCAGAAATGGAGTAAGGCAGCTGCTCTCTGAGTATCAGAAAGGTAGGGCTCACACATAGCATTCGTGGTAACACTTAATGGTAAATTTACTAAAGCTTCGAAAATGGAGAATTGGTGATGTTGCCCAAAGCAACCAATCAAATGCCATCTATCATTTATCTATTGCCTTTTATAAAAATATATGCAGCATCTGATTGGTTGCTATGGGCAACATCACCTATTCTCTGTTTTAAAAGTTTCAGTAACTTTACCCTACAGACTCTACTCAGGGATTTGTGACATTTCTGTTTCTTAACACACAGTTTGTTCTACTTCCTTGGTGGTTTTACATTTTTTTTTTTACACCTCTTCTAGACTAGGTGAAATGGTCTTGCATTGTCATTCGAGGCAGAAGATGCCTCACTGACAGACAGTTTCAGAACCACCATTAATAAACAAAGGCCAAGAACTGAGCCTTTCCTTGCCACTGCATGCGGTGAATAGCATGCTGCCAATTTTATGTTTTTCTGCAGTAAACTTTTCCTTTAATAGAGGTGTTTTTGTCTTTACCTCTGTAAAATATATATTTATATTTCAGATGCCCTGATATACACACTATGCTCTTAGGCTTTAGATGAGGACTAGTATCATCCTTATGACTGGTTGCAGCAGCTCCAGTGATAATATTTGGTTGCTGCTCCTGCTCTTGTCTAAACGTATTGTTAATTTTTTAACTGGCAGCTCAGTCCCCACTGTGTGGAGTCAGAAAGCTTTTATATTTACAGATGGAGCCATGCTAATCGTGGCTCCATCTGTGCCTGGGCGCACCCATCGCAGCGTGAACAAAGCACACTGGGGTACAGAGCACAGAACACTACAAACAAATTATACAATACTTATTTTTGTATAACTGGCAGCTTGGATCACACTGCGTGGAGTCAGACCGCTTTTAAAGTATATGTACATGAGCACTGGGGTACAGCGCACAAAGGTTGAAAACCTTAAAAAAAATGTATTAACTTTTAACTTTCTAAACAAACCTTTTTGTAACAGACAATACGGAGTCACGCTGCTTTTATGTGAATGGAGTGGGTGGAGTATGGCCTGCTGAGTCAGTGCAGCACCACTGTGTGACAGAATGAGACTAAGGGGACTGGACATATTGTAGCTTGTGGATGAACACAGCCATAGGCGTGCGCAGCTAAGTTTATTAGGGGGTGCACCGACGGAGGGCTGTGTCTAGCACTATTTTACAACCTCTCAGTAAAATCATATGGCTTAATCTAATTTCTCCCTAGTTCCTAATGATAAAGTAGATATAATACACCCCAGATAAATAAAATGAAACATAATAATGCGACCACTGGCTGGTACTGACTGTTCACTACGGCATAATCCTGAGTCCTAGCTGCCGCTGCACCCTATCGCTGCTTACACTTCCCCAACCTATCCCTGACAGAGTGGCGGAATTAGCAAGTGGGCCTAGGTGAATATGCATTCCCCGCACACACTCAAACATCCCACCCCTTGCACCTACACCCTGATTTTGAGTGAGCCACTCTGAAAATACAGGAGATTTAGGGGGCCGAACATTTGAGTTTTAATATAACACAAGTAAAATTTTAAGTTTACACATGTGCCATCAGAGCCACATTGGCCTCTTTCCATGCCATCAGACCACTACTCTGCCAGACACCAGCATATGTCACACATGTCCCCACGCTCACCAGCTACTGACAGTAGTGCCCCTTATTCATATTACGCCACACAGTATGAGCCAAAATTCAGGTTACGCCACACAGTATGAGCCGAAATTCACATTACGCCACACAGTATGAGCCGAAATTCACATTACGCCACACAGTATGAGCCAAAATTCAGGTTACGCCACACAATATGAGCCGAAAATTCACATTATGCCACACAGTATGAGCCAAAATTCAGGTTACGCCACACAGTATGAGCCGAAATTCAAGTTACGCCACACAGTATGAGCCGAAATTCACATTACTCCACACAGTATGAGCCGAAATTCACATTACGCCACACGGTATGAGCCGAAAATTCACATTATGCCACACAGTATGAGACGAAATTCAGGTTACACCACAAAGTATGAGCCGAAATTCACATTACGCCACACAGTATGAGCCAAAATTCAGGTTACGCCACACAGTATGAGCCAAAATTCAGGTTACGCCACACAGTATGAGCCAAAAATTCACATGACACCACACGGTATGAGCCGAAATTTAGGTTACGCCACACAGTATGAGCTTCCCCCTTGCAACTCTCAGCCACAGCATCATCTCTTCCCTGTGTTGCCTCTCAGCTATGCCATCCCCCTGTGTCATCTCCCAGCTACATCTCCCCTATCAGCTCTCAGCCATATAATCATGACACGACTGTGTCTCTCTGGAAAACCATCATGTTCCACCTGCATCTTTCATGACCCCACTCCACTCATTCTGTGTTGAAACAACCCCCCCCATCCTCTATGTCTCTATGTGTGTTTATCCCTCCCCCTTCTAGATCTCCGTTTCCAGCCAGCTGCCCTCACCTTCTGGGAGTCGAGATCTGGTGGTCAATGAGGTCAGGAAGCAGGTTGAAGTCAGGAAGCTTTGTGCCGCAGTTGTCCGCTTGGAAGCAGCGCTAGCAAAGTGGGAGCTTCCCCGCTGCAGTATAGTCATGCCGTCGAGCACCACAAACCTTGCTCGGCAGCGCAATAGGGGTATGCGGTGCAGGTGTGGCGCCAGGGTGGCTGGAGGTGCGGCCAGGATTTCCTGCCCGGAATGTAACTAAGGGTCAGGGACATTTGGAGAAGCCCAATCCGCCCCTGCACACCGCACTATACAGCGTCAAACTGAAAATAAATTACAGCTTCCGGCAGCAAGGGCTGCTGGGAGCTGTAGTTTATTTTCAGTTTTTGATCACTAGTGCCGGCTCCTTAGATTCGAGCATGTCACTGTGCCCCCTTGGACCTGCATAGCGGGGTCCGTTGCTGGCGAGTAGGGTGCCTGACATTAGGGGGTGCCTGTGCGCACCAGGCACCCCCCGTGCGCACGCCTATGAACACAGCACAGTCAAAATGGACACAGCGCATGCCACTTGTAGATGGTCACAGCACTGTCACGAGCTGCTGAGCGGCTCCTTCAAACCATAAGCCCCGGTTGGTTGCCCATCTACTCAGCTATGGCATCCCTGGTTGCATAGCAATGCAGCCGCTCAAAGTCACCGAGCTGTGAACATGCAGCACTGCAGCTGCACATAGTTTGTTAATTACTCAGACACTCCCTGGCTGCCTTCCTTATTGGTTAATGTATCTGTTAAAATCCAGCACAGCTCTCTGTGCCACTTATATCTTGGGCATTTTAGTGTCAGCTGCTGGTCCCTATCCGCAGACCTTTCCTGTCGAACCTTACTCTGCCGGATTCCTGACTGGTTCAGGTCCTGGTCCTTGTCATGTCTGTGTTCTACCTCCGGTTCCAGTGTGTTAACCCTCCACCAACCACTCCTGTGTTTTCAGCCCAACCGCACAGTCTTTATTCCACCTGAGAAGTGCCTGCATAATGTCTCTCTGTGTCCTCTGCTCGGGCTGAGAGCCCAACCCAGTACTGAACCCTCTGTACTCCACTGAGCAAAGATCCTGTTCCTTACCCTTGGTCTCTAGCCTATTGTGTGAGCCTCTACTTCTTGAGGTTTAAGTCCAGGCGGCAACCTAAGTACAGGTGTGCACATAAAGCACTAAGGGAACAGCATGAGGCTGCTATTGGCAGAAGACTCTAACATTGGCTCTAAGAGTATCACACTTATAGTGATAGAGTTCCACAACAAGCACAGCCATTTGTAGAAGGACACAGCAAAGTACAGCGCAGCACACAGCATTATGACTGGCATGAAAATGCACCAAGTCACCACTGTGGGTTTCTTATATAGAATCCAAAACCTGAAAAGTATCCAATGCCAAGAGGATGACGTTTTACCTAAATTTAGAATCAGAGCCCAGAAGAAAAACCTGAGGCCGGGGATCAGATTGACTAGGAAACCAGAAGTTTGCTGGGCTCGGATTCCAGGTAATGTGAACCGCTCATCCCTAATAAAATATATATTATATACACATACACACACACACACACACACACACACACACACACACACACACACACAGTATATAACTGGTGGTTATAACTATATGTATGTTTAGAAAGATGTACAATGTTCCAATAGAATACATTTGTTAAAAGACATTTTCATAAAAGATCATACCTATGATCAGCATAATAAAACAGTGTCCATATTATAACCAAATCTTCTGCTCCAGTCTTCTTGCTAGGAAGATCTTGGAGTCACAATTGTTTTGTATGCTCTTGGTTCTAGGGAGATGTACTAAGCAGTGACAAAAGTGAAGAAGTGAGCCAGTGGAGAAGTTGCCCATGGCAACCAATCAGCTGCTATGTATACTTTTATAGTATGCAAATTATAAAATGTTACGTCAGTGCTGATCCATTGCCATGCACAACTTCTCCACTGGCTCACTTCTCCACTTTTATCACTGCTTAGTACATCTCCCCCTTAGTGTGAGGAGCAGCCTACCATGCAAATCATTTTATATTTATAAATACACTGCTCAAAAAAATAAAGGGAACACTTAAACAACACAATGTAACTCCAAGTTAATCACACTTCTGTGAAATCAAACTGTCCACTTAGGAAGCAACACTGATTGACAATCAATTTCACATGCTGTTGTGCAAATGGAATAGACAACAGGTGGAAATTATAGGCAATTAGCAAGACACCCCCAATAAAGGAGTTGTTCTGCAGGTGGTGACCACAGACCATTTCTCAGCTCCTATGCTTTCTGCCTGATGTTTTGGTCACTTTTGAAAGCTGGCGGTGCTTTCACTCTAGTGGTAGCATGAGACGGAGTCTACAACCAACACAAGTGGCTCAGGTAGTGCAGCTCATCCAGGATGGCACATCAATGCGAGCTGTGGCAAGAAGGTTTGCTGTGTCTGTCAGCGTAGTGTCCAGAGCATGGAGGAGCTACCAGGAGACAGGCCAGTACATCAGGAGGACTGCTACCTCCACCTTTGTGCAAGGAGGAACAGGAGGAGCACTGAAAGGACCTGCAAAATGACCTCCAGCAAGTCACAAATGTACATGTGTCTACTCAAACAATCAGAAAGACTCCATGAGGGTGGTGTGAGGGCCCGACGTCCACAGGTGGGGGTTGGGCTTACAGCCCAACACCGTGCAGGACGTTTGGCATTTGCCAGAGCACACCAAGCTTGGCAAATTTGCCACTGGCGCCCTGTGCTCTTCACAGGTGAAAGCAGGTTCTCACTGAGCACATGTGACAGACGTGACAGAGTCTGGAGATGCCAAGGAGAACGTTCTGCTGCCTGCAACATCCTCCAGCATGAACGGTTGGCAGTGGGTCAGTAATGGTGTGGGTGGCATTTCTTTGGGGGGCCGCACAGCCCTCCATGTGCTCGCCAGAGGTAGCCTGACTGCCATTAGGTACAGAGATGAGATCCTCAAACCCCTTGTGAGACCATATGCTGGTGCGGTTGGCACTGGGTTCCTCCTAATGCAAGACAATGCTAGACCTCATGTGGCTGGAGTGTGTCAGCAGTTCCTGCAAGACGAAGGCATTGATGCTATGGACTGGCCCGCCCATTCCCCAGACCTGAATCCAATTGAGCACATCTGGGACATCATGTCTCGCTCCATCCACCAACGCCACGATGCACCACAGACTGTCCAGGAGTTGGCGGATGCTTTAGACCAGGTCTGCGAGGAGATCCCTCAGGAGACCATCCGCCACCTCATCAGGAGCATGCCCAGGCATTGTAGGGAGGTCATACATGCACGTGGAGGCCACACACACTACTGAGCCTCATTTTGACTTGTTTTAAGGACATTACATCAAAGTTGGATCAGCCTTTAGTGTGTTTTTTAACTTTAATTTTGAGTGTGACTCCAAATCCAGACCTCCATGGGTTAATAAATTTGATTTACATTGATAATTTTTGTGTGATTTTGTTGTCAGCACATTCAACTATGTAAAGAACAAAGTATGTAATAAGAATATTTAATTCATTCAGATCTAGGATGTGTTGTTTAAGTGTTCCCTTTATTTTTTTGAGATATATATATATACATATATCCACATACATATATACATATATATATATATACACACATACATAATATATATATATATATATATATATATATATATATATATATATATATATATACACATACACACACACACACACACACACACACACGTATATATATATATATATATATATATATATTTTGTAAAGAAGGGATGAGGTATTTGGAGCGACCAATGGTGCTTAAAAGAATTTAGTAGGATCTGGTTGTTTATATAAATTCCAAAAATTTATTACTTTACAGCACTAGACAAAAAGGAGTATATGCAATTAAAAGTGCACACACATGAAAAAAGAATTCTTTTAAAAAGATACAGAACATAAAATATGCCCAAATGAAAAGATAAAAAATGGAATTAAAAATAGAAAACAGAAAAATCAAGACAAGGAATTAAATATAAAAAATACATGCATATAAAAATATTTTTTATATAAAAAGATTTTTTTGTCTAAAAAATATTTTTAGAGGATCAATTATAAAAGAGGAGTAAAAATATCTTAACTTGTAGTAAGTGAGGTAGAATCAAGGCAGCACCCAACGCTTTTCGTCCTATTTGGACTTCATCAAGGACCCCTTGATGAAGTCCAAATAGGACGAAACGCGTTGGGTGCTGCCTTGATTCTACCTCACTTACTACAAGTTAAGATATTTTTACTCCTCTTTTATAATTGATCCTCTAAAAATATTTTTTAGACAAAAATTTTTTTATATAAAAAATATTTTAATATGCATGTATTTTTTATATTTAATTCCTTGTCTTGATTTTTCTGTTTTCTATTTTTAATTCCATTTTTTATCTTTTCATTTGGGCATATTTTATGTTCTGTATCTTTTTAAAAGAATTCTTTTTTCATATGTGTGCACTTTTAATTGCATATACTCCTTTTTGTCTAGTGCTGTAAAGTAATAAATTTTTGGAATTTATATAAACAACCAGATCCTACTAAATTCTTTTAAGCACCATTGGTCGCTCCAAATACCTCATCCCTTCTTTACAAACCGTAGCAACAGGTGCCTATACCAGCACCATAATCTATTTGAGGTAAAACAGCTGACGCCCTGTTAACCCCCAGGGAGTGCTTTTTTAGTAATTATTTGTAAAAACACCGTATTTTCACGATTGTCCATGCACTAGTGTTTTCTATTTTTTGATACTGCATCTGTGGCGCTGTTAGCTCTCCCGGTACACATATATATATATATATATATATATATATATATATATATATATAAAGCAACCAGGGTTGTCTGCACTCACAGTAAAATAAAATTTGCTGGGGTGTCACTCAAGTTCATTAGAGCCAGGCATCTACCTTTTTCCATGAGCATATATGTCTTTGTATAGAGTGCACTCACCAGACTGTTATTAGAGCCAGCAGGATTTTTATTCAGACATCAGGTAAACATCACACACCGACGTTTCGGTCCTATCTGGACCTTCTTCAAGGTTTAACTGTCACCAACATGACTTATCTACAGTATATATAGCCATCACCTTAATTATATTCTAATAAAAACAGACATGGAACATATATGACATGGACATACACATACAAACATATTATAACAACAATCCTACCTATTCAGATCCCTTCATGTCCCCACATGATCCGTGTATTATCCATCCCGTATATTCAAGTAATGAAGTGGATATTCACTTATTCCCGCTGTGCCGCCAGACAGTATGAACCGCACGCCGGCGGGAGCGGAAGCGACCACATCTCTCCTGAAACGCAACCACGTGATCCCGACATGTGGTGCCCACATGTGTCCAATCACTGCGACACTATGCGTCATATGTGTTACGTGCGTCATCACGCGCGACGCCTATACTCTCGTGAGGCATCCGCGTCATCACAAATTCTTTCAATGTATGCAGGGTACGCTGCCTAGCAACGTAGTTACCTAGGAAACCCTCGTTATGCATCTGTGCCCGTCAAGTTTACACATGTCGTAGGAGCGTTACATTTACGTGGGGTAATCCTTATGTATCCCCACATGACAAATAATGGACATGAAGGAATCTGATGGCACTTAGATAAAAATAGCTAGAGAATAAAGACCATCGTGTATCATATTAGAACTATCAAATTAACAATACATAATATAAATATAATGCAAAATGTAGGCTTTAACAGTATCATGGATCATGTGCAAACAAGACCAGTGCAGACCGGAACACATTCAGGAAAAAATATATATCCACAAAATCAAAATTATAAAAAAAATCAAAAATATATGAAAAAACTAAAAAAACCCTAATCATTATGACGGGATTTGAAAATCCACCAATATGCCAGTCCTTTCCTATTATAGGAAAATATTGAAATGTACTGATTCATTCAGGCCCTTCGGGTAAACAGTCTCTAATTTATGTATCCAATATGCCTCTCGGCGTAGAAGTATCTTGGCACGATCACCGCCCCTCGGTAGTGGTGGAATTCTGTCTATAACCATGTAGCGTAATGCTGTTAACTGATGTTGATGTTGTACAAAATGACGTGCGACTGGTTTGTCCGACCCACCAGTTTTCAATGCCAATCTGATATTTGATCGGTGGTTTGAAATCCGTTCACGGAATGATCTTATTGTTTTGCCCACATATATTAGTGAGCATGGACATATCAAGATATATACCACATAATCAGAAGTGCACGTTAGACGGTGTTGTATAGATATCCGTCGGCCATCGTGTGGGTGCGGGAAACTGTTGCCAGTCAGCATACTTCTGCATGTAGTGCAATTAGGGCACTTATAGCAACCCAGTTTCTTTGAGGGTAGCCAATTATCTACTTCTTTGCCAACTGATTGATCAGGACGCATAAGCATATTTCGCAGATTTGGTCCCCGTCTGTATGCAATCAATGGTTGCTTTGGGAGAACATTTTTAAGTACACCATCCGTAGCCACTATATCCCAATTTTTCTTGATAGCGGATCGCGTAGCAAAGCTACCAGTATCATATGTGGTTAGAAACACAAACGGTTTTTCTGTACTCTCTGCTAGGCTCTTCTTGTTTTTCTCAACCCTGAGTCGCTGTTCAGCTGTTTTCAAACAGCGTTCAATGATATCAGGATGATATCCCCTATCAAGAAATCGATGTTGCATATCTCTAAGTTGATCCTCTAGGATTTTTGAGTCCGAATTGTTTCTCATAACTCTAATAAACTGGGAAATGGGTAGACTTTCCTTAAGGGGTTTTGGGTGGTAGCTACTATAGTGTAACAATGTGTTCCGGTCTGTAGCCTTCCTGTACAACTTAAATCCATAACCCCCATCTGTGGCAAACACAGTCACATCCAAAAAGTTGATTGACCTATGATTACATTCCATCGTAAATCTAATTGGTGTGTCAAGTTGATTCAGGTGCGACAACATATCCTCCAGGGCTGTTTTATCTCCAGACAACAGGATGAATATGTCATCTATAAATCGTTTGTAATAACCGATACTACCCCCAAACATCGGTAATATGTATTGCTGTTCATATTCATTCATATACAAATTTGCATACGACGGGGCTATGTTACTCCCCATCGCGGTCCCTGATGTCTGGAGGTAGTACCGGTCACCAAATCTGAAGTAATTACACGTGAGTGTCATATCAAGTAATTCCAGCAAGAATTCAACAGGTGGGTGCTGTTGTTGATTCAATATTAATGCTCTTCTCACAGCAGCCATACCCTCTTGATGAGGTATGACTGTGTAAAGAGAGGACACATATTAATGAAGTCATTCGTGTCCTTAATATAGCTTTTTATTTTCTTAACACATGGTTGGAGATGGGTATCAAGGTAACGTGCAACCGGTTGGAATAGTGATCCCCGGGCAGAAATGATAGGTCTGCCCGGGGGAGCCTCAATGCATTTATGTACCTTCGGCAAAGTGTATAAAATGGGACATATAGGGAAATCTGTATGCATAAAGGATGAAACAGTCTCACTAATAACGCCCATACCCAACGCCATGTCCACTGTCATATCCAATTTCTTTTTAAATATTGGCATAGGATCACTTTCCAACATTCTATAGGTGCCTTCATCACCAAGCTGACGCAAAATCTCTTTATTATATGCTATTGTATCCTGAAGTACAACAGCCCCACCCTTATCTGCTGGACGTATAGTGATAGTGGGATTATCTTTCAGTTGTTTTAGGGCCATCCTCTCTCCTTTGTTGAGATTGGGTCTAGTTCTCACCTTTTTCTTCATACAATCATTTACCGATTGATCCATCATACGCGAAAAGGTTTTAATATTGGTATTATTTGATGGTGGATCGTAGGTACTTTTCTGTTTGAACTCAACATCAGGTATGTCACGTCTATTTTCCCCAAATTTTTCTTTAAGTCTTAATTTACGAGATAAACAATAGTTGTCTATTTTCCATCTCATAGGACTAAACATAACAGTGGGAATAAAGGATAATCCACGTGACAAAACCTTTTCTTGGTCCAAACTTAATGTTAATGAAGAAATATTGATTATTTTGTCCGAGGGTTCTTCGGAGGTTTTTTTTACATTTTTTATAGGACCCCCTCCGCGGGTGGGGCCTCTGGTGTCTACTTGTACTGGATCTAACTGTGAGCGTGTGGCCACCCGAGAAAAAGGTTGTCGTTGACTATTTCTTGAATCAGAATTCTCTCTGTCTGAGCTAGAGGCGGTGGAATATTGGTCAAATTGGTATTGGCCCCTTCTGAATCATGTGTCGCGCATTCTACGTGGGGGGAAATCATTCCCCACTAGCCAGCCATATACCCTATGTTCACGATAGTCCTTTTCAACTTTCTCTAGTTTGTTACGCTTAAAATTAATTAAATCTGTTTTATATTTATCTATCTGTGAATTCAGTTTGGTAAGCCAATCCTCAGTTTTATCATTCTGAAGTATGGTTTCAAGTTGCTCTTTATTCAAACCTAATTCACCTCTTACTTTTTTGAGTTCCATGCCCACCTCTTCAATCACCAGCAGTACCAGATCTAATGAACACTTATTTAAGATCCCACACCATCGGCTGCAAAACACAGGGTTATTGCGGCCGATGGTGGGGACATTCCGGACCCGGAACCCTCGTGGAATCTGTTTCTTCCGAAAATAATCGGATAGAAACTGTCCATGTAGCAATAAATCAGTTTCACGTTTGTTGAGATTCAATAATTTATAGTAAACATCAATGGCTTTCTCTCCTGGGATAGCCCCAAAATCAGTCAAATTAAAGAGAAGACGTTCAGCCTCATCGTCTGTATAAGACACCTGTCCAAACTCTGCATTGGACAGGAGTTCAGGATTCACTAAATTCTCCATATTAGAAACGTCCTAAGCACAAAATATCCCAAACATAGGACAATACAAGATATGGATGTAACTATGCCGCCACAGATATAGGGAAAAAGACCTCTAATACAAAAATATACCTACCAAAAAATTGAAAAAATATATATGAAAAAATACAAGAAAAAATTATAAAATATAAATAATGAAAAATCAATCAAAGATAGTCTCCTATCCACACAATGGAAAGTATTAACCAGCCATGTAATCATGAAGTGGCATCCAAAATTATTGAAATAGTCACCATATCTGGTACACTTATTACACACATACATACGCTCAGCATAAATATTTTATATCAATGTCCTTTATTTATATGGCGCCACACGGAATCCACAGTGCCCAATTACAGAGTAGACAAATAAGCAAAACATGTAGGCAGTAGCTCACAAATTCAGTACAATATAGGGCAAGGGTATATAAACATAGCGGTGTCAGTAAACAGCACTGGAAAAAGTGTCAGGGTGGCAGAAAACCTAGGGATTTGGTGCTGTCAAAGAGAGTATTGAAAAGAAGATAGGTTAAGTATGAGACGTAAAAGCACATGAGGGAAGAGGGCCCTGCTTGTGAGAGCTTACATTCTAAAGGGTAGGGACACACAGACAGGGGTGATACAGATGACACAGATGGGGTAGAAAGTGAGCAAGGGCCCCAGAGGGCTTAGGTTGAGAGATGGCTGGGTTTGGTGAAGAAGTGGGTCTTGAGAGCCCGTTTGAAGTTTTGCAGAGGGCTGGAGGCGGCGTGCATTAGCAGAGTGAAGAGGGCAGGCGGGAGTGTAAAGGGAGATAAGGTTAGAGATGTAACTGGGAAAGGAGTAGGTGAGAGCTTTATAAGCGAGTGTGAGAAGATTTAAATGGATTCTGAAGGGAAAGGGGAGCCAATAAAGGCCTTGTAAGAGAGGGGAAATTGATGTAGTACATATGGTGAGGAAGATGAGCCGGGCAGCAGCATTGAGGATAGATTTGAGTGGAGAGAGGTATGTGTCAGGGATGCCAGTCAGGAGGAAATTACAGTAGTCCAGTCTGGAAATACCAGTGAGTGGAAAAAGGTCTTAGTTGCATCCTGGGTGAGAAACAGTCTGATCCCGGAAATATTTTTTAGATGAAAATGACAGGTTTGTGAGAGGTTCTGAATGTGTGGTTTAAAAGGAGAAGGAGGAGTAAAGGATTACTCCAATACAGTGCCGTTGGGGGCTAGAGGAGATAGTAGTGCCATCAATAGATAATGAAATTGTGGGAGGTGAGGTTGTGTGGGAGGGTGGGAAGATGATCAGCTCAGTCTTAGATATGTTAAGTTCAAGAAAATGCCGGGACATCCAAAACGAGAGAGAGAGAGAGTTGGATACACAAGTGAAGAGAGCAGGTGAGAGGTCTGGGGAGGAAAGGTAGATTTGAGTTTCAGCATAGAGATGATATTGTAAGTCAAAAGAGCTAATGAGTTTACCTAAAGAGGATGTATAGAGAGAGAAAAGGAGAGGACCAAGAACAGAACCTTGGGGGACACCTACAGGTAGTGGAAGTGGGGGTGAGGTGGAGCCATGAGAGGTGACAGAAGGAACAGTCAGAGTGGTAGGAAGATAGCCATGAGAGGGCATTATCATGCAGACCAAGAGAGTGAAGGAGTTGCAGAAGGAGAGGGTGGTCCACAGTGTCAAAACCAGCAGAGAGGTCAAGGAGAATAAGCAAAGAGTAGTGACCTTTGGATTTAGCAGATAGGAGGTCACTGCAGACTCTTGTGAGGGCAGTTTCAGTGGAGTGGAGATGACAGAAGCCAGACTGGAAAGGATCAAACAGTGAGGGGAGGAAAGAAAGGCAGTAAGGCGGTTATAGACAATATGCTCAAGGAGTTTGGACGTAAAAGGAAGTAGAGAGAGGAGTCGATAGTTGGAGAGAGTGTGTGGATCAAGGGTAGGTTTTTAAGAATAGGGGAGATGACTGGATGCTTGAAGGCAGAGGGTACAGTGTCTCATGAGAGGGAGAGATTGAGGAGGTGGGCAAGATGGAAGCAGGAAGAGAGGTAGTGGAGGAGGCAGGAGGAAATAGGGTCAAGTGGGGAGGTGGAGGGGGATGAGGAACATGGCCATGACTTACTCACTAGATATATGGGAGAAAGATGTCAGAGTTGGTAAGATGGAAGGAGATAGGAGGTCAGGGAAAGGAGGTGGCCGGTTGCTGATTCTTTGGTTTGATGTGATGTCCTCACATATGGAGTCAGTTTTGGATGTGAAGTCAGTGGCAAAGTCAAGAGCAGAGATTGAGGAAGGGAGACAAGGTGGGGGTGGGCAGAGGAGGAAGTTGAGTGTGGCAAAGAGGTGACAAGGGTTCGAAGACTGGGAGAAGATGAGGTTCTTGAAGTGTGACTGTTTAGTGAGGGAAAGGGCAGCACTGAATGATGAGAGCATAATTTTGAAATGGAGGAAGTACGCCTTAGTTCTCCGGCAGGGTCCACAGGTTATTCACAGGATAACAATGGGATATGATGGAGCGACAGCGGATTGGCACCAAATGAGCACAAGCTTTCAGTCCTCCCAGGATGCAACGGGCCCTACACATTGTTTGGTGCGGCAGGAGCTGGACCATGGTCACAGGGCTGCTGTGTTAAAACAGAAAAGCAGTCCTAAGCTTTCTTATTTTCTTTTTATAGTCTGTGTTTTTGAGTGATCTTTCCTAACAGCATCTTATACGCAATATTTGAAAGAGCCGCTCTAACAACTCTCCGCCGGGTCGCAACAACGCTTAAACACGGTACAAGTGCTGTCTCGACGGGCATCTGTGTCAGATATACTAGCAGGTCCAGCAGATGTTACCAGGCTGTGGCCTGAGCACAGGGAGAAGGTAAGGCATCGGTTCCACTTAGAAGCGGAATAACGGACACAGCCGCACTGTATTGGGAGGAGACTACCAAACAGTAGCTGGAGCGCTGCTACCATGGGTGCTCCAGCGCTAGGTCTTAGGGATCATAAGGAACCAGAATTAGCATGAGGCTGCGATCCCTAGGGTTGATGTCAGCGGTGGGGATTCAGACGCTATCCTGGTCGCCCCTCCCTCCAGTTCATGACCAGTTTCCGTCGGTCTCCCGTCATGAACTGATTGCCTCACTTCCATCTCAGACGCTACCATGAGGGGTCTCGGTCGCAGCATAGGCCGTTGCGTCTGTATACACTAAGCGCTACCGTGAGCAGACCTGGTCACAGTACAGGCGTCTGTATGATCAGTGCGTCTGCATACACAGTGTGTCTGTGTTCACTAAAAAGTTCCCGGAGCGGCAGTGTACACTAGTAGCATCTGGATCCACTCAGCGTTCGCTAACGTATTGATCGATCTTGAAAGTGGGGTGAGTTTCCCTGTATCCCACTCTACTGAGTACAGGTTATACAGCACTAAATTTCTAATCTACTTTTTGCAGTATGAATAGTTAAGTTTTAGTGCTTTTTGCATACGAGTCTGTGTACATTACTGTGGTATTCTTCGCAATGCGTCTGAATATGTTAAAGATCTGTATAGAACAGAATAATTCAGTAATATGTACTCCTACATACCTGAAATGTGTTTGTAGTTAATAATATGCTCATATAACTAATATATATAAAATGTGACTGACTGCTAGTGTGAATGCTGACTTTATATAGGTTTGTCTGTAGTTTCTTCTGAGCCTCAATGCTGGTGCATAGGGTCGGGGTCAGATTGATATCACTTTGATATAGTAAAGTGATTACAGTCACAAATCGTGTAGTATCTGTGAAAACTGATTATTTATCATGTCAAAGAGCGGCAAGGATGACAAGGTTACATTAACAGTAACACCAACACTCATAACATGTTTGTCTTGCAAAGTGGGATTACCCTCTCAGGATCTGGCACATGATGGGTTATGTGAAAATTGTTTTGCATTTCATCGTATTGCAAGGCAGGTCCATGTTCAATGGCGGGTAGATCCACCTTGAGCTATGTTTGCACAGTCCTTGTCCAGTAAAGCTGAACGGGTAAATCCCTACAGCTTCAATACCAGATGTAGGGTACACTATTAACCCATACATGCAGCTCCCTTCTTACGGTATTGTCCCAACAGCTTTTCCAAGGAAGCAAGCTGATAAACAGAGTGTAAATATATCATCTAATTCACAGGCTACACAGGATCATCAGATGATGATAGCGTTATATACTCTGCTTCAGCATATGAAGAACAGGTAGAAGGTATCAGCTCAGAGGATATAGCCGAATTAATTGGAGCAATGAAGACTATTCTATCCCTAGATGATTCAGCAGAGCTGGTGTTAAAAACTAAGGCACCTGTGTTTAAATGTCCAAAACGGTTAGGGTCAAGTTTCCAGGGTCAGAACAGCTGACGGAAATCATGGAGGAAGCTTAGGTTACACCCAATAAAAAATATAGAATTCCAAAAAATGGGATTCCTATTACCCTTTACCAACTGGGGACTGTTTAAAAAGAGAGGTGCCTCCTAAGGTAGATATGCACGTCATTCGATTAGTGCGAAAATCTATATTGCCTTTACCGTCAACATCATTAAATGATGTCACAGACAGAAGAATGCATGGGTTTTTGAAAAACATTTTCTCTGTCAGGGGCAGTCATAAGGCCAGCTACGGCTTCAGCCTGGATGGCTAAGGAGGTAGCCGAATGGGCTGACATACTGGAAGATGGGCTTTCGGCACCTACTAGGGAGCAGGAATCCCATATAGCCCACATGAAGCAGGCTGCGGTATTCTTAGAGGAAGCGGCAATAGGTATGGGTACTATTACTTCCAAAGTGTCAGCCTTAATAATAGCTGCTCGCAGAGCAATTTGGCTACATACATTGAAACCTGAATCAGAATCAAAAAAGGTTCTGGAATTGTTGCTTTTTGTTGGGAATATTCTGTTTGGTAAGGAATTGACAGATATTCTCAAATCAGAAGCGGAATCCAAGAATCCCTGCCAATTATAACCCCAGGTCTAGGGGTTCGGGTTTTCGGCCATTTCAGAAATTGCTTCAGTCAGGAGTAATTATTCCAGTACCCCCTGCACAACGGGGGCAGGTTTTTTTAACTAAAACCTATTTTTGGTTCAGAAGCCAAATGGGTCGTTCCAGCCCATTCTCAATCGCAAAATGTTAAACAAATACATTTGGGTACCACGGTTCCACATGGAGACATTACGCTCCATAGTTTTGGCCATGGAACCAGGGGATTACATGGTATCTCTGGATATACAGGATGCATACCTGCATGTTCCTATAGCATTATCTCATCAGTGTTACCTCAGGGTCGCCATCCTCCAGCAACATTTTTGGTTCCAGGCATTACCCTTGGGTTAGCCACAGCCCCCAGAGTATTTACCAAGATTATGGTGGTTATGGCAGGTTATCTCCGCAAGAAGGGGATAAGAATTTTTCCATACCTCGACGATCTGTTAATCCTGGGAAAATCCCAGGAATTGCTCTTGAGCCATCTCCAACAGACAATAAATTGTCTACAGACGCACGGATGGCTCACAAATTGGGCAAAGTCATCTCTGATTCCATCACAATGGATGACTCACTTGGGGGCTGTATTGGATTCAAGTCTGCAGAAAATATTCTTACCTCGGAACAAAATATCCAAGGTGCAGTTAATGACTCAGGAGTTGTTACACATATCAATTCACGCAGCGATGCAACTGATGGGTTTGATGGTGTCAACATTCAACATGGTGGAGTATGCACAATTCCACTCAAGACCTCTGCAGCGTCTGATTCTGGCCAGATGGAATGGAGTACATCAGACAATAAAGAAACAGATGATGGTGCTTCCAGTAAAGGTAAAAAAGTCATTAGCCTGGTGGCTGCAGACATCCCATCTAGACAAGGGGAGTCCCTTTTGGATATCAGATTGGGAGATCCTGACAACAGTTGCCAGTCTTCAGGGCTGGGGAGCAGTGTTCAGAAAATTATGGTTCCAGGGACAGTGCACCACAGAATAAAGTTGCCTACCAGTAAACCTGTTGGAACTTTGTGCCATATACAGGGCACTGAGTCAGGCAAAGGACACTCTGCAAGGAAAACCAGTCCAGATCCGATCAGACAATGCAATGGCAGTAGCGTATCTCAACCATCAGGGAGGAACTCACAGCCAAAAAGCAATGAGGGAGGTAAGTCACATACTAAAGTGGGCAGAACTTAATCTTCCAGCATTGTCTGCAGTGTTCGTTCCGGGAGTCCTAAACTGGGAAGCGGACTTTCTCAGTCGACACACCATTCAAGCAAGCAAATGGGCTCTACACCCGGAGGTCTTTCAGACTCTAGTAGACAACTGGAGTTTGCCAGAGATATATCTCATGGCATCCCGTCTGAACAACAAAGTGCACAGATACAGGTCAAGAACAAAGAATCCCAGAGCGATCTTTGTGGACACACTGTCAGTGAAATGGGACTTTCATCTGGCTTATCTGTTTCCTCCTTTCACCCTGTTACCCATGGTGGTGAGGAAAATAAAGCAATCAAAGGGTACTGTGATTTTAATAGCTCTGGCTTGGCCCAGAAGGCATTGGTACATAGATCTGCAGAGGATGTCGACAGATGCGCCAATTCTGCTCCCTCAGCGTCCAGATCTACTGATGAAGGGTCCTTGTTATCGCAGGCATCTGGATCGACGGTCTTTGACGAAGTGGCTGTTGAGACCTCTATCCTGAAGTCAAGAGGATTCTCACAACAGGTAATTCAAACTATGCTCAGAGCAAGGAAACCCTCCTCAGCTCGCATTTATCACAAAATATGGCAGGCCTATATTCATTGTTGCAGTGAAAAAAGTATGGACCCAAAATCTTTTAAAGTATCCAGGGTCTTAGATTTCCTTCAGGCAGGAATGGATAAGGGTTTGAAGGCGTCTTCCTTGAGAGTGCAAGTATCAGCATTGACTGTATGGTTTCAGAAGAAAATTTCAAATTTACAGGATGTTCCAGGGAATGCTGCGCATTCAACCGCCTTTTGTTCCTCCTGCAGTGCCGTGGAATTTAAGTCTGGTTTTTAAAGCCTTTCAAGGTGCTCCATTTGAACCACTCGATAAAGTGGATCTTAAGTGGTTGACAGCAAAAGTTCTCTTTCTACTGACTATGGCATCAGCTAGAAGAGTATCAGATTTAGGAGCGCTGTCATATAAATCTCCTTTTCTGATTTTTTTATCCAGATAAAGCAGTTCTCAGAACTAGTTCTGGTTATCTTCCTAAGGTGGTATAAAAAATTCCACCTTAATGAAGAAACTGTAGTCCCGGCTTTTCAGGTATCGTGACTTTCTGCGGGAGAAGAGTCACTGGACGTAGTCCGGGCATTAAGAATCTACGTGGATCATGCCAGTGCCATCAGAAAGACAGATTCTCTCTTCATTCTCTACGGATTTCACAAGAGGGGATGGCCTGCTACTAAACAGATGCTAGCAAGATGGCTTTGAATGACTATTTCAGAAGCATATTCTCAAGCTGATCTCCCTGTTCCGGCTAATGTCTCTGCTCACTCTATACGTAGGGTCATGGGCAGCACAACATGGTGCTTCAGCAGAACAGATATGTAAGGCAGCCACATGGTCTTCCTTT